>NC_089646.1:111325850-112056475 GCF_037042795.1 Molothrus aeneus | reverse complement strand
TATTTTTTCTTATACAGGTTCAAATCAAATAGAACACACTTGTGCTAAGATGACATTGAAAAATAGCAACCTTTCACTAAACTGGCTTGAACTGGCTATTGTTACATCAACCACGAATGGAATGAAGGACAACATGTGGATTAAATTTCAAACAAAGTAATATTCTCAGTGAAAAACATGCAACTTCATAAAATTTGTAGTTCATGATGTGTCAGTAGTCACTGTAAATACTGACATCTGATCATATCCTAAGCTGAAGCCACATTTTTAAAAACCTAACAGAAAACTATACTGAAGAATATTTCTGTCCTTGTTGTCTTTCTTAGCTCAACACGTGCCTAAGTACCCATAAAAAAGTACTCACATAAAAGAGTCAATAAAATATACTTTTTGGTTTTCACCAAAGGCAGAATCAAGATAGTTTCAAGCAAAGGCAGATTATCAGACTTCAAGATAATCCTGAAAACACTTGATCCAGGGTCTTCTGTGAGTTTGCCAATGCTGCCTGACAGAAAACTAGAAAGATTTCACACTGGAGTTCAGCACTACTTCTTTATGTGAAAAAAGTCATGTTAGCATGGAAGATTTTCTAAATAGGCAAAACTGTATAGATGTAAGGGAGGAAACCTGAAAAATTTCAAGACAGTTTTTCAGCTCAGCATAATGTATCAGAGGGTTTTGTCTAGTATTTTTTCTAGGTTCTTTTTTATCTCCATTGAAAATTGATCTTAAATATTTTGGGACCAGAGAGTTACTGAACTGAATTTCACTTAAAAAACATATTGCAAACTAGATTCACTTGAGTGATGTGTAATGTGAAGGGAAGGCACTGCATTGTATTTAATCCAGGCTAAATCAACACATCTCTCAGTTTTACAAAAAAGAAATTATAGTTTGCTTATTTGCAGAATTACATTTTCTTTACATCAAGTTAGCTAACAATAACAAACATGCAAATGATCTTCAAAAGTACAAACCAGAATTACATACAAATCGGATGTTTCTTTAGTAAACTATCAATAATCCCCTAATCTGCAATTTAAAATCCCTTATAAACCTCATAGCAAAACAGCATTTCCAGAACAGTTAGAAGCAGACATTTCAGACATCTGAATTTTGGTTTGGGACAAAGCCCCAGCTCTAATCAGCCATTGTTCCATGCAACTTTATTTTTGTAATCGATAAAGAAAAATAAACACATTCAATCCTGGCAGGTCAAAGCAGGTGTCCAAATTAGGTATTAATCAACTGCATCGAATATAGAGGCAGAATGTCAAATTTAGCTTGAAAAAGATAAATCCATCCCTTTTAAATTACAAAGTAACTTGAATCAGTATTTTGATGATAGATACCTGCTTTGAAATGTTTTGGCAATAAACTCCTTTGTCTAAGTAAGTTTATAATTTGATTTGCACATCATTTATTTTATGTAACCCTCAAAAACCCCAAACCAAGCTTAGCTTTCAGTGCCATTTTCAACCCAGGTGAATGGAATATACCTTGTCAGCAAAACAATATATTTTAATGTAAAGTATTTTTACTATAATGATTAATGCACAAAATAAATTTAACCGGCAATCTGCAGCAAATTATTTTGTTCTGATGCCTTTAATTCACAATTCAAGTGAACAATAACAATAATAAAACGCTTTTCTCTGGTCTAATAGCTTTAAGGTCTTAAAAAGATTTATAACTATTCATTAATAAAACACAGCAAGAACTCTGGAGGCAAAAACTTTTGTACAAGTGATAAAGTGCTCTAAGTATCCTGACTGACTATTTTGTTGTTCAGGTTAAAAATACTGATGTTCTGTTGATTCTCTATCAATATTTTTATGCATTCCCCTCTTTTTGCATCACATGATAGTCTATGAATTTGCAGTGGTTTTGCAAATTCCAAAAGCAACTTCATTTCTAACTTTACAAAATAAAACTTGGTTGAGATGAAAAGATACTTAGTTCACTGTCAAGACTACACAAAGTGTTCTGTGAGCTTGTAATTCCATTTTCACATTTGTTATCTACATGATACAGAACAGAAGGAAGGTTAGAGCTCCTAGGACTCTTAAAAGCAAAATTCAGAGTAGTGCTCTTGCTGTTTCCCGGAACAGAACAAAAGTAGTTATCATTTTATTGAAAAACACAAAGCTGCTGCCATGCTGTCAGCATCTTGCATTTTCCATGTGTCTCAGAAAATTTTCTGGAAAGGACAGCAAAGAGTTTTGCCAAAAAAAAAATTCTTCCTCAGAGTTTTGCAGTGAAAGAGAAACAAAGTTTTTGAGGCTTTTATTAAAGAGGTACTAAATTTTCTTAAAATCCATATGATCTTCTGGGAACATAAATGTCTTCATGAGTAAGATCAGAAGTGAAAAATGACCATGTGAGCACAGAACAACATAAACAGTGAGGAAAGGAAAACACAGAATCCTAGGTAATCATTAACTATTTATATTTAGTCAAGAGTTAATGTTATTTCTAAGTTACATCTTGGAGCAGAGAAAAAATTCAAGTATTTCATAACCAACTCTTAAAAATATTTTGTTAGCTATTATTTCAAACTATCTTGTATAATATAAAGCAGTCATCTAACAGGATCCAATAATCTAATACTGTGTCTCTATGAAAGAATCAAATATATGTTGAACAAAAGGATTAAGAAACTTCAAAAATCTTCACAAAAATGAGTTAACAGCATGTGAAACTTAAATATACCATTTCTCAACCTTTTTCCCAGTGTGTGGTTATTCATCTGGTGAGTCTGGACATTCATCTTGCAAGAGTAAAGGTATAAAGAGTTAGTTTGTCTAGGTACACACAGAAAACAAGACCTTTCTTTTCAGAGGATTAGAAGGCGACCAAGGTATTTTACATATGGAAGAAGATGATAAAAAAGCTGAAAGGTTTGCAGCAGAAAACAGGAGGTGGGGAAAAAAAGGAATAGACATGGAGAGGAATCTACAATAGTACAATGACATGGAAAGATGTAGGAGGAAAAAAAGGAGGAAAATATTAGAACATAAATTTTAAAATGTAATAGTATAAAGATAAAATCAATACATTGGCAGCAACTTCATAAATCAACCTGATAACATTTGATGCCACAATATATTCAAGGCCACACTTGTATAGTTTTCAGCTATTAGTAATCCTACTACATTTTGAAACAAGAAAATATAATGAGGATTTTTAAAATTTTATTTAATCATTGCATGCTCTTTCTTAGTGACATTTCTTTGGATTAATTTACCTGGGCAAGCTTTATACACATTCTGAGTGTAAAGGACGCAAGACACAGGTCAGTCACATTCCTAATTTGAATTAATAGTGCTAACAAGGTTTGCCAGCAGACTTGCTCATCTGCTACCAACTCCCATCACATGGCATTTGAAGGTTGTCTCATTATTTCAGTTCCTCATGCAACTGGAGGAGCCGGGCAGTAAGGGAGGGCTGCAACCTGCCTGGTCAACTGGAAATCCCCCTTCCTCTGCATCCATGCTGGAAACTGAGGGTGGCAAACATAGCAGTGTCATGCAGGCTGTTAACAGTGACTAGAATGAAAAAAAAGCTCTCAACCCTTCATACTTCAAAATGTTTCTGGTCTGGCAGCCTACGCTTGAAAGCTGAAACACCGACCTAAATATCTACTTATAAAATTTCCACTCATACAATTGTTTCACTTCAGGAATACTGATTTCTTAGTATAGAAATAAAAGAGAAACAAACCTAGAAACCCATGGTCAGGATCTGAACTCCCACCAGGTTTTGTAAGGAACATTCTCTGTAGTTTCCAGCTACTGCCTTACATCATCCACTGCTATCAACGTTTTAGGTTCTCTGAGTTTTTTTCTGATTTGCAATATTTTTTTCTTCCAAGCCTTCTTCCAATGAGGAAAAGTCATTATTTTCTTTCAAATCTGGCATTATAAATGTCATTTTTAACTTCAGCTGATTGCTATGCTTTTTACCTTTAAGTAGCTGCAGAAAAATAAGCTGCCTTAGGCTTTCCCTAAATAATCATATTTACATCTGTCAAGTTGTCACTTTAAAGCTGTCCAGATTGGCAGGGGAAAAAGTTACCCCCATCTGATAGATACTTGACGACTTCAGTGAAAAAATTGATTCACTCCACTGAATAGCTGACAGATACCAAAAAGATAAAAAAACCCATAGATTCTTACTGGTAGCTTTGTGAAGGTAACAAGAATGGAAAGTGCTTGAAAGGTGACCTATCAGTGCACATATTTGCAATTCTTTACTAGACAGGGAGTTCCATTTTGGCATTACTTGTAATATTCAATCAAACATCAGAATCAAAATTGTAAATAAAGACACAAGAGAAAATAAGTCAAAACTATAATTTACCATTTTAAGCTTTCAATTTTTTTCTTCTATTTTAATTAATTTAAATTGCTAATGTTAATTGAATCTTTTTTAGTAATACTAAAATATATGACAAGAAAATTCATAATTTTCAAAAGAGAATGATCCAATATAACAAATACAAAATTAATTCTCAGGAAATCTCAAAAAAATTAAATATTCAAGCAAGGAAAATGTAATAACTTCATGTGACTTCCCAGGCATGTCATCCCTAAGTGATGTGTTCTGAATTTAAATTTATTCTTAAAAATTAATAGCTTTATTCTTGACATTTTAAAAATCAAGAAAAAATTCTATTGTGTAAAGTTTTAATTTAAAAGACTTTTTTATACAAAGCTAAAAAAAAATAGAAAATCTCTAATAACTCATTTTTTTAATACTTTATGGGCTTTGTATATATTTATGAATCTTTCAGCACTTGATTTCACAATAGCACACAGACAACCCTAAAAGTGAGACTTTTTTTTTTATGCTTCTAGTAAAAAAAAAAAAAAAAGACAGTGTGGTTTACAATATCAGAAAACAGATCTGGCTGCAGTGCAACATTTTGAGACAGTGATACATCTTGGCCTTAGTAAAGGTGTTTATTGATAGTTTTTTTTAATCACAAAACCAATTACAGTCCATAGGCTACATTGAGATGCAATAGTATCAACCTCAGTTAAAAGTTTGGACAAATGCCATGCTACTCTGAGAACTGTTGCTCTGTCAATTCGCAAAAAAATAAAACCATTCACTCACTTTTTATTAGTATTGAATTATGATTGACCTTCACACAAATTTTCCCCAAAGATCTTTAATTAAAAAATCAAACCACTAAAAGAACTTCTTAACATTTAATTAATTAATGCATTTACTACACAGCAGCACAGAAATAAATTACTTGAAAGAGATGTGACTCATCTGTATGTTATCAGCAGGTGAGTTAGCAGTATTTTGTAAAATCTATGACCCTTTAAAAGAATATTTAAGAAAATTCTGTAAAAATGCAAACTATCCTGGCAGCTAACAATTTGCCAGCTGCTTGCAGTTTATTTTGATTCTTTAAGAAAAAAGAGTAGCTGATTCAAATCATCCATTCTGTCAGATGGTTTATTGTCATATCCTTAATTTATGGATCTCACATGCACATAGACTCTATGTGTAGAAAATATTCTGAGTACCATTAATGAAGGAAATTTATTAAAGAAAAGAAGCAAAAATCCACAGCTTCCTAAACAAATAAGCTGCTTATCTTGATATAGCACAATAATCCTTTTCCTTGAATTTCAGATGTTCATGAAAGGTAATAGAAACTGTGAGGATTAACTCTAGAATAAAAATATTGATTCTGGAATGGCAAATATTAAAACCTTTCCTAGGAACAAATCTACTTCAGATATGTCATACCTTAGGCTATCTCCTCTCTCATCATAATTTTCACCAAGTTCAGCATTAGGCTAACCTGGTTAGCCCAGGCTATTTAAATGTACATCTAAAAAGAGTGGGAATTACCTCACTCCACATTCTTATATGGACCACCACACAGCAAACTTTTGTGAGCATAATTTCAAGTAATTAAAGAAATATGCTTAAAAGAATAGATAAAGACATTGTAAAATTCTGCCATAAAGAGTGATGAGGTTCCTACGTGGTTTAATTCAACTCATTTTGGGACATTTAGTAACTGCTCTGGGAGAAAAGGGTGCACCTGACCTAAGGGACAGCAGTCTTATCTTCCAACACAAGCCACTCCAACTGAGGCAAACACTTCCCCATAACATAAAACCTCTCTACAGGCAAGGATTTAATTCAGATTAGTAACAACATTGCCTTTGAGTTTCACAATACGTTCTAATCCCACTTTTGGTCACTTGTGCTGGAGCTCAAATCTACATTGGATATCTGCTAGCAGCATAATGCTGAACCCACTACACTTCTTCCTCTTGGAAAGCAAGACTTTCTTATTGCACACAAAAAGAAATATATTTAATACTTATTGATGCAACTGATACTCAAATTTAGATGTAGTCCATGATCATTTGAATGATGGTTGATTCTGTATGGAGTTGCTATAGGTACAATTGCTGCAGAACCCTCACTAATGCTTATGGTTTTTTTCAGCCCATTAAAGAAACAAATGCTTTCCTTTTTTAGTGTATAACACTATTTATTTTGCTTATAATCTTTTATGCACTTTATTTTCTTACTCCAAACTGTACACAACAAAAGAAGAAACAATATTTCTTTGCACCTCTTTAGTTTTGGAAACTAGAACTGTCTAACACCAAAAGGAAGTGTTCCAAATTAAGAACCAGGTCCTTATCCCATACACTCACATTAAACAGCACTTCATTCCTAAGGAGCCATTGATTTTATTTAGATTATTCCACAGGATGCAGATCTGGATGCTGCTGGAACGTTAAGTGCCTGTTTAAAGACTGTCCTACACAGAGGAGCATGCAAATTGATTCAGACTCAACAAACAGAAGAGACACTGTTCTGAACTAGAAACACAGTAATAGCCTTTCGTTCCATACCAGTGCAGCAGTGATAAAGCAAAACCTTATAATCGAATTATTTAAAGATTATTTATTTAAACAGATTAAAAATTATTTTTACTGTAGTTACTTGTGTGTAAAATTTAGCAATACTATTGTTCCTCAGTTACAAATTTTATTTTTATGCTTAAAGAGTTCATTCTCTGATGCATTAAGTGTCAGTTGCTAATGAAATCCCTTGCTTTGTAGAATTCAGGTAAAGGAAAGATAAATGCTATCAGTTGTCTAGAATGACAGAAAGAACAGAACAAAATGAACCAAAGTAAAACATAGGAAAAATAAGCAAGCAAACAAATGAAACCTAATAAATCAGGAATGAAACTGAGGAAAACTTAAAAAGGAACCCTGTGGGACTTCTGTGATTATAGTATACAATCAAGGTACATGATTCCAGATTATTCAAATTACCTTTGACAAAAGAACAGTTAACTGTGAAATGCCAATCATTCTTATTTGGAATGAACCTACTGCTAAAAAAAATAGACTTAATCCTAAAGGAAATCAGAGTAAAGTGCTCAAAAGTCACTACTCCAACAAGGACACTTCCAGGAAAATAAACTCTGCATCAACACACTAATACCAATCAGTTAATGAGTTATGCATTAATATGCAAATAACATGGGGGAGTTTAATTGGGGAAGCAAATAATCCATTATTTTCTACAGAGCCTTTGCAAAACTAAGGAGAGAAATACTGTAAGAGAAAGCCTTGCTGTGAAAAGGGAAAAAAATTAATATGCATTTCATGAAGACATTTAAATAACAAGTTCAGCAGGATATTACAGATATTACAGCAGAATAATGAAAGTCATATTTCTGAATGATAAAATCTTTTAATAAATAAAGTCAGAATGGTGTTGGTGAAATAATGGTGCCACAGTGTATGTTGCTAATTGAACAACTACAGCTTGAGCTTGAACTCATAGCTTCTTCCTATCCTGGCGGCTGGATGTCCTGTCTATTGAGGAACATGGGACTCGGATTGGTAAAAGGAGCATCTATATTGCACATAAAGGATACAGACCTGTATTAGCAAATTGCCTTTGTTCAGCATGAAACAGTCAGAAGCTAATGTCAGATTTGCCAAGCAAATAAACCCAGACTCTATGGAGACTCTAAGCAATGTGTTCCTCTTGTTTCAGAGAAAAACTCCGAAGAATTCACCGCGACATATTCATAATCATGAGAAGGATAATTTGATACATTTTTTCATTAATCTTTCACACTCTTTGCACTGCTAACATTCTACCAATTTACTTTTCATTTGTGCTTTCTATCTTTTTATTGTGCTTGTATTTAGAGATCCAAGTAGGTGGAAACAGCAGCAATTAAATAATAAAACAGGCATAATAGCATTAACAAAACATTTGTATGAACAGATATCACACTACTATGCCTCACAAGATTTAACATGAAATTCTATGATTATTTTATTTAGCTTAAAGGGAGATCTCTAATGTAATTACAGTATCTATAAAAATGTCTACAGAAATTAATACTAAATGATTTCTTTTATTTTTGTACCTATCTCCTAATATTAAATAAAAACTTTGCATTACAATAGCTCTAAACCCTACAATATTATTCTGCATAAAATTTTCCAAATAATCTTCCAAATAATTGTAATTTCTCATGCACACAATTCAATATGATGCTTAAATAAGGAATGTGACACATCGGGTAAAAACAGTAATACATAAAGCCCATTATCCCTCTGTTCCATCTCTGTTAACATGATATGCTGCTAAAGCTAGTGACTCCCATAGCATTCCCGAAGTCTAGTGCTGGCCTACCATAGGAAGGAACTCAAGCAACAGAGGATAAAAGGTAACTCTTCTACCAGCAAAGCCCTGACATAATTATCTTATCAACTCCACAGACAATACTTAGATACAGGTACTTTGAGGTATCTGTACTCCCTGCAAAAACCACTGCTCATGTCATTCCTCCCACATTCATTGGCTCCAATACCCAAAGGTGAGAGAAGAGAAACAGTGGTGCAGTCATGCATATGCCTTATTATCTCATTGCTGCTTCTTAGATGAGTATTGCTAATATTTACTCACAAAAGAAGCACTAAAATACACTTCGTGTTAACAGTGTAAAATGAAATACCAATCCATGGGAGCACATGCATAAAGATGTGTGTATGCACACGCACATACACACAGCACTGTTTCTTTGTAAAGAACATCTTAAAGAAGAAATAAAAACTACTTACACCAGAATAGAAAGGCTCACCAGACACACAGATCACATCCTGCTCCTGGATCATCAAAATATCTTTGGCTAAGTGCAGTCGCACTTTGAAAGGCTCCTGGTTACCATCCTGCAGCAAACAAACCCCTGTCTTTGTCTTCAAAGGAGGGAATAAAGAAAAAAAAATTGTTTTCAGTTAGCACTAAGAATTGTTAGAAGTGATATTTTGAATAGAATACTTGATAGATAGGTACAGTCACCATAAACATGTGAACAAATACTCAGGACTATTTTCAATGATCATTGTATTTAGCGTGTTTAGACTACAAGAGAACAAATGTTACAGTAGTAAATATTAAAGGCAGAATTTGCAATAATAAGATGCTTCTTCAACCATGATGATTTTGTGAAACTCCTTCCAAATTGCTTCAAACTAGCTGTGCTCTTATTTTCCATCTTTTCATTAAATGATGAAACACCCCACTTGGACACAAAATAAAAGCTGATCCTCCACATATTACACTATTTTTGACACAGAAACACATACAATGACACCTCCAAAAGAGCCAGATGTGAGTATCAACAGCTTCATGAACCCAGTTGTGCGCTATTGTCTGTGAATAAAATATTGATTTAACTTTTTTATGGTCCTTTTCAACTGAAGATGCTGAACTAAGAATAAGAGAAAATAAACCAAAGACTAAAACTCCCTGTAGTAACTTAGTTCTGGCTCCACTTCTGTATATTACACTTATGGCTAAAGATCAGGAATTCTGTAGGATTCCTCAATATATAACAAATGATTTTCCAGCAATCAACAGTGTCTTTGCAGTAGCACCTACTTGTACTATTTTTTGGGGCATTATACATGAGAGGGCGAGCACTGAAAAAGTTGGCACGTGAAAGTACCATCAGTATTTAATTTCTCCTGGAGGTTATGTTGAAAATAGTACTCTTTGTAACACTTCATCAATGGACAAAATTCCTACTGGTAGAGCATTTTTTTAATATGAGAAATCTGCTTACAAACAATCTAAAACCTTTGCCTTACAAGTAATTTATCAGCATAAGCATTTGCATAGATACATATATATAGATAGATAGATACAGATATAGATATATAGATATATAAATAAATAAACATATTATCTCAGATGAAAATTCACATGTAAAAAGTACTGAAAACCTTTGACACATCAGTGCCAATAATAAAACCTTCACTATCTTCACAGAAGTCAGATTTCAATCCAACAACTGTAAAAAGTTGGCTTAAGAGGAGATCAAGGAAAGAAAAGTATTTCTCTGAACTTTAAGTGCCAAGGTTGACCTGGCTGAATCTGAGGGCTCTTTCTCAGACAAGAGTTTAAAAGAGGATTTGGAAGATCTCGCCTTAATGTGCTCTTACATCCATAGCATGGAGAGAACAAACACAAATATGGAACTGACAGTAGGCCACTGGCAAAAGAGAAGTTTAAATCTCTCTCACAAGGTTTTAAAAGAGGTGGAAAGGTCAAGGATAATCTTTAAATAGCTCTATATAATGTTCTCCACTGACAAACTGTTCTGTCACTTCTGTTCCATACTCAACACTCAAACTTTGGAAATTGTTTTTTCTTGGATGCCAGGAACAAATGTGTATAACTCAGCCATGACTTTGAAAGTGGCTTTGACATTGTTTTTATTCTTTTTCATCTAGGTAAGAAGAAGAAAAAAATTAAGAGCTCCATGCATTGAACTCACATTGAGGTCAGTCGAACCTCTGGTCAACATTCATCCTTACACCATTTTTCTAATATTAAAGTGTCTTTTTTTGAGGTTTTTTTGTTGGTTTTTTAGAGTTTTTTTGTGCACAGGATAAGACAGAAACTGATTAATGTACACAGAAAAAATAAATAAATAAATGGATCCCAGGAGTTAGGTTTTCAGTACCACTGAAAAATTCTCTCATATCATACATAAAATGTTACAATATTAAAATAAAGAGTGGTCATGTCCTTAGAACTTCTCCTTTACACACTAAGACGCCTCCTCTCTCCTTGAAGTTGTGAAGAAAGCAGTAAGTGACAATGGAAGTTGAACAATGTGGATTGTAAATAATTATGGTCAAACAAAGGGGTCAAACACTTACAAAATGCCTGTTTTCTGCAGCAAAGTTTGCAATACGCCTTTCCTCCTCCCTGGATAGCTGGCAATAGAACAAATTCTGCCTCTCATACACTGGGTTTAGTAACTCTGCCTTACTTGATTGCATGTTTCTGATTTGGTCAATAACCTTATAAAATCTCTATAGTCTTTCTGCAAAAGCTGAGGGGCTACTTTGTAGGAATTAGAGGCAACCACAGCAGGCACAATTAGACATCATAATAAAATTAAAATTCAAGTCAGTTTCTAAATGCATACGAGCTGAGCTTATTCAGCCTGAACAAGCAAATCAAGCTTGGGAACAGCAAAATATTTTGGCCCTTGGAAAGATTGATCACACACACTCAGAGACCTTATTTACATCAGACATTCTAAAATGTAATGAACCACTTTACTGTTGTTGGGTTTTATGAAAGCTAGTTTACAATACAGTTCAAAATTAAATCTTCAATTATACTAGCACCTTCCCTCTCCAACCTGACAGCTGCATTAACCATGTTAAAGAGAAGCATGTAGCTGAGTTTCATTAGGTAACTTCAAAAGAAGACCTTGAGAACAAAGACTGGAATTAAATTGTTTCATTTTTCTCTGTTAAAACCTCTTTCTTGCTGCTCTCACCCACACCCTTCAAAGTATTCCACAAACTGAGTAAAATAAAGATGTGAGTTCCTGTTCCAGAGCTGGAAATTAGGGAAGACAACCTGTATATGTACTTTCATGTAAACTGCTGCGCACATCAACATTTTTATTCATGTGGCCAAAATTATTGTGCAAAATTATTGTGATCAGCTGTACAGCCTATAGCCCTGCCCTCTCTAACATTTGAAGAGCTTAGATGGTGTGCATGTGTGTGTATATGTGTGCATGAGGTGTGGGAGTGCAGAGCCATGGCTGATATTGCCTTTTGTTCCTGACACCAACTTTTAAGAGATTCTATGCAAGGCTGTGCTAAAACTCTTCCCTCCAAGCCTTTCCCATGTCACTGGCAGAGGGCTGAGCCCTCCTCCTGTCTTACAGCAGTAGGAAACAAACAGCACATTGGCTGAGCTGCTGGGCCATGCAAGGCATCCCCTTGTGCTCAGACACGTGGCACACTGCATCACCTCACAGCAAACATGCAGAGAGAAGAAGAGTTCAGCTGACAACAGTTTGCTAAGCCAATAAAACTTGACTGAACCCAAATCACCAAGAATATCACCTTATTTATAGAGTTGGGCTCCTGTGCTGCAAAGATGGGAAGAAAACTGAGTGTTTTAAGTTGCACATTTTTATGAAGCAGAGGTGGTACGTTAAGGAATGCATATGGAAGCATTGGAAAGAGGTGAAAGGGTTTCCAAATGAGAGAAGAGTCTGTGGCTTCAAGCAAAAGCAGTGATGAAGGAAGGTAGTGGTACCTAAGTAACAGATGCAGTGAATGTTGCACCCACACAAGGCAGCCTCTGTAATCTCATTCCACACAGTTTTAAGCTGAGTTAGATAAGAACACTGATAAGAGCTGATGTCCTGGGAAGTGCTTACAGTTCCTGAACTAATATAATTACCAGAGGGGCTGAAAACTGATCTCCCTTTGCTTCATCACAGAGGACAGTAGAGGTGGGCAGAGCCTTTAAGGCAGACAGCTTTTCCAGAGAATATGGTCACACTCTGATCATTATTGGCAACAAGGCAATGAAAAAAGGCCACTTAAAAATTATACCCTGACTTACAGCACATTGCCCATAGGGGCTGTGTAAAAGATCTGACCTAAAGATTCCTTCCCTAAAAAGAACTTAGAAATTCTTACATACCAAAACAAACTTTCCACATTTTTTAAATGGCCTTCACAACTATTTAAGAATTAATTTCAGGGAAAACACTCATGAAAACTACAGCTCCTACATTTATACTAGCAGCAGGGTACCTAGAAAACGGATACCAAAATAAATACTGCAAGAGAAACAGCATTAAAGTTACCTGTTGATTTAGAAATAAATTTCCTGCAGGACTCCTAAAATAAATATATTTTTTAAATTTACCTGGCCTGTACAAGTCTGCTTGCAGATTTTCTGCTGATTTTTTTCTCATTTTATGTCTTTGGTTTTTTTCTGATCATTTATGACAAGGAAAAAAAATCTAAAACATTTCCTATGTTGTGTTCTCAAAGAGAGTTTTTCAGTCTTTTAGGCAGTTTTCAAGACATCTTCTCCTTTCTGCTACTTTATCTATGTATTTGGCCCTACAATAAAACAAGTTATTTAGCTTTGCTTCTCATAGTTTCATATCAGCAGGAAGACTTTAACAAATATCTCAGAATAGTTTAGTCCACAAACAAGTGGAAGCAAGAGAGAAGGGGGAAAAAAAAATCAACTCAGCACATCTTCTATGCAAGGTCACCTGGATTTTTAGTTTCTACTTTGACTGTTATGTCCTAAAAGAAAGTAAGCCTCTGCAATTTGGTTTTAAGCCTTGAAATTTATTTCTACTATCAAGAACATGATAGCAGTAAGGAGAATGGGTTACAAAACTGCCTTAAATGTGTACCCAGCTCCTTCAGATTAGTATCTACCCTTTTGGATGCTTATTTGAACTGAGGCTGACCTCTGAATATTTGGAGATATGCCTGTCACTGCATCATAATCATAAGTATAATAATAAAAAAGAAAATTGAATCAGAGGTTTAAGGAGGTAATGGCATTGGATTTAAGGAGGTAATAGCAATGGATTCAAGAGGCAGGAGTATGTGTCAGAACCATATATGGGATGTTTTTTAAACAGTCCAGCTACACATTCTGTGGAGGTATTGCTAGCTTAAGTGAAAAGCCCTTATATTGTCAAAAACTGGAATGCAGCCCAGACACACAGGTATGTGTTCAGCTTGTCATTCAGAGCCTCTTCAATCAGATACCAAGATTTTCCAATCCAAGGGACAGCAAGTCCATTCCTGCATATGAATTGTACACTCCAGTCTGAAAGAACTGCAGAAAAATTCCGAATTTGGACTTGAACTTATTTTAATTTGATTTATCAGGTATTTGCCAGGTAAGTATTTGCTTTAGTATTCTAAGTGATATTATTGAAAGAATTAATTCTTAGAAAGTCCTTCTTTCAAAGTGTCTGAAATATAAAATGTAAATTCGACATTTGGAAAAAATATATATTGACATAAATATGTATATATGATCTTCTTACTAAGCTAAGGTACTTTTTCAGAGAGAAAATTTTATTTTTCTGACACTGTAAAATGCCATTTTGATGTCTGAGTTGCCAATGAGCTTACTGTGACTATGGAGTTGAACCCAAGAGGTAAGGTAATGTAAAACTGAAGCCTTTTGTGAGAACATGGATGCTTCTTCAAATTTACTTCACCTATTGCATTCTAACAGATATTGTAAATTATGAGTCGTTTTCCATCATGTTTTTTTGAGGTTAAATCATGAGTTGAAACTTCATTTTTGAAAAATCCCAGAAACCCACTGTATTGCTATTTAACAGGATTTATAAACAAAGGAAAACAGCAGCTTAGTCTGATATGTGTGAATCAGAAAATGGCATAAAGGTGACTAGAAATTGACCATAAAAGTATATAATGATATTTAGGGAAGAAGTTCACAAGAAAGTTAAATATGGCTTAAAATTTAAAACACGTTTTGTTGCAGGAAAGCCCCACCCCAACTAGATGGATGTTGAAATAGAGGTCACTACACCCTTGAATAACAGAACATATCAAATTATAAAGCTTGTGAAGTCTACAAGAACATTTATAGAATTCATAAAGCACAGGACAAACAGTTTACCAATTCAAATGAATCCTTCAAAGAAACAATGGGCACTACTGTGAAAACAAATGAATAGAGTGTAAGCAGGGAAATGAATGGGGTATTTATTAACTTAAATAAGTTTGATGCTATACTGGGGGGGGGGGGGGGGGGGAGGAGGGGAAGGAAAGCCAAGCTATTAAAGTAAAGAATGAGATTTCAAAAAGTTAGAAAGCTGCTAATGATGCTTGTTCATAAAGTGCGTGGAAAAGATGAACTTAAAAAAAAACCACAGGGAAAGATGTTCTAATGCATTATAATCATCCCAAGTCTTCAATTTCAACAGAAGGATACTTTCACTGCAGAGGACAGTATCATGTCAGAGACTGAGGTTATCTTCCAAGAGATAGTTTTCAGAATATAGAATAAGGTCAAGTGAGTACAGGAGAGCATTTTAAGAACCCAGTGACTCTGTGATTTATGCTCTTGTAAAGTTCAAAAAGCTTGGGATAAAGGGTAAAAGAGGAGCTGCATAGTCTTACGGTTTAGAAAGAACAACCGAAATTGTTGTTAAATAGAACAACCAAAAAAAATGGATGTATTTGCTGATCAGTGAGGGAAAAGAGCATGGAATACTGAATAATGAAACATGAAATAGTGAAAAAATTCCACAAGTAGCAAGCAGAGAAGCCACACACAAAAAACAAAAAATCACCTCTTCAGATAGCAGGTAGTTTCCCTTTAAAAATGTGGTTTTGTGTTTAAGATGTCCTCTTTTTGTAGTACCATTTGAATTGTCTAGCATGGAAGTTATTTTCCTGCAGACTAAAACTACTTTAGGATTCCTTGAAAGGCAGCACAGCCTGCAGATAAGATGCTTGGGGGAGAAAATAATCATTAGGATACTAGAAATCCCTTTGAGATTGGAAACAAACTCTACCCGTCTACATATCTGTGTTTAACTTCTCATTACAATTATAACCCTGACTGCTCCAATCAGATCTGCTGCAGGAACTTGGGCACAAAGTGCACATGCAGGTACCTATAAGGACACAAGACCATTTCAGTGTCAAATCTCAAACCAAATCTCACTAGTAGACACTAAAAGAAATTAGGGATGCATGAAAGCATCAGCACTATGAAAGAACTAAATTTCCCTCAGAGACCTCCAGTGCACTAGAGCAGCAGTTAATTAGAATGAAAAGTTCATTTGAGGAAAAAAATTGAGTATGTCATGGATACCACGAAAAACATGCTTTAGCTTCAGTGCATCTATGTGGAAAATCTTGGGTTTATGCTACTTGAAGCTCAGCTCAAACCATTTACTGCCATTACTAAGGATGGAAGCACCAACAAGAATCTGAGCTGCATTCACCAGATTTGCGCACCATTTGGGAGCGCAATCTCAGCTCTTCTGCAGTGTAGTGGCTACAGCACCAGGATATGCAGGTGAAAGCAAACAAAAAGGGGAAGAGAAACATCAGACAGCCAAGATGCTTCACAAAAATTTTTACTGCCATTATCAAAAACTTCTTAGTAACTCTTCTTTGCAGTCTCCAGATTATGGAGTTTTTTTTGGATGGGTGGAATCAAGCTCTTCTTCCCTTGTCTACCATGGAAGGTTTGTAAATCAGCAGATTTTTAAAGAGCTAAATTTGATATCCATGCCCCATTAGAAACTAGATACAGAATGAAACAGACCTGTCAGTGTACTTGCACTGTCAAGGCTAAGACAGGACTCATGCCAAAAAGTTGTATTTCTGTGGCTGCTCTTGTCATTATGTCTGCTGGACACAGAGTGAAGTTAATAGTCTTCAGAGTTTAAATAGTCTACAGAGTTTAAAGAATAACAACATAAGAAAACATGAAAATAATACTAATCTTCCTCCTTACCTGAATAAGTGCATTCAAAAAGAAATAATAATGGTAAAAAACCAAAACCAAAATGCCCTAATAACATGCTTTATCTCTTGGGCATCCATGAAGCACTTAGGAAATAGGAATACATGATCATTGCAGGCTCCTTCCAACTGAAAACACTATTTGAAAAGCCAAACCTCAAGATTAATAAGAATGTTTTCTTCCAAATAATCTGAGACATACTGCTATAGAATTTACACCATGCATGCATAGTCTGAGGTATTAAAGCCAGATATATAATGTCCTGGAAAAACATCACAGTATTCTTTCCCAAAGGCAGGGCTCATTTTAATATTACTTTTTTACCCTACTACTTGTTCCAGAATGCTGTCATGATTTAGTGTTCTTTAGTCTGCTTATTTTCTCTGCTCCCCTAATTTATTCCAACTGATTCTCAAGTCACAATTGGTAATATCTACAGTTAGCTCTTGATTTTAGTACTGTTCCAATCCCTTCACTTCTATTTTTTCATGGGATCATGGTCACACCTAAAGTCCTAGTCAGTTTTCTTGTTTCCAGTCCTACCGTCCTAAATGGTGTTTGCGGTTTTCAGTGTACAGGTACAGGTAATTATCATGATTTTTAAATTATAATAATGCATTAAAATCATTACATAATTTGCTGTAAATGGTCCTCACTGTGTCTTAATTGCTGAAGTTGTTAAAATCACATTAAAACAATTGTACATAGACAATCACTGAGTAAATAAGATGCCCTTGCTAATGTCTACAAATACATTTTATTTGCTTTCTTTAAGGAAAATTATTATAAACACAGAAAGTGTTTTCCTCATCTCTAGTAGAGAGCAACTGAAGTACTTTGCATTGACATTATGAAACCAATTCTAGGCAAAAATTACTCTCTTACGTCACTAAATCTGAATGGAATTGTTTTTCATTTTGGTCATCTTCATAGCTTCCCTTCCCCCTACTCACTTTTCTCCCATACTTCTACATTTCCCCCTTGATTCTGCTGAGCAGCACCAGGCAGATTCCTGGCTCCACTGACATTTTTCTTCATGTACAGGCTTTCAGATACAAACAATTTCAAGAAGAGCAAAGCTCACACAAAATGTAGCTGCCTGCACCTACATTGTGCCTAAAGAGGTAAATGGGAACAGAGGTGAGGTCTAGAGATGAATACACTTGCGCAAATTCTTTCATCTTCTACTACAAAGTCCATCTGCCACCATGAAATGATCAGCTGAATAACTTATATTTGACTATATAACTCCTAAAACTTCAGGGGAAGAAAAGAAAAGGGGGAAAAGAAAAGTATCTTGTATATAAAAAGGATTAAAAGTTCATTGATTTTCATTCTACTATTTGAAAAAAAATCTGATCCTACCTCTTCACAGGCGGTCCTGAAATCCATGTGCTATGACACAGCAAGTGATATTTGTCTAAAATGGAGAGAAAGACTTCATTAGAATGAAAAAAGATATAGGAAAACATAGAAGTTATCTGTTTGAGATGAGCCACTGCACTTCTCTTTGGCTAGGTCCAGTTATAGCAACTGCTTAAAAGAAGAAATGATCAAAGTTGCAACAGGATTAGGAAGATGTTAGAAGTTGTTCATGTTCTTATAAAGTACACAACCTGGTTTCATTGAATATAATCAAAGGAATGATTGTGTTCCCAACACCTCCTACCTCTCACAGGACATTCAAACATACTTTTCTTATTGCAAGTGTAAATGTCCTTCCTTTTAGGTTTCCCAATTTTTATTTCTTAAGTAGGAGTATACTCAAAAGTAACAAAAATAGTGACAATTAAGTATTGCTCTTCAGAACACACCCTCTTTTAAAAAAAGACCTTTTTTTTCTTTTCTCCCCTAATTAAAAACCATCACTCACCAGTAGCTTTTGTCTCATATTTTATTAATGTACCTAATCTCTCCACAGAAGCCGCTGTCATTTAACAGTGTGCTTACTTTCCAGAAATATTTATGAGTTGAAAAACAAATGTTAGAAAAGTCAAGAATACATGTGAGTGTTGGCAAAATGTCACACCAAATCCAGCGATTATTACTTTGCCTGGCCTTTACTTAAAGTGTATCCATAGCCATGCACACCTATTCATTCATTTATTTATGTGACAAAGCCACTGTAACAGAGTGCTAGCAGAGGCTACCAACAGTGTCCTGGGTCTGCAATAGAAACACCCATGCATCAGTCAGTAACCTTTTCAGGATACACAAAACAGTACTGGGCAAAACAGCACTTTCATTCAATGCCTGGAAAAAAAAAAAACCCTAATAAAATTCTCTCCACCAAGTATTTTATTGCTGTTTTGCATTAATAATGTGCTTGCCATTACTTGTATAGGTATAGTACTCAAAGTTCCAACACAAAATTTGCACCCATAGCCTAACTGCCTAACTTTAAAATAAAATTCAAAATTCCTCACATAGTACAAAAATTTAAACCCTAATAGTTACAATTAAACCTCTTAATAATAATAAAATATTTTCATTAAGTCTCTTGATTTATTTTGCCACCCTGAATGCAGTTTTATTGAACAGCACACATATGAGGTTAATGTTCTCTATTTATTGAGCTCTGCCTGGTTCACAGCCTGTTCCCCAGACTAATTTCTAGCAGAGATAGCCTAGATTGGCTAGGTTACAATTCAGAAATTTGAAAATGACCCATCATCATTCCTTCCTTATCAGCTTTACACAAGCAGAAAGATCCAATAATGAACTGTATCTGTAATTCTGCTATCAAAAATGCTCATAAAATCAAGGTCACTACTACTGTTTCAAACATTTTCTCTCTGGTGGGTCAGTCATTGTGTTACAAAGTTTGTTTCCTTGTAATCTTTATGAACTCCTTTTTCAGCTGAATAAACTTAAGTCAAAAAGAGATTTTACTCACCTTAGCCAAATATTCTGAAGACTTCTTAGCCTTCTGGAACTAGAAGAGCATCTTTGAAACATAAACTGAAATAATGCACAGTGCTCTCCTTTCTTGGGCCCTGGTCATGGCAGGTCACTAATTCCTACTGCAGTCAAAAGTTTATTCTCTTGTGTTATGTTCTGCCTTATTAATAAAAGTTCTTCAAAGTTGGGTTTGGGCAACTTTGGTTCCACAGTCAATGACAATTCTATTTTCCTTCTCTTTTACCTTCTCTTTTAGCTACTCTTTGATCTAAACCTTGTCTAAACCCTGTTCATTTCTATAACTCAGTATGACTATTTTTATTCTTGTTTTTTAGGTAGAATACATTTATTTGCTTAATTCAGAAATATTCGTATTATCACAGAGAAAAAAATAATTCTTATTAATAAAATATTGTCAAAAATGTAAAGCTGGAGCTATATAGTTCTTAACACAAAATAAAATTCCTTGCAGAGAGTTTATGTGTTTCTCAGGCAGGCAACATCTCAGTAACTAATCTTTGCAATACAGCTGCCACTGCTTCTGCTCCTCTCTATTTCCTACTGATTCTCATCTGCAGCTGCACAGAGAATGTCAGCCCATTATCAATGTTCTTTTTCCAACTATCAGCAATTTTATAACACTTGATGTTTTACAAACAGCACACAGAAGGTTTGATTACAAAGTGCAGTATCTCATAAATAATCTCAGAAATGTCATTGTTTCCAGCATTTATACCCCAAATAAACACTCTAGATAATTAAATTACAGGAATACAAATCATGCATCATACAGAAATGTTATATCTTATGCTGGTAAAAGCCCCAGTGATTACTAATCATCTCTTCCTGTAACACACAAAAAAAGGCAGAAAATATAAACCTAAGTAATTGAAAAAAAAAAAAAAAAGTAAAACGATAAACTGTGAAACCCATTGCTTACAGAGATCCGTGATAAGCTTCTGGCTAATCCCTGCAACCCCATCTCCAAATCGCAGCCCCTTTCACCTGAGCAACTTTCTAGCACTCAGAGGAGTTCCCTTCAGCCTAGATAATTTTTTTTTTTTTGCCCCTCCCCACCATTAGGTTGCTCTGGGACAAACTGTGCTTCAGAATGTGAGAAAGGAGCAGCCTGTGGCTTTGAATTGAGGAGGTGAGGAGGAGACAGCTCCAGGACAGAACCTGGTTTGCAGGCACAGAGGGAGGCATGAACAGCACGTAGCACTCAAAGAGAAACAAAGGCTCCAAAAGCAGTGTGCCTCTCTCCAAAGGGGCTGGGAACAACTGCAATCAAAGACACATAAACAAGCAAGCTTTAAAAGTTACCTGCCCTCCTTTCCACTTGTCTTGCAATCTGCATCTCCCCCAAAACTGAGTTATCAGACCTATTTAGCTGACCTCTGCTGATGCATGTAAAAGGAACAGAGTGTGACAGACAGGCTGGGAAGAGACTTTGACACCTCCTTGGCAGAAAAAGCAGTTATTCAATACTGAAGAAACATTTACCAAGCAGTATTTTTATGGCATTTGTGTTCTAAAGGGAAATCAATGGCTAAAACATAACAGCAAAGATGAGAGCTATGGCAGCCCTCAGAGACAGAGAATCATTTAGGATAATGCACTTGGAGCTATGCTCTGATCTTCTTATAATAAATCAGGTCATATTCCAGTGGTATAATAGATGTAATTTCACAAAGTACTTCGGTGATTGAATATTCCAGTATACAATAACGAAATAAGATAGCAAACAAAAAGAAAATTTCTTGTGTGCACAACATCAAGAAGAGATACTTTGGGAAGTGTAGGAAATACCACAAGCCAAATTAAATACTTCTGATAGTATGAAACAATTCATTCTCAAGGTCACTAGTGCAAAGTAAGAACACAATACTGTATGCACAAATAACAAGTGTATGGAGAAATTATGCATTATCAAATGAAATTTTATTTAGCATCACTGCATATCACTTGTATATGTCTTACTTGACGGAGAAAAATCACAAGAAGTTCTTATTGTCTGAGAACTGTCTGAACTGCTGATGGGGAAAGAGACTAAAACCATATTTCAAAGGCAGAAATCACAGATCAGCATCTACTTATGATAATAGTCTACTACTAATGTCTGCCTTTTGAAGTCCTTCTGCCTCTATTCTTGCCAAAATGTTTTGGGATCTTCATTGTAAAAATGTCTGAAGAAAACCAGAAAAATGACAAAAATCTGTCATTTTTGTGTGTGTTAGGAAATTCAACATATGTACATTTGTCACTCTGCAAGGCCTTTTTTAGCAATAATTAAAACTAAACCCCAAACCTTCTCTATTATAAATAGGGAAAATTGATTTTGAAATTATCCTTGCATATAGCACAGCAAGTCCTTTGTGCTTTACAGGGAATAAAAATATTTCTGGAAAAAGAGAAACATTACTTCAAATCCAAATTCATTCCACTAGTTTGCCACAAGGTGTTTGGTACTGGAGAGTGGTCAGAGACATGCAGACACCACAGTAAATGAAAGGAGCAGTTGAGTAACTGCAGATTAATAAACTCTCATTCAGTTATTGCTTTCCAGCACAGCTGAATTATATTTTGTTTGACCACTGAGTTACTTATGTTCAGTTAGCATAACGATTTTTAGTAATTTACATATTGGACTCATTTGCTGAAAAATTTCTCATTGAGTTGGCAACAGACAGTCTCTAGTCTCAAGCACTTCCTCATACCTCCTCACAAAGTTCAATACATGAAGGAGGATCTGTATATCCATTGCACAGAATTACAGTTTTAATAAATTAATGTAAGAAGGAGGATGCTCAAGAGGCTGGAGGACCCTAAGCTGTGTGTACCACAATCTACCTGATAGTGCAAGGACTGAGATGAACTTTGGAATCAGCAAACCTGTGCAGTTCTTTGGCAGGGGGGAAAATAATTACCTGACAAAGCTTTTTAACAAAATGTCCAGCTTTTAGCAAAGCTCATGCTTCAAAAGAATTGAAGTTGGCAATTAGTAACTAACATGTTTTTTAATGTTTCGTTCATTTTACCCTGGTTAAAACAAGTATGGTATTTATCTGCCAGTCATAATTTATTATTTTAGTGGCAAGCCTATTTAATATGCAAGCCAAATTAATGATTCACTCTATAAACAACAATTTTTCCACAGTCAGTGATCCAGAAGGCACTATTAACTGAATCAGTTTTCTGGGGCTTCTGTTTGTTTATTCAGTGATGTTTACATTAACAATAATCTAGTGTCCCCCAGAACAAACACCCACAAAATGGCCTAACGAGTTGCCCAGTCTGTTCTGGCTTGGCAAAAGAAAGCTATTGCAAACGGCAAAAAAAACCCCAAAAAAACCCTCAGAACAATACAACACACAACCTTTCAGAAAGAAAAGAAGCATTAGAGGAGAATAATAATCTCCAAACAGTGATATTAAATGGCAGTGGGCTGTCGCTGCATGTCATTATGTGAAACACACTATGGCAAACTGGAGCATGAAAGTTTGGCTCTGGGTCAAAGTCTCGAACGCTGTCAGGAAAAAAAAAATCTTTTGCCTGGTTTCTCACTTTTCCAATGTTACCCTTTGGTGACTCAATAGATGTGTCTAAATACAATTATGTACATTATTTCGAAGAGGATAGTGCACATGTCAGAGCCCAGGCTTGTACTAAATGTCTCCTTATTCTTCACTGCTCTGGAGGCTGCATGAACTGTGACATGATTTAGAAAATATCTCAGTTTTGCCAAAATAACAGTGCCTTTTGTCAGAAATAAAGTTCTTCTCTGACTATTTGGCACTGCAGTCTGGATTTTCCCTCCATTATCTCGTAACACAAAATTTTCATATAGAAGACATAATGGCACTCCTCTGCCAAGGCAATTGTTTCACACTCAAATGTAAATTTCATGCTCCTGGCAATATGCCTCATGCCAATAATTCAGTGAGACTTTCCACATTATACTGCATATTTTGATTTCACTTAAGTTAAAAGAAATAAGCCAAAAACATTGTATCAGTGTCCTAAAGGAGATTAGAAAATAAACTAGAGGTTTTAAATACTTGAGAAGGATTTGAGATTTTTAGATCCTTTATGAACACTTGACAAATATATTTATACCTGCATATATAAGCATGTGACATTTCCAGAGTTAATTGCAGTTCTTAATGGAAAAAATAATCATTCACAGTGATATTTTTAAAGTCTGTATATCCTGCTTAAGAAAAATTAAATAATAATATGCAATGAATAATGAAAATTGTAACCAGATTAAATGAAGAAAGGACATGATGTCAGACTTATTACAGATTACTGAATTCAAATAATACTAATATGCTTTATGTCCAGTTTACAAGAATATAAAGAAGCACACATTTTTTCAATTGACTGAAATTTTTGCCATATACCATGGAAAATGCAAACCAGGATTTTCCAATAGATATAACATAATTTCTGCCCATTTGATAAAGTTTGAGTCACAAATGCCAGTATGGCTTGAGAGAGCTTGAACTGACCAGGTAAGAATAACTGAAAGAAATTACAAAATCTATTCTCAGAGAAATTCAGAAGTTTCATTACCTTCAATGAAAAACAAAAGGAATAAGTAATTTTTAATTGATCCAGGACAAAAAAAAAAATCAAAATTTCATTGGAAATCCCATAACCAAAAAAAAAAAATATTTAATTATGATCTTTCCTTATTTTGATGGGATTGAAATTAATTGACTAAGGTCAAAACACTTTTGGTCTGTTTTATTAGGTTTTATTAAATTCCTACCGTTGAAAAGAATATTTCTATTTTAGATTCACAAAATCAAAAAACTGTCTATTTTACATTACCAACTTATCTATTAGAATGTGATACGTTTGTAATGGCACTAAACCTTATCAGTCCTTCCCACTGAGATGGTAACAGAAATAATAGAAATCACAGCAGCCTACTAAAACAACTGTCATAATTCACCTTTCTGTGCATATTTTCATATTGTTATTTAGAGCTTGCTTTCTGTTTAGAAATTGCCACCATCACCAGTTTTGCAACTGCAGTCAGTTTCTTTGCTGAAACAGAATTGGGCTATCAGAGGTAAAAGGTTTGGGGAATATGACTTAAAGCTACCAAACAAAATGGGCAGAGAGGCAGTTTGAGAATCTACAGAAGAAAACCGAGACAGTGCAAGCAGGAAAAAAGAGAAGAAACCAGGTACTTATTTTTAGTAAACAACACTCTTTGCAGAGACATTGAATTCAAATTACTACACTCTGGTATCAGATTCACCTAGGTAAAATACCAGAGAGCAAAAAAACCCCGTGGACATTATAAGAGAAACACCACAGATTTCCTATTTAAAGTGGACTAAGGCATCTCTGCATTGCACTACTGCTAAGACAAACTCTTGTTGTTTACTATGTCAGTTCATTGATCCTTGAATATGGCTGATTTTCTTCACTGTTTTCTTTTTTCCTTCCTTTCTTCTATAAAATATGAATTTACAGATGTCCCATAAATAATCAAGTCAATAACAAAAAATAAATTCATAGAAATATTTAAATCAATGTGTTTAACTGACCATTTGACAGATCTAGAATTAAGTCTGAACTGCAACTTAGCTTCTAGTACCAGGTCCAGTAATCAACAGCAATATTCCTGTCTGAAAACTCCTATTACAACAAGCATGCATGCAATTCCAGTGGTCACCAAGAAAAACTATTGTCGTGGTTTGAGAGGAAGTGAGTTTTTTGGGATGCTGTCACACCAATGGGTGCTCAGATTTGAATATTGGCACCTAGTGTGGCCACTGGGGACATGGATACGCCTCTGAGAACACAGGGGTTAAAAGCAGAGCACTCCCAGGAAACTCCTCTCTTGGGTTCCTGGGGGAAAGGTTCTGACCTCCCCTGCCCAGCTGCTGCTGCTGGGCGGGGCAGGGGAAGCCATGCGGCCTGGTGAGGTAGGCCAGGCCTTAGACAGAGAGGGGAGGTGAAGAGGCCCCGAGGATGGAAGGGTGGGAGAAGCACCAGGAGGCATCGGGCAGCCCCCCCCCCCAACAAAGAGAGGGAGAGAGAGAGAGAGAGAGAGAGAGGGAGAGAGAGAGAGGGAGAGAGAGAGAGAGAGAGTACAGCCTGTGCTTGAGACTGCTACCTTGAAACTTGATAACATGTGCCGGCAGCACAGCCGAGAAGGAGATGGGTGGGGGCGAGAAAGTGTCCAGCCTGCTGCAGGAGTTCCTGAGCAGGCAGAGCCCGAGTTTTTAACCCTTTTTGGACAATGAAAACTTTGCAGAATATTAACCTTTCCTAGAAGAGAGATAGAGATGAAATGGAAGAAGGAACCATGCAAGTGTGAAGGTCTGGGCAAGTGAAAGCTGTCAGAAGAGTAGAGAAGAATCTTAGGTGGGAAGAGATGATGGAGTGGCCTTGGCTGGACTTTTCTTGTTATAGCCATGGACAGAACCATGTTCCTTGTGACACAGAGACTGCATCCAGGGGGAGGCAATGGCTCAGAACCAAGAGGGTTCAGTGTTGAGACCCCTCGGCCCCAGGGGGTGAAATCTGGGGGGGACAGGTGTCCCAAAGGTGAGACTGTGCTCTTTTTGGAATGGGACAAAGCATCCTTAAAAGGACGACCCTAGAAGCAGCTCTGGTCCATGTGCAGTGGTGAGAGCACTGGACATGGAAGGAAGCGGTCACGATGGCAGATGTTCTCTGGGCAGTGCCATGAGTGACATGGAAACACACGAGGCTTCGACTGTGTTTCCTGGGGAAGCCTATGGCACAAGAAGGACTCCTCTCCTCTTGATGAACTGAGAATTGATTATCTAAAGGGTGGTGATGGACTAAGAGTTGGTGATCTGAGGGATGGACGTATTGGAAATTTGGTGGGGGGAGGAGGAAATGTTTTTGGAAAGTTTTCATTTTTCCTGTGTGTCTCTTTTTATATATATAGTTGTAGTTTAGTTAATAAAGTTTTCTTTTCTTTATTTCTAAGTGGGGGCCTGCTTTGCTTATTCCTGGTCACATCTCACAGCATACACCAGGGAGAGTGTATTTTCTTGGGGGCACTGGCATTGTGCCAGTGTCAAACCATGACAACTATGCATTTGTTTTGTAATCTCTGGGACAGCATAGCTTTAACAGAGAGAAAAACCAAGGTTTATTGCAGTTGCTGCTACAGTTTTACCTTATCTGAAAAGTCACTTATAAAGGCTACTAGTAAACAAAACACTTCCTCACGTTAAGGTAAAAAACATGCAGACAAACAAACAAAACCCACAAACAAACAAAAAACACAAAAACAAACAAAAAACACAAAAACAAACAAAAAACACAAAAACAAACAAAAAACACAAAAACAAACAAAAAACACAAAAACAAACAAAAAACACAAAACCAGTAACCTATTTCAAAGGGTTACCAGTAAAGGAAGGAGGAATAATGCAGTGCATGAATTAGGAAATTCTAGCCAATAGAGATACCATGATCATTGTTTGCACAGTCTTCAGCATTTTCCCTTTTTTTTTTTTTTTACAGCAGATGCTTCTATATAGAAGAATTCAGTATGTATAGAAAACAAACACCAACAACTTGGCTCAAAATTAATCAAAATAATTAGATCTTCCACTTGAGTTTTTATATGATTCCAGCAAAAGCCTCTTAAACTACTCTGGAATACAGAAAGCAGGAATTTGTAGCAGTGCTGTTGTAATATTATCAAGTCAAGTTTATTTACTGTCAAACTATTCCTGCAGTAGTACATTGTCAAAATATATAAAAAGGGAACTTGAGATATGCAAAATATGCCACATAGGAAAACACAGCACTTAAAGCACACTGTATAATTAAACCAAACACAGCTAAGTAGCCAGTGAGAAGTACTTTACAGCTAATTAGAAAATATCCCTGTGAGAGCAGCACCCCTCACTGAAAATCCTTTTTTGTGGAAGTGGATTGAAATAGGATTGTGGAATGGTCATCCCAGCTGTCCACACATCCCTATCCTGCAGGGTGTTAATCCTGCTATAAGACTATCACAGTAAGGCAGAAAAAACCACCAACAACAGTGTGTTCCACTTTTAGAAACAGAAACAAACACACAAAATTCAGACAAACACTGGCTAGTGGTAAACTGTGCTGATCCAGGAACACTGAGTTGCCACACAATGAAACCTGTGCAGGGCACACATGGGTGGGTAACTGCAAGCAGCATCCCTATTTAATCAGTCATATTGTAGGAATTACTCATTTTGGTTATCACACCTCCTATATACTTAACTACTGTTCAGATTAGATTTTACTTAATGCATTCTTGAGCTCACTAAAAGCCAAGACAGCAAACATTGAAAGTCATAAGGGTTTTTCTTTGTAAAATCCTGCACACATTTATGATGCAAGGTAATTGTAATAAAGGTAGGACTAATATCACTAATTTCTTCAATGATTGTCTTTCACACACCAGTAAATGTAGATGAAAAAAAGATAATGAGAATGTGAACTATACAGTCAAGCAGGCTGGAAGATGCTGAATTCATGATGAAAAGGCTTTAGCAGGAGTAAAGTGAATAGAATGGGAAAGGGAATCTAAAACATTGTAGGTCAGCAGAAAGGAGTTAGGGTGTGTCAAACTGTAGAAGCTTTTGTTTCCTTGGGAATGTTGAGGGATGAGGAAGAAGACAACCTTCAAGACAGTGGATGTGAAGATTTGTAGCCACCATAGGAAACTTGATTCTAGGGAAATGCACCCAAAATCAGACCCAAATTCCACAAGCTTGGTATTGTTACACCAGTATTTCTGCCTAGAATACAAAAACTAAGCAATGCCAGCAAATTCATTGTCTCTTGCTCTTAAGCTGCTGGACTCTCACATGGATTTAGTCCGTGACAAGTAATACTCTCCAAAGCAATAGGCTACATGAATCAGAAATTAGTAAAAGTTGACTGTTAATAGACAGTTTTCTCACAGCCACACTACTGCATAGGAAAAGACAGTTAAAAACCATGGATATAGGCTGTTTTATGCAATTACCTCAATGCCAGAAGCCAGTTTCATTGATAATAATAAACATGACCTAGGAACTTCATATTTTGGAAATGCACAAGAAATGGCAGAATATAACAGCCAGTACATTAGCCCAAATAACAGCTCTGAAGTGTTTACCCCTGAGAGTATCAGAAGATACCTCATTATAGGTTACTTTTTATGTGAACTTTTTTTTAAGACTGGTTTCCAGTGGAAAATTTAGATTGTGAATGTGTAACTGAAACTGAATCATACAGCATACAAAATGATGTCTTAAATTTGTATACCTTTAATCCAAGAATTTTGCAATGTTTAACCTACCTGAAAGACTTTAAACATAAGTCTTGAAATCAAATAAGATTCAAATTTCAAAAATTCCAATTATATCACCAAGATTCACTGGTATAGTACATGAATATCTATATTGGTGCACTAAATAGTACCAAAGGACTTCACTTCAGACACAGTCACTGAGGCAGAGGTTTTGCTCTTCCTTTTTACTTTTCAAGTCTTTCAGGCAAGAGACTAGGGCAGAGGACAGACTTCAGGTCACAAATTCTTTATTCACTTTAAAATCTATTTCAGGGAATGGAAAGGTTATAGTTTAAAGACTCCATTCCATCATCCTGTGGGGAACTAGAGGAAGCTATAGGGTTCTTTTCCAGCAGGCATTTTCCCCCAAAGTACTGGAAGTGGGAAAAAAATTTGAGAGAAAGAGAGACTGAGACTTTGTTACTAAAAGTAACACAACAACACAGTGCCAGTCCAAAAAGATTGATGAAAGAGGAAAAAGCATTAAACAGGAAGAGAAAAACATAATAGAAGAGGGAAAAGATAGCTAATAAGGAGACCCAGGAAAGAAAAAATGTGAAGGAGGAGAAAATGGAAACATATTTTAAAACTAATTTCATTTCCCCGTTACACATTATTATTTGCTAGGAGAAGTTTTGCTACATTTTTTCATCAATAATATTCCCTATGCTAATTATGACTGGTAAACTGAAGGAAAGTACTTTAGGCATAATGAAGAACCTAACTTCTTTACATATTGTTTTCTTTTCTCTCTCTCTCATTCCTCCTAGCTGAGTTGGGTCACAAAAGATAGAACCTGAAAAAAGAGAAGTATATGTAAATCTTAGGGATTAGATTTACGTATACTTCCAACTATAAGCAATAATATTGAGGAAAGAAGGTCAGAGATACATTAAGAAATAATTCCCCTGAATTTTCAGTCACATGGCTACGGTAACTGGGCTTTATTTTAGAAATCTTTACACAGGACTAGCAGAACTATCAAAGTTCGTTGCTTGTGACATGCCTACTGAAAACAAATTATTTCAACATACAGTTTTGGGCACCATCTAAATCAAAATTGCTTAAAAGCATCCTTTATCATTTTAGAAATATTAAAGTGAAAGAGATATGGAAAGAGAACAAGCTCTGTACAGAAGTCCAGTGGCACACTGAATTAAAGCAAATTAAGTCAATGTTAGCACTAGACACCGATGCAGGAAATGAATATGGGTGTTGGGGGGCTGTACAGCATGTCTGAGGATCTGAGATTTGGCAAACCTGTCACAAAGGAATGATTAAGGCAGGAAGTTAAGCTAAATTAAGATCATGCAGTAGAACAAAATACTATTTTTAGAATCTGTTGACGACCACATGGCCCAGGGAAAGGACTAGCCTCTTGCTTTCAGGGTGACAGCAATGCCATCAGGGTAAACTACAAGGACATACTGAGAGTAAATGGCAGACAAGTTAAATCTGAGACATACACATGACAATGAGAAATGATGCCTTAGCAGAAGTTCTGTAAACTTAACTTCAAGGACTCTCCTACTCAGAGAACCCAAAATGTATGTTCTTCTGCCACTTAAATCGTGCCCAAGTAAAAATTGGTCTAAGAAATCCTGGTATCATGCAGTTTTATCTGAGCTTGAAATTTTATCAGGAAGAAAACTGTGAAGTTTAATAACCAAAATTGAGAGGAAATCTTTTCTGATGGTTCTGGCTTCAAAAGTGTTTTCTAATGCTGTCTTGTGATAATTGATCATATTTTAAAATAATTCTTCATAAAGCATAGCTGGCTAAGCCTGATTTAAAAGTAGGTGAAAATTAGAATGCTAAAGAAGATATTAGAGAGTGTTTCACTCCTTGGGAAATGTTTCTCTTTTGAAAATTAGGATTTTTTTTGTGTGTGTGTTGCTGATATTACCTCTCCTAGCAACAAGCACAACTTCCAGGTTGTTGTATTTCTTCATGGTTTAACAGCCATCAAATCCTGCTTAAAACAATGGCTCGCTCCATGAGAAATATTTAATCTTCCTGCTGTTTAAACTAGTCAAGTTCCTTTTTTTTATTCTTCTTCTGAATACTAAATGCCTTCTGTAAAAATAGTAGCAGTCTTCAAGCAGCAGTTTTAACAATCATTAAAAGTGAACCTAAAAAATATCATGGGAGTCTGTAAGTACTGCTGTGAGAATCTGAATTTCAATCTACCACTTGAACATGGGCTTGGTTTGGGAAAGATCATAAGGACTGACAAGCAGTAAATATCCATCAAAGTTCACAGTTATTTTGGAATCTTACTATATGGTGGAAGAAATTGAAAAAAGAAAGCACATCTGTTAAAACATGGGAGAAAAAACTTTCATAATTAGTTTTTAATAGTTCAGAAGAAAAATAATCATCCTTAAGATGTGCAGTCTCATGGTCTTCTACTCACGCCTCTGATTTTTACAAGAGACTGTGTTAGGGGAAAACCAACTGGTAAACAATCTGCTGCCACAATTGCAGCAGTATGTTTGAGAACACAGTATGTGTGACCTTCTTGATCTTAGTGTACATAAACCTAGTGAAAAACACTGTTTGCTCCACTGTCAGAAACAAACCTATGTGATGGGGTCGTGAAGTGGATCATGCCTGTCCCTGCAGGAATTGGGATAATGGTCTTCAAAGTCTGAAACAGTGAAGCTTTTTTCATTTATAGACCATCATTTTAAGCTCAGCTTAAAAAAATTAAAGGAGGAAGGGAAGTGTCTCTGTAGTTATGAACAAACTTCAATATTCTCCAGTAAAACCCCCAGAATAGAAATTTATAAATAATAATTATTTATAAATAACTGCCTATCTGGTTTTCTTTTTAAAGAATAAGCCTCGCAATCCCAATTTATATGACCTGGGATCTAAAGCATATACTTCTAACTTTCCCATTTACTGGGCTGGACAGCTCCCTTTCTGGATTCTCCCTCCACTCCCGATGCACCTGACTGGTTATGGTGAAGTGAGGACATATGAACACACATATGAACATCTTATTTGAAGAAGGGTTTATCAAAGGATCTAGAATACTGTTTGACAATTATTACATCATGCTACTGAACCCATCTATTAATAAAGAAACACAACATCTAGAAACTTTTCTTCAACAAATTATTTATAATATACATAAATGGAAGTGCCTCTTAACCACTTGTGAACAGACTAGTCCTGCTCAAGGCTTGAGAGTAGTGTTATAAGATTTTTAAAGAGGACCCTAGCACAGCAGCGAACCCTTCAAAAATGATTTAAACTTTGTCAATCCAATGAACTTTTTGGCTCTCATTCATAAGAGCAGGGCAGGAAGATGAAGCCTGCATTTCCAGACCTTCCTCAACAGAACAGAAACAGAGTTTATGTGATCTCCTAGGTCACCAGATTACATCATCCCTCTCCTGTTCAAGTGGGATGAAAACAATTTTTGTGCTCTGGTTTTGTGGGATTGTTCTGTATGGGCATGAATAATAATGTAAAAATATTAAAATAATAAAAAAAAAGTAATATAGTATCAGTGTACACAGTAGAGTGCCAAGTTTAGCAAAAGAACTGTCCATCCTTACAAAGTCTAAATAACAGGCTAAAATTTCCAGACAGAATTCCACAATCGTGGAATTTTTTTCAGTCTCTTTCATTATATTTGACAACATTCAGCTACTTTAGAAATTCCTTCGTCCCTAGACTAGATGCCTGTAAAACTTCAAGATACCAATCTTGTGGTTGCCACTGCAGAAAAACACATTATACTGCCCAGCTTATCAGATCACCTTCACTGCCTGTGCATATCTCTCACCACTCCATCTAGAAGCCTGCTCTGATATGGCTTTGGAACATCTTTCCCCATTTCCAGTGGAAGCAGTTGTGGTGTCTCCAGATGTGCTCACCCAACACCACTTCTGCAGAGCAATAAGCCAAGTAGGTTGTGGCTGAACAAAAACACAGGAGGAAAAGAAATAGCTTCTATTCTGAGAGCTTTTTTTTACTGTAAAATAGGTGCTGGTGCTTTTAAGACAAGACTTAAGCAAAGGCCTTTCCTTTCCTTTCCCCTTTCCTGTCCTTTCTTTTCTCATTTTTAAAGTTAGGGAAAAATTGCTATCTTGCTGAACTGAGGCCTCACATCTACTAAGACTGAAGTTGAATTTTCTTCTTTCTAAGTGTAAAAAAACTCACGATGCTAGAATAATTTTGGGATTATCTAACTTCCAGAAGTAACAGATTCAATAAGGCTTATTGAATAGTTGGTTTACATTTTTGAACATAAAATAAAGCAATGTTAGCAATGCAAAATATAAAGATATCAGATGGCATCTTTGTAGAATAACAAGAAACCTTTGAAATTTAGGTAATCTGAAATAGTCCACATGAACAACATCAAATAAAACCCCTGACATACACTATTATAATCCTTAATGAGAAGTCTCAGGGAGAAAACTTTCATATTTACAAGTCTGCATAATATAACTCAGTTGGTCCTGAACCACAGTGATACAAAAAAAATTGTACTTCGAAATATAAAATTTAACTTTAAAAAAACTGGTTTTCTAGAGACTACTTCTTATAGTTTCCTTTTTTTCTGTTGCTGTTTTGTCTTCTTTTACCCTTTATATTAAGGGGTATAGATGACAGAAAAAAAATAAAAAGGTGAATTCCAGGTCAGAGATACTTTACTAGCCTCTACTGCTGGGGTGAGATTATTTGCAGTGACTGCAGAAATTTTTAGTATTTTGTAAAAGACTGCATGCTTCAAAACTGTAATTCCTTTGGACTTCAATGAAGTTTATGGTGGGGCATCTCCTTTATCAACTCCTTTGCTTAGCTTCCATTTTCAGCAGAAGCCATTTTGAAATAAAAGAGACATACACAACAAGAACAAAAACTGAACATAGTAATTAAATTATGTTTTCACCCAATATATGTGGACCACGATGAAGTGCAATTCATCTGTATGTTAGGTGAAAATGAACTGCATTTTTCATATGACATTTGATTTTAAGTTCCTTGGGGAAGCATTCATGAATGCCACTAAATCGCATAGAGCTAAGAATACCAAGAAGCTGATAATTAATAAATACATAAAATATCTGCACTCCTTTATCATTCTCATTTCTAATCTTTTGCTTGTGACATCTTACCATCTCCACAACTCCATTATTAACCCTATTAGTATATTTAAATTTTTATGCCTCACTCCTTATCTTTTTACAAATTATAGTAGGCTTTGATTTATATTTCTGCTGGAGTTCCTCCCAAACTCAATTTCCTTCTATTTATATCTGAAAGTTATGTAAGAAAACTGGATGTAGCATACTTGGTAAGGCTCAACACAATCCATTCTTAGATTACAGTATTAGAAATGTTCTAGTGTGTGTACACTGGACTGAAAGAATTTGCTGTAAGACTCTAGCTTCAAGTCCCATAGCTTTCGCTTTCTAAATTCTAAAGATGTGGTATCATATTTGTCATTTTTTGGAAAATTGCAGGTCATTTAAACTACATTTGAATTACATTTAAACTACATTTTACTACATAAATTACTACAATCAAACATGCCTGAACATTTTTTTTTCCTTCTTCCACTTAATATTCCAGAAAAAATAATCATTTTCCAACAGAAGGTGGAAAATGATTATTTTATTTGGACTATTAAGAGGAAGAAGAAAACAAAACCAGAAAACAAAATTACACTGGAATAATACACCACAGTCTCTTTCTCAAATCCTAAAGAAAGGAAAAAAAAAGTCTATATTTAATTTATGTACTTAAAGAGTGATGCAAGTTAACTTGGACCAAATATAAGTGGGATGAATTTTTAAAACTTCCTTGTAAAATGCTGAAAAGTTCTGCAACAGAAAGGGAGGAAAATCCACAAAAGTCTAAGTGATACATCATAGTCTGCTTTGTATAATGAAAAATAATGTGTTTCTCAATATGAAGCTCATTTGATGGATTAGCTGTGTCCAGGATGAAACCTATTGCTCATAGATTTTTTTTAATATGATGTAATGCCTTAAATTAATACACACTTGAGATATATTAATGCTATTTGAATTTCGGCAATTGTCCAAGTTCTTCATTTTCTACAATCTTTTTTTGAAAAGAACGCAGGTAATTCTCAGCAGCTGACCTCCTACTCTGACAAATCATGCAGAAATCTGACTGTGATTTAAACAATGCAACAGGTTTGAGATATTGCTCTCATACTTTTTAAGTTGGAAACACAGTGATGCTTCAACCCCACTATATTCTGTGTTCTGCAATCCCCCAGGTAGTTCCATTCAGAGACACTGTTCTAAAACATAGAACAAAGGATCTCAGAAATGTGTCCTACTTTGAGATTAAAATTCAGAGGGCCATTAAATTAAAGCATTGACTAATACTCCTTTTTTTCTCTGCTGCCTCTCCTTTCACATTTCATGAAACCATGTCAGGACTAGCCTGCTGAAGCAGAATTAGAATTCCTGGGAGAAAATCTGAACCGTTGAAATGTTAAACAAGTCACTGTGTGAGAGATCCACAGTTCTGCTCTACAGCAATAAGTAGTACAAGGTCTAACAGTCTCTTCTCGATCCTTGGTGAAAAGAACAATTGATGTCAGTCACATTCAGCAGGTACCCACTTACTGTATCTTACTCTGCCAATCCAAACAGAAATTAGGTGCAAGACCATTCATAGCCTCTGAAACTGCAAAGATGTGTATAGTACTAAAATTGAATGAAATATATACAGCCCTTGTATTTAAAAGCCTTTTGGAAAAGTCATTAAGAGACATCATGGAGTTTTCTTCAGAATTCTCTTGACAATAAAGCCAATTATGGGAAAAAATAGAGAAAAGGCCAATATATACAATTTAATTTATACAGAAATCATTCTATTATTTAAAACATTTTTGTAGTGGCTACTGTGGATTTCAGTCAGTTATGAGCTCTAATGCCAGTTAATGTGCAGTAAAGAATATCCTTTTTCTGCTCGCTCTTCCTTCACTTAATAAATTCCAAATCATTAAACAGAAACACCTATCTGCATGTAACATTTAATTTCAAAATCCCAGTCACAAAAGGTGTGAATGGCTGCTGCAGAAGTATCTCAGGACACAGCTGCACTGAATAACATTAGAATGAACAATGCATTTTGATGCATATCAGAAATAGATAATATAGATAATTTGCTGCTCCTTTCAATGTCCTAATGTTAACTCACAGTTGTCTAACCAAGGGCAAAAGGCCATCAGCTCTGCCACTGTCAGACAAATAGCTCATTTAAGATTAGCAATAACCTATTTGCTTTCACCTGTTGTAGATAAAAGGGGATCAGTAAAGAAAATTAAACCCAGCATGATTTCTTTCAGGTTCAGCCCACCTTTTCAGCCATGAAAAGCCATTAATTCAGCTGGGTTTTAATAAAAACCTTGGGATGAGATCATTGTCACAAGACACAGATGTGCTGGCCTTCCTTTGGCTCTTTAACTCCTCAACACATGGAAAATGCAGATCCAGAGCTTGAAACATAGCTCTGCAACAATCACCCAACAATCACCACCTTTTGACACTCTCAAATTCATGCAGAGAATGTTCAGTCATGGGGGTGGAAGAAAGTGTTTAAAGAGGGGCAGAGGGGGCCACACCAAGGCACTGCTCATGTGTGCCAGCAAGGCTGCCCCTTTCCTCTTGGCAGTGAATGACACATTAACCCTGCCTAAGCTGATGCACAAGAGCATGCAAGAGCTGAAAGACTCAGTAGATGGATCCAGTTAATTTTGAGTTGTAGGACCCAGCCACAATGCATAACAACATATGTTAGTACAATTGTTTTATGGAATTAACTTCCTTATGCTGCCTATAAGAAACTGAACACTTTGCTGCTCCTTCTTTACTCAATAAAACAAATAAATAGTATTTAAATTACATCTATTAAATACAATTTTTTTTTGCTATTCTATACATCACTGAGCTTGCTACAAAACCATAATTTTAATAGTTCTCCTTTTCATTATGTGTATCATAAATGCCATAAAAATTAATATATTGCTGCAGCAGGAATTATGGCTACAATTCTGGAGGAAGACTCAATGCCTTCAGCAACAGCATGATATGAATGCTGCATAATAACTCCATTTCCCCTCCAAATGTTCACTCAGATTAATTTACACAAGCACACTGCCCTTTTCCTCACATACCACAGACTCACAGTCACCCTAGAGTGATGGATAATCGCTTTTTACACTAAGTTTTGTGCAACTGATTGGGGTGAGACTTTCTTATTGAGATGCAATGATTGTACTAAGAACTGTTGCTCGAGTGACTGGATGACAAGTTGTTTCTATGAAAACATTGACTTCTATGACCGCTGTTACAAAAACTTTGCATCAGCAACATGAAGAAAAATGGATTCACAAATGAAAACTTACATCAGGCAACTACAATATGCTGACCAACTTCACTGGGTAGGGAAAAATAATGACTGAGCATAGTAAAACCAAACTTCACTGGAATATTTTTTTGTAAATATTTGCTATATTTAAAGTTTTGTATCAAATACAGCAGTAAATATGAAAAATAAAGTCATTCTGTCTTTATAGCAATGTACCTAAAAACATGGCCTATTTAGAGTTTTATACTGCAATGCCTCACACTAATTTTCAAAGACATGGGCAGATATTTATTTTTATATTCAAATCTTCATAAGAAATAAGATTTACTCTGAATATGGAAAGGATTACATGTATCTTAAGAACTAAAGGCCGTTCAATGCTTTGAAAAAATATTGTTCTTGAAATGACTACATTTCTTAATTTTCCGTCCATTTCATGAAATCAGATGAAGTTAAACAATGAAGACAAAATCTATAACCAAGTATCTTACATACATACATAGATATATATGAGAAAACCTACACAATTTTACAAGTGGAAATGAACTAACTTGCCCTGTATTTTATTTCTCACTTTTGTATTTTTATTAATTCTGCACAACTCTAACCAATTCCAAGAATCTTTTACTATCACTAAAAACCACCATCACTGTGCTTTATTTGTTCAGAGCTTTGAAGATGAGATTTTGCCTCTGATGACTGGAGTAGAAATTTTTGCCATTATCTTCAAGGACACTAAGGACTAGAGGTTTCTCATCAGATTATTCTTGATTAACAAGAAGGTGTTGAGCCTAACTATAATTTCACACACTGGGACCTCTAAAGCCATAGTAACTGACAGCACCAAGAAATCACCCCTGAAGTTCTGGTTCTGTAAAGACACATCAGTGTTTTATACAGTGATGCAATCATGATATTAAAGCCCACAATTTCACTCATAGGAACACTGTAAGAACATGTTACAGGGACCATTGTTGTGAGAAGAACCTTCTGCATTAGTCCTTCACTGGGTGACCAACATTCTACTAGCACCAAAATCTACCTTCACAGAAAGCCATTAAATATAACTAATTCCTTCACTAACATAATTGTCAGTCATGACACTTCTTTTCACAGTCATTGATTGGGCATCTGTTACAATCCATCAAAGAACTCTGCCCACCAAAATGCTTAAGAAGAACGACTAAGTTCTGTTTTTCAAACAAAATGTAATTCATTATGATTCATGTAATGATGAAATTTAACAATATTAAAACAAAATGCTTTAAAATTTTCAAAATTTCTAAGTATACACAAATTAAGATTATTAAACAAAGAAATTGCAGAAAATAAATTATCTCATGTGAACAAAAGAAACAGTATTTTACATTTTTATGGCCACTAATGATGATTCAACTTCCCTAAAATGTTATTTATATGGGTTTATTTTAATTTATAGGCTGACATGTGCATCTCTTTGGAGACTGAATGATTTCTACTTGGTTTTGAAAATCTTAAGAGTCTACTTAAGTCCCAAATATAATACAAACTGAACTCATTAAAAGGAAACCATCCCCATTTTTAAATAAATGTGAAGGAAAAAATCTTCAAGTGACCATTAAAACCTATGTTTTATAATCTGTACTACACTGTTCATTTTCAGACCAAAACAAGGGAAATCTGTCAGACATGTCTGAACTATATTTTTATGTTAATGTTAATGAAAAGACAAGTTTATTTCTGACTTCCCACTTCAACTTTGGAGGCCAAATAGTTATGTTAGTTCAAGCAAATTTTGGATGAGCAAACAATACTTTAGAACTAACTCAAACTTTTTAAATATTTGCATCATTGTTACTCTCTTTACTTCAGTAATAAGTAACAAAACCATCAAGGGAGAAATGGATTGAAGTAATCAGAAGGCCTCAATCATAGCAGACAAAAAAGAAAGCTGTGGGGGATTGATAGAGAAAATGCTACAAGTCTTAAAAAGAAAAGAGTAATTTCCTCACATTCCATCACTAATATGATGATTATTCCAAATTACATTCACCTTACATCACCATCCGAAGGCACCAAAGCAGTATCTTTTCTTGTCACTTTTGGGCCATAATCTGATTTATCTGATTGTGTGAGGGCCTCTCCTGTTCACCCTATTTTCCAAACCTTTCTCTAGGTCAGTATAGGCACTTTTATGACACCAGCTGCTTAATGATTTTATATATTAAGTGTATATGTTCTGGTCCTACCCATAAAATAATTTCTGGTTTACAGAAATGTTCTTCTTAGCTAAAACCACATTCTTTCCATATTTACAATAAAGTTCCTCAACTTTTTCTGCAAAGTATAATTTTTGAAAGTTCTTTAAGGCTTTCTTTTTTTTTTTTTCAGTAACAAACAGATTGCACTTCAGGAGGGGTTTTTTTTTTTTCATTCTCTTTCAATAAATTATTAGGTAAGGCACAACTAACCACCACTTACAAGTAAGATGGTTATTAACTTCCTTCTGAGCTCCCCAGTCAGCACCACTTTCTACAGGATAAGTTCATGACTGAATCCATAGAGTATTTTCTAAACTTTGTAGTATGTGAGCAATACCTGACACCTCATCACGTTAGTTTTGCAACCACTTTTGAGGGAGAAAGCTTTAACCAGGGCAAAAACTTTAAAACATTGTAAACATGAAAAGTTCATCAACTTTACTTTATTATAATAACCTTTCAGCAGACATAAAAATAGTCAAGTGAGAGATGTTCAATTCCATTCACTCCATTCTAATACCAGCAGAATTCATTGGTGTTTTCCTCGATGAATAAAAACCATAACAGAATAGTCTTGATATTTATTTCTTATTCAGAATTTAATTTCCTGTCAGCCTTTTGTTTTTGCAAAGTTCTCCAAACCTGATTTGTACTATATAAAACCAGCAGCTTTTGATATGAATTACAAAATACTAGCATTAATCTAGTATTAATTTTTACTTTCATAAAATTCCCTGGAATTTTTAAAGCTCTCAACTAAAATTTAAATTAAATTTTTTATCTACACCCACAGGTGTTTCAGTTCTTGAACACGGCTCTCTGCCACTGCACACAATAACTGAATAAACACCATTTCTACTAAGCAGAGGATGGTAATTCTGAGCTTTAGAACAGAACATATACATCACTTTACCCACTGTAAAAATAATAAAAAAAACCACACAGAAAAAGCATGAGAATATGAAAGCAAATTTTAAATGACAGGTTTACTCTTTAAATGAAAATGCAGTGCAACAGGATCAACTTCAGTAATACCTCTATCTTGTGTCTAATGCATTATTAAAGTAGTCCTTGCCATGGGGAGGTAGAACACCCTCAGCACTGATCAATATTTGATAGACTACTGTGTCTGAATTGTGTCCCACCAAAATCAGTGCAGTATCAAACAGGAACAGCAATCTGACAACACGTAAGGAACTGCTAAATGAGTGCCTGAAAGACACACATGGAAGATGAGATATTCTGCAGAAAGTGAGAGAAAACACAGCTCACCTTTTTTTTTTTTTTCCCCAGGAGTGTTTTCAGCAAGTCTCTGAAACCTTTCAAGGCTATCTGCATGACCCTGATTAGATGCAGCTATTTTGGACTACATTTATATATATAAATACATATAAAACCAATCTAGATTTTTCAATAAGCTTGAAATGTCAAACAGAGGGTATGTTTGCAGCTTAGCATAGTGGTCTGGCTTTCTAAATTCAAAAATTTCAGAGCAACACAGACTCAAAACTCTAATACTGGACTTAAATTTGATGTTACTGAAAATCTCATCAAGTTTGTATACTTCTCAATTTAATATTTATCAAAGAAAAATAATATAAGGGATTTATCAAAAAGAAATTTGCCCTTACAGCAGAATATATTTATCCATATGAGAAAGCACATCAAAGAAAGGAAACTGTAAGGTAAAGGGAGATGCATTTTTATGCATTAAAAGTTCCTGAGGGTGCACTCCAACTCACAAAATCACATCCATGATTAAGCCATCCATTCCCCAAAAGAAGAATAAATATCCTTTATTGTTCCATGTATCAATATCTCAGTAAATGGACAGTACCAAACACATTCGTGCACTGATCCTAAGAGAGCAGGAAAGGTCAGGAGCTGCATTACTTTGTGTCTTACCTTCAAAAGATTCTTGCTGTACTTTTCACTTATTAATTTATGAGAACGTATGAAGAACAAGCTTGGCCAGATTAGTACAGTGGTTTTGTGAACACACAGACATGCAGAGACACACACACACAGAGTGTATTGTAAAAACACAGCTGTCCCTGCACTGTTGTGGGTTGGAGGTTTGGGGTGAGGTACAGGATGACCTTCAGAGTGATGCAATATCTGGAATATCACTGACAGAAGTATTAGCTACTGTGTACAGATTATCTTTACTTCAGAAACTTAAGTGTAATTCTGTCCTCCAACAAAAGTTACTAGTAGAATTTTAACTTTAATTTCAGAAACAAGGCTGTTGGAGCAGCTGAAATAAAGTTTATCTAGCTCACATCGCCAATGGAGGATGGCTTGAGATACCTACAATACAGGAGCATTTGTTCCATCCAATCTGTTCAAGCACTACAAAAGCCTCCTGTGGACTACTGTTTATAGATTTGGGTACAATACATCAAGGAAACAAACATGGAGCAGATGGAGACAGTTCAGGGGATGGCAATAAGAATAATCAAACACACAAAATATGACCTATAGACCGTGAGAATTTAAGTCCATATAACCCAGAATACAGAAAAGGCAGCAGACAAAGACTTTTAAATACACACACACAAACATTTGGAACTAATTCATAGTGAGAATTACTTGATTTACACATAAGGAAGAATTTTCCAGGAGTAGAAACCATTGAGCAGTTCATACAAATCAATTAAGCAAGCTATGAACTTCTGTTGTAAGAACCCAGTAATTAAAAGTATTCTAGGATTGGTTAAAAAACAGCTGATCTTATGCTCTAGGGATGGATTGTACAGCATGATCTCTCAAAGCTGATTCTGACACATTTTCCTAAATTACCATTTTAAAAAGCTCATTTTCATGTAAAGTAAGCTTCACCTTATATGCTTTTTATCTGCAAAAAGAAAAACCAAATCCAGCATTATATTCACAAAAATAAGTCTCTGGGTACATTAATTACATGTCAAATATTAATGCACTCTGTTTACAGGTTGTGCATGCAGATTTAACATTTAAAACAGAACTGCACAAGGAAAAAAAAATCAGTTGTGCTCCAAAGTGTTACTTTCCCATAGAAATTCAGAAAAAATGAACTAGTAAGGTACAGAACATTTTGAAAAGCAATTAAAAAAATATTAATGCTTCAGCCATTAAAGTTCCTGAAACTGGGTGCAGCCCAGACACCAGCTTCAAAAATTTTTAATTTACTATAAGAAAACACACAGATATGTGAAAAAGAAAAATTCAAGGTTTAATTTCTATTCAGGTCATTTGGACTAATTTGTTTCTGTTACTAATTATTACCGGTGTTAGGGACAATATTGAAAGTTGCCACTGGCAATCTTTTTAAAGAAAACAAAATTGCTTGTATTGAACATCAGACCTTCAGTATGTGCTTTGTGTTTCTTCTTGGCAGGGATTCAATGATTTTGGGTTCCATTTTTGTCCATTGTGACAAAGAAGAGGGAAGTGCAGAGCAGCGATGAATGACTTATGTGTGATTTTGAAATGGTGATGGTTACATTTCTGCTGCTTCATTCATATAAATAAGGGGACATAGCTACAAAAAGACAGACTTAAATACATTTGTGAGGTACTGCTCTCTTTGTGGGATTTTTTTTTAATTTTTTTTTCAATGATAAACTTCTTTATTAAAGTTCTGCCTCTTATCTTTAGCTTAAGTGGTATTATAAAATGTACATTTAGCAAAAAACCTTACTCTTCATAAAACTGGCAGGCTTCCACCAGTGCCATGATTCAGATGCACAAGGGTACTCAAGTACAAGTAGTTTGCTAGCTGGAAGATGTAAATGTTATCCTAAAGACTAAAATTCACCCTTGAAACAGGACTTTCACGGGGCATAGACATTGTGCTGACAGAATTTATCAGGGCTGAACTCCAGCAGAGAGAATTCTTACTGTGATCCAGAAAAAATTCCATTACTGTAACTGCAGAAGTTTTTCTGAGGACCTGGCAATCATGGTAAAAAAAAAAAATGCTGGAGGGAAAATGTGTATTATGTCAGAAAAAAGCCTGCTTCATGTAACATTGCAAATGTACAAATTATTTGTTTTATCACCAGTGCTTCATTAGTGATGATAGTGACAAATTTTTTTTACCATATACAGGAATCTCAATTCATATTTACCATCATAAATAGCTCTAATTTACTGATTTAGACACAAAGTCTAAATAGCCTGGAACAAACTGAAATGCTCAAAGGGAAAATAAATCAAACCACAAAATTATGAAACTGGTATCTCTAATTATGATCTCCCCTGAAAACATTTAACCTTCAAAACCAGCATGCCTGGATTATTTCCACTCATGAGCTTTTCTCAGGAAATTGCATCTGTAGAAAAATAGAATGATAAATAACACATTTGCTCCATTAAAAATGATTTTTTTTATTAAATGACTGGAGAAAGTCCAGTAAGAAAAAGTCTATAATCATTGGCCAAATGATCAAAAGTACATAAAATCTTGTACTCTGAAGACAATGTTTAAATTGAGAAAACTGGAGTGTAGAAATCCACTGATGCATCATAAGCATTGTAAGAGTGTTTTTTATATGCATCAAGCGAGGCATTATAATATCTTTGGCCAGTATAAAGGATGAAGTGCTTCAAAGCTACAAGTCTTGAATTCTCTGGGATCTGATATTATAATGAAACAACTCTCAAGACAAAAATGAAACACTTACAGCTGACATTCAAAAAGACAGGACCCATGCTGCAGAAGTTTAAAGAGCAATGCAGCATAATGTGTGGCTCCATCTGTACATTTATTAGTCCCAATCCTCATAGGTCACCTCCAAAGTACACTTCTTTCATTAACAAAAACGTAAATTTTTTGTAACTAGGACCAAAATTTCATGGGTTTTTGCACACGTCAGATCAAAATATTTCTACTTATTCTCCTACTCACATAAGAGAGCAATACAGTAAACACCCAGCTAAAAAGCTAAAAATCCTCATAGTCTTCACAACAACCTAGTTTGCTACAAGTTCTCACCTATTGGGGAAAAATAATAAAAAAAAAGTAACCACTTCCTGTGTATTTTTCGACAGCAAAATAGATCACAAAACAGACAAAGAATATTTTATAGAGGAAACAAATACTAGAGATGGTATATAGTTACCCAAGTTTTATTTGAATCAAATGTAAAAAATTGCCATCTCTCCTCACACAGAATCATATGCAAATACACTGAGGAACAGCTGGATTACATAAATTCAGCATTTTATGCAATATTTTTCTTGTATGGTAAATTCAGTGTTTCTGAATTCAGTGTCTCTGCCATATATTTAATACCTCCAGCAACTGGATGATCTGGAAGCCTCAAGGTCAGCAGCACTTGTGCATACACTTCTGATATCTGCTTGTTCTGCAAGTCTGTGACTCCTTGAAATGTCCATCATGCTGCCTTGAATGCTGTAACTGGGCAGTGAAAGCCCAGGAACCACTTCAATTTCCTGACACTCTTCAACTAGTACTACACAATAGGCCTCAGGAGTTGTGACAGATCTGCAAAACTCAGAGAAGCTCCTCAGATGTTGCCAGGGGCCTGAGAAATCTGCCAAGAATTTTAGCCAGAATATATTTAGTCTTTAAAGCATGAAAACACTTAGTTTATCTTTCTATAAGAAGGTAAAATGAAATACTGGTAAATGTGTCTCTCTAACAATGTTAGAGAGACAGTACTTTTATTCTACTGTTTAAGAAGACCTGGCTGTCCTATTGGGGCATGAAACTATAAAAGAATGTTTATCCCTCCCTTGAGCATGGAAATTCTTCAAAAGCAGTTTCACTGCCTCTGACTGCGAAGGATGAAAACTGGTAGAGCACAATGAAAGTAATAATGAGTTCTCTGAAGTCAGACATGCCATGGTCCCAGATGTAGGCTCTGCAATCTAATAAAAAAAAGAAATTAATCTAGACAGTAGATTCCTGTTGAATTTTTCCACTATCACCTGCTGTTTATTGTCATGCTACATTATGAATAAGTGAAAGATTTAAAAGGCTTCAGCATTTATTAAATTCCTAATTGGAATCACAGATACTGAGATCTGAGACTACTTCAAGTCATTTTCCCTGATAAGCAAGCTCATCATAATATCCACAAAGAAACTAGTCAATAAATATGTATTAGCATTTGCTGAAGCAGAAAGCTGTTTCTCTCCACTCAATAGGAGTAAAAAGTTTGGGTAGTTTCTTTAGTCCTAATTGTAGCTAAATCAATAGCCAGAAGTATGATCTGATCTGAGCCCGTACTGGTGGGCAGAGACAGATGTAAAACAAGAAAGAAATATGAAGTAGGAAAGTCCTTGGAAGTGGGCATGTTTCATACGCTCAAGGAAATAGAAAAGTCAGAACTATTTTCAACACAGTATGTATAAAAATCCCTAGTATGTCTCTATCCAGCACATGCAATAACTCATGCACAAACAGAATCATATAATAAGCTGAGTTGGAAGGGATCCATGAAGATCATCAGGTCCTGGATCTTCACAGGACAGCCCCACAAATCGAATCTGAGAGTGCCTGAGAGTATTGTACAAATACATTTAAACTCAGGCTGGTGCTGTGACCGCTTCTCTGGGGAGCCTGTTTCAGTGCCCAAACACCCTCCAGGTGAAAACCTTTTCCTGATATCCAACCCAAACCTTGCCTGAAGCAGCTTGAGGCTGCTTCTGAGAGGAAAGAGATTGGTACTTGCCTCCACTTCCCTTCACGAGGATGTTGAAGACCACAATGAGGTCTCCCCAAAAGAAAATAAACTGCACAGAAATTGCAAGGAAATAAAGGTGCATAATCCTGACTGAGAGCTTACAAAATATGCAGGCTTCATTGGACTTGTACTGTAATTAGGACTCTAACCAACAGCCTCCCTTACATCTTTCAAAAAACAAGGACATATGTGCCCTACGTATACCCGATACCAATATCCAGTATTATCAGACCTTCTGCAACAAGATTTGGGTATGCACCCCTACAGTACATTTAAAACGATGTTTTGCTTTTCATTAATGAGTCATTATTTTGTTGTCAAGTAGCACTCTAAGGCCTTGAAAGCAGTATCTGCTAAGTGTCTCCCACTGTGATGACCAGCAATTTATTTTACTACTCTACCACTCATGCACAGACTTCCTTCTTTGAACTCAACCAACTCTCCATACTATCTCCCTTTCTAAAGTACAGCTCAGACAATCAAAAGCAGGACTGAGAAAATAAATAAGAAAAGGAATCTGGCACTGTTTCAGGATGACCCTTTTGAGCAGCTGCCTGGATCTGAGATTCCATGTTCAGAAGTTGAAGGGTGAACAGAATTTTTGCAGGCAAGGCAGAAAAAAAAATGGTGAGTACACTACCATGACATGAGGCAAATTCATACCAAGAGATAAAGAATAAAATGCTGCAGGTAAAAGAAATGGTAAATTCTGAGTTTCTAGATCTAGATAGCAACCTAAAGGCAAACAGATGTGATTTGTTAGTTGAAAATACAGACTCCTCTACAAGGAATCTTATCTTCTATATAATTTTCAAGCTGTCATACTTAAGCTTATGATTTTATTGTCCTTAGGGCTGAAAATATCCTCAGGGAAAACATTAGTCTGAAAGCAAATTTAATTGCAAGAATTTAATATTCATCTGCTTCATTCAGTATGGTTCCCCCATTCAAATGGCTCTCGGTTGATGTAAAGCAATTCTGATATTGACTCTACAGAAAAATGACAGGCCACTTATTAGTGATAGGTCTGAATCTCACTACTTGTCTGACCATAAAAACCTTGGGGACACAACCCAATATATCTAAATCCTACCAGTCTTCACTTTGCATACAGTTAAGTGGGCTTAATTCTGAAATAGTCAGTCCAACTAAAGTAGACTAGATAATTTTCTGTACATTTCCAGAGTTAGTGGCTTTCTCTTCTTGTTGCAATGGGAAGCTTTGGCTTATCCTTTATAACTAGGAATTCCCATACATTTGAAAAGAGAAAAAGAAAACATCACATATAGAAACATGAAGAGGAACACTCTCTCCCTCTGTCAAGCTGATTAGTACAGATATTCTAGATATGTAGCTGAATAATTTACTAACAGTAACAATAATTACTATTAGTAGTAGTATTAGTATCAATTATTACATGTACAGAAGTCAATTCACCTTTAGAAGACAAACCTTTTCCTTTTTCATTACAGCAGTTAAAGAGAAGGAGCCTATACAGATTTGCTTAAGAATCTTGTAGGTAGGCATTCAAAAGTATACAGAAAGGAAGAAGACTGGGATACCAGCACTTCTAGGGGATATGAAAAAGTAGCTGTTTATTGTCTTCCTATAGTATAAAGTGGATAAAATGAGCAGCTCATCTATTTTCTGAAGTGGATGAAGTGGAGACAGAGAGAGAAGTAGTGTTAAAGAGGAACAACTGACTGCTGACAGTGAAGCTCCATTAATCTCCAAAGAACCAAGTAAGTCTAAGTAAATTGCAGATAAACATTATTCCATAGTGGAACAAATAGTCCTGATGTTTACCTGGTCCAACAGGTGCTTTTCCCTCTGATTTCTCTCTATTCAAAGCTCTCAGTGTTTTTTAGACATTGGTGAGGCAGCACAGTTTCTGTGTAGAGGTATGGACCATAGCTCTCAATGGTACAAATGGTTTTTGTATTGATACACTATATTCGGTTCTTTCCAGACATTGAATCTCAGGAATAGTGAGATAAAAAGCATGTGTATTTTTATAGAAATATTTTAAGACAAACACCATTAGTTCTTGGGGAGCATCAATTAAAGTCACAGAAGCATAAAATCATTTGGGCTGGAAAAGATTTCTGAGGTCATAATTAACAGAGCACTCCCAAGTCCACTCATAAAAAATGTCCCTAAATACCCCTGGAAATTGTATCTTAAGTTATGTCTGGTTTTGGGATTGTGTCAGCAATTTGACAGTACAGGATAGCAGAGAATCTATAATCTAAGGCAAACATGACCCAGCTACAGACAGGAGGGCACGTAACTAGGTTTTGCAGCACAACATCATGAGCAGAGATATAGAGTTCCCTGTCTGAAGAAGGCTCATGCCAGTAAATTTTACAGTGTTAAACTGGCTCTTTATGAAAAATATCATATGGACATGGTCTTGTCCATGTAGTACACTTATGTTGTCTAATTATTTTTATTCCACAAATAAGGAAAATAAAAAGATAGGTTACTGGGTTCAGAACTGGATTCAGTTTCCTCTTCAATACAAACTTAAATTGTGTTTTGAATGAAAACATTTAGATATAACTTTATAACAAGAGATCCAAAATACATCTTCAGCTTACTCCAAACTCTGCCAGCAGAAGCAGGTAGAAAACACCAAACCTTCTGTCTGGGCAGCTCTTTCAGTGCATAAGTATTTGCTCAAGTTTTACATTCAGGTACCCTATTTTAACCAGGATGAGCAAACATCCCCTGAGCTCATATCCATGACCTTTTCAGATCCAGCAAGTAGAACTGCTTGCAAGACACAGTCAAACAGAATTTCTCAGAAAACAGCAACCTGTGTAGACTTCATAGTTCAGGTAACACTACCTACACAGACAGGTTTTTATGACGCAGCTGAAAAATCCACCATGTATTGTGCAAAGCTCTTTTTTTGTACTCACAAAAAGCATTTTCTTTATCATAGAAATCTACTGTAATTTCCAAACCTTAAAGTATTTCAATGGCACAAAGAAATTATAATGTTTATTGACAATTTTGGAGATTTCAGGCTAAGCAAGGTGCCCTTGAACTTAGTTTATATGGACAGAAGGAAGTTTTTGAACAGATACAGTGGATTGCAGCTAAGCCTTAATAGTCTTAGTTTTGCCTTTGCTAAAGAGAGCTTGTAGGAAAAGTTTAAAATGACTGTAGGCATTTAAAAATCACACAAGAAATACACATTAGGTGTCAGTAAAAAAAGTTGGTAAGAGATAAAAAAACCCATTTATGACAGGAAAACATTTTCTGATGTAATCAGTTGGACAATGGACATTCATGAGAGAACTAATAACTTTTAAAATAAAACTCATCAGTATATGAATATAAAGGCAGTTTTAAAGCATCATAACAGTTGCATGGTAACAAGAGCGATTAAATGAGATCTGTCTACTGTGGGGCACAGGTAATTTAGAAAAATGAAAAAGAACAAAGCACAAAAAATGCTTTACTACTATCTTGAAAAAAAAAATTTTGATAGAGAATATGAAACACGAATAATGGAGAATTACAATAGCCTGATAATCAAGAAAAAAGATAACAGTAAACTATTATGGAAGATCCAAATAATTAGTAAATAATTAGTAAATTAACATAATACAGATTATGAAAAATTAATTTTAAACTGGAATATATTTTTATATATTAAATATAAACCAGGGAAGAATATGAAGTGACATGGTAAAGAAATGCAATACAAGGAATTCTAAATAATGTAACATACTAAGACAAAAAAAAACCCAAAAACAAACAAACAAAAAAAAAACCACAAAAGAAAACCCCTTGAGTAAATTTTCAGTGAAAAAGTTTGTAACTGGGATCTGAAATGAAGAGCTGTAAAATCAACCATCATGACCTACTCACACATATGAGGCCTTTTGATGAAAATAAAGTAACTTTAGGAAATAAGAAGTGCTAAACTACAGCCCAATAGATTTAGGAAACATGCCCAAAACAGCCATTATTTCATAGCAAAAAAGGCTAATATAGATCAGAAGCAATACAGAAGAAGATCATTAGCATTGTGATGAAAGTTAAAAATCTTAGCCCCTGATAATAGTTAAAGAAAATATTTTTACTTCTAGCTGAAGGGATCTCTGCTAACATGAAAACAATTAAGAACTGACTGAATCTACAGAAATGTCTGATGTGTAATGAACACAGGCTCAAGTGTTTAGAAGTCCACACTGAAACATGAAAATATAATGAAGTGGAAACAGGATTCTATTACCCTGAAGTATGAGAAGAGGTATAGAGGGAACTTAATGTTAGCAAATTAACTTGATTCAAGTAAACACATGCCTTAGAAATTGCATTCCTTTGATATATTCCAAATATATATGTTCAAAGTAATGAATAATAAAAATATTCCTGCCTCAAACTACAAGGATAGACTAAATTATTTACAAATACCTTCTAAGAACTATCGTCACAGTATTCTGACAACAGGGGAATCAAAATTGAAAACACTAAGAACTTAAATTTAAGTAGAATAATTCTTCTGCATCAATTATCTTGCTTTTTGCTTGTTTTTATTCAAGGAAAATAAATGTTTGCTTACGTTAACCAGACCAAGAAAGACTTTTGTCTTCAGTCACTAAAAATCCCTCATAATGGAATATTATTATGGGCCAACTGCTTGCAGACATGAATTTTTAAATGCTTGACACTACAGATATATGATGTACATACCAACCTCTTTAGTATCAGTGGTGATCATTAACTTAATATTGTAGCAAATCTGGATTCTGATCAGTCAGTCTTTTCTTCCCCTTGTTTATAACACCATAGGCTGGCAACAAGCTCTCCTGCTTGAGATTTCACAGCCAGTGAGTGATGCTTGAGGTGATGGGTGACCTCAGACATGCATCCTGAGCAGCTTTCAGTATCTCAAGAAAGTTTAGACGCTCCTTTCCTTCCCTCTTTCCCCTTTCACTCTGAACCTCTATTTCCATGCGAAGAACATTTGGCTGTATGGGCCTCTAGGGAGGAGCTGCTATGAAGGGACTGGAGGGACAAAGTACATGTCAATACAGTACACATCAAAAGGCAGTTGGAAAAGGAGTCTCAGACACCAACTGAACTGACAGTGGAATTCAGCTGGCTCCCTGTGCTCAAAATCTTGTACTTAGATTTTAAATGGGATTGTTAACTGCTGCATTTTTATGGTATATTGAGAGAGTTTAAAAATTCTTAAATACAGTAGGAGCATCATTAGGACATACCCAAACCTATGACACACAAAACCAAGGCCTTAGTCTTTAGGTACTGAATGTGGCAGACTGGTGCCTGTCTGCAAATGTCATTTCAGAATGACAAAGTCCATACACTTAGACTACAGCACTAGCAGTGCTGCATACTGAGAATATCTGTAACACAAGTGATGCAAACACAATTTTCATGAAAAAAAAAAAAACAAACAAATTCCTGTTTGTCCAGCAAATACAGACACAATTTCTAAAATACCCAGCAGTGGGTTTAATCATCTGGAAAGAATCCAAAGCACCCTACCAAGAATGCAATTAGCCTGCAAATAGGGTAGGTCTAACCACTTCCACCTGGCTGGTGCTCTCCATTTCCTAAGTACCTACCTCTACAGGGAGCCTACATCATGTAAGCAGCTACCAGGTGGAAGCTATGTCTACTCTTCAGTATTGGACCAGTGACTATTTTGAATAAATGAGATTGATCAAAAACAAAATAGTTTTCACAGCAGCCTGTTATTTTTTTATTTCTACCTATTAATTCAATTGAGGATGCTAAACCACTTTGAATGGAAAGTCTGGAAAGATCCTCAAACTTGCCAGTGCATTCATTATGCCCTGCTGATAAGAAGTTAACTCAAATATCAGATTATTAAGCACAGATGCAATCCAGAATTACATAACAAGCAAAATGCTGTGTTGGTGTTTTTTTTTAAATATTTCATCAGCATAATTTTTTCTTCCCCTATAGCAGAAAAAAGCCCTAGTCCCATGTTATGGAATCAGAACAATGTTTTGCAATGTAGACAAACTTCTCCAGAAGGGTACTCTGTTTTATTAGCAACCACACAAAGCTCTGCTGTGACTTTGCTGATAGACATATGCTTCCAAAACAATTCAGTCCTACACTTGACTCATGCACAGTCCCTATGAATATATAGAAGGCTAATATATACATATAGCCAGCCAATCAGAACAAAAGTATCAGCATTGTTTCAGGTTCATCCTCAGGTGTTTTATTAGCAGATTTTCATTAGTCTTCAACTAACAAGCATAAGCAAAGTTAGAGGACCCTTTAATACACTTTTTGTCCTGCACAAAAATAAGAAAATAATCATAATTCAAGGAAAGCACAAAACATAGCAGGAAAATGAGATGTTTAAATTAATCACAATATATTAACTCAAATGCATAGTAATGACCATTACAAGTAAGTACTGACATGTCTCATCCTTCTTTCAAGAACTATTCAATGTAGTGACTAAATGTAAATATATTGCATTTTCCTACAGGTATGACTTGAATTTTAAGTTTATACCTATAGATGGTGAAAGAGATACTCCATTTTTACTTTTATTTGACAGGCACATCATTGAGTGAAAATTGATTTTCATTTCCCACACAACACCATTGGCCTTTAAGTACAATATTCATCTAAAGAGACGCCTTACTTCCATCTTTCAGCAGCCTTGTACTAGTGATGATAATTGACAAAACAATGAATCAAGTTGTATGTCTACCCTAAGTTTTACATACACACACACACACAAAATACTGCTGTATCTGTATCGCATACAGATAACAGCACATACCTGTCCAAAGCATGGCCTACACCAAGCTACAAAGCCACCCCAAAAGAACAGCTAACAAATGTTTAACAAGCTGGGCACAGCCCTATCTCAAACTCAGTTTAAAAAACTTTTTAATACAGTCACATTCTCATAGCAAAGCCAGATGAGCACACAGATATGTATATGAAGAAAATATCCAAGCTACAAAACTCCACCTGAGTATAGTCTTAATACAACTTTAAGTGCTATTTTGTCTCAGGAAAGCTGTATTTGGTGTAAAGGATCCATTTTTTTTATTACTACCAGCCTTGCTAAAAACTATAAAATAAGGAAATAAAAAGTGTTTGTCTCTTTCAGGTCCCAGAGACTAGTATGTGATATGCATTTCTCACAATCATCTTAGTTTGAATTTGGAGAAACCACAAAACAGTTGCTAATCCTTTCACAATCCATTTTGAAGAATACAAAATATTTTATGGCACAAGAAAGGGAAAATTAACTGAAAACTTCTCCACACTGTTCTAACGGTTGTTTACAGAAATCCTATTTACCATCTCATCCTCAGGATTTTTCTTTTACATGTGATATATTTCATTCATTACAGAGCTGAAACCTGCACAAGATTACCTTTGATCTAGGCAGTCCCGGACAATCTCTGTTCTCTTAGGTACATTTGCTATTACAGGACAGAAACAAGGAGAGGACAGCAGTTTAGATAATACAGTTAATATATGTGAATTATTCTTAGTAAGGGATGATATCTGTTATTTAGCTTTCATAAAATGTTTTTTTTTAAAACATAATTTAGTTTACAAAGGATGAACAAGTCAGAAAATGAAAGCCATATGATCACACTGGATTCAAGAAGACATTAATGCTAGAATCATTTTGAAGGTACTGACTACTCTTGTAACTAAGGTTGTTAATTAACTGCAAATATTCTGCTTAATTTAAATTTTTTAAAGTGCAGGATGTGTAAATATTTTCAGGGCCTTCTAAGTGCCTCTTTACCAGTTTATTCTAATGCAAATTACAAATGATTACAACAGACACACTGTGTATGCACAAGGACTTATTATCTTCCCATCCAAGCAATTAAATAGCAACATAAACATATACAGCAGTATATAAAACAAAACAGGCAACTATTTCTTCTGGAATATTATGTTTACTCATATACTTACTCTTTTATCAGTGTGATAAAATCCAGTTTCTCAAAATTATAAGCATTTTCCTTTTTTATTTTTTAAGAAATATTTACAATTTACCCAATGTCAAAGAATGATCACTCCGAAAATAAAATAAAGATGAGCATACAATCAAACCTTTTAAATACTTGACAAATTTGCAATTTAAGATTTTTTTTCTTAATAACTTATACCTATTCCCTAAAATAAGGAAGAGGGATCAATCAAATCTATGCGCAAGAACTTCTCAGCAATATTAGGCCTTCCATCAAGGAGTGGCACAGGTTGAATTTTTTTTCTTTAAGCCACTTTACTTCCAACTGTACAAAGTAAGTAGGTTCCATCTTAGAGATGCATCATATGTCTATATATACGTTTACCTGGAAACTGGTACTCCACATTTTGTTTTTGTCTTACCTCAAGGTAAAGCCTTTTTCCTCTTTTATTGGAGAACATTTATTTTACTATTTTGGTCTTTTTCAAGACAGATGCAAAATGATATGCCATGATCCAAAAAAACCCCAAACCAAGAACAAAAAAAAAAAAAAAAAAAAAAATCACATGAAGTTCCTTCTTATTTCATTCAAAATTCAAAAATTTCTAAGGAGGATTACTTTTCACTCTTTCCAAACATAGTGAAGATGTCAGATTGCTGACCCAACTGCACATTTCTCAAACACAGCAGTGCAAAGCACCTCAAGCAATCAAGAAATCATTACCTACCAAAGACAAAGGTGGCTTTTTGAACAATGTAACCATTAAGTCTGTTGATTTAGCAGGCTTTCTTGCAGCTTGTGAAAGGCAGTGGGCCTCCTTCCTATGGGATGATGCGGACAAGAACTGCAGAAATGGATCTTATTATAACACACCGTTGAGTACTTTCGGCCCATGTTTCAAATGGAAGAAAGACCCAGTACTTGAGACAGGGAGAAAAGCTCTTGGTAGATACACTAACTGAACAGTGTCAAAAAACTCTGGGAAAGCTGAAGATAACAGAAAAACACTTTGATGCTCTGTAATTCAACAAAGTTTTTATATCATCATAAGCTAAACCAATTTAAACACAGACTCTGATAAATCTCCAGCAAATATAAACCCTCTCTTACCTTTCCAGATCACATCATAACATTCAATAAAGAGTACAATTTGTGGTAGAGAGACAGTGTACATGGCCAGACCTATTCTTTAACCTTACGGCAGACCATTATTTTCTACTGCATAATTTATTATTTTTACACTAAATCATCATTCTTTTTTGTTAGGAGGAATTGAGGAGGAAAGAAATATGCATTGTGGAAACAGAACAGAGCTGTGACTTAGAAAATGTGCAAACACATCTCTCAGTGGGATTTTGTCACCACAATCACAGCAGTATGCTGTAAATAGCTTTTCTTTAGCTGAGTTGCTCAGGCTTCAGAATGACATTATTAGTATTAAATGGTACCTTTGGAAACTAGCAATTTATGTTATAAATTCTCTGTTGTTTTCTTGAAGCTTTAAATGGAAAAGTGCAACCTGTTTTAGAGTTTCTGTAAATAGGAAAAGTTTCATTGAGACTTTCAAATTACAGTCTTCAGAAGTCAAACAGAAGTGCTTGTGACAGGCACAGTTTGAAATCTTAACTGTTTAGGGCAAGATATATTTTTACATTCACTCAGAATGTAAGATTTCAGAAGTTTTTGGACAGGCTGTGAGGTAGAAAAGTTCAGCACGTACGCATAGCTGATGAAAATTCATTTGGAGACATGAATATACCTGGGGCTGGCAGAAAAATTTATGTGATAAAGATGGTACATTAGGTCAGAGGTAGCTAAAAGTGAATTTCAGATTCTTCAGGAACATTCTCCTTTTAGTCAATAAAGGGCAAATGGCCATTCTCTTGTTCCATTTCTCTCTGCAGGTTTCAGTCAAGTTGACCATAAGGTAAGGTTGTACTTCATGACAAGGACAGACAGGTTCCTGGCAAACTGCTTAAAAGACCTCCTATTTGTGATCTCCCTTGTATGAGACTAGTTTTTCATCCTTCTCAAAATTTAAAGGCTGCTTGCAAAAGCACAGTCTTAAGTACTAATAGGCAAGTAACATTGTCCTACCTACTCAATACATCTACTACAGTCCACCAAACTGGTCCAAGTGGTTTGAAGAAAATCTGGTCACTGGTGAAGAATAAGCATCCAAAACTGGAAACAAAAATTAATGCTCCTACTCCCCTTCTCCCCTAAAGAACAAGCCATCCCATAGGAAAATTTCCTTGAATTGGAAGATCAGAGTGACAAATGGTACTAAGGCCTTAGTTCAATCGTACTATTGAGTTTTTTGCTAAAGCTCAGTTTTTATATATTACTTTTAAAGTCATTTGTACATCCTCTCAACTAAGAGATTTTTCTCATTTATAAAACTCTTATCTGCTGTTCACCTCATTACTCTCCCATAATACAGCTAAGAATTGCCTGGAGACACCGGGAATATTTGAGTACCTAGGAAACTCCCTAATAAATATATAAAGCTAAAAAGTAATTAAACATGAAGCTTGACCAGGATACTTTGTTAAATGTAACTTCTATAGTGTGTAGTAATGAACTCAAGTTCTTTGCTGTCATCTTTACGTTGGGACCTCCATAATGAGATTGAGAATAAATGAAATTTCCTAAAGCACCAGATAAGAACTGAAATCAATTACTTTACCTTCTAAGAAAAAATAATTCTCTTTGGAGAACCGCAGTTATTGCATACAATGCCAAATAAGGTTCTTGAGAGCATCATCAAAACACCCCAGAATATTGGAGAATTAAGGACAATGGGGTGTAGTCTTTTGCTGACATAAAGAAAAAGCTTCAAGCAGAAAACTCCTACTCTATTGCAGGCATTTCTCATTCTAGAGAGAAGATAGGAGAATAAACAATATATGATTTGACACAGAACACAAATATATGAAATTTACCATTATTCAATAAAGGAAAAAAGAAAATTAAGAAAGGTTGAAGACAACCAGATTTTCTGGGTTGGTCTGGTTCCCCCCTCATTCCAACTCACTTTCAGCTGTATTTCTACTTTTCAGCTAAAAATGAAAAGGGTATTTGTGTACTTAGGAATTCACCTAGTTATTCTAACTATGGATATTACATACCACCCTTACCCTGACTATGTCCCTTACCCTAACCTGTCCTTAGCTGCTCAAAAAAAAAAAAAAGCTTTTTCTCAAGCTGCAATGTCATGCTTCCTACAACATAAAAGATGAAAAGGCAAGAGAGTGAGCAAACCAACATCCATTATTTCACTAGAAGTTGAAGAAGAAACAAAAGCTGAACTGAGAAAGTTATGTGTCTTCAGTATTTAGAAGGCAGGCTAAGAAACTACATATAATTTCCATACCTTATAAACTTCACTTCAAAAAGAACTTGATCACAATTAGGGTTTGGGGGTTTTCTGTAGTAAAAGATGTTCATAGAAGTTTTAAGAAATCCAACTAGAAAATTTGCAGATAGAAGATGCAAGGTAAACCAGCATAATATGAAGACTTCACTGCCATCCCATGCAAAGATGGCACTATTTCCAATAGCTTTGCTTTATCTGAGTGCTGCTTAGAAAACCTACCACTACTAGTCTACGATCACACATCAGCAAACAGAAGAGCACTTTTGCCTATGTTGAAAAACAATTTCTGGGCTGGAAAAAGGTCAAGGAAACAGCAAATGCAAATAAAAGGTCATTACCAGACTAATAACATGAAAGGCAGATATGCCTTACAGAAAAGCATAAACAAAAAAAAATTATGAAAGAGAAAGATATTCTTTGCCTAAATAACTTCTATGGAGACAAGGTCTATCTGGTTTGGGGGAAATTGTGAGGCTAGGCTGCAGTAAGAACACCACAGCTGTCAGTTACTGTACAGACGAAGTACAAGATGATGAACAGTGAAGGATGATTTGCCACATTCTGCACTTAGATATCTTGCTGACACATAAAATCTCCACTGCTATCATGTACACCAACCCATCACAGAAGGGCTATAGTTACAGGAAAAGATAAATACACCCAGTCATTATATAGGGCTATTTGCACATGACTCTACACTTTTCAGATCTTAGTGCCTCTATATTTAAAACGTTATAGACATCAACAGAAAGGACAAGAAAATAAAGTTTTAAGGACTAAGTGTTCACAGAGTTTTTTATTTGCCTCTCCTTCAGGCACAGAAATAGAAAGATCTTGCAGAGGATCTGGTCAAAGGAGTTATAAAGAAGTAAGCAAGGGTTTCAAAATCAGATGGTGAGGAGTTACATCCTAGGCATCAAGGAGGAAAGAAGGTCCTGATCTATTAGAGCTGGATTTGGCTTAAAGGGGTGAATGCAGAATGAATCGGTTATTTAATAAGCAACTTTGATTGACACAATAAATCACACCTATATCATATGCAAAAGGCAGTCACAGACAGATCAATGTCATTTAACCCATCTTTATTTTAATTTCCACCTCTTCTGACTACATTTTGAAAGGAAGGACTGAAACAGGCATCAAAATTAAGCCTGTTTTTTCTCTGAGTTTTTTAGAAACTTATGAATCCTCAATAGCATGTTCTTTGCAGGTTCTGGTTCTTTCTAAAGCCATTAGAGTCACCAGTCCTATTCTCATATTTCTCCCCCAGACCAAAACACCATCCAGATGAACTGCTCTACGTCCATAGACATATTTCCCAGCTTTTCAGGGAAATATCTAGGATGGAAATGACAGCCCAAACACCACTCCGACAAGAACCCTAATATCATATAATCTTAGTGTCATTTAAGTTAGAAAACCTTTAAAATCATAATATCCAACCACAACCTAATACTGCCAAGTCCAGTACTAAGCCATGTCCTTAAGTGCCACATCCACACGCCTTTTAAATGACTACAGAGACTGTGACTCACCCTGGGCTGAGTCATCTTTTCCCTTGGGGCAGCCTGTTCTGATGCTTGACAACCCTTTCAGTGAGGAAATTTTTCCTAATATCTAATCTTAACCTCCTCTGGAACAACTTGAGAACATTTTCTTTGGTCCTCTCACTTTTTACCTGGATGAAGAGACTAACCACCACTTCACTACAACTCCTTTCAGGGGTGATAAAGTCTCCCCTGAGCCTCCCTTTATCAGGACTAAACATCCCCACTCCCTCAGCCACTCCTCATCAGACCTTTGCTCCAGACCCTTCACCTCTCTTGTCCTTCTCTGGACATGCTCCAGCACCTCAATATTTTTTCCTGAACTGAGAACCCCAAAATCGTGAACACAGGATTCAAGATGTGGCCTCACCGTACCAAGTACAGGAGAATAATCACTGTCCTGCTCCCTCTGGCTACACTATTTCTGATAAAGGCCAGGATGCCATTGGCACCAGTTGGGCACACATCCCACAGGGGTGCTCACTGCTGCTGGTGTCTGGTAGAGCAGAGCACAGCCCACAGCTGGCACTGGAGCAGCCATGTGTTCCTACCAGGAGCTCAGCCTGGGCAGCTCTATCAGTTGTGGTAGGTGCAGAGCTTAAAAGAAGTCATGGCTTTCATCCAGGTGGATACTATTGCTTCCTGGTCAAGCTGGCAGAGCTTCATCACCTTTCACTTGAAATGTCATGCCACAGCTATGTCCTATTTGCAGGCCTGGGTGTTGACATATCTTAAGGTCTTTCTTTATATGTCTGTAGAACTTGGCCAATATTGCATCTGGCCCTGCCCAGGTCCCACCAAGCACTGTGTCACAAGCTGTGAGCTCCTGACAGCTGTCTCAGATCCTGGAGGATCTGTTGCCCAGCAAGGATGGACAAATCTATCTGGTTTATCTGAACAGTCAACATGAATGGGATTGTACCTGTAAGTCCTGCCTTTACCTAATTGCTGATGCTACTGATTTTTTTGGCACTAATACATGTGTAGCTGGGACCACACTGTTTTATGAACCTTTTTCAGAAGCACAACTAACAAACCTGTCAAGTTGCTTATAAGCTCACATCATCTCCTGCAAAGTTGTTCATTCCTTCTGAGACAATTTCTCCTGAACTACTCCACTTGCACATGCTGGGCACATTCTTCTATAAGTTACAAACTCTTGAGAAGCCACACAAGCCACTAAACTTCACCCTACTTCTTCCAAATGCCTCAGTTTTCAAACACATTACCATTCTCCATGTGTGACTGCTTTAGTTACTTTTTATTTTGTTAGGCTCTGATTTTGAGCTCAATATTTCTTTCCTGATCAGATCTCCATTTTAATATTTTGTTCTGCCAGAGAGACTGGCATCAAAGATAGCTGCTGGAAGCCACCTGAACATAAAGCATAGCCCAGAGAGCGGGGTGATTTTAACTGTGGTCAAGGGAAATGACAAACAAAAGAACTGAAGAAAAAATTCCTTAGGGATTTAAAGACCAGAAGAATGTTGTACATGCAAGATGAAATTGTGAATACTACTTTTAAGGTATTGAATCAGAGATGAAGAATATGATTGGCAGAAGAGAGCAATGGCAAATAGCCTCGGGAACCTGGAGAGAGTTCAGAGCTGAACACCCAAAGGAGAGGCAATCCATTCAAGAAAGTCTGTGTTTGCCTTTTTACATCTGAGCAATGTCCACTGTTGTCCAGCATGAATATATACAGGATTCCATATAATTTTCTTACAGTCATTTTAGGATAAAAAAGACTTTCTTCTTTCCTAGTATTTAACAATTATGGTTTCCTTGTAACACGTTAATTAACAGCAACCAAGCAACTCAGGTATTAAAGCACAACTTCAAGTGCTTGTTTTTTAGTGATATTTGGCCTGGTACCAGTACAAGTGCAGTAGAGAACTGAACAGATTACAGAAGGTATATCAAAAGCCGTATTTACTTGTAGGATTGCTCTCCAGACATAGCAATCACAATGGGCAAATGCAGATTTCACCTCTGAACTATTAAAGGTAAACAGTCCAAGGAACTAGAGACTGTCAAAACAGCACCCAGCATTAACATCTCATCTCGTACAATGCAAATGTAAAGCCGTATTTTCTTCAAAATACAGTACATTTATGACTTCAATGCACAATAAAACTGCACTATCTGGAACAGTAGTTTTACACATGCTCTTCTTAGATTTTTGACCATATCTTCATATTTTCTTCACCAAGCTTTCCTCATAGTACATAAAGTGAACTTTCAAGGAAGTTCCTGTTGCCTGATAAAACTCATACAGTAAAAAATTTCACAATCTATCTTTAACTACCTCTACTTCCAAAAGCATTTAACATTTTTTTGACGTTCATTCACAGTAGAATTCTAACACTTGCAGATGTGTCCACACTTTTAAGACATCTCAGATCATTTATCAGGTAGTAATCACAGAATCACAACATCACTGTGTTGTCATTATATTGCAAGAGTTCTATTGTCCTCATACTGCAAAGGTTCTATATTGTTAGAGTTTCATACCTCCTTGATGCTTCTTGTAGGCATATCCTCTAAGCACTGACACTTCCTTCTCCCCACAGTGGCCAACTGACTCCCGTTTCCCTTAACCAACCAATCCACTCTTTTATAACACTCTTCTTATTGGCTACAGCTGCGGCCTGTTAAAGTCAGGCCTGTTCCTAATCTCTAATAATTGGCTCAGCTGCAACCCCTTAAGGGGTAAGATTGCTTTCTATACTACATTTTCTTATATTGAATCCCCCTACAGCACTGCACTTTTATGGTTGGAAGGCACCTCTGGAGATCATCTAGTCCAAGCCCCCAACCAAGGCAGGGTCACCCAGAGCAGGTTAGACAGCAACTTGTCCAGGTGGATTTTGAAAATTTCCAGAGACTGAGACTCCATTCATTACCTGCTTGGGCATCCTGTACAAGTACTCTGCCACCCTCAATGTAAAGAAGTTTTTCCTCAGGCTGAGGTGAAACTTCTTGTGCTTTAGTTTATGGCCATTGCTCCTCACTCTGTTGATGGGCACCACCAAAAAGGATCTGGCACCATCCCCTTGGCACCTGCCTTTACATGCATTAATGAAATCCCCTCTCAAAGTTTTCCATACTGAACAGGCCCAGTTTACAAAGTCTCTCCTCATAAGAAAGATTCTCCTGACCCTGCATCATCCTTGTGATCCTCCACTGGAACCTCTCCAATAACTCCTCATCATTCCTGTACTGAGGAGCCCAGAACTGGACATAACAGGGCTGAGTAGAGGGAGAGGATCACCTCCCTTAACCTGCTGGCCACACTCTTCCCAATGCACCCCAGGATACAGCTGGCCCTCCTGGCCAAAAGTTTTCAAGAAAGGAACTTGTGCCCTAAAGCAGCTTTCTCATGCATGACTATCTCAGGCTAGCTCCCCTCTGCATGCCTAAGCATCTTGAGGCTCTGCTAGAATGCCTCATAACCACAATGCATCAAAGCACCTCCATAAAACTTTTGCAGTAGGTCTGTAGCTGAAAGCTAAAAAATCTGTTGTTTTTTTTTTTTTCTTTATAACATAATTAAGTCATGTGAAAGTCTGAGATACACCTACAGAGAGGCCAGACCATTGTAACACCAGGGAGTAATTGCAAGAATAACTGGCAGTCGTGAGTAAAGAGCAAAGCAATTCATTAGATATTTTTCTATGAGCTGAATGACATAAATCCTTTGTGACTTAAATACTGTCTGGGCTATGTTTGAAATGTAGTTAAGATAACCAAGACCATTGAGTATTCAAAATAATGATAGCTTAATTTTGTAGAAACATAAGTGAATAAACTGAAGGAACTCTGAATTTTGTATTGGCCCAAAATGTGGATTTAAAAAAAAAATAAATTACGTGTAATTGTAGTGTTTTTAAAATCTCATTAAAATGGTTCTCAAAAGAATGGTTCTCAACATTCTGCTGCTGCACTGAAAATTCAAACATTCACATGTAGTACTGGACTCATTAAAATTTTCTTATCAGATATGAGACGCTTAGGTCCGGTACTCTCATTCCACTGCACAACATCATTAAATAATCTCAGTCTGATTGTGAAACTAACTGCAGAGCCTTTCATTTATTAAAACAAAATTTAAAATCAAACTATAGAACAGTGAGAAGAAAATTGGATTTTTGGAATCTCTAGTTTAAATAATCAAAAACCATACTAGAAAAGGCAGTGCAAACATTTTCTTCTCAATACATTGCATAATAATATTAAAACACGGAGATCTAATTTGTGAATGTTGTAGCTTTACACATACACATAGAAGCTACCTGAATTTGCTCAGATGCTTTGCTTTAAATGTAATATTGCTGCTTCCATTTGGCCTATTTCTACTGTCTTTCCTAAGGCAAGTCATCCAGTACAAGAGAGATTTCTTCATTCACTAGTACATTTCTGGGTGAATAGTTCCACTCATGAAAGGTAAAAATTCTATTCCTACATAAGGAATTTAAGGTCCTTTGTTTAAAGAGGAGAAACAAAAGGAAGCAGTGCATTTGTTTCTTACTGAAAAACAGAATATGAAACATAGTACCCCATGTCATTACAGACATGACCTAGATGCTTGTATTTTTGAATGCATAGAAAGATTTTTTCAGGCACCAAATTCCTTCCTAACTGCTTTAGCATTCAAGTTTTCACAAAAGAGGCTTAGAGACTACATTATCTTTTGCATGCATGACTGTCTCAGGGTAGATCCCCTTTAGACACCTTAAGCATCTTGAAGCTCAGTGTGTTAGATGGCCACATAAACATGAAGCACCAAAACTCTTATAAAACTTCAGCATCGGGTCTGTGAAATGCAGGTGGGGAAAGCTACAACTGAGAGATACAAAAAATCTCTTCGAAGCAAATTTTTGTTTCACAAAGTAGTTAAAGTTACATGAAAGTTTGAGATACAATTGCAGAGAGGCCAGACCATTGTACCTTGTTCGACCTTTTTTCAGTATCTACCAACAGAGTTTTATGAAGAAGATAAAGAACTGAAGTAAAACCAAAATGAGAATGTCTACTATTCCCAAATTCCTTTTGATGCACAGGATAGGTCTAAAATCTAAACAAGTTTTAAAAAACATGATCGCTTAGAGAAAAAAAAAACAAGATTTTTTTTTTTAAAGTCATGAGGACTTTATTTGCCATGGAGGTCTTGCAGATGATGCTAGAAGACAATGCTTTAGAGAATCCTCAACATCTATGACCAGTCCCAGACTCTGCTACATTTCTGCTATATGAAATAGAAAGTTTTGCACCATTTTATGACTCAGGGACCCAGAGGTCCTTTTCAGTAGTACAATCACTGAAAGTCATAATAACAAAATCCAGAGTTTACTTTGGGGATGAGAGAGCTCTATCTCTATTTATTTTACAACAGCACATTGCAGCTGTGATCTTTCCAGGGGTGTACGTTACCTAGACAATGTACCTAAGAACTTTGTGTGACCACTGGTTGCCACAAGAACTGCCAGCATTAGAGAAAATTGAGCCAAATAATCTAGCATCCAGCATTATAATCACTGAGAAACTTGTTGGCAAATGCTGCTCCAATAACATTAATTGGATAAAGTAGGTGCAGGGCTAATTAAGCTGTACTGATTCTTATTTCTTTATGTCCTAAATACAGATTTTTACTAGATTTCATTCTGCTTGATGGGAGGCTGTTGAAATTAATCACATAGGATAAGTTTAGCCATCTGCAATGAAGCTCCATAGAAGTATCAGGAAATCTTCAGCTTGGTTTTCATTAAGCTGTGGCAGAGAATTTGGCCTGAAGCCAGTCTTCTGTTGCAGCTTTAAATTTGGCCCACTGTCAACATCTGCAAACAAAACTTGCATAGCTTTTACAATACAGCATTTAATAATTTAGTATTAAATTAAGTTATGTATTCCTTGACAGATTTAGGCACAAAAAATGAAAACTATCTTTTTTGGAGCAGCCCAAAAGACAAGAGAAAAAACCATGTACTAACTGGATATGACATAGTTCGTTGTACTTTTCACATGTACAGCTATTAATAAAGAAAATAGTTAAAAGGGAAGGGACATTACAATCAAAACTGTTCTACAGCCAGTGTTTATACAGATTATGTCCATGTGTGGAATACATGGATATTTTTGAAAAAGAGTAGAAGACTGAAAAAAATTCTATGCTAGGAAAGCTGTGGTAAACTTAAACCAGCATAGAACACTGCTCTCTCAGCTATTTTAGTAGAAATAGGACATAAAGTAAATAAACAATTTTTGCTCTGAAATTTTTAAATATCTGGAATCCCTACAAAGCACTGCTACTATTGACCATTGTAGGGCAGAATTAACATTTTTGCAAATTCAGCCTAATTATAGACCTGGAAAACATGTGTTCAACCTACCCCCATTTCCCTTAAGATGCCAGTCATCCTTTTCACTATGTTTGTGTCCACACCACTACAACCAAAAATGAAAATGTGTCAGTCTGATTTTAATGACCAAGACCTCCCACAGATGCCAATAAACATCATTTAATACCATATGTAGAGGCAGGTAAAGAAATGTGTAAAATTACTTTTCTTTATAATTTCCTTCCTTCCTTCCTTCCTTCCTTCCTTCCTTCCTTCCTTCCTTCCTTCCTTCCTTCCTTCCTTCCTTCCTTCCTTCCTTTCCTTCCTCAGTAATGTAACCATTTTAACATCATCCTCATGAACAATATTTTCTTTATTTTATGTGATACTGAGAATGCTGCATGGAAAACTAGAAATGTAGTATATTTAGCATTTCTTTCTATTTAAAAATAGACTAGCACATATAGTTTTGCTGTACCAATTAAGTACAGCAGCTTGTTAACACAATCAATGTTCTCACATACTAAACACTTTATAATCTAGCACAAGATGTGGACTTACAATTTCTTAATGAATGCATTTGAGTTTCCTTTAAATGGTGAATACAGAATGAACCTGCTCATGGGAAAAGAATGCTATGTATCTCTGTTATTGCTTCAGTCTAGAACTGTTACAGCAGCTGCCTTTGTGGATGGCTTACAGCTGTATTAGAGCTCAAAAATGTAAGATTAAAAGCCCAACATTTTTCACACAAAGCTGAGAATCATAAGGATTTAGGTCTAGCAGCTTTAAAAAATAGAAAACTAATTTTTCACAAGTTTGTGTACTGTTCTGATCAATGTTTTTACATATGAACATTTCAAGTAAATAACCTCATGTATAAATAATGCACAGATACAATAATTGTTTGAGTTTAGTTGGTGATTTTTAAAAGGTTTTTTTCTGCTTATTTTGGCTCCATTTCTTCTCCCCTTTTACTAACCCCTCTCTGAAAAAAGTATTGTATTTCTAAACTTTTAACAGAAACTTTAACAACCATAATTTGGAAATATCTGAGATTAACTAGCTACTACTGCTTGATTCATTTTTCCTTTCAATTTAATTCAGTTATACTGGGATAACCATGAAAATAAATCCTATAGAAGGAAAAAAAACTGAGCAACAAAAATAAGCAGAAAATATATCTTCCACTTATCTTCCTCCTAATTCCTTCCTCCTCAGAAAACATTTAAACGTATTTTTATATGTATATTTTAAAGAAGTGCTCATTTAAGAGTTTTACCCAGATAGATTCTTTTCTCTTAACTTTACAACACCTGTAAATGATATCAAAATTAATGAAAATCTGAACTCATCAGTAACATGATGAGTTCTTAGCATGTTTTTGTTTCACAAATAGTGAAACTTCTTAGCATGTTCTTATTTCACAAATAGTAGAGCCTCTTTCTTTCTTACCACCCTGCATTCAGATATTGAGATATTGTCTGGCTTTTAATTACAGACTGAACAACAACAACAACAAAAACAAGTAGAGAGTCCTCAAGGCTAAAGTGTCATTTTGGATTGAATTATCCATCTGGCATTTAATTTTCACTTTTGACACAAGTCACAGCTTTTGTCAGAAAGAATTTTTGTTTGGATGCTAGCTTCTTATACATCGTGAGAGAAAGCTGTCTGACTCATTTCCTTAACCCAACAACGTCGTCAGAAGCATTCTCATTGTGAAATGACTCAAAAAATCAGCTGTTTGGAATGCATGAATATCACACCAGAGGTTTCAGGAGTCCTTTTTCAAGCTCCTTTCTTCCTAAGTAATCGTCATTTCCACAGATCTCTATTGCTGGATACATGCAAAGCTGCCATGTTAAATCACCACAATAGTCCTAAAAATTACTCTTATAAGACACTTCAGATTAAATGAAAACAAAACAAATTTGCAGTACGTGGGGACAAGAAGGTTCATTCTTGCTGCTCACGCACATTACTTACAGATGTTCTCCAGCTAAGTATTTTGCAATTTACAGTACATTTTGAAACAAGAGAGTATTGAAAAAAACTATTGAAGAGCAACACAGAACATTAGCTGCTCTCTGCTACTGTTAAGTGAAGGTTCAGCCTTAAGCATGTTAAAAGAGAAAACTGAATCCATAGAATGACAGGATACCCTGCAGGATGCCTGAAGCCTTGGCACATTTAATCTCTTATAGTATATGTGGTCTTGTGTCACTAGGAAGTAGAGGAAGTAGCCCAATAAACTGTGGTCTTGTCTTGGAGACAGGATGTGTGTCTTAGAGACTATGGGATAAAAGATCTTAGGCTTAGCTCCTCCACAGTGGAGTCCATGCTGCAGAGACAGAGACTTTACAAGGGCCTGCAGTTACTGGACAACAGACAATGGTTTTAAAATGAGTGTAGATTTAGATTACATATAAGGAAGAAGTTCTGTACTGGGACTGTGGTGAGACACTGGAACATGTTGTCCAGAGAAGCTGGGGATGCGCCATCTCTGGTAATGTTCAACACCAGGCTGGATGGGGCTTTGAGCAAACTGATGTCACTGTCCATGGCAGGGGGTTGGAGCTACATGAACTTTAAATACCTCTTTCAACCCAAACCATTCTGTAGTTTGATGATGCTATACTTCAGACTGCACTAAGGAGTAACATGGACTCAACCTTTAAACCTGACCTTCTTTTGTTTCTGCCCAGGGCTTCCACAACATCAACTGAATGGCTAAATGTAGAATGGGATTTAACATGGACTGATGCTTGAATTTAAAGTACAAAATAAAAATACACTACAAAATATAAAAATAAAGACATATAAAGAACAAGTAGATAGGCACTCTGACTTGTCTTTTGCCATACTGAAGTCTAAAGGAAACTTATAGAACACCTGGCAAATTTAGATCCTAACCACTGAGTCTACTTTACTTTCAGTGAGGAGACCTAAAACACTTAATTTCCCCTCCTGCATTTTTATGCTACTAACACTGTATTACCAAAGCTTTTGGCATCTTCAAGGAATAGGACTTCCTAATGTTAATGGAACATTAATAATTTCATCAAATTTTCCAAAACTGAGAGCTGGGAAGCTCAAGTTGGCTGCAGCCCAGGGCAGCCAGTCCTGATACAGTGCCTCAAAAGAATCTCCAGGCTTTTAGTGATGGGCTTGCTGATAGGCTTTCAAAAGCTTTCAAGATGGAAAACTCTGATAAATAATTTTTCCTGAATGCTAGTTTACATTGTTTATTCAGAGCTGAGCTATTCTATTTCAAACACTGAATAAATAGACCTTTTTCAATTACTTTGAGTTGAATTGGCTTCAGATGACTTAGGGGGTGAATAGAAATGGTCCTATTTAGCATTTATTATTATAATCATCATTGTCATCATCATCATTAGCAATGCACTCTCCCGATTAAAGATGTGTTTTACTCTAGTCCTGTATACATTTAAGAAATAATATATGGATCCTAAACTGAAACCCACTAAGTTAATGAAAATGATGCAGTTGCCACTGATCAATATATCTTAACTGGAGATAGGAAAATCTTCCTACAACAGAGGCTAAACATGAAGAAATTGAATGCCAATTATTTCACATATGTGAATAAAACTCTAAGATTAAAATGATAATAGATATATGTTACTGAGACTCTAAGTGAAAATTATATGAGACAGATAATGCTTTTTTAGTGGTACTCAATAGCAGCTCATTAATAGTGCTGATACACTAATTCCAAAAAAACCCCACTAATTATCTTACTAAAAAGAATCTGAACATTTCTTAATACTGCAAGGGAAACATGCTCAAAGATACATAAAATCACGTGTGCCAGGTCAGTTCAGATGGTTAGAATATGACAATGGGCGACAATGGGCGAGTATGAAGAATACAAAGCATTTTTCTCAGTCATCTAAGATATCTGCACAGGTATTGAGCATTAAAATTGTAAATGTTACATTAGAGAGTATATGGTACAAACAGCTCACTGGCTTGTTAAAAATAATGAAAAACTGGGTAACAAAACAGAAGCAATTTTAATATTTAAGAAAGTGGGAAAAAAGAATGCATGCAGACATGCACATGAATCTCTACATAGTTTTTTTTTTTATTAATTCATGTGAGTATGTGTGAGCTCAAGTGTAAGGTATGGAGAAGAACAGTCACTCTTCTCTCAGCAAGGGATCCATTTTTTTTCTTAGAAATAAAGGACAGGACAACAAAATGGAGCATTTACGCAGAATCAATATTGACGGACCAACACATGGGGTTTTTGTTTATTTTAAACACCTTAACAAAACTAGGCGAATGCTGTTATGATTTCAGAACTATTCCTTAAAAATGCAAAAGAGTTGGAGCTGAGACTGCTTGCTTCCACACAATGTGGTCTTTTGCCAATGCTTTGTGATATAACTTGTAGTTATAAAGTTACCTGCCTATTCTTTGCAAGAAGAGTTTCTGAGGAATTGGAGACAAAGTCAAATCTTCCATAACACCAGTGATGCTGCTAGCCATCCTTATAAATAAAAGACTCTAAATTCAGCAGAATACATATTCAGTAATGAGCCGCTTACTGGTGAAATGGAATCCATTTCTTTTCCACTTAGCTGCAAGGACTTAGACTGACAGGGCAAACAGAAAGAAAATTCAAATTATAGTGATGGAAGCACAATGAAAAAAGCAATCCAACCCCTCAACTACATGTTTTGTTGCTTCTTTAACCTCCCATACACTGAAAAAAAACCCAAAAAACAAACAAACAAAAAAAAAAACACCAAGAAAAAAACCCCAAAGCCAAGCCAATAAATTCTAGAATGCATTTGAATTCTTACACTTACAAATGTATTGAAAGAGCTAAACAATTAAAAATCAACTCATCTAGGAGGTAAAAATAAAAGCTAATTAGATTTCAGGAATTCTTCATCAGCAAACCCTAACTTTTCACTTATGCTTTAATACAAGAAAAGAAAGTTGTTCTGGCAAGAACCCATGCTGAACAATAAATTCATACACTTCTAGCAGAAAACTATCTGATGATACATAATTAATCTTTGATTGATTACTTTAATTTAGACACTGCAATTATTTTTGCAAAAACTGTCACAAGCAGTAAGAGTTACAAAAGTTTTTTTCAGTATCAATTACAATAATTCTATTTAAATCCCACTGGGATTTATACACTTTCAACCTCTCCTTTACCCAATCCTGACTACTTTGCTTTTATTTTTATATTTCTTATGTCTGAATTATTATTCATGCTCCAAGTTAATTTCTGACTTCATTATTACAATTTGCTTTGTTATGGTACTCTTGAGTTTTTTTTGATCTTGCAGAATTTAAAAATCTGAGGCTCAAAGCACGTACTTGAATTTGGTCTCAGATACTATCTCAACACTTCTGCATCATGAAAGACTTCAACAGATTACTCTACAAATTGTACTAATAACTTTATAAATGAGTGCTACATAGCACAATTTAAGTGTCCACCTACATAGTAATGAATAAGTACAACATTTGCAGTAAAAACTTCCCTAATGTTCATTTTGTAGATCTGAAACCAGTGGATTTTTAGTAAGTCTTTTTACGGATTTGTATTCTACATTTTGGCTATGGTTCTTCAACGAATACATTCATTTCATCAGCAACTACACATCATTACCCAAATCTAATTCAAAATGTTTGCCCTACCAGTATATGCTACCAGACACATTTATTATGCTTTGCCTCACAGATGACATTCATTCACTCACTCTCATCTCATCACCATTTCTGTATTTTCTCTATTAACTTGCGAAGTTTTTCAAAGCTTTTGAGAAGCACAGATTACTGCTTATCCTCTTGAAGTCACTAATTCTTTGAAGCACTTTGTTTTCAGTAAACCACTTAAAACTGTTGTGTATATTCTTTTTTCTTCCTGGAAGCTGGAATAGTCAGGTCAGCTTTCTAGGATTTTTGAACAGCTAGTTCAAATAGCAGCAAAGCTGCTCATCCTCAAACACCTGCATGCAGGTCCTAATGATTGTGTAATACACTGAACTTAGAGTCTCAAGGTTTTCTGTACAGTCTGTGCGTAGGGAGAACAAAATATTTAAAATTAAAGGGTTATAGTGAATGGGATAGCATCAGACTGGTGACCTGTGGGGGCTCTGCAGGGCTCCATGCTTGGCCCAGTTGTTTTCAACATCTTCATTAACTACATGCATGCAGGACTAAGGAAGCTGCCTGACGATGCTAAACTGGGAGGAGCTGCCAACTCCCTCAAGAGCAGAGGGACACTGCAGAGACCTCAGCAAACTAAGGACAAGTGCAGGATTGTGCACCTGGGCAACCCTGACTGTCTATGTAGGCTGGGGAGGAAGATGCTGAAGAGCAGCACTGCAGAAAGGGATCTGGGGGTCCTGGTTGGTGGCAAGTTGAACATGAGCCAGCAGCGCCCAGGCAGCCAGGAGGGCCAGCCCTGTTCTGGGGGGCATCAGGCACAGCATGGTCAGTTGGGCAAGGGAGGGGATTGTCCTGCTCTGCTCTGCACTGGGACAGCCTCACCTCCAGTGCTGGGGGCCGATATGGGCACTATAGTATAAGAAACACATTAAGCTCTTAGAACATGTCCAAACGAGGGCCATGAGGATGGTGAAGGCCTGGAGAAGGAAGCCACATGAGGAGTGGCTGAGGTCACTTGGCTTAGCCTGGAGAAAAGGAGATTGAAGGGAGACCTCACTGCAGTCTACAACTTCCTTGAGAAGGGAAGAGGAGGGGCAGGTACTGATTTCTTTACCCTCATAACTACTGTCAGAACTCAAGGAAATGGCATGAAGTTAGTCAGGGGAGGCTTAGGCTGGATATCAGGAAAAAGTTTTTCACCCAGAGGGTGGTTGGGCACTGAAACAGCCTGTCCAGGAAGTGGTCACAGCACCAGCCTAATAGAGCTCAGGATGCATTTGGATAACACTCTCAGGCACAGGGTGTCATGCTTGAGGTGTCCTGTGCAGGGCCAAGAATTGGTCTTGATGATCCCGATGAGTCCCTGTAATGGTTTTGGTTCACCAATTTGAGTTATCCTGGCCAATGCACCAATTAATGTTGTGGGAGTAGCACTGGCGAAACACCAGTGCACCCACTAGAATATACTTACTAATTTCCTGCTGTGACATAGGAGAAAGGCGGCTCATACCCCTTTAAAAGGGTATAAAGAAAAAACTTTATTAACAGTAACTAAAAGAAAGAATAAAAAGAATCAGAATAAAACCTTCAGAACACTTCTCCTCTCCCCTGCAACCTTTTCTTTCCCACTCACAACATTCAGAAACAATTCAGTCAGTCTATCACTTCTAGAATAGTCTTTCCGCAGTTCACTTAGGGAAAGGAGTCTCTCTTGTCACATTATGGAGATTTCTCCACATGAAAACAGTTCTCTCATGGCTTTTAACTTCCACAAATAGCAGCCTCCCAGGAATCTGCAATCATGAAGTCCCTCCCATATTTCACAGCTTTCCCACAGCTATGTTTATGGGCCATGTCAACTTCTAGTGTACTGTTTTAAAGATGAGCTGTTCAAGAGCAAAGGTCCTCTTCATCTATCTCCAGGATCATCTTCATCTCTGGGAACAGAGGTCTTCTTCCCCTGGGGGCAAAGGGTCTTCGTCATTCCTCTCTCTGTCTGTTCAAACTTCTCATGGGATCACAGCTACTTCAACATCTGCTTGCTTTAACATAGATGCCTTTGCTCATACCTACAATTTGAATCTTCATCTCCCCGTACTTTTCAACAAGTTACAGGGAAAAATAGTCTGCTGTATCAATTACATTCTTCTCCATAGCCTTACAAGAGGATTTCACCTCAAACCTCATTCTCCTTCCATCTGGGACTTGACTCTTTTCTTTACTGACCTTGTCGTCTTCATGTTGCTCCTCTACGTGTCTTCACTCTGTCCTTTCCTTTCACTGGAGAGAGGACCAATGCTTTGCATGTTTCATCTGTGCAGTGAAAGAGTTAAATCTCACCCAGGCCTGTCGGCCATCATGTGAACTCTGCTGAGTTGCAGCCGGAGCACTTACAGTGATGTATTTCAGGCATGCTGGCGGCTGTGTCAGGATCAGCCGCATGGCTGGTCTTTGGTTTTTGCTGTGTTCAATTCCAGCTGCAGGGCCACTCTGTGCAGGTCGCAGGGCCACCTCTGGCCTCACCCACAAGATCTCGTGTGGCAGCCGTGCTGCGAGGACACCTGGCAGCAAGGTGTTAGCAGCCATGGCCCGGCCCTGCCTCAGCCAGGGTCCTGTAGCCTCCCCTCTCTCTGCCTGGCTGGGGCTTGGCCTGCCCGGGATGGGACTGCTGGGCTCCCTGGGAAGGGGCCCAGCCCCGCAGCAGAACCCGCCTGGGCTGGCCTGGCTGAGACGGGGGCTGGGCCTGCCTTGCTGCCTGTTCCCAGGCCGTAAGGAAAAGAGAGCATTCCCAGGCTTTGTTCATTTTAAAATGTGAATCTCACAGAGGCGGATCTAGTTTTAATTGGCTTATTAACATGCCTGTTCTCAAAGCTAGCCAGCAATTGGTTTTGCTAGGCACAGAGGAAGTTCTCAGCAGCTCCTCACAGAAAATATCACTTCTGTGGGTGGCTCCAATGCAAAACAAGCACAGTCCCTTCCAACTTAGCTTATTTTGTGATATTCACTGTCCACCATATATTAACACCTTTCTGTCCAAAAACCTTGGTTGGTATTGTGGTAAAAAAAGACAAGCTAAGTATTGTCACTTCCAAACTTCCATTTGTTTTCCAGCATTAAAATTAACTTATGTATAAAGTGATGACTAGTGCACTGTTGTACAGCTTGCAAATTTTTAAGACAATGTGATTGAATAAAGAAATAAGACTCAAACTAATTAAGATATCTAGTGAGTTGAAAATTCTTTCATCAATATAGCTCACTCATACTAAATTTTCCCAGAAAACATACCTCTTTTTGCTGATTAAACTACCTGAATACAAAAAATAGAACCAAAATACAATGCATTCACCAGCATGTTCACAACCACTTGCTCCAAACATTAATGTACAGCAAGAGAGTATTAGACTACATATCTATAATTGCTTATAATACAAGTATGAAAGCACTTCTTCATGACATTTATAAAACCCACTGAAGTATTCAGTTGGTCACAATTTGCTAACACAGTTCATTTTCACTTCACTTTTTGAAAACAATTTTGTTTTCGATAATTTTTACTTTACTCAAATGAATTTGGGGTGGATTATGACATAACTGCCTATTTGCACTAGTAAACACTTCTTTCCTTGCCACACTGATTGTGCTGGAGTAGACATATGGATCATGATAAAGCCAGTCACCTAGGTAATATTCTCAACGTCTTTCTTCTACTATTTCAGGAAAGAATATATCAAATTTGCACATTAGCCACAGGAATCTTTAACTGACTTTTCAGAAGACACCAGATTCTCACAGCTTTATTTCAATTTTCAAATCAGAGTCTGTCTAATTAAAAACTGGAAAATTATGTTTCCAACCTTTTCCACTCCAAAATGTAATTGTTTAAGCCATTCTATTTGCTGGCACCTCTCATTTTCTTATGCTTCTCATACTCTGCAGCTGTTGATAGCTCTCATTTTCCTCCTTCACTGGTTTTTAACAGTTCACTAAGCATAAATTCTGCAGCTTGTTAATCCTGGGATTCATTTTCCTCCAACTAACCATCTTGTTACAGTGCTATATCTTTACTTGGCTTCTGCCTTACAACCTGAATTTCTTCCAAGGCTGCTGCTTTATGAAAATTGTTAGGTTTATGCATTCTTTTCAGTTGGGCAGCTGCTGGAGAATGGCAGCCATTGTCCTCCAAGAATTTTCTAGCTTACACACTCAAGATTCTTTTGCTCAGTCCAGTCACCCCAGGAGCTTAGCATAAGCCCCAAAGCTGTGAGTTTTCAAGGAGATTTTAGGTGAAAATTTAGTACATAAGAAGAGACTTCTCCTTAAGACATAAGAGGCACATCAAAAGGAATGAACTAAGGGGGAAATGCAGACAATGACAGCAGCATTAAGTATATAAAGTGGAACAAAGCATGAGACCCCAGAGGAACATGGAAGGACCAAGATATCAATAGAATGATTTTCTGCTTAAATAGCTCAGAAAGGATTCCATAAGCTTTGCTTCAGAAAACTTTAACCCCAATGGCTTCAATAAATCTATTGATTCAAAGGAAACCATATTATCTTGTAATATGATATTTAGTTTGCCATTTTCTCTATCAGAGTACATGAAAAGAATCAGTAACTAGGCAGTAGTCTTTTCTAAGAGTAAAAAATATCTTTTACCTCAGGATAGCGGTCATTTACTTTATTGGCATAATCAACTGATAAACTCAAAACTTTTTAGTTTTATTCTTTATTTCTGGAGCCCCAAAAGTCAACGTTTATTTTCATTCTTCTCTATATCCCACATGCCGACACATCAACTACTTCAACAGATACAGTTCTTCCCAGACACAAAAGAAATGCAAGTCCAATACTCAGACAATTCCTTTCTAACCCATTAAGTTAAAAACAAAAACAAAAACCAAAAACAACAAAGCAAAATAAAGCAAACAAGACTGAACCAACCAAACAAGAAATCCACAAACCAAAACTCAACAAATCAAACAAAAAAGTAAAAACCCCATAAATAAAACACTGCCTAGGCACAACATTGGGATTCATTCCTGACAAGCAGTTACTTACCAAACTAACCCTTTTTATCCATCTGAGCTCAGCTATCATGTGCAGGTTTCCAGCACATTATTTTGATTTATTTTATTCATCACTCCTAAGACTAAAGATGGATGGTATGGAAATGAGCATTACCCTTGAGTCTTCCCACACTAAGCCCTAGAGCGCAGTGATGTCCTTTTTATCTGATCACACACATCTTCCAAACCAACATGACAAAGGCTCATGTTGGCATAACGACATGGTCCTACAGCACTGAGGACTGTAATCTCTTATATTCTACTTTTGGGATCCAGCAACTCAATTAAAGGTTGAAAACATCATTGTGACAAAACTTGCAGTAAAACTTGAGAATTTGTCACAAAATGTATGGCTGTGGTTTTCCTAGTACAGAAAATTCCTTGAAAGATTTGTACAACTAAAATTATAGGCATGATATTTATTCCTCTGTCTTGGCCACTATGTCTTAACAGTTTTATATATATCCATTTCTCACACATTTGTTTCTTGCCTTCATAAGAGAGACAGACACAGATTGGAAGCCTTTAGTTTATGAGATGTATTACAGGAGGGCAGAAATATAATAGACATAGTTTTATGTTTTCACTTTCTACAAAGCACCTTTTTTTCCAAGGCAAGAGTTACCAACCTTCTTCCTCATTTTACTCTACTAACATAGGGTTTCCTGAAGTGAGATCTATAAAACCTCACAACAGTACAAAAGAAATATGTCATCTTCCTTTATTATCAATAATAATAATAATAATAATAGTATGCTTATTTTAGCCTTTATCCTTACCCTTGTATCCTTAATAAAATTGTTCAGTATTTGAATGCTCACATTTCAGCCTTTGGCTTTTCCAGTATTCTCCATCAGATATGTCTGCTCACTTCCCACGGCTGTCCTTTCACTGAAAATCTACCGCTTTAATTTGACACATTTGCCTTGCAACTAATCTTCTTAAGTTTTGCTTCTCTGCTGTGATTATGGCTCCCATTCTCCTTCTTCCTTCTAATTTTAATTAATTAATCAGAATTTGGAATTGAAAATAGAGTAGTCTCAGTATTTTAGGATACTTGAGAGGGAAATGGGAATTTTTAATTTGCACCATAGTCATCTGCTGCCCTTTTAGGTTGTTTTTTTAATTAACAACATGGCTTATGGTATCTCTCCTTAAAATTTGTCACTATCATAACCTTAGATTATCAAAACTAAAATAAAACTACTATTAAATACACCGTAAAGAGCAATAGGAATTAAGACCAGTCCTGTGGTCACTGTGGGTGAAAATTTGCAAGGCTGGAAGGGAATCCAACAAACCTTTGCCTCTACTGGAAAAACAGTAATTTGCTGGTATAGGTAATTGGGAGCTACCAATTAAGTATACTGAGTATTGAGCATTGAGAATAGCAAAACTCTACAATGTTTAACATTTAGCAAGTAGAACTTTGTACTGATAGTGGAATAGTCAAGTATTTTACCTGTTTCTCACAGTTATTTTAAAAGACATGCTTTTGAACTTAAACCCTGCATTTTCTGTATCAGGGGTACTTAAAAAGGCACACTGGCAGTATTCTAAGAGTATTTATGATTTTTCCACACCTGAATTTACATTTTCTACATCTGAATATTTTTTCTCCATAATTAATATTTCTTTATGTAAACATTAATTTAAAAGGTTAAAAATGCCTTAATATTCTACTAGATATTACACAGTATTATGCCATTTATATAAAAATGCTTGGACCAAAAAAGAATCACATTAATGTCAATTTAAAAACATAATTGAACAAATGTACGACTGGGGCATGACTTATCAAACTATAACCCTCATGAAGACTGAAGGAAGCTCAAAGACAGAGTGACAGCTAAGAACATACCATGGTTTGACTTGGAAATTAACACAGTGTGTGAAAAGTCAGAAAGGGAAGACAGCTCCTACAACAACTGGTGGTGTAAAAGTTATCCTTAAGGACTGCTAACAGAACTGAAAAGATGCATGGCATCTATTTTCTATTATTATTTATAACTACCCCAGTTCATAAAGATTGCAACCTTTAAAATTAAATATCCAGAAAACAATTATAAACATGACAAAAGAGCAAATGAACAACAGAAAAATTGCAGCTTCTGGAAAGCTGACAGTCTTAAGACTGGCCTTACATGGAAAAGACACCAATGTACCTGTCTATAATGACAGGAAATAAAAGAAAAATACTTTCCTGGAAAAAAAAGACAGTATACAATGCTATGTTGAAGAGAAAGAATCGAGAGACCTCCATTTCTTTAAATTAATCCTTCAGCTCACGGATATAATTTCAGGCTTCCTGGACAGAATCTCAGTCAACAGACTTCTGCTAATAGCCAAACCTCTTTCAGATACAGGGGAAGCAGCACTACAGATACAACTGAGATTCAAAATTTAGCACACTGTCTACAGCCCTAATTAACTGCAAGAGTTGGATGATGTCCAGAGCTGCAGTCCTTAGCTTAAAAGTCTGCCTATAACAGAAGGATCTGTATTAAATCCAAGTTAACCCAGAATACAATTATAATGCAGAGCACTTGCATTCATTTTAACACAGAGAATACTGCAGACAGAAAATGTAGTGGGTCTTTTTGGCTCTCCCTTGGTTTTTTTGGTTGGAAAATTTCAGCTATAAAAATGTCATTCTTTCTAAGAGTGAAACTGAGAAAATTATTTCCCTCATGCTAAAAACACTTTCTTAGAAATTGAGAAAATGTATTATAACATCCAGGAACACAGGGAACCAACCTTAATTTCAGTAGAAATACACAGCACACAAACTTGTAAGACTAAGAATGATAGAATCGTAGAATCATTTAGGTTGGAAGACCCCTAAGTCATTGAGTCCAAGCACAAACCCAGCACTGCCAAATCCAGCACAAAACCATGTCTCCAGATGCCACATCTACATGGATTTTAAATACCTCCAGAGACAGATTCACCCAGTTCCCTGGGCAGCCCGTTCCAATGCTTGACAGCCCTTTCTGTGAATATATTCTTCCTAATATCCAATCTAAACCTCCCCTAGCACAAGTTGAGGCCATTTTCCCTTGTCCTGTCACTTGTTACCTAGGAGAAGAGCCCACTCCTAACCTGGCCATAACCTCTTTTCTGGTAGGTCTAGAAAGCAATAAAGTCAACGACATCTTATGTCAGATCCAATGAGGGACTTTGGTTTTCAACAGTTCATCATAAAATTCGAAGTTTTATCCACACAAATAAGGATTAGAAAATGCACTAATTTTGCACAGAGAATGTTACCATTTCTTAACTTTTTAGGCCCTGGCTTTCTTATAAATATTTTAAACATATTTCTAGTTCCCATTATCTATATATGTAATTATTCAGCCAAAAAAAGGTGGATATTATAGAACATGATAATACCCATAATTCAGAGAAAGAAATCATCTCTTAAAAAAAATCCTCCTAAACAAAAATTGTTGGAAAATTTTTTTATTAGAATTTTAAAATTTAGAGTTATGAAACACTGTCCCAAAAGTCAGAAATTAATTGCTTCAAAATGCAATCAAATCAAAGTAAATCAAACAAATGAAATCAAACAAAATCAAAAAAATCAAACAAATCAAACAAATCAAAGTAAATAACTACTTACAACAAGGAAAAATCCATCTTTAGAGAAAATTTTGGGTGCATTAAACATGAAGATTCCTTATTCTTGTGGATTTTCTGCTCCTTTGGAAAAGATTTCTCTACACAAGATGCATCCAATAGCTACTACTGTCATTCCATTGTCATTTAATTACTTTATCTATAAAGCTCTTTCATCGTGCATACACAAGACTATTGGTTTCTTTTACAGCCCATTAGTGTACCCCTGATACTTTTCTTGAAAGTAGATTAATTCAAAGGACAGCATGTCAGCTGGGTAAGCAACTCACAGAGAGCACATCAATACACTAGTTTTCTGTAACTTCAGGAGTGCATGATTATGGTTCTCAACAGATTCAATCAGAAGGGGTTCTGAAGAGGTTTCCATTTCAATTATGCATGCCTCATTATCATACTTTTAGTGAAGCAGAAAGTACATTACAAGGTGAGAATCAAAAACAGTCAGATGAAAAGTACAAAGCATAGACATCTTAAAAGGACTTCTAAATTTGTCAGAAATAATATTAAGTCATAGTAATATCCATCACCCTTTAAACAACACTGCATTTACATGGCCCTTTACAATCAGCTCTCACAGCACCTTTCACAGGAGAGCACATAGCTTCAGTAAAAAAAGTATGTGGTTCTTACTGGGAAGGCAAGTTAGATGGTATTCTGTGATTCAGTGGGATTGAAGGAGACCTGCTTTTCTGAGCTTGAAGTTAGGTGCTTAGAAAACAGGAAAGCCCATAGTGGAGAGGAAATGGGGCATTGTTATGAAAGACAGGATTGATGGAGACCAAACCTTAGGCTAATGGAGCTAAAACAAGACTGAAGCATGAAATAATTAGGAGATATTTGGAGCATGACGCAGAGGTTCACAGAGCAGAAACTACAGCAAGGTTTGGAAGGGATAGAGAAGAAACTTAACTCTGAAGGTAAAAGACAGAACACAAAAGGATTTAAAGAGAGAACCGATGTAGTTAGAAGGATATAATTGTCAATAACGGTATTTTTGTTAGATTGGTACACTGAAGCACAGAATGGGTAGATGAGCAGAGGGGAAGGAGGGGATGGATAGAAATGAAGAGACTTACTGAAAAAGCATTTGAGAAAAAAAAAAAAAGAGGAGAAATGCAACCAAGAAAGAAGCGTAAAGTTGAATTCAGGAAGGGAGAAAGCAGATGAGGAATGAGAGTAATGTACTACAACAAAGATGCCTGAGACAGCAGAAAAGGTATAAGGAAATAACAGATAAATAAATTTTTAACAGTAAGAATGCATGTTAAAGAGCAAAATATAGGGAAGCCTGATTGCAGATCTCTAAGAATGAGGCTAAAGGAGGAACTCTTTATTTACACACACACAAAAAACCCAAAACAAAATACGAAGGCAAAGAGAAGGAATGAACTTACTATGTTAACAGAAAAAGGGAAAAATATTTTTTCCTTCATGTAATTTTTTAAATTAGAGAATGAAATAATTTTTCTAATTAGATGAAGGCCAGGGAAAATATGGATCAAAAAAAGAAAAAATTAAAGAATATATGCAATATAAATCCCTAATATATCAAAAGAATAAAAATTGCAAAGTGAAGGAAGGAAAGAGCAAGAAAGGAAGTGAGAAAAAAATGTAGAAATTAAGAGATTGTGAAGATGAAAAGTATGGGTAACGAAAAGAGATTAAAGTAAGGCTAGGGTAGGTAATAAAAGGCACAGGAGGAGGAAATCATCTTTCTGGGTATCAAATTTAAATTGCAAAATTTTACAAGATTATTCACCACATTTATATCATGAAACCGCATTGATGGATGGGGCTTTGAGGAAACTGGTCTAAGAGAAGGTGTCCCTTGCCATGGGAGGAGGCCTGGAATTAGATGGTCTTTAAAGATCACTTCCAACCCAAACCATTCTTTTGTTCTATGATTCTACTCCTAAGCTCTAAGACACCACTAACAAACCCAATCTATCAGTAAATGGGTGTGCTATTGCGTAACAGCCAAATATTAATGAAATGGAAGAGTAAAGACATAATAGCAGAATATGCATTAAAAAAGCAGTAAAACGAAGTTCTGCAGAGACCCTTCCTCTGTTGCAAGAAGGAAAATAATTGAAAACTCAATATGTTTGGAAAATGTCAACTGTACAAGCTAAACACAACAGCAAATGCACACCTGTAACTTCTGCTAGACACATTTTAGAATATCTTCAACAGATTTAAGCAAGGGTCTGCTGGTTTCTGAATTCTTCTCCTGAACAAATGACTGACCTTAAAGGATTACACACAACAGATACTTTAAAAAATCAGTAATATTGGTAATATTGAACCTTTTAATCCTATGGACTCTCAGTAATTTCAAACACATTCAGATGACAGTTGGATAGGAGTCATGATGAATCAAAATGTGCACTTAGCTCCCTCACTAAGATGAATATATGATTATGTTAACACCGTGATGGAATAAATAAGGCACTTCTACTAATAGGAATGGGCATAAAGACTCCAGAGAAAAATGAAAGGCGTTTGAAGAGCTTATTTGCATGACAGAAAACAGTGCTCTTCCCACTGTCACAGCAACAGCAACAATGAAAAGTGCTGCAGGTTTCTATTAAAGGAAAAACTTTTTAATTAATTATTTTAACTGGTGTCATAGTAAAAGTGGTGCTGGAAAAATACTAAGAAATCATAATACATACTAAATACATACTAAATAACTCACAATACAAAATCTTGCAATAAAGTAAATCAAACCTTTAGAACGGGTGCACACAGGACAAAAAACATGTATGTCTATTTAAAATGAATTGTGCAAGTTCTCAAGTATAGAATTTTGCTCAAAACTTGTAGGAAAAAAGTAACAAATTTTCAAAAATCTGTGATCTTTTTACTTCTTTAGGTGTTAATTTCATCAATTTGCATCATCAAGTAACTTTGGCACAAAATTTTCAAAATATGCTTTTGACCCAGTGAACATAATTGAGGTAATAGTTGTTAAATCCTTTTCATGGGATTCTTCATTCAAAGTACTCCATTGCATACATTAGCATTACCTTCTTGGTAAAAAAAAAACCAAAATAAGTGGCTAAATAAGTCCTCTACAGCAGCCAAAAGAGATTTCTTTATATTTCTTTATTAGGAAGTGAAATGTTTACCTCTGACAGTTTAGCAAGAACAAATATAGTATTCAATTTTCTTATGTGTTCATACATCTATTTAAAATAGTTCTGTTCCATTACAACAGTGTAATGGTGGATAAATTTACAATGTAAAATTATTTAGAGCAGTGGAATTCAAAAAGTAGGACAAAATGCTCTTCATGTTCCCACAAAGCAATTACAAGAGAACTGAAAAACAAAGTGAACTTCTTTTTGTTCCTCTATCATAACAACATATTTTGAATTGGGCAGTAATCCTCAGTTAAAACTATGACAGCACTTCAAGGTCCATGGGTCTTTATAACCCTTTTAACTACAAGACATGAAACTAGTTTCACATGTGTGAATCTCAGTATAGTTGCCAAAGTCTTGAAAATAAGCATTTTCAAAATGTTACTGATATGGAGGCAGGATCTAGTCAAGAAAAATAGGAAGGAAAAAAGGAGAAAATGAACAAATCAAATCTACACAATTATTAATAAGATTTAGACCAAGAAAATATTTTGTCCTTACCACACTTCAGAAGCTTTATGTTTCTCATTAAAATAAATTCCCCCAAATCTTCCTAGAGTACTAAAACTTATCTCTCTAATTGGATGTTCAACAGTTCAGGGCTCTAATGGTCTCATGATTCAACATGGTTTGTTTATTAGAAGTAAGTAAGTAAATGGTGAAAGTAAGCTACATTGATGTTTGAACTCTTAATTTCTAATAAATGAAAGTAATGAAACCTTGACAGAGTTCCTGATTTGGTGAAATTTGAATCATAATATTTAAAGTAAAGATGAAGTTTTCAGACAAGGCTTTGGATCAAATAACATAAAGACCGCAGAATCAGCCACATACCTATTGGTTGATTTGGTGGCAGGTGGACCCAAAAATCAGGGCGAAGCACCTTCCCACCAATGCTATTGTATGAAACAAGCAGAAGCATTAAATAATGAAGTTTCATCTACAGAACTTCTCTACAGGTCTGTTCCCCACTCACAAACTATGACGTGAACAGCAGAAAGTGAGATAAGGTGGCAAGCATTTATGCAAAATTTGTGAACTTGTTAGTGATGGAAAACAGTTGTTTTCAAAGTCTGAGGTTGTAATCTGAGTGTTTATGGGTTTTTATTTTCTTATAAGATATAAAATGACATAGCATACCGTACTGTACTGTTGCGGGAAATGTACAGAAAGGTCCTCTACCATTTGGGGACCTTCTTCCCCCATTTTGCCAGTAATCTGCTTTCCATGCTCTGAACATCCCAAGCTCCAGCCACTGCATGCTCCAGCAAACAAAACCTACCAATTCTAACAGTTTTCAGGCATAAAATCTTCTAATGATGGCATATTTTCTAATGTTGCTTTGAAAAGAAAAGCATAGTGCTTTTTTAAATCTGAGACTTCTTCTGGCTAAACAGTAAAACTAAGTGATAGATAACACATTATCTGAGTAAGAAATATGACATACACTTTCCCAACCATTTAGCACTTTTGAACTGTCCAGTTCCCAGGTCTTAATAGCATGTGGGATTGGAGAGAGGCAAGTGAATTATTAGAGTAGCAAGCTGTTGTGTGTTAAGCCCAGAAAGCAGCTAAACGACCACACAGCCTTCATTTCTTCCATCCACAGTGGGATGAAGGAAGAGGAAAGGAAGAGCAAAACCAAGAAAACTTGAGGATCAAGATAAAAACTGTTTAATAAGTGAAACAGAAGTTCAAGAAGAGAGAAACAAAACAAAACAAGCCATGCAAAGCTGACCATTAACCACTTCTCAGGGACAGATTGACAGCTTGTCCTAAAATGGACTAAACCCCTTTTTTTTCCTCTTTCTCTTGCTGAGCACAACACTATGGCATGAAATATCTCACTGGTTAGTTTGGGTCATCTGAGCAGTGGTGTGCCCTCCCAGTTCTTATCCCCCTCAAATCTATTCACTGTGGAGACAGATTAAGAGAGAATGCCTTGATGTTGTCCAGCAATAGCCAAAACATCAGCGTGCTATCTACCATTTTGGTCATAAATCTAAAATACAGCACCATACCAACTGCTGCGAAGAAAATTAACTCTATCTCAGCCAGGCTTGGTCCACAAGAGATTTCTGAGGAAACACAGCCACAGATAGATGGAGAAAATAATACTTTGTATCTTTACACTTATCCCACTGCATTCTACTTCACAACGGAAGTTCCTGATACATGGACATTTTTGCTAACAAGTACCATTTTGTGCATTTGATTTGTGATATTCGGTTATAAATTATATTGGTTTAATATTTCAGACTTGAATTTTCTTAATACTTTTATTAGTCCTTCAATGCTAGGTCTGAAACCTAGTTTGATTTGACAAAAATATTTTTATTAATATTTAATTAATATGTTCTAGGGCAAAAGATCTTTATGCACGCCAACTCAAACACTCCTCATACAATGAATAAAGTCTTCCTCACAGTGAAGATACTCCACCTGAAAAATTGTCCTCTTGTTCCTTAACTTTCAAAAACAATATTTAAGCACTGCATTTTGGGCAGTGACCTCAAAGGAGTAACCATTTCCCACCGCCCTATACCCAGGGCCATATGAACACATGTCAACTCTACCTACACATGTCCATTCAATTTACCAGCAGTCTACCATCTTAAGAGAAACAAGATTTTGCATCTGACATATCTTACTTTTAGAAGAGATTGCTATATAACTTTCATGGAACTTTAAACTGAACGTAATTTAAATCTATTTTAAACAAAAAAAATAACAGGTAGCTAGCTACAGAATATGTGGGATATTAGAGAAATACCCAGGGAACAGAATAATAAATAATAAATAAATAAATAAAGGAATACAGCATGCAAGAGGCATCACTTTTCAGGGATGAAGAAAATGAAGCATGCACTGACCTTTCACTTGGATCCACACGGCCACCTAAATGAATTTAAACTAGATACAAGGTCTGTACAATCCAATTTAATTTCATGAAGCAATTTTTCAAACAAGTATATGCCAGTTACAATATACAAGATGGGAATTGGGTACTGAATCTTTCATTGTAGCAACTACATACTAATTTGTCTGTCAACTCTGTTGCTAGTTGAAGTGTGTCTATTAATCTATTTGTGTTTGGATCAATTCCATTTTCCTAATTTTCTGGGCAGCTTTCACAGAGACTCCATATTTCATAAAAAGAACCTCCCACAGCACACACTTTCTTCTGCCTTCCCATATGTTGCATTTTCCTTCAAGATAGCTCTGGTCTAGTGCCCAAGGTTAACATGCTTCTGTCACAGACTAGTTGCACAACTAATGAATTCTTCTGGATCTTCAGAGTCAGAAAGCACCTGATTTACTCTTGTGAGCAGGAATTCCCTCATTCAGTAAGGTGCTTTCTAAGAGAAAGAGAAAATAATTTTTAATTTTTTTAAGGCTTATTTTACACTATTTCCTAATGATTTTACATCAATGACTTTGAAGCAATTAAAGCAAAGAGCAAAATCAGGTTAATACACATCTATAGTAAGCACAGGGTACAGAAAAGTTTAAAAGGACAAAATTCTGTGCATGACTAACCAGTTGAGTGCAGATTACTATTTTCTGTGGTATTTCAGATTTCATTACTAAAACAGGATGACCACGACTGACTCATTATACTAAGTGTGTAGTATGGATGTTCAAGCAGGTTATTCAAATTGTCACTTTTTTCCTTTGGGCTTTTTGAATAGAATACTGGATTTCAAAGAATACTTTGTTGTTAGGAATACAGACCATTCCAGTAGACTACTGATCCTCAGGAACACAGTAGTGCTCATCATCATAATTATTTTGGCTGCCATAAAATAGATTTGCGTCATGTTGTCTCTTCCACCACTGACATAATAGCACTAATACCTCTTATGATAAAGCAATTGATGATTAGTGCTATCTTGATGTAGGAGCCCCAAGCCACAGATGTATTATTTATGGAAAAGGAATAGCAGATAAGTTTTGGAAACAGACTGGATTGAAGGTCACTAAAATTATGTTTTGTGTGAATTCTGCTTGCAAAGGTTACACAAGAAAAACCTAGTGGGTGCACAGCCATATGGGATAACAGGAATGTTGCCTTCTGCTCCCTTTAAGTTGGTGGAGAGACAGGAACTTCTGCAGCACAGTCAAGCCCATCCAAATCTCGAGTGCCACAGAGGATGCTCTCTCCTCCTACTGCAAGAAAGCCCAGATTAGTCAGTAGACACACCACCCTCAAACTTTTACCATTAGAGAGGACTAATCCAGGGCTCACTCTTTTGCTATCCTCCTTCATTCTTTCTGGATTGGAATTCTTGTTCTGTTGTATCACAGTTAATGGTTTTACTACAATGGATGTATCTGCCCAAGAAAAGGTTCTGCCATTTCCTACACAGTGCTTAAAGGTGAAAAATGAATGCTGAATTGTTTCTTGTCTGAATGAGCACATTAGTAAGAAAGACATAGAGGAAACCTTTCCTTTTAACAGTGACACACTGAAATATTGCTAAACATCACACTGTCAGCAAAAAAGTCAGAAAAGCCCAGGCTCTCCCTTTATACATGAGGATAAGCACGATCACCTCAATGCACTGGGTTTTTTCTCTTTGTGGCAGGGACTCAAACTAATTATCTTGACCATGGCTGTAAAGCACAGATAACTAGCCCATTAAAGTTGAAAGCACAAACAAGTTGTTTGGAATGAATTATAAACTCAGATGAAAATACAACCATATGCATTACTTGATAGGTAGTACAGTATGTGTGGCTCCCAGAAGGAATAAATGCAAACATAATATAATCAACAGCAGTTTTGTTACTGTATTTACAGCAAGGAGGGTAGATTTTCATCATAATCTGCATCAGATTATGATGAGAAGAAGGACACTTGATTTACTGCAGATTAAAAAGCCTAGTGTAAGATAAATAAAGTATTTATTTATAAATTAAATTATATTTATTTATAAATTATTAAAATACTATTTTCTGATTATTAGAATAACTTCAGTAAATGGAAATATAAAAAGTTATGCTCAGATAAGACTTAAAGAAGGTGGTTAACTGAAACAAGTGAAGCAAACTGCTAAATTATGAAACCTTGAGATTTTTTTCAAGGAACAACTGCTATCTACATCACTAAATGATTCTCTTATATTTAACATACATTTTATCCACCTCAAGTAATGACAATAACTAGCAAATAATTTCTAAGAAAAACTAATATCTTTACTCATACAAAAATATTTTAAAATATTGAAGATTGTATCAAATTCTCCCCATCCCACATAGTATAGGAAAAGGTTCTCAAATTGACAGTTTGAATGAGAAAAATTATCCTTTTCTATCACAAAATCTCTCTACCACAGCATATCATAATTGGCTAAAACACTAACAGAGAAATGTTCAAAGTTTTAAACATTTTCTTTGATGACATGTTCTTTCTAGTCAAGGAAATCATGACAAGTAAGATAGAAAATGTCTCTTCTTCTCTTTCAGAGCAATTCACTACTGACAGTGGTCTGTCATTCCCATGAGCTTCCACTTTTTTCTTTCAGTCAGACAAACAAAAAACAAAATATCCAACTGCCATCTCAGCTGTTTTGCTCCTCACCAGCAGGTTCCCTTCTGATGATTTCAGTCATTTCTGTAACACTGCTGTCTCTCCCACTTAACAAACAAGTCACGCTTCCTCCTTGGAAGATGGAGTGATATTTTTATACTACAGTGATCAAAACAGACAAATGTACAATCAGTCTTTAATCAGAAGATAGTCATCAGAACGATGGCAAGACAACTGATACAGGGCTTTTAGAATAGAATTTACTATGTGTGATTCAACACCTAACAGGTAGACATCTAACCTTGGCTTCCCTCTCAGAGAAAGTTCCCCTAGTTCAGAGAAAAGCATCAGCATCTCAAGAGTGATTCACCCCACCTAGCTTAGACACACCCTTTAGAAGGAACCAAATCCCCTTTGAAATCTTCTGGGTATCACTGCAACCAACGTCAGTTAAGATGCATGAGCAAGTGAGCCCTGTTGTACCATTGTACAGCATGCACAGAATTAACTCTAACAGCTTCATCTACAAATGAGTGTTGATTACTAAACGGCTGTACAGCAATTGTTCTATGTGTGGTGTGTGTATATATATATATAGATAGATATGTGTATACATGTATATGAAGCTATTCATATGCATTTTGAATATTCATAAAAGGAAAGATTTGCATAAGTGAAATATATTTGGAGCAGGACAGAAATCAACCCTTTTTTTTCTGTTTGGCTTGTGGCCTATTATTATATTAATTAATAAAGTATTCTGGAAAAAGGAATAACCTTAAAATAATGGCATAATTTAGTCATGGCTGTTATTTCTAGTAACTCTTAAGTACTTGAAGATGCTGCTTTTTTAGATTTGTTTTCTTTTGTTTATTTTGCAGGTTTTTGCTCTGTTTTGGGTTTTTTCTTTTCCTTTTCTTCTGTTTTATGAAAGTAGAGTCTCAGAAGGGTTTGAACAATATTTCAGAAATATTTCATGTTCAGCTGTGGAAGTTATGACATAACATTTCCTACCTTGACAACATAAATTTTGGCTTTATTATTTTCAAGTGATCCCAAGGATCCCAGAAAGCTGACAGGTTCAATATCCTAATGGAAGTTAGACCTTCTATCTGATCCAAATAGCCACAAGTAAGGATCACATTGTTTAAAACAACCTTATCTGCCACATATATATTCAAGCTGCTGGGAGAAACTGTTGCCATGATATGAACCTAAAGACAAAAAATAAGGTAGTGAAATAGGGTGAAAGAAGAAAAGACTGGCCGCAGAAGTTGTGAATTATTTCCTGCTGCATATAACCTCTAGAGCTGGTGCACAACCTGGGGCTGATCAGAAATATGAGGACATATGGCTCCTCTCTGTTCAGTTCTTGATAAGCAAATAAATAACAATATAATTGCATACTTTCCAATAATTCAAGACAAATGTTCAGAGTATTCATTTTTCTCCTGCTTGTTTACTAAATTCCATGCTGTTTGCTTTGGAGAGAAGAATGAAAAGCAAACACGGAAGACAAAGAATGAAGTATCCAGCCAAATGAGGACACCATACAAAGAAGCAATGCAAAATCTAATTAAAAATATGAAACAACAAGATATTGCAAAAGGAAGCATTTGGGGAACATTCCTGCATGGAATTGGAGTATCATTTAGGTATTTAGGTTCTCTCAACATCTCAGTAACATTGTGAGGGTTTGTTTTTGTTTTTTTTTAAATAATTAAGGTGAGTTTTAATAATGTCTACCACATTTTACTGAGTGCTGAACTAGGCAGAAATTATTACCATTTCTGAAATTTTACAGCATTATCCCATAATTTGAGTTTTGATTAACGATACACAAAAATATTTTCCAGATTATAAAACCAATTTACTTATAAATTGTGTAGAGGTTCTAACTCCATTTGTCAATTTTTTATCTGCATTTCAAAAAATAGATGCAACTAAGATGTATCATCTAGATTATGACAGTATCTAACATATAACATGCAATTTTTAAACCTACCAAAAGGTGATTCATAAAGTTCTAAACATCCAGATGTGATATGAAAAACTACACGAAAGAACAAAAAAAAAATTTAGAACTGTAGAAGAGCTTTCAGTAGCACAGCCTGATTAAGCATTTGTTCACAGGTTGCTTTCTTTTATTTATTTATTGTGGCTTTGAATGTTACACATTATTTTCATCTCCATCTGTCACAAAGCAACATTTGTTCCAGTTTTAATTTGTATCATTCTGTTTCCTTCATGTTATTAGCATTTCTTTTTCCATTAAGTACAAGTAGCCTGTTAAAACACCAGTATTGCCAGTATGGATTTTGAATTTGACACACCTTACAGGATATAATGCTTCACATTCTCATTACAACTAATGTCTCTGAACATTTTAAAGGAGAAAAATATTTTGTGCAAAACCTTTGGGGTGCATATTGTTATAAATTTGCAAGAAATTTCACGAAGAAAAACATGGCAATGGATATCCCTGGTGAAAGGAATATGGTTAGCTGGGACAACAAACAACAGGACATGAGTCAAAGAAACAAAAAATACCTGTTGGAGGTACTTTTAGATACACATATGTCATACAAGTAAGTCAGAAATTAAAACACGATTGACAATACTTGAACTCCATGTGAAGTGAAGAAAGCACAATCTGATTACAGGGTTTATCTACATTTATTTAATTTTAACTCTAAAATGAAATTCTGAACTCTTGTTAGATTGATTTAAGCAATGCCATTGAATTCTATGGATCCAGAAAAAATTTCTAGATATTGTTCAGATACTCTCATCAACTTCATTGTCAAACCTGACAACATCTAAGTGACAAGACTGTCTTAATTTAATCAAGTCAACAAAACCAATCCTGTGGGTAATACTTGACGTATTTATCTTACAAATTTCTACAAGTAGAACAGTCAAGATCACACAGATGATGGTATTTCAGAAAAAAAAAGTATTCTTTTTATATTTCCAAAATCAGAAATTTCATTTCACATGTAATAAACGATAGAGTCTTAAAATTCTTTGAAGTTAAGTTCAATTTTTTCTGTAGTATTTGACAAGCAACCTTCAAATTTTGGATATCACTGATCATTCTCATAATCTAGACTGGAAATAAATTCTTTTCCTTAAGTTCTAAATCTTAGGCTCAAAATTCCTACAGGATGCTATTTCATTGTAAAACTGGGATTAACTTTGAAATTATCATAGGCATTAAACAGCCGCTTTACAAGGAGTTACTTCCACATTCCCAGCTTCAGTGCTGTAGACACTGATGATGGGTTTTTTCCTTCTATAGACACAGGACCTCAAATCAAATGAATCTCAAACTGAGATTAAGATGAGCCAATGTGACACATCCTCACCTCTCTTCAAAAATGCAGCTGTCCACTACAAATTGTAAAGTCAAGAGACAACTCTACAGCAGATGAATTAGACTTACACTTCATAAAATGTCCAGAGGGATTACAATTTCAGAACAGCAGAAAGTTTAGCAGAAGAAATTCTGACTGCAGTACTGACAGCAAGTTGCACACACTAATTCTGATGACAGCTGATGAGTGACCAAGAAGATCATTGCCAAGTACGTGATGGAAGTCCATTTCCTGAAGCCACAGGACTTCCCACAACACCAAGCAGAACATAGAGCTAAACATGGGAATCAACATGCTAGAATCCAAATCCTCTGTTTTACATGGAAGCGAGATAAATCACATATATACACTTGCAGAAGCTGGGGAGGCACCACCAGAAGAGATAATAAACAGCAACTACAAGATGAAAACACCAGGAGATTCTGGGCCCACTTTTGAATCAAAACATTCTACACAATTTTAATTTGTGGTGTCTCTTCCTGAAGAATTTCTAATGACTTTTTAGAATACATAAGGACACCTCTAGCCCAGGACTTCAACTTTCAAGTTGTTCCCTTCCTGCATGAAACATCAGCAGTCATAAACCTCATTCTTCTCCTATCTCTGTTCTACAGAGATACAGTGTCCATGATTCGTTTTGATCTTTATATTGTGTCTTTTATCATAGCAGCCAAGATCCGATTCTGGACTTTGAAAACTATGATTTTGCTCAGATAAATAAATTCTGAGAATCCACAAGAATCAGATGGACCTATCACACAGAACAGCTAAGCTCCACTTGTCCATAAATGACAGCTGTGTAGTTTAGATCAGACATTAGTTGTATTGACTAAAATGTTTTTTCTACTTGTCTAACTTACTCAACAGCAGGAAAATTAAATCTAAATTCTAATTCTAATTTCAAAAAATAATGTTGCTTCCTTTCATTGTGGCAATTTCAAAGCTGACATGGCTGATCATCTGAATTTCTAAACCTTCCATACGCTAATGTTCTACCTAAAACTTCATCTGCTTATTAACAGTGTCACTTGCAGGGAAAGAGACTCTTCCACCTGCTGAGGAAAATCACACAGCACCCAGCTGTAAGCAGAACTGACACAAGGAATATGATAGCAAGATTCCACAACAGAAGCAAGTTATAATTCCATTAATTCCTTTTGTGCCCTGAGGTATCATTTGTGATTCTCACGGCAAATGCAAACCAGACATTTATAAATGGCAAACAAAAAGGCCAAACCATTTATTGCATCATGATTTATGGTATCACATTATTTTGCTTCTAGAATTTCAGCATAATCAGGAAACTTTCAGAAAACAGCACTGATTGCTCAAGCCTTATGCAGTGAAACACACATATGTCACAATTACATAATTCCAATCTAATAGCTAGCATATCATATTTATTAATTCTTTCAGATTATCAGAGTCTGTTTTCCTATTCCACTGTTTTCATGCTTGGCTTTAAGAACATTTTAGTGTCCCAAAGCTCAACTGAATTACTCAAATGCTTGATTTTAAATACAGACATGTTTGTGAGATTAGTGTTTTAGCTTTGCCTTTTCACACACCGTGCAATGCATGGCATATGAAGAAACATTCTAATATTGGTGAGGCCCTGAAGCAGTGGACTTTGCATCTCAATCTTCTTTCTGTGAATTGTTCATCAGGGCACTCATTCAAAGTGCTTCTGCTGTGGTATCAAATGCCTTCAGTGGCTAAACTCTCTATTTGCTATCTCAAACCCTGAGATTTCTACTGTGCACAAGGTGATAATCATGTTAAAATTCTGGCAACACAAAAGAAACGCATTTAAGTTACACCTTCAGAGGTATGAACACAGTTAAAAAAGCTCAGGCATCTAAATCAATCATAACAAATAAAGCTAGAAAATAGTGTTTCTTTACAGTGCTGGTTTATTTCTTTATTCTTGTATTTCTTACTACTAAAAGATTATTTTTAAGGCAGCCTAAAGTAAAGGAAAACACCAAAGTTGCTCCTCTCCTCTGCTAAAATATTTTGAAGCACGTTTTTTTTATTCTTTCCTGAATGAAATTGGATTCAGATCTAGCACATCTAAAGTTAAAGATTAAAGCTGAAATGTTTCTTCATAATATCTCCACTCACATCTATGCACTGGTTTGTGCTTGGTTTGTATGAACACAGAAGGACAAATAAAAAAGCTTTTTCAATGTATGGAGAGGAAGAGAAGGAAAAATATAATTGTCAAGATCTTTATTGTAGGTTCTTGTAGCTTCTTTCTCTGTCTTCTAGCATATGTTGTCATGATTTCTAAAAAATCAATTAGGCCTCATAAACAGAATATGAGTACATTTGCTGTGTATACCTTAGTCTCAATTCAGAGACAGCAATTATATTGTCTAGAACTCGACATCAAGTTTCCCATCTTTATGCAAACTATGTTTTCCAATATTTATTAGAGGTACTTCTTTTTTTTTTTTTTTAATTGAGTTAAAAGAGTTCATAGAAGTGAGAAATTTAAAGCAGTTTGTGGATGGTTTCCAAACATTTCACTACAAAAAAATTCTGCTAGTAATTGTTCTGAAATTTTTTCCCTTCATTTTGGCACTCTGGAATAGAATAGAGCTGAATTCCTCAATGATTAACTTACTCCCCTTCACAAGAAATCATTAATTCACTAAACAACTTTAATTACTGTTTGGAGCTTACATTCAATCCAATTCAGCACAAACAAATATTTAGCAGTTTAAGATGTTTATTATTTTAAGCACCCCTGTCTCTACACTTAAGCAGCTAGTTTGTTATAAATACAGACTACTGAATCAGGCTTTTAAGGGTGGGGGAGCAGAGAGAACAACCCAAAAAAACACAAACCAAAGCCATTTCTTCTTAAAAATTCTTTACTGAATGGATTAAACTAGTGAAATCAAGTTAAATCCTGTATTATTTTGGAAGAATATAAGTGCATTAAACAAAATTAATTTCAGAAGTCATGAGTTTTCTGTTTATATTGCTAGTTGGTGTGGCTAAGATAACTATTTTCTAGGATCTCTGGATGAGGACTGTGGGTCAACACACACAAACTCACGTAGGCCCTGACAGATGAGACCATGCAAAAACACAAACCTGAGCTCCCTCTCCTCTTTAATCCAGCTCTTAGGCTCAGGTGAGAAGATTAGAAGACAAAATCTCATGGTGTTCTTGAGATGAAAGTAGCTCATCTCTCTGCTTAACTATCCCATATATAAGGTCAATGGGAAATTTGTCACTGGGTTAAATCCCAACTCCACTGAATCCCACTCTGTGAATTGTGAACTGTAATTGATGATGGTTTTAACTCTGCAGTCTTGCAGGGAACAGCAAGAGGTGCAAAAATAATGTTGGGGTTTTTTATTTATATTCACAGGGTTTATATGTTCCTCTTGCAACTTTACTGCTTCTTTTGACTTGAATATTAGTTATTCCAGAAGAATTAATGGAATTATGAAATATCAACAGTTTTCAACTCTCACTTCCCTGAAGAAATAGTTGAAAAAATTATTAAAAGTTGCAGAGCTTAGGTAATATTCCTTTATGGAAACAATCTACTGTGATTTAAACAACATTTCAGTCAGTCAAATATTATGGGGTAGACAAATCTAACCAATAGTCCAAATCCAAACCTGGCATGAAAAGAGGCAGCCTGACTAAGATGCATCAAATGCTAGGAAATCTCCACTGTCCTTTCCTTTAAAGCTTCATCTCAATAGCACTTTGTTTGCAGTAATGAGAAGAACAAAAACAACACCTAATTTCTAATTATTAAAACTTTTCTGGGCACAGAAAAAGAAAAGCCACAAAGCAAGGTCCTCAGGCAATTCTGTTTCAATTAATCTTTTTTTTTCCCCTCCCTTCCATGGCTCTAATGTACTGTTCCTTACTCTTTCTTCCTGCCAGCTTTCAGATTCATTTGACGTGGAATAAATCATTCTCTCTAAATGCAAGCAATCTTTACAATGCCCGGACTTACAAAACAATGACAATTCTTCAAAATAGAAAACCAACTCCCATAATGGCTCACCTGCTGCAGAATACCAGCAATTAAACTTAGGTTTTTGAAACCAGATGAAGTTCTTTGAAATTCTCTGCTTTATGATAATCACAGAAAGAAGAAATAATTCAAGCAATTATAATTTCAATTTTTGTTTAACATGATATGGTGAAATTCTACATTCATTGCAATTTTCAGCCTCATCTAAATCTCACAAGTGATTCTGGAAGCACTTCAGTTGAGAACTCTGCAGTTACATGAACTCTGGCAGATTAAATGTGTCAAGCCTGTTCTGTGCCACTGAGAGCAAGCGTTGTGGTGTGCATGCAAAAATCCCTTCCATTTCAGAACAGAGAAGCCTTATCTACACTAGTTATCAGAAATTGCCAGTGACCTACATAAGGTCCTAAGTTGTCCCTAAATACTAAGTTGTCCCTAAACACTTTGAGAAAGTGTTAATTGTATAAGCCAAAGCATCTTAGGAAACAATGCCAACAACTAAATTCTAGCCCTGTTTGCTACTACACATAGCCTGCAAGTCCAGTATCTTCGAAAGCATAAAGTAATAACCCCTTAGACAATCTGGGATTTACTACATTGCTCTCATCATAAAAATCACTTGATAAAAAATCTGAAATATAAGCTAGAAACTTAACTCTTCTGTGCTTGGGAACTGCAAGTACTGCAATGACCTTTTGATAATGACATGCTTGCATTTAAAGATTTTGTAATTATTTGAATTTTAAGTTATTGCTATATGTCAATATATAGCAATTAATATAAATATTTTGATATTGAAATAATTAAGCCAATGTAACACATTTGAAAAACATTTAAAAAACCCTAAAATTTACATTTTATGCAAGTACTTCTGTGAACTTAATTTCAACCTGGATTGAGTTATTTTCTAACTTTTGCCCATACCTGTTTTACACATTTACTGAAATCAAAGGACCACAATAATTTTGATATGCCATTAATGAAGCAAAAAGCATAATTTGAAAAACAAACTGTAGCCTACAGAGAATTATGATATCCTGAAGGCAAATATTGTTTGTATTTGAGATCACTTTCTATTGTAGTAAGAGTTGAACATACTAGCAGTTGGCTAAGGATCTATCTTTTTAACCACAAATACAGAACAGTAATTCTGGCACCACAAACTCAAAGGTAATGGATTATCAAATCATTTCAAGTTGCTACTAAATTCTGCAAAATTGTTGGGAAATTGGATTCCTCTCTCTAGATACTTCAACAAGAAATTCAGGTACCATCTATTCCAGAAGTATATGCATGTGATATAATACAAAGAAGAGTGAATGGAGATAGGGAAAGGTTTTTTTATGCTTACAGGCTCATCATCAGTCAGTTCAGCAGTGTGTATTAATCTAAATCTTCTGAATGTTTGATACAGTTTTCCATGGAACAAGTTATATGGCAGCAAAATAAAACAGCTTTCAAAAGTAATTCGCAACTAGCAAATTCCCTTTTGTGAAGGAAAATATTCAACACACTAAATTTATATGATATACACAGAATGGAACTCAGAAATTTTATTTTACAGTATGCCTATCTTTCCTAGAAAATGTAACTGTTTAATGTTTACCCACCCATATTCTACCATAGAATGGAAGGCTATGGTGGCCTTGTTTTGTTTTCTGCTAGGATTTTCAGTGGGCTACTTTTGCTGTTGACAAAAGTCTTCACAGTGATTCTACAGAAAAATGGACTTCCATGTCAAATCTCCCTGCTGACCCTACTGAGTGCTATTTCTATTTCTGTCCCAGTGAGTCAAAGGCAGTTACCTCCATCTCCAGCTAACACATCTCTAGATCACAGAAGCCATTTCCCCTAAGCTATCCAACTACTAACATAGTTAGACTAAAATAACAACCAATTTTTTTAACATGTTTTTGCTGTATATAAAGGGAAAGACCCTGCATCTCAAAGTATGCTATTTCTTGCAACAGCACTTGCTGGTCTAACAAAAATACACATTTGCATGAGTAATGAAATGAACTGAAATCTTCAGGCTGCTTAAATGTGAAACAGACAATACCTCGCAGAACATTTAACTCACAAATTTTCCCGTCATTATGAGCTCTGTGAAGCTAAACCACTTTCTTATTTCTGTATGCTGTACTCAGCATGTGAAACCTCTTCACAACAGAAGGCAATTCTTTGTTTGCACTTTTTATCACAAGTTCTCACTTAAAGCCTCATTCGAGGATTGTGACTTGTATCACAGGTTGATTTCTGTCAAATTCTGTAGGCCATAAATTCTTCTTTTTCCCATTCACCTAGAGAACTTTTTATCCTACCTTTGTATGACAACTGGATTCCAAGTAATGTCTTTCTAGCAGTAAGTAATTTCAGTAATACTGAAACTAATGAAAATCTGGAAAAGGAGATATTGCCTGAAGTGACGCAAAATATGCAGAAATTTGGGAAAATAACCTGAAATTTTTCAACTATGAGCAGTTCAATTTAAATGTTCTAGGAGACTGAAACCACATTGCTTTCTAAGGTCCATTGCTGAAACAAAGGTTTAACTTAATCTTTTCATTTAGATATATGACAGAATTTCAGCAACAAGTCTTATTTGCAGCAGGCATAAAATTCACATTACATACAGAATTTAAAAGTCTGTCCCTTTATGTTCTCCAATTTTCTAAGTTAGCAGACATTTCAATGCAAGAAAATTCTAGATTAAAGCTTATCACACAGGTTCGCCTATCCATTTTCCATTCTTCTATCACAATGAACTGCTTTTTAAACACAGTTCAGCTGGATTCCACAGTTCTGAGTTATGTTAAAATATACAACAACAACAAAAAAAAAAAAGGACAGTCTGCCCTAAAGCCTATGTGTGAAGGAGAAAAACTTCTCATTAGAAAAAAACAAGAGATCTGAGAAGACACCACAAGGGTTGGTAGAGGCAGACCTTGACAAGAGCACAATAGCTGACGAATCCAGAGGATTCATTCAACATTGCAAAGCTGTCTTGTACATGTCTGTGACCTCTGGCACTGCCAACAGCCCCACACCAAGGACGTACTCAGTCCCTTGGGTGGATGACCAAAATAACCAGTGTAGTCTATTACAGGAAGAAAACACTCGAGACCAAAGACAAGCAGTTGGGAAATATGTGGTAGGCTTCACAAACCTAGAGGCTGGCAGTGAAGAAAGCAAGCTGTTAGTTTATTTTCTCTAACTTGTTGCTATACAGCCTCTAAAAAAGCAGGTCACAGTCTTTTAAAATGAGGGAAAGAGGCATGCATTTTACATGTTATTAATGGTGATGTATAACACACACAAAAAAGAAATTTTGAATAATTATACTTCCTTTGTTAGCATTACAACTAAGATTTCTTCACACAGGATAGGTTAATTTGGATGTAAACATGTGTATTATAGCTGCACTTCTTTTTCTTTTGTTTTCCTTTTTTAACTGAAAATCAAGTTCAAGCTTTTACTTACCCAAATGTGGTGGATGGCAATAAAGTACAAAGAGTCAAGAGTTCCTTTTCCTATCAGCTACCAGAATACACCTCTACAGACGTACACTAGAAACATGGCACACCTTGATAATATCAGCATAAATAGAAGCAAGGCTGAGTTTTTCAATTCTTGTTCTCATGTTAGGAAAACCCTTTTCTTTTGCTTGTAACAGCAAGTGAAATACAGCACTTGAAATTTATTCAGTAGCAACATGAATCCAAGATTAGGGAGGTCCTACCTCCAGGTAACTGAAAGCAAAGCAAGCCAAGATTGCATAAGAATGTCTAAAATATAAAAAATGGAAATCTGACAACCACCAAAGTCCTGAGAGTTAGCTGGGAGTTTTTTCATAGTTCTTTTATAAAAGGCAGTAATTTTAATAAGCCTAATAATTTGTGTATGTTGAGAACCTGCTTTCACATTTGGATTTAATACTTTTGAAAGGAATGGAGTGCAATTTTTTTTTCAGATACTTGATGTAGTGATAGAAAGATTAGAAGCAGTATAAATCTTGAAGTAGTATTATTATTGTTGAAGGAATGTTCAGAAATTGTGAATTAAAACCAGTCTTACAAAAATGTCCCAACAGCTTTGAGCATCTAATTTTATATCTTGATGCTCTAAGTGTCTGATGAAGTCTAATGGATGGCATTTTCTCCTCTCTTCCAAAAACAATAGGTTCAAGCAGTAGAGGGGTTTTTTTTACAAAACACAGTGCCTTAGACTATAGGGACAACCTTAAATTAGGCTCTTCTTCAAGTTTCCACGTGTAGGAATATAATGTACACAAGATCACTTGTATCCAGTACCCAGAAACCTAAGAAACTTTTTGATTCGTGTTCCTAATTTCTTATTTAAGTGACAACACTGCAAAATGTAGGCTGGTTAAAACAGTTCCTGAGGGCAACACATTGAAAATAACATCCTGTTCCATATGGACAACTAGACATCCCACCCAAGATGAAGTTTTTCAACTCTTAAATTTAGGAACAGAAGACTGACATTGGAAGTCTTGATCATTTAACTCAAGCATCTCTCAGTCTTGATCAAATTTGGAAAATCTATTTGGCCCAAGAGGGTCAAGCACACATATATGCTTTATATCCTCACACAACATATGAAACACAGTATTTTTCCAAACCCCACAGTTCACTATGATTCAAAGTCCTTGAGATTTGGGAATTCTTTTTGGAACTCAGGGATTTTGTTTGGGATTTTTGTTGTTTTGTTGGGTTTTGGTTTTTTAAACAGGATTCATGACAGCAGACTATGGCAAAAACAATAGATGAAAATGAAAATAAAATTACAACAAAGGCTAAACATGGAATTTAGGGGAGGGACCCTTCTGAATCACAGAATGGCACTTAGAAATTAGAGAGGCAAAAAAAGCCAGGTACTTGACAAAGTTTATCACCACTACAACTGTACTGTAGCCTACTATGAACTTAACCTGTACAGGAAGGATTAAAAAAAAGAAAACAATCATTGCCCCAAGCCAATATTATTATTTATCACATAAACAAGCTGTCTGGCTTTCAAGCAGTGGGGTGTCCAGGACTGAGCACTGGCCAGACCAGATTATAGGATATAAGGCTGAAAGATCTCACTTCAGCTACCGAGTATAAATTTGAGCAACTGCAAGCAGCCTCAGCACATAATCTTCTCTGTAAATGTATCAAGCTTCATTGTATGAGTAATCAAACTCCTTGTCTTCGTTGGTTCTATTGCCATGACTTTTTTGAAAGATCACAATCTGCAATTTGCAAAAACAATGAGAAGAAAACAGTGACAATGGCAAGGAATTAATTCATATAATGACTTTCTCTAATATTAAAATGCATGGAAAATAACCTATGAAAAAAATAAATGAATCATGAATAGTCATAGTTTGGAATGGGTAACAATACTTTTGAAAAGAATGAATACAGTTAATCATCGCAAAGGCTTTTTTTTAAGAAAGTGTGCTTCCAATAGATTCTTTATCATTCCTACTCTGTAGGAATTTTTTTTTATTTTCACAGGTGAAAATATCTGCAAAAACTTCATGTCATTTTAAGGTCTTTTATTCTTAAATAAAGACTGGAGACTCATTCTAAGTTAATTAGCACAAGCATCTAAGAAAGTCTTATGTGAACACAAGAACAGTAACTCCAAACAATTATACAACAACCAGGCAAAACCAAACTATATAAGACAGTCTGGCTATTTTCTTAATTAATTGGTTCTAAGTTAAAGGTGAAGCCTTAAACGTTCCTTTACTTCCAGTGTCGGTCTTGGCTCACCCTGTCTGTAGCCCTCATCAATTAGAGCAATTATGTACTGGAAAAACTTCATCCCTTTGTTCTCAAGCATGGGAAGCTTCCTAAGAAATGGCACAGAGTCACAGGTGGGACCAGACATGTTTCCTGCATGTCGTTGATATGCCAAACCTGGGAGGACAGCCTGGCAGAAGACATTCCATTCAATTAAAAAAAAAAAAAAAAGAAAATAAGTGGGAATAGCTGCTTGCTTAAAATAATTAGCAAGTTTAATAATTTTTTAATTTTACTAAATAAAACTGTTCCATTTCCCCATGATAAAGCTATGTAAATGGCACACATTTGACAGTTCTCATGCACACACAGGGGCACCCCTAAGCCCTACCTGCATTACTCCATCACTACTGACATGCTCTATTTCCACAAAACTCTTCCGAAAACCCTCTAGTCCACTAAGACCAAAAAATAAAGTTACAATAACATAACTCTTCACTACTAAGCTAATCTTCTGTCAAAACAGTTAGGGTAATTCCTGAAAGCAGACAATGACAGGTCTACTCAGGCAGTGCAGAGGGAAATTGGGTGTGGGATCACCAGCTCCTCTCCAACAGCATTAGGCCATTTTTTACAAAATGTCTTAGTTTTTATTGACTCGTAAGACACTAAATACATATTTGACTTTCATATTCACTGGAATTATGTGCTAAATCCATGAAATCCATAGAATTTAAACCAGGAAAAAAAATGTTATGACTTAAAATTTTTGCCTTTCAATCTAATTCTTAACTATTTCTGAAAGAATTCCTATCATTGTGTGAGCAAATGACATGATTATTCAGTCAAGAAGAAGGGAAATGGAGGTGAGAGTAAGATCTGATTCAACAGGTGGATTCACCAGTTTACCCATATCAGCACACTTGGTACTACAACCCTGCAAATAAAATAAGGATAATATTTTGGCTTTGCACTAAAAAAAATATTTTCAGATAAAGCAAACAGAGTAGAAATGGTCCAAGTATGATAGGGTTCAAAAGTATGAGAATCAGAATTGTGCCTTTCTCCCATAAATGAACAGTATCATAATCCAGAACTGATGCAATACCATACACCAGATCCTCATCAGTCATAGTCCTTTACAGAGCTGTAAGACCAACCAGATCTTAGAAGGAAAAAAGATCTATAAGAATTTGCACTTTAAAACATAGTGATGTCATTGTAACATGTTACTTCAGAAAGATCTCTTGCACACACCCCAAGATGCTCACTCCCAAATTACATATTTTGTTTATATTTTCCCCTTCACAAGAGTAGCATTCAGTCATAACTTTGAAGTTGTTAAACATATAGTCTCACCATATTAAAAATATCTAATTAGCTTATGTGAGGCTTAATTTTGATAGGAGCTTAATTACAAATCTATGTTGCATGAGATGTGTTCATATTTCAAACACATGTTAGTAATCTGAGTTTTATTACATAAATGATCTTTAGAGACAACCACTTTTTAGAAGTGACTGTCTTCAAGATGCAAAGATGCAAAGAAAGACATGCCTAAGTGATCTTCCAGCAGATTTCACAGATGGCTCACAAGGCTGTCACAAGGCACAGAAGGAAGAAAGTTGCTTATATCTTTATAGGGATGCAAATACCAAGCACAATCTGGATTTAAGGTTAAAAGCTGTTTATTTACCAATAACTGTTCTGTTGCAGTGTGATGTAATAGCCTGTTTCAGCTATCCCAGTTCCTCCCCCAGGTGTGCCAACAATCTCTCCCTTCCCCTCCGCCTTGCCCCCTTGCTGAGTGCTGTCTGTCAATCCGGCATTCCAGCAAGGGCGTGGAGTGATTGACAGAATTCAAAAGATGCCTCTCAGCCCTGGGGACATTGGGCCATCCAGGTGTCACTTGTCCCCCTGAGACTCCCCTCCCCTTACCTGGTTGGTGGGATCCCTACCCCTTCCCTCCCCCTCTCCCTGGGGTTAAAAAGACCCAGCAACCACGGAGTTCAGTTGTTCTGTTGGAGCTGTTGCTGCATTCAGGGGCCCGTGTGCCAGGAATAAAGTTCTGGATCGGTACCTCCAGCAGAACCCGACTCCTTTTCCTTCACCTTGCCTTGAAGCCTCTCCACCAGAGGTAAACCTGAGGTTCTGCATGCCTGGACTTGTCCCAAGCACCCAGCTGCAGCATCCAGCTAGGAAAAGGTGTCTCTGAGGTGAAACCACCACAGCTGCCACCCTTGGTCAAGCAGCAAGGCCAGACGAGCCCAGGCACGTGCCATCCGACTAGATTGGTATTTAATTCCAGTACTTTTCTAAACCTTACTCCTGCTCACTAATATTTCTTACATCAAAGGGAATTACTAAAACTAAAAATTAACAGGCTGCAAGGAAATAAGTATATTTCATGTTGATTTGATACCAGGTATTGCCATACAAAAATATGGAGTATGTGCTCTACAAGTGCAACTTTCTGTGCACCTTTCTATGCAGATATAACAGAGATTAGTTGGTCAGTACAAGTGAACACAGGAAAGCAGCACTGAGAAGTCATGGGATACACTGGTTATACCATTTCAGGAACAAATGCAACGTTTTTCAAAAGGTAACTACAAGTTAATGTTGTAGATCAAATTCTGAGAATCAGAACCATCATCAGGTTGTGTCCTAACACTATGCTGTGAGTCATAACAAAATACAAATGTATATATTTATTTTTTAAAGCCTACCACACTCATCATAATAGACTCTTCCCCTGATTTATAAGGCAGACTAGGGCTTTTTTCAGAATTTGTTTCTTCATTATAGAAAAAAAAAGCAAAAGGAAATATGGTCTAATGGATAATACTGGCATTTTTTAATAACCTTCACATGAACCAATCATTTTTTCAGCCTTCCCATGGCATTGAGAAAAATAACACTCCATGAAAAAAAACAAAGACAAAAAATATTTTAAAATCAGGATACATTTTCTTCCCTTCGGCTTCTTAAGACTCAACCAACCTGGCTGCAAGCATCTGGCACCAAGCAAGTGGCATATGTAAGTTGTTTACAGACTTTGTGTATCTCAGAAATAGAAAGCCTAGAGCTCTTGTCAAGAAGTCTCAGTTTGCTCAAAAACACTGTTCTTCTAAGACATCATCCCCTGAGACTCTCATCTTTTTGGTCAGCAATGTTCTTTACACAATTGCAGTATCTAAGTGAGGCTTGCAGAAGGAAATAACAGTGGTTAAGTGTATGTGCCACACTGAAATCCAGGGACAGTGCCTAAGAGACATTAGAAAGCATCAGCCAATAGTCTGGTCTTGACTCATTGTATCAATATTACTACACACAATGAGTCTTTTGCTGTTCTCTTCTTAAGGAGACAATCTTTATTTTTTCTAAGGTCAGCCAGGTATTAATTTTTTTGTTGCGTTCTATGTTAAGAGTTATTATTAGAGAATAGTTTTAGAGAAGTTTCATTACAAGAAGTCTTTACAACAAAAAAACATATTTTACAACTTTTCATTCTCCTAGACAGTTGTTTAGTTACACACTCCAGTCTCATAAATTACAAATGTATTGAGAAATTACTTGAGAATGTGGCATTTAATACAGCATAATTACTTAACTTCATGGCTCTGTATAAATCTGAATGCACTATGGGAGACTTCCATGTCTCTGTCTCTCAGAGATTCTTGTGATATACTAAACAAATAGATGGGACAAAATTACCTTTGTGTTATATAAAACAAGATGTTGTTATATACTTCACAGGCAATTCCAATACCCCACTGTACCTTCTAGAGCTCTCAAATCAGACATAGAGAAAATTTCTCCTGGGTGGTTCTTTTCCACACAGACTCATTACGTACCCTTTTATTTTGTGATACAGCAATGCATTACTGCCTCTCTGGCTGACATAATTATAGATAAATGTATTCCATAAGTGGTGTCTTCCCTGCCCAGATCTTTCCTGCCACACTGTCTATGACAAGTCCTTTTTTTAACATTCTCTCTTTCATCAACTGTACTATTTTCATCCAATATATATGTTTGTGTGTGAAATATGTATCAGCTTTATATATTCAGGTAAGTTCAGAGAAGCTCAAGAGCAAATTAAAAATACTTTAAACTAACCCCAAACAACAAAGCAAACCTAGTACTAGGAGTCTTTTGAGATTCAACAATCATTAAACTGTAGAGGCTGATATTTCTTTAATTATTATTACACCTGAAGAAGTTATATTTAGGTTTTGTGCATTGCTGTGTACTTGCTGTTAGCTATGATAATCATCATGAAATAATTATCTTATTTCCTCTAACAGTGTGATCACTGGACAGCTGATATAGTTATTCCCACAGTAGCATATGAAGAAAAACATACTTTCCTTCACATACAAAGGCAGTAGTAACATAAGATGTCAGCTTCAATGTGTAGTGCACTACTACCTCTACTGACTCATGTCTTCTATGTATTTTCCACTAGCTTGCAAATTTTTTTAAATCGGTCTTTAAATAGGTATCTAGATTAATTTGGGGAGATTTTTTTAACTATCACTCAGGATCTACTGTTCATCTTGGCAGTGGAGACAGCAAAGTAAGTCACTGATATTCTGTCACCACCTTTCATCTTCTTGATGTTTACCAGCATGATACACACATATGTGCGTGTATATATATATATATATATATATATATATATATAAATCCAGTTGAATATGTAAAATGATATGGAATTATCTGCACAAACACAAAATAATCTAAAAAATCATCACATTTTGAAATCAATTTTGGAAGGCATTCAGATCTCTGTCTATTATTAGCCTAGATTATGTTGTTTTTATTCAGTGCAAGTCAAATTTCTTCAATATATTTGTTTCTTTAAAAGTGACAGAGATCACTGAGTATGGTTTAATATGTTGGACAGCTAGGAGACCTCAAGCATTTCTGTTATTATCTAGCTTCCAGTAACATATTTTCTCAAGCTTTAATTTTCCAATGGAAAGTCAGTCTCCCTCTACCAATAAATACTTAAAATGGAAGTAAATACTGATAGATAATGCTTCTCTATATCCACTTCATGACAGCGAGATATAAATACTTCAAGAATAATGTTGGGATTTGCTATTCTAATTGCAAGAGACTGTCACTTTTCTGCCTCAAATCAGTAGGAGTAAAGATGTCCTGTGCAAATAATGTATGTGCTACAAAGATAAAACACATCCAGAAGAAAAATTCTATTCTAGAGGGCAGACGAACTGAAGTAGACAAGTAAAAGTTCTGATACTGCCACTGAAGATCTATACTAAAACTGAAAACAGGAAGAAAGAAAATCAGAAACACAGGGAATAACACACACAGTTAGCTCTAACTGACTCCTGTTATGGGACCTATTTCCTTCATTAGAACTTCCTGAAACTTTCAGAGAAGATTTTAAGGTAACACAAAAATGTACTATTGTGGCATGGCTTGACGAAGCAGAGCAGTCTGCCTTGAAAACACAGCACCTACTCCCTCCCTGAAAATGTGTGCTCTTCATCTCAGTTTGGCAATCATAGGTTAAAGAGAAGAAATGAAGGAGCATACAGTTTTACCAGATCCAAAATACATCACTCTTCTTATCATTGTGCAGGCTCCTCAAGCTTTTTGGTTAATATGTCTCCCTTACCCATCCTTCTGTCCTTTTGTTTTGGTTTTTTTGGTTGTTTTTTTTTTTTTTTTGCTTTGTTTGGGGATTCTTTTGTTTAAAAGAAATAGAGTTTACTTGACTTTGTGTCTTCCATGTGACTACTAAGAGTTCAGGACCACATTAACAACTGACCAGAACTAAGCATCCCATTGTCCATAAAAGCTTGTCAAGTGTCATAGTAGTTTAAAAAATGGTGTCTCACTTCTGACCTTCTAGATAAAACTTACTTGTGTGATTTAGAAGGAATAAGAGGAACTTCATATTGTCTTTGATGTACCTATCTCTTACACTATTTTCTTTTCCTCCAGGTATGGGTATGTAACTAGAAACAGGTGCACCATATGTCAACCAGCTTTTTCAAATATGTGGCCAGAATCTTCAACACCACTTGGAAGATATGCAGCTTCCCTTATTAAACTAACTGCAGCTAGACTTAGGCCTGTGGTGGTTTCCCAAGCAAATAATACTATGTTGAAACATAGAGTTCTCGGGAAGCTCTTAAAAAAGGCTATGCAAAACTTAACAGCCAGGTGAATTTCAATGAGTTTGTAACTGTTTTCCTTTTGCAACACCAACTGGTAAAATTCCTTTCCTGTAAATTAACATGAAATTACATTCCTAAAAATCCCATTTATTCCACAGATTTATTACAACTGAAGACAATTAAGCCTTACTGAGCACTTCAGATTCAAAATGACTGAACGGCTTCTCATTCTTTTCTGTTTTAACTAAAAAAAACTCCCTGTGATTTTGGATGATAAGCACCCAACACATCTGTAGGCTATCCCTATTTGACAAGCTTTAGTCTGTCTTTGCTTGGGGTCAAGCATGACAAATTTCCAAGCAGATAACACTTGTCACATCTTAAGGCCGTTCAGACAGTAACCACGTCTGCTGCTTGCAGAAACAACATCTGCCACTGCAACAAACAAGAGCTCTTGATTCGCACAATCTCTAGCTGAGCTCCCAGCTCACCAGGATCTCCCAACTGCCGCCTCTTACAGAGGAAAAGCACACCTGTCATGGAACAAGCCGAGTGCCTCACTCTCTGCTGCAGCCCTGAACAGAGCGATCCTGCTGCGCCTGAGCCCCACAGGATCAAGCGCCTCTTCACTCTCAGACGCAAGATCTTGTCAGACTGTGTCTCAGCATTACCTGCTAAGTGAGAAAATCTTCAGCTCTGAAGCTTTCACACACACCATGTTAAAACCCCAGGTGCAGTGGTGCTTACTTCAGGCATGGGGCTCCCTCTGCAAAGCCCTCCAGCACTCCACAGCCGCCCTCCTTTGGGCACCTCGCCCAGGAAGAGACTTTGGAGCCACAGCATCAGCTTAACATTTACCACAGACTAATGTTTCCTCAAGGCCCCCAGACTTATCTAACTGCATAAGGTTATACACTTGGCAGGATCACACAGGAACATTTAAGGCCCCGTTCCTACTTACTCATTCAAAGGCATCTGTCCCCACTTTGCCTTAAGGTTAGAAACTCTTGTAGTATGGAAAAGCACCTAGAAAAACCAGGCAGTTAAAAATAACACAGAAGTTCACCTTTAGAATGCTTGATGGGAAATTACTTCTCTTTTAAAACAAATGTGTTAGGAAAAGGTGAGAATTCACTCAGGAAAAACTTCAAAGGCAGTAGCTTTCGTAGGATTAGCATCTGAAAGACTGTATCAGTCTAATTTTCCTTTTAAATAATCCTATTCAAACATCGGCTTAGAATTACAAGATAAGAAAATGGTCTTTGAAGGAAAAAAAGAATTATTCCTGCATTTTGACAAAATTATTTGAAAAAAAATACTTGGAACAAAATTTAGCAATTTTACAGGGCTCAAAAAAATTAACATGACAAATATATTCAGGGATTTGAGCTGGTTAATCTTTAAAACATGAGACAAGCACTACTGACATCTTGAGATAAAATCTTCAGTAGATATTACTTGATGCCAGAAGGTAAACTAAGAGACTAACAACAGGGGGCAAATACCTGAGATAATCTTTGCAGAGGTAAATTCCAAGTCTTGTTTTCTGGAACTGATATTTTTTTTTAACACATCAAATAATCTGCTCTGCCTGTAGGCACTAGATCCCTTCTGGCATCCTTAATTCTTACACAGGAAGGGTTACTGCACAGCACAAGGAGTTTCAGTCCAGAGATCTGCTTTCCATTTCCTCCTGCTACACAAACTTCCCATGTGATCTGCAGCAAAACCCTTTTTATCTCTTTCCAGTAAGGCAACACCTGTGAACTATAACTTAGGATAAGTATACAACCAATAGAATTGCCAAAGTATTGTTGTATGAACAAAAAAATTTTAATTTATGTTAATAAAAAAACATTTATTTGGTAGTAGAAGTCAAAATAGTTCTTTGCAGATTTACATATACTGTGAAATGAGCCCAGATCTCTGCAAATTTGGCATTTGCTCAACAAATGGGAAGGACATTATTTATCCATTTCTGGAATAACAGCTGGATGAAGTTGCAGCAATTTTCTCTACAGGGGCAAATCTAAGCAAGAAAAAAAAAGAGAAATTCATAATTTAAAGTCTAAAACTGTGTTGAACAGATGCCATGACTTCAGTTGTGAGATGCTTACTTACATTTAACTTCCAAGTTTTTTCTTTTTTTTTCCAGAGCATTAAATATAAATGCTGAAAAATATTTTTATCCAAATAATAGTATCATAGCTCAAGAAACAGCCTTATTTTCATATTCTGCTTTTACTACCCTACTTATTATTTTTTAAATACAAATCAGAAGTTTGGCTTTGAAACAACAAAAGCAGAATTTCATAAAGCACTGCTCAACCACTAAGCTCCACTTGGCTGAAGGAACCATAAAATCACCAGAAATTAATGAGCATGGTGAACCACAATCCAAGCTCCCAGAGGCAAGATAAAACAACTGAGTATTGAAATTAGTTTCTTGTGACATATCATAGGGTACTCAGTATAGATGTAAACACAAAAATTTTAATTTTGGGGGGTGCTGCATATGTAACATAGATGCATGATCTCCACTTGAAGCATTTAACACATTTCATCTCATTCTAGGGAGCTTGCTTTAATGGGAGAAACGAAAAGCCACTCTGATACATAAAAGATTAAAGACCCCCAGCCAACATTTGGGAACATTATATTTGAGTTTCAGACTCATGAGAAAGTGGTTGTTTTTTAACATCCTTCTTATTGCATTTTTACAATAAAAGGAAGAAAAAAATTCTTTGACAATCACCATGATAAAATACCCTAAACAGAATTATTTCTCTCTAGAAATTACTCATTATATATGAGGATGAATACCAGCAAATGTAAAAGCAGAAAATACCTGGTGTCCTTCATTAGAAAAGACATTATTATTTATAGCCATTTTTTCTTCCCCACAAAGATTCATAATTTTTATTTTTCTTATTAAATGAGAGTAATATACAGTTATGACAAAGATTTGGTTGATAAATCTGGAAATAAATGTATTTTTGAAAATTTTCTCTTCGTTGGAAAAGGAGCAGGAATACCTTTGGGAATGAGTTGTTATTAATAACAATGTCATATTATTGCTGACTTTAGAAGTTACATTCTTCTAGCTGGATCTTATCATAAACTTCCAGCTGTTCAATACAGTTAGCAGAGAAAGGCATTAGTTTGAGAAGCAGCAGGGAGCCAGTGCCAACATCAGCAGTTGCCACATGCCATGAGGAGGGTGAGGCTTGCAAGGTCCCTGGGCAAGGCTGAGGGCCAGTTTGAATAGGGCTTTGGTCTAGTGGAGAGTGCCTCTGTCCATGGCAGAAAGACTAGATTGTCTTCAAAGGTCTCCTTCAACCCAAACTATTCTCTGATTCAATGACAAAGAAAATCAAGAGAAAAAATGGCTCTCATTAATACCAGTAAGCTACTATTAAAAGACCTTTGGATATTCTTTAGCAGCACAAGATAGGAAATTGTTCCAAAAGTTAATTAGTCAACACTGTACTTAGTTTTTTAGTAAATGTTTATATCCATTTAATAGAATCAATAGGTAAATTCAGTATGCTGAAACTCACATTTGGTACTTAATTATCAGCTTCAGGTAACTACTCAGCAGTAGCAACAGGCCTTAAATGCTATTGATATTGTAATTGAAAACTGTAGAAGGAGTCTGGTAAGAGTCAGGTTTAGCATTGTAAAGCCACTACAGAATTCTGTACTACAGTGCAATAACATCCCAGTTCCTCATGGATACCTAAGGAGAATGTTGTGAATTAGAAATACTACAAGTCTAAGAAGGCGCGTTTAGACAACACTTGTTACTTTCTAATTGTATTTAAGACAAACCATGTACAAATCATTTATAGAACAAAAAGTTTTCTTGAGACCTCTCACCTCTTATTGTCCAAATCACTCCAACCAAAGCTATCCCTGCTGTTATATTATTTTTATTTCCTGGTATTCTGAAAGAATTCACACAATCTTAATGAATTAAGGTGTGAATCCTCTCCTATGAAATCTGCCTGTGAATTCAGTAAGATATACCACATTCAACTCCTTTGTAACTGAGCTCTGTTCAGTTTATCTAACTTCACCAAAGAATTTCTAGAAAAAAGGAAATATCCAGCTTATTCTGAGCATCTGTGGCCTTACATAAAGACAAAATGAGCATGATGGCTTTTGTCTAATCTTACAGTGGGCGAAATCACAGTGTATCAAAAGGCCTCTAATACTTTGAGGACACCGGAGATTAAAAGTAGAAATAAGGCTTGGGTATAATCTTAATAGTACCAACTCAATAATTTTCAGATTTTAAAATGGATTTGGGGAGAAGATTGCTTTGTGTGCTTGTTTTACAAATAACCGTATTACTGTCATGTCCGTGAATCCCAATTATGTAGCTAATTAATTGTAATTAATTCATTCATTGTAATTACCTGTAATTGTAAAAGCAACTAAATCCCCTGAAGTTTCTCATTCATTAGTTCCCACATAACATGGCTCTGTAAGACTCTTTTCCCTGGGCACTCTGATGATCAGATTACCATAACACCATTATGGAATCAGGTTGAGGAGAGCTATTTTCTTTGTCTAAAAGGAATACCATAACATCCTCAAAATTCCCTTTTTTTTTCTCTTGAAAATTATAACATGTAATATGCATTTATGAGTAAATGTATCAGGAAGTACAGTGGTACTGTAAGTCCACTTACAGTATAAATTATATTACATAACTACTGTACGTATCTTCCATCTAGCATGGGGAAAAACAAAAGAGAAAGAGAATTTCAGAAACTGAAGTAGAAACTTGTATTAAAATAATGAAGAGCTAAGTGCTTAAAACGTTTACCCATCCACACTCAAAGAGAAAAGTTTGTCAACATAAAGTGACTCATATGGAATCTGCACTCCTTACAAGAAATATATTTTCAAGATTTTCTTTCTTTTAAACAAAACTGGTTTTTTTTAGTGCCCATTAAACTGAAGAATGGGTATGGTTGTTCAGGACAATAGGCACAGAAAAATATGAGAAGCTAAAGCGCAGCTCTGTTAATAGAAAACATACCTGGCACTCCTTACAATCTTCCTCTCTAAAGCAGGAAACATCCTAGAAAAGGATCTTTATTTTGAATTTTCTCTTCTTTAGCACTGCTCCCACAAACTCTTCATATAGCAGTTCCAATGCCTAAAACATCTACCTCCATATAAACCAGCACTTTATCACCTCTTGGAGGAGAGGGAACAATGAAACCCACAATCCACCAAGCATCTTGTCTGGCAGCTAGGTGCAGAGACAGCAAACAGGTAAAATAATTAGCATTTAGGCACCAAAATATGATTGCTTACAAAATCATAATCTTTTATTTCAATCAGAAGGTTTTGAAATTTAGATGACTTTTTAAAAGCCTCTCACTTCTGAGATCAGTTATGCAAAGAAAAATTTCTAAGTAAAAGCTACCTGTTCTTTCATACACTACATTTAGGTGCTTCCACATCCACAACTGGGCAGAAGAACAGATACACTCCCACAGCTGGGCTCTCTGGAACAAACTCTCTCCAGCTACCACAGAGGCAGTGAAATACTAATGTTTTATATTATCAGCTCCAGTTGCTCCAGTATTCATTGTGCACAGTGTGTATTCACACATAGGTTACAAAGGTCACAGGGATGGAAGGGAGACACTGTAACATCAGGTCCAACTTCTTATTATCCCAAGCACCACTTCAAAAGCCTGAGCTTTTCACAGAACCACAGAATATTCTGAGTTGGAAGGGATGCACAAGGATCATTGAGTCCAACTTCTGGCCCTGACCATCCCCAAGAGTCACACCATGTGCCCAAGACTATTGTACAAACACATCTTGAACTGTCTTTTGTTCCTTCCCTCATTAAAAAAAAGTTTCAGAACTGCACTCCCCCAGGTTTTTTTTTCTTCCTAAGTTTTCAATAAATCTTTTCTTGTGCCAAAACTGGCTTGTTTAAACCCTCCTTCTCTGCAGTTATTTGATATATTTTTAAACATAGCCTCTACCCAAGTGCTGAATAGCAAACCCAGTAAGCAGCTCCTGACTCACCGACACACAGAGACCTATACTTGACACAGGCACCCCAAAAAAGCTCAGTGCCTGTGGCTCAGAGCTGACCCAACACAGAACAACTGATGGACATGGCTGGGAGAGGGCAGAGCTGCCCAACCCTGACTGGCTCTGCACAGGCTCCCTCAGGCAGGGACTCCTGCAGAGTGGAGGAATATCCTCTTGGGTCTCCTTTAATAAAACACCCCCTTTCCCTACCCTGGGAGCTTTCTCTTGCCTTGCTTTTATCTGCCTGTATCTAGGTTCCTAAATATTAGTGAACAGAATTGGGAAGATGAGACTAATGTGCCGGACTAACGTGCAGCCAGCCGTGCTCTGGCGCCAAACATGACTTCACTGAAAGCAGCAGGTAACTCACTGGTTTTGTTGTTTCTGTAATTCCCCTCCTAATTACCTTCACTGCTTAAATACCTTCCAGTTACTTCTCCCATTCCAGCCTTCAGTTTCAACAGGGAAGCTTTTAGTTGCACCAGGGGAGGTTTAGATTGGATATTAAGAAAAATTTCTTCACCAAAAGGGTTGCTAAGCATTGGAAGAGGCTGCCCAGGGAAGTGGTTGAGTCACCATCCCTAAAGGCATTTTAGAGATGTCCAGATATGGCAGTTAGGGACATGGTTTAGTGGTGGACTTGACAGTGTTACATGCATAGCTGGACTGAATGATCTTGAACGTTTTTTCCAATCTGAGTGATTCTGAGTCTATGATTTAGTTCACTTTGACTAACAGCTTCCAAAGTTAGTAAAAAACACTAATAGTTTCAATTGTCTCAAGATCAGGGTTTTTGGTTTTTTTATTTAACTCATGCCCCCCTTAGTTTTCATGGACCTCTAAGTTATTTCAGAAATCCTGTCTCCAAGACATCTTTGCGTCTCTTAACTTCCTGTTGTCAGGTAGTCAGAAATGAGGAGCTGAAGAAGACATTAAGATGTAAATATCATAATCTGAAACTAAAGTTCTTTTTAATTCAGCTCTATTGTTCATTTTTAATCTTCCTAAGACTCCATTGACCCAGTTTCACAATGACTTTTTTCTGTAATTTTGCCTCCTGCTCAATGAAGTGAGTACAACCCTCTATTCATTTGCTGAATTAATAGAGTTTTATATTAAGGACAATGTCTCCTGAATATAGTTTTGGCAATTCCATTATATTTATGCACTTTATCTGCATTGCATCATTGCTCTTCTTGAATTTTAGGGATTTGTCTTGTAAAAGTAATAACTTGATATCTCTTCATCAAAAAGTATATACACAGTAACAAATGGACTCTAGTTCTTTATTTTTAAGTGTTCACAAGGACATTTCCACTAATTATTATTTTCCATAATTTTTATATTAATATAACGGAATTCCTAAGGAGAAAGTGAAATGCTGAAACAGAAGCCTGCATGTTTCCATTAACAGAGACTTTCCTTAATAACAGATACAATGTGCACAGACAATTACCTTGTATCATAGACTTAAATAGGCACACTTACAAAGAGAACATGGCTTCAGTCTCAGCAGACTTTGTGCAAACTGTTCATTTTACCTAAATGCAGCATGCAATTTCTTTCCTGTCATCCTATGAAATAGTAAATGGTCTGAGATTTGTCCTTGTGGTTTCCCCTGATCAAAGGTCATATGTCAGCACGTTACACTCGGTTTGAGATATGTGTCTTCCCACATGACCTATTTAACTGGAACTTGTCAATACCATTATTTTGTCCTTTTTACTCAGATTTCATTTCTTTCTGTCTTATGCTGTCTGGGTAGTACTGGTATGCAGGATCTGAGCAGTTCATGGCACTGAGACATACACCTTGTAAGAACACTCCTACCTCTTCAGTCCACCTCTCCCCATCAGCTGGAATCAGTTTCATAGATGCTTCACTAACAGCATCGCAGTTGTGTGCATGTTTACCTCTGCTGACAGTTCAAGTGAGCTTGAATCTGTGACATTATTTGTATGTCTCCATCTCTCCAACTTAACCTGCAGAAAAATGAGTTTCTGACATGGTTTTCCACTTCAACAGAACACCCCCAATATACCTGCTGTCTTCCTTTGTCAACACAGCGTCTTCCAGCAGGGTTATCTGAACATTACCCTCTGCAGGATCCCTGCCTCCGTGCCTCCCATCTCTCAGGGGCACTTAGTTTATCACATCAGAGACTCATTTATCTACTTCAAGTGACACAGAAGAGTAACTTAGACCTCTTTAATTCTCCAGGACCCAGATTCAAAACACACAAAGGCTGGCAACTCAAATAAGCACTCAGATGACATTTTCCCACAGTCTGTGCTTCCTTCAACTCCTATTTTGACAAAGGAGTTCTGGCTTTATCGCCCCTCTCTTTTTCTTAAGCTCTATCTATCAAGGTACTTTTTTGCTCCCCTGCAGCTTTTAAAGAATAAAACCTTGTTGCATGTCTCCCACTACCTGCCCACAGACACCTGAGGCCACATCTTTTGAAATCTTTGCAGTGCTGAGCTCCAAACATTTCTTATACAGTATCACCTAAATGTTGAGAGTGTATTACATGTTTGTTCTAACCACAAAAATATCAGACAACATTTTCAATGCATTCTGTGTTCCCATGCAGCATGTTTGGCTACTAATTCACCACACTGAAAATTTTATTGAGATAAAATTTACAGTTGTTTTTCAGAGACTTCCTATATTACCTGGACAAACCATATTCTTTCAGAATTTTACTTCTAGTATCACAGAAATAGGAATAAATCACTGAGACAGTGCAACAGTTTTCTACATGGTGGCTTGGATGGCTGCATAGATGGAAATCAAGAGTGATTTAATTCCAAGAATTATATTTGTTACAAAGAGATTATGCTTACCTAGTGTCACCAAAGGCAAGATTTCTTTTCTTAGAAAACTATCACAAAATAACTGCAAAACAACTGACTTAGAAATAATAATACTCACTTTCCTTTGCAGTACATTTTAAACCCAAGGATTTGTATATTTGCCCAAAAAAGGGCATGAAAAAAGCTAAAATTTCTTGAATAAACACAGAGCAAGCCTTCAAGCTTTTCATAAGAATTGGGGGGGGGAGGGGGGTGGGGTTGCCTTTTTTTTTTTTCTTTTTTTCCCTCCATTTTTTTTCTTTTTTCAACAGTCATACAAAGGTTGGAAGGGAGAGTCTGAAGGATTAGTAAATGGTTAATCAAAGTTGGATATGATCTCATATCCAACTTCAACATAAGCTAATTTGCTCAAAGCCTTCTTGAGTGAAGTTTTTACCTATAAGCATGAAGATTCCACACCTCCATTCAAGTAAGTAAAAGCAAAACCACTTCTACTTATACTATCATAACATATCCAGATGTCAGATGCCAGAAAATATTTTCATATTGAGTTTTACCAATACAGAAAAAATATATGTGTCTCTATAAGCTATGTATCTAAAAAAAGAGAATTTGCTTTCCTGAAACCACATTTTGGAAGTGGAAAATACTCCTCACATTTACATGCATAAGTCTTCAGTGAAGAAATTAACTACTGCAAAGTGAAATTCAGTGTGTGCGGATTAATTGTAGAGCTTGTATAAATACAAGAGACAAGCTACGTATTCATGCAATCTTAAATTTTGAAATTGTCTTTTTCATAGTTTTGAGGAAAAAAAAACAAAAATTCATCTGCATTCTTATTTGTCTATTAAAGAATACACTGCTATGCACATCACATAGAAGCTCACAACTATACCCACTCACATGTTCACATGTATATATTAATGTATTCATTTTTCAGGATAACCTTGCAAATACAGAATTTACTGGAATCTTACATTTAATACCAAAAGAAAAGATACTATTTAAAGGGACCTGAGTGCCATACATAATGGCAGCTATATTAAAATGTAACTTGCAAATTCAGCTACTTTTGCACTTTGAGTCACAAATTGACAAATTATCACTTCTGGATTGTCAAGACCAAGAAATCAATCATTTATAGCAGCATGTAATGTTTTTTGCCCCACTTTTCAGTTTTCTATAAAGAATGATATATCATAAAAATAATATGGGAGGCATAAAGAGCACATTGCTACTAGCACGTCCAATTCTGCCCAAGTGGCATAGAACCAAAAATACATTTCTATCTGACAGGTCTTTCTTGATTTAGATGAGATGAGTTGTGAGTTTCACTCATTAACACATTAATAACCATTTTTAAATCACCACTATCCTCCTGCTCTCTGCATTCTAGACAGCAATCTTGACTCATCACCACAAGCACACTCATCTGACTCATTTATTTTTCCAGTGTTAGCTAGAAACACAAGCTAATTGAAATGAAAAAATTCAAGGAAGAATTCTAGGCATGCCAGAAATTAATGACATTAAACAGTTTCTCAAAAACAAATGAAATTATATTTTAAATTTTTAATCTTTTGACAAGATTTAAATATTATACATGCTGACTTCTGACATATTTTACCTCCCTATAAACACTGAAAAGACAGATCAGAGCTGGTTTCCTGATGGCCTAGAAAAGGAAACTTCCACAAACTGCCAATTTGCCATCAAAAGTGAATATATAATCATGGGAAAGCTATTCCAAGAAGAAATCCATAAAGATTAGGAGAACTGCAGAAGTTGTATGTATGATGACCTTGATACCAGTTTTAGCCATACTCCAACAAAAGTCAGGTTTGAAAAATGAGAACCTTGATCTGTACTCAGACTTTGATATCTGTTTTGAAAAGAACTGGATATTGGTGAGATAGAGAAAATATTTTGATTAAGAACTAGGGATAAAATGTATTAATAAAACAGAGATTCTTCAGATCAGTTTATTTTAAAGAAAAAGGCAATGGACTCGCCTAATTTCAAAATGTTGGCAAAATAACCTTTACACAGAGGAGAAAGGAAAAAAAAACCCATATATTTTTAATCTGGACTGTGAGGCTCAAGTAGCCTCTAACAGCTTTTCAAAGTGTTCATATTGCTCAAGAAAATATGGACAAAAATGTTTATTTACAAACCTCTCATATGGAAAATGTGAGGTGTTAATTTAGAGTCCTCAAAATAGACATTAAAAACATCAGTTGACACAGCTGACAATTACAACTATGTTTGTATCTATGAATCAGTAAATCCCAAAACTCAAACAAATCTCCTGGGCAGTCCCAATCTCTTCCTTTTTTTCTTAATTCTTATCTTCCTTTGCACCTTGGGAGTACAAATTAAAAGCTTAAATACAAAATAACAGCTGTTTTCATTCCATTTTCAGCTTTAGTGGGATCAAGAGAAAACAAAAAGCTTGTGAGGCAGCTTGCTATATACACATCTTCAACTGAGGCTGGCTAACTCAGAATACTTTGTTGCTTTGGATTAGCACAGAAGAATTAAAAATTTCTTTGCAGCTAAATGATTTCCAGGTTTCAACTTGACAGTACCATCTACAATATTAAGTTTTGATACTTCTATTTTGCTACTGTTTCTATGAAGAGCCTGCGGGGGTAAAGCACTGTGGTGAGTTAATTCATTCTACCACCCCTACTTCCACTGTACTTTTCTTTCTGCATCCTAGAAAAGTCTTTCTTTTCCAGGCACTTTATGCAGTTATGTGCACATTCCTCTGAGAATCTATGTCAAGTGACGGTTTTAAGGATACATGATTTAGCTCATGTCTACATCAATACGAGTAATTCACAGAAGATTCCCATTAGTAATTTTAGACTCCCCCTTGCATTCACCACTTGCATTCACAGCATCAAACATCCCTCTACTGAAAGCAGAGATTTCCATTTCCCCAAAAGACTGAAGACAGCCCAGTGATATTCAGTAAAGAGCAAAATTTCTTTATCATCTGTACCCTTGAAATACAGCAGAGACAACAGTAAAAAGCAGTGAAAGAAGAATATCTGCATCACAAAATCTTTTTGTCCATCTGTAGATAGTCATTCATTTTCATAACCAAATTCTTCAATCTAGCACTCTCAAATGGTTTCACCAGTTGAAAGTTTAAGGGAGCTTTTGTAACCACCACATTCAATCAGTTTAAAGTGACAAAAGAGAAGCAAAATTTTACAAGGTGAACATTATCCTAAGACACATTGAGATTATTCTTTTAATTTCTTCTTGCTTCCAATATTCCATCTTGCCAATATTTCATTGTAATGAAGTTTATCTCAGCCTTTTAATACAGCTGCTCAGGACAAATGTGAAGAGAGATTTCAAAAGCAGTTACAAAGCTGACAAACAAAAACATCCACACAGTGTCTTCAGAAACAGTGCAACATAACGCCTGAAAATCACTCTTCCTTTATTTAACCTTGACAAATCCCTCAAAGCCAGAAAGCCTTCAGGACCACACCAGAACAAAACAAAGAAAGCCTAACTGTAGTAAATACTTTGATTCTTTGGGGGTAAGATTTTAAAACAGCCCAGTAAAAAGTGGGACATGAATGCCTTGTCAGACAAGTGCCTCAAGATGAAATTATTTAGATTTGCTCTTGAAATAAAGAACAAAGAAGCCTAAATATTTTATTAAAAATCAAAAACCAACAAGAACGAAAAAAAAATACATCCCTTGACACAGAAACACTGAAATCAGATGAGAGAATCAAGGAAGGGTATTAAATAATAGAATCAGTATTTGTGTTTAATTTGAATGCTTATCAGTTTCCATGCAGCTGGATATGAGGCTGTGAGAACAACTGAAGTTGAACCACACCATGTATTTCAAAACTGAAATACCATTTCTGTTTCTCTGGTAGTAATGCTCTCTGTCCTCTAAAACCCAAACCTTCACATTGGAAAAGCAACAGACATGATAAATTTACAAAACTACGGGAAAAAAATGTGCTCTCTTACTCTTTTCCTAGTCAAGTACTTGGTTTTCAGAACCATTTTTACATAAAACCCAATAGACATTGAGACACAAGGACAATGAAAGGTAGGAAGGCAGGATATGCAGGCACCAGTCATCAGCCAAGGTATTTTTTTTTCTTTTGTTTGTGACATTTTCAGGGAACCTTGACAGCAGCACTCATCAGATTAGCCACAATTCAAAGGGGAAACAAGATTGCAGGAGATATGAAACAACCTACAGTCATAGCTCCCCTGTACAATAAAACAGAAAGAGAGAGGTTGTTCCAAAGATCAAATCTAACCAGGAAGCCTGATCAGAAATTTAAATTTGAGTGTGAAAAACAAAGTTAGAATTTTCAACCCTGGGAGTTTCTATGACAACTCCTTTGTCACCTCAGGTCCCTGCTATGAGCACAGTCACTGGCAGCACTTTTAACCTCATCTGGGTCATGGGTAACAGGCATAAACTCAGCAGTTTTGTTCTTCTGGTCTTGGCAGGAACCAGGGAGCACAGACCCAGCTATGTGGTGACAGCTGTTCCATGTTCTCTTCTATCAGGGCTAAAGATCTGCATCATTAAATGTGCTGGAAATCACACAGCTCAGTCAGTGGACAAAAAATACCAATAATTCATCCCAATATACAAGAATGGTCTTTGAATGGACAGAATATAGAATCTTTAAAGTCTGATTTAATACGAAGACAAAGAACAATCATGCTGTGATTTTTGTTTATGGAAAGACATATAGAACTTCTATAGTGAGTAAAAACATTAAAGCAGCTTAGTTGAGGACAAACAGCAGTTCAGCATTTACATTCACTATGGCAACCTACTGCCTCCCTCTTGGACATATGCTCCTTCTGTATCTATTGTCCTATGGTTCCAGAAACATGTCTTGAGGAGACTGAAAAGACTTCCCTGAAATCACTGCCATACCTCATGAATCGTAGCACAAAGCTTGGTGACTTGGCAATGTTACTAGCTATAGAATAACTGACCTTCACCAGCTCCCTGCTTAGCTGCTGCGTGTTTGAAGAGCAGCTGCCAACATCTACTATCATACTACTGCCAGTATAGTGTACTATGATGATGAGGGAATTCATACTCTGGTCATTACTATGGTTACTGAATGCTACAACAGAAAGATTTTAATAGAATTTACTTCTGTATTCATATTGTTAAATTCTCTGTAGTGATGCAGAGAATGCTTAGTGATAATTGCTAGAAGTAATTTTCAGAATCTTTTGGGTTTCCTTTATTTATTTTTGCTTGGCCCTGATGTCCATTAATTTATAAAAAGCAGACCTAAAACATGGAATTGAAACAAGTATTCTAGCTGTCCTATACCCAAGAGTTCAACTATCTTTTATTCCTTGCCTTGTATCCTAAACACTATTCCTAAGCAAGGACTAAGTAATTATATGGCTCTGGTTCCAGAGGCACACCTTCAGAAGGCTTCTCTGAAATCATTGCCACACATAGTGCCAAACCTGTTAACCTAGAATTACCTATGCCTTGCTTAGGACCCCATCACCATAAATTCCCAGCATAGATTACCCTAACTTAAATCAGACAGTCTAAACTAAAACACTTCTTGAGAATCCTTTGTTCTGTGTGCTACCATTAACACTTAGATTTCAAGGGAAAGGGAACAGGTTTGTTTAAATTTTCTGTTTAAAGAGTTAAAACAAAAGAGGAATATTTTAACTTTAAAACAGTTGGATTTAGCTTTTTCTGGTTTTACAACAATTTAAAATTAAAGCTTTAAAACAAAATGCCTTTTTTCTTTATTCTAACCAACCAGTTGGTTAAAAAAATTATGTTTGATATTCCATCTAACTGAGATGAGAAAAACCTTCAAAAGCTGCAAATTATTAAAGCAGGAAAACCCTTTCAACACCAGAAACACCTAAAGAGAGTTCTGCCAAAAAATGAGAAGCATCAAATCTTGATTAACGTGTTCTTTTGAAAGAATAGAGAGCCTCTCAAGAAAAGGTGTTCACAGCCTTTTTAAATTAGGTTTGCCAAAGGCAACAGGTCACTGCAGGAAGAGTTCTGAGCACTCCTTCCTTTATTATAAGCATGCTCTAAAATAGTATTTCAGGTTTGCAAGAACACCATGATATCATGGATTAAGAGCAAAATGGCTCACCTGAGAATGAACTACTTCCTATCTTGTCAGCATTTGCAGAAAAATAGAATTCAAGTTTTACCCAGTGGAGGAAAGACTTCTGTCTAAAAGGAAGGCAATACATAAAAGTCTATCTCCAAAGTAACCATCATAAATAAAAAAGAATATAAACTCAATCTGTAATGAGGTGAACCCAACAAGGGAGGACAATTCACGGTTTTAAGGTAGGTGACGTGCTGCTCCCTTGCGGTTTCATTCATGTTTTCTTTTCTTTTGAGCAGATGATATGATTCCCATTTTAAACTGAGTCTTCCCTGTGTCACAAAAGACTACCAAATAATCAAAAAGAGATTTTCTTCAGATCCCTGCATCTATGCTCTCTTAGGAAACAGGCTGTGTTTAACAGGTCCAAAAAAAATCTCTTTTTAAAAGCTATCTACATATGAGACAAAATGAAAATTTTTGCTGAAAGACTTTTTGGTGCCTAAAGGGGTGCCTAAGTTTGTATCTGAGCTCTGGTTTATTCAGGATCAGAAAACCAGGCAGGAGATGCTGGTCACAGAGACAATACATCACCACTGAGGTCACTGCCAGGGTCAGTGGGCTGTTCAGCACACACCACCTCAGCAGGAGCAAGTACCTGCCTGGAGAGGGAATGAGGCCACAGCAGGTTGGGATCTGAAGCAGGTTTACAGAGGTGCATGAGTGGGTGAGATGGGTAAGTAGTGAAAGACAGACAACTGTACATCCACTGGATGCAATGCTGCAGGAGATCAACTGGTGGAAAGACAGGCAACATAAAGGCCCATTATACTTAACTCCAGTCTGGGTATAAATATTTTGCACCTTTTTTGTTTAAACTCAAAGCCATTCTGTAAATATTGTGCAATTACTAGCTTAAAAAAATCAGCAAGGACAAATCTCAGTGCAATAAATGCAGTAATACTGAAGCAATGAACATCTAGTTTACATAGGTTATTAGCTGGATATCCAAGATCCTCCAAGGATCCTGAATAGCTTCAAATTTATTACATTCTTACATAATGCTTCTGCATGCCATATAGTACAATGGAAAAGAAACACAAAAGACTTATGTGGTCCTTGATCACAACAAGGCAGTGCCATGTTCAGTCTAACTTTTTCTGTGTTGTAGCATGCATATATATCAGTTGGGGCCTGCATTAACATTGAGGTTTCTCCCCATGAACCCACTGTACAGCACAGATGTGCTACACTCCAGCTTACCCACGTTGGTGCTAACAATCCTTAGAACACTTCATGCCAAATGATGCACCTGCACCCCTTGGCCTCTAAGACTTTTCACTGCTCACTCCACACTTGATGTTCAGGTTCCAAATCCCATAAAAACCCAAAGGAATGAATATGTATAAAGAAAATATGTTATCCTGGAAGGACACAAAATGTGTCGTTCACAGTCCTCCTACAGTCATTCAACTGTGCCTTGGTGATGACTGCCATATGTTATGTGGCTTCTTGCACAGGAGCACTTCAAATATTTTCCACTGTTTACTTCAATAATTATTAAATATGACTATCCTTGGATAATTAGAGAACATACCCACAGTTTTCGCCATACTGTCTTAGGCATCTACTTCATTTTAGCCTAATTGAAGCAAAACTGTTCCCTATCTTCAGAAATAGCAGCAGAATTTCAAGAATAGCTCTTACTACTGCATTCCCATGCAATTTTGTTGTGACTTGTGGAACCAGCATTTATTTCCCATGTGCTTTGACTCCATCATTAAATACTGCCTCCACTCTTTTTGACTGCACTTTCTGGAGATTTGGTGTTCATTCATTTGACTTGGTGTGACAGTTATTTAAGCTTTTACTTTATCTATTTTGCATATACCGTTCTGGATTGACCTTGGTTGGACACCAGATGCCCTCCAAGCCAGTCGTACCATTCTCCTTCCCAGGTGGACAGGAGAGAAAATAAGATGGAAAACAACTCCTAGTTGGAGCAAAAGCAGTTTACTAAAGCAAGAGCAAAATTTTGTGTGCATATAAGCAAAGAGTAAAAAAAAGTTTATTCTCTACTTCCCATCAGCAAGCAATGTTCATACACTTCCTGGGAAGCAGGGCTTTCACATGCAGAGTCGTTGCTTCAGAAGGCAAACATTGTAAACAACAAATACTCCATCATTTATCTTCCCCCCCCTCAGCTTTTATATCTGAGCTGATGTCATACAGTATGGAATATCCCTCTGGTTAATTTGGCATCAGCTGACCTGGTTGCGTCCCGTTCCAGGTTCTTGCCTGCCAGCCCCTTGATTTGGGGGAGGAAATGTTCAGACACATCACTGATGGTGTGCCAGTGTTGTTCAGAAGTAGCCAAAACACTGGCTATGTTGTGCGTCCCCCTTTCTAGGGACCAGTGCAAAATACAGGACTTTGAGGGCTGCTGTGGGAAAATGAGCACCTCAGCCAGACCCAATACAACCATCATCAGAAGTTTGTTTGCTGTGGGAACAAAATACCTGGGCAGCCAGATAGGAGTAGCCAGACTACATGGATATCCATCTTCAGCCCTCCATCCATGCTCATGTCTCTGTTCTGGAGAAGGTAATGCTTCCCACTCTCTCTGAACATCCATCATCACTCCAAATTAACCAAAGCACTTAAGTAACTCAGGCGCAACTAGACGTTGTATGAGGGAGCCCCGTGAGAAAGGCCTTGGTAAAAGACTGACTTTTAGCATGGCAAGAGAAAGTATTTCCCGTTAGTAAAATATCTTTCATTTCTTATAATTTTACTTTCATCAGATGAGGAATTACAGTTGCACTAGCTAAATATTGATCCCATATTTCTGTCACAGTTTTGAGCTACAAACAAACAAACTCTCTAATCTAAACACGTGCTAAAATGTGCCTGGTAACACAGACACAATGAAGGCTGACACTTTGCATCAGAAAAATCATGATAGTTATTCAAAAAGCCTTTGCCATCTCTTAGGCTCGCAACACTATATTTTTGTCCTTGTTACTTTCTGTATCCCCTCCAGACTATCTATTAAGACCCCTACATCAGAATTCAGAACAACAGGAAATCATGACACTGTAGCACTTTTCAGCATCACTTGTGAGTGATGAGGGCTTTAGAACCAGCCTTTTCTTCCAGTCCAGAAAAGCAGCAGCTTTCACCTCTATAAATGATTTATCCCTCCCTTACTGTTCCAGAAAGCGCTAAGCATGGCCAGGAGACCCAAGGGCCTAGTTAGCCTGTTAGAAATAGGCTCAAACGCTGGCTTGCCTTAGGGCCGGCCTTGGAGCAGGATCCTCATGGAGCTGGGGGCGCAGCAGGCAGGCTGGCGGGAGCAGCCAGCACATGGGAGCCAGGGCTTGGGCAGGTTCCCAGCCCATCTGGTCGCACTCCCAAGGTCCTGCAGGCGACTTGAAGCTCACTGGCAGGCCATGCCGCTTTGCTCTCCAGGGAACAATCAAATAATTTATTCGCTATCTGGAACCAGAGTGAAAACACTCTTGCTGCACCTTCTCCCTCCAAAGCACACTACAGGCTGTCTTGGGCTGTACCAAAAATAAAACAAGAGATAGAGCTGAAGACAAAGCTCCTAAGGGAAATGTAAATTGCCTGGCACTGTAAAGAAAACCGCCTCTATCCATATTGAGAGGTGTGTGTCTAATATTTTCACTTAAACTCAAAAATCAAACAACACAGCTGTCCCAAAGAATTCCGAGGATGCAAGAGACACGATCTCTGCAGGGTTATTTTGGGGGGATGACTCAATCCCCATGAGCAGCACAGAAGAGGATGGTGGCTGAGTGATTATGTAAGCTTTAAGATAAGTTTCCTCATGACTATTAGTGAAAGTACCTGAGGTCTGACATCAATTAAAACAATGTGATGGTGAAGATAGCACTGACAACCTCATGATATAATCCAAATTCTCTACAGCATTTCATTCACTTTAGTGGAAGCAGAGAAGAGTCAAAGCTTCCTGAACTGCAGTTCTCAATGGCTCTACACCTGCCCAGAGCATAGACTTTTAAAAGTGCTCAAAGGGTGGCAGGCCTCCTCAGTCAAACAGGAAACAAAGAAGAAAAAAATATTTCAAGTAATGATTCTATTAAAAAAGCTATACTGAAGTTGCATATTTTTCTTTCACCATTTAAACAAGTCAGTCATTTCTAAATATAGAATCACTGTGAACAAGACTAATCTCCATTGCCCCAGAAGCATTTCTGCAGCCAGAAAGAAACAATAACATAATTATTTTAATTGCAGTGTCTTTAAGACTTAATCTCTAATAATGTGATAGCCAGCTGTTTCTGTAATCTATCTCACTTAAAGAAATTGAATTGGTCACAAACAGCTGTTCCTAAACAGGACACACAGAATGTGATTGCACATTTTAAGGTCACAACATGCAGAACTGTGATATATGGATAGCAATTTTTATCTCCCGTTCTCAGTAGGATACAGATCCAACTGAAGGCAGATAAGGTGCACGCAGTGACTATGTAATTGAGATTAACTCACTTTCTTACTGTAAAATAATCATTATCTGATAAACAATAAAGTTTTAACATCCAGTGTCTGTACACCAAAGCCCAAACAGATTAAAATCAAAAAATTAGTCTATATACGTTGAACTCTGAAACTATCATCTTATCAAGAATGCAATACAGTCTTCATTCTAAGTCTTGGAAGCAAGATCTGCTGTCCTCCCCGAATGAGCACTCCTTACTGATCTGCCATTACTTGTTTGACACAGGAATTACTGGCTAAAAATGCTATCTACTGTCAGGCCAAAGCAAAACCAAATACCCAATGGTGATCCTTGCTGTTCTTAAAATGTCTGAAAAAAGCATCACTAACTCTATTGTATAGATATGGTATTAAAAAAAAGTCTATTTAATGGGGAAATTCTTAATAATAATGTTTATTTTTAAATGCAGAGACCCTGCTTTACACTGATCTATGGACACTTAAGTAACACTATACATTTTTGCCTTAAGGATAAATTGCATATGACAAATCAATTCTTTACAGATTGAATAGCCGTTTGTGTTCCATATCTGACATTTATTCCAGGTTCAGAATAGTGAGTGTAGCGTGCCTAAAATTTTCACTAAAGCCAAAAAAAATGAAGGGTGTTTCAGTGAAATCTATGTTTTCACAGATCTTGGATCACATTCTGATCATAGATTTAGCTTAACTGGAGTGCTGCAGGTGTTGGGACTTCCTATCTCTAATGATTTAGGCAGGGATAGAGTTAATTTTCTACACAGTGGCTGCTATGGCCTTATGCTGTGGATTTGAGCTGAAAACAGTGTTGCTAACACAGAGATGTTTTTGTTACTGCTGAGAAGCCCTTGAACAGCCTCAAGGTCTTTTCTACTGCTTTCACCGCTCCATCAGTGAGGAGGCAGCAAGTGCCCAAAAACAGAGTCATATCTTATTAAAAAACCAAACAAACAAAACCAAAAAAGCCAACAAATAACCAAAACCTGGATAAATTCATAAATTCATTAAAACAAAACTTTTCTTAAAGAAAGTAGATTCTATGGCTATTGTTTGTACACTGGCAAATGTTGTGAAAAGCTTTTCCATACAGGAATAATTATGATGCAAAATTAATCTGACTAAAAAAACTGATTTAATGATACAAAGGTAACACTACATGTATATCAGAAACTTTAAAAAATAAGGAGAAAACATTAATATAAAAGGTTTGCTTATATTTTATCATGATATAAAGCCTGTCAGACTGTGCACAGGTCCCACTATGTGCACTTAATATCTGCACGTCTTCCCTCTCTTCCTTTTTCTCCCCATAACACAATTTATGAGACAGACTTCATATACACTGTCTACATCATGGAAGTTGGTCAATAACCATGACACATGCCTTAAGTAAATGAAGTATAATTTCTGCTTAACCAAATGGATAAAAATATAATTTTTCTTCATCCTTAATTTATAATGGAGGTTGCCAGAAACTATACAACTGAGAAAATACTTGTTTCGAAAACTTCACATATATTTAGAAAGGCATATTTCACCCTTGAAATGCAATTAAAACAAAAAACACCCTTCTATTAACAGCTGTACCAGGATTTCTAGCTATAACACCTACTCTAAAAATATTTTTATAAATTATTCTCTTCTATAAACATAAACTTAAGGAATCAATGAATTATTTCCACCTAAGTAATCTGTAAAACAGATAAAATGTTTAATTTACTAGGAAATCTATTAATAGCAGATGTATACATTCAGCAATACTCATTTATCACAAAGTATCTGAACACTGAAAATCCATCACTGCCCTAAGAAAACTGAATGTGCACAATCCCTATGAAGGTGAATGGGAGCCCTTGGACAGATAAATATCCCTGAAGTTGTACTTTGGAACACAGTTCTGAAAAACACAGAAAATAAAAGGTGATGAAGCAAAAGTTTGATATCAGAACTTCCATTGTGTGGACAATCTCAGGACAGCACAAAAATGTGTACTATTTTCAGCTCAGAAATCACAGAGCATTTTATCCTTGGAATCCATCAACAGAACGAAATTATCAGTAGCATACAAGTGTGTTATCAGCAAACAAAGTATTATTTATTTGAAATTAAAACAAACCGGACTGTGAAATAATACAGTTTGCACACACACAAAATTTCATTAATTCATATGAACATTTTAAACAATTCTGTATACACAAAAAGTGTGTACAGAATCGTTTTTCACTGATGCAGTTAGACCTGTACATTTCTGTTACCACCAAAAGGACACTTTCAGCACAGAGTTTTTCCCTCCTTATGGAAACAAAGCACATAATCATATTTACAAGTGCTGAATAATGAAAGGATAAATTTCACCTTTTCATTCTGATATAAATTGAAATATTAAACAGCTATGGAACTGGCAGCACAAGTGCATTAAAGAAAGCCTGCAAAAGCTGAAAATGAAGCCAAGAGAAAATTGAACTGAGGTACTGAAAGTATCTCTCATTTTGCCATGAGAAATGAGACCCTTCAAGATGGTGATGGTCCGATATTCTGAGAGACTCACCATTACTTAGAGGTAAGGATAAACCAATAGGCAGTGAGCAGCAGGCATTTTACTAGCTCTGTGTTACCTTTATATAAACCCAGAGACAGAAGCAAAATCCCAGAAATAGGATTATTATTTCTAAAGAAAAAATTAGTTTGTGCAGTTTTTATACTAATTGATGGCTTGGAACACAAACATAGCTACTATAAACAGGATTTACCACATTGCTTGCAAAAGACAGCCACTATATAATCTTTTCTTCAGTGTTTGTTTAGCACTTATCAAGACCAACCTTTTGACATAATATGGTAAATGAAACAGAGAAAAATAATATAAAGGAGAGCTGAAAATTGTGATATGCAAGTGGTTAAGTATTTTAAAACAAAAAAGGAATTTGAACAGTACCAACTGTCTAAAAAACATCAGGCACATATGGAAGATGAGACAAAAGCAAGATATACACAAGAATCATAGACTCACAGAATGGCCTGGGTTGGAAGAGACCTTAAAGATAATCTAGTTCCAACCTCCTCAGAACGGGAAAGGACATCTCCCACTAGACCATGTTGCTCAGAGCCTCATCCAGCCTGGCCTTGAACACTTCCAGGGATCGGAAATGTTCCATAACCTGTTGCAGTGCCTCACCACCCTCACAGAGAAAAACTTTTTTACTAATATCTAATCTAAACCCACTTCTTGTCCTGTCACCACAGGCCCTTGCAAACAGTCTTTCTCCATCTTTCTTGTAGGCTTCCTTCAGATGCTGGAAGGCTGCAATTAGGTCACTTCAAAGTCTCCTCTTTCCCAAACTGAACAATCTGAATTTTCTCAGCCTGTCTTCACAGGAGAGGCTCTCCATCCCTCTGACTATATTGGTGGCCTCTTCTGGACTTGCTCCAACAGATCAATGTCCTTCCTCTGTTGGTGTCTCCAGACCTGGATTCAGCAATCCAGGCTGGTAGATCCCAGGGTCCTCCTTTCTGCCCTTCTTAAAGATGGCTACAATATTGCTCTTCTTCCAGTCACCTGGGACTTCACCTGACTGTCATGACTCCTCAAATATCATGGAGAGTGGCTTGGCAACTTACATCAGCCAATTTTCCTAGGGTTCTGGAACACACCTCATTGGGTTCCTTATATTCAGGTTCCTCAAGTCATTATGAGCCTGATTTTTATTTACAGTGAAAGGGATTTTGCTCCCTAAGTCCTCATCCTACTGTCCCATCCCTCAAGAAGTCTGAAAAGAGATGTTGCCATTGAAGACAGGCAAAAAAACTTGTTGGGTGCCCCAGACTTCTCATTTCATTGTTACCACATTTCCAGCATTCTTTCTTGGGGGCACACCTTCTTTGACTGGCTGACATACCTGTAGAAGCCCTTGTTAATTTTTGCATCCCTTGCCAGGTTCAATTCCAGCTTTGCCTTGGCCTTCCTCACCTTATCCCTACACAAGTGAACTTCATCTCCAAACTCTTCCCAGGTTATCTGTCCTACTTTACACTGCCTATGCATTTGCTTCTTTCCCTTCAGTCTGACCAGCAGTTTCCTCCTCAGCAGTGCTGGTCTCTTGCCTTCCTTGCCTTATTTTTATCTTCATTTCTGTAGACCAACTAAAAAATAGATCCTTCTGCCAAGACATTAATCTTGGGGCATTTCCAGTTTTGGCATGGATTTTACAGCCTATTTTTGTCTTGCATTACCATCAATGACTGTAGAGAATGTGAAAGAGAATTAATATAACAGAGTCCTGCAATCCTCTTTGGAGTAGGGCAGTGAGCAATGCCAGGCACATAAGCAAAAGAGCTGAAATAAAACCTTGAGTGGCCATGAACACTTCTCTGGGTTAAAAATCTGATGGATCAAGAACCTCAAGTCTAAGAAGCAAATGCAGTTGTTCAACCCTGAAGACTAGAACTTTTCTTGAGCCGTTGTCCAAACCTTTTTAAAATTCTTTAATTACCTCAAAGGTGAACAGCCCTTTTATAAAATTTGCTTTTGAGAGAATGGAAACTAACAGGCATTTTCTGTACCTCCTAGACAACTAGATCTCCCTTACTAATAAATGTGTAATTCCCTTTGACAATATCCCTGTAGTCCTGAGTGACGTGCCATATGTGAGTCCATTCCAAAGATGGACTAAAATACCTTATAATTTCAAGATGTTTACAAAGGCGGACAACAAACTTGACAAGGCAGAATAATTTTTTGAAGCCAGGTCATAACGAATAAAAGTAAACATGTTGATAAATAACCTTTAAAAGCATCATTAAAAGCCTGCATCCTCTTAGGATATTAAAAAAAAATAAAAAATCTGTATTTAAAAGGAGCAGCTTAATTCTATTTCAGTCCACAAAATGAGAAATGTAAGTGCAGAGAATGTAAGTCTAGTTAAACCACATTAAGTACATTCAGATTACAAGTATTCCTTTCTAGAGCAGACTGACAGTTTCTCCTACCTGCAGTGTATGACACTCACAAGAACAAATCAGTATATTCAATTACTTACGTCAGGTCCAAGGATAATGAGGTTTTACTACAATTCTGTTCCATAAAATTTCATTAGTTACTGAGGTCATATTGATCTGTAATTAGATAATGTTTTGCCACATTTTATGGAGATTCTGCAGCCTCACTCAGGCCATACCAATAAAGCAAACAATGTTCATTTTCTACAGGCAGATAAAGTCAAGAAAACACAAAGGATTCAAGGGAAAAGAAAAAATAAAAACTCAAGTGGAAAAAACCAACCAACCAAACAAAAAAATAAAAACCTCAAAACCTCTCCAAGCTATTAAAATAGAGAAAAGCCACAGTGAAGTTTTGATAAAATGCCTCCTCCTCCCATCACCAAACCCCTTATTGGTCTGGTAGGAAAATATGGGAACCTGCCTCTTCTCTAACACTAAGGACATGTGCTGTCTAAGCTTATTTTTATGTCTAAACTGCACAGCCCTAGTCATCCTCAAGATGGAAGCTCTATCCTTTCCTCAGCACTATTTTCTTGCCTAGAATGAAATAGGTAGTTCCAACAGGCACTGTCTAGTATCAGCTCTTGTTTTTAAGAAGAAATGTTGCTTGAGTAGATTATAAGCAGGTGATTACAGGAAAGGGCAGATGGTAGATGCAGGCAGCAGCTGCCACTACCAGTAAAAATCATAGGGCAAGGTCACTTCAAGAACTCTGGTCGCTGCCAGAAATGGGTCTGGGGCGAAGTTTTTTCTGTATGTCCTTGAAATGAATGAATATTGGACAGCATGGAACAACAGATATTTTAGCCTATTTTTCCTAGAACAGAACAGAACAGAAATCAACTACACACAAAAAAGTTATTTGTTAAGCAAAAAGCAAAAGCAAAGTGCCATTTAAAAAAGAGGACTGCACCTGACCTCTAAAAAATTCCAACCAAGAGGCAAAGGATCAAATCCTTTCCTCCTGAAATGCCTGTATGGGACCTACAACAAACTTGTGGAGTACAGATTCCAGATAAAACTCCAGAAACAACAGATACATGTCTCAGGTTCCAGCAGGAGAACCTGATTTGCTTAAGGAGGAGTCAGGCAAAGGCCACTGAAAACATTCGTGCTCAGTGACATGCAGTGTGTCTGTTCATATAACTTTAAGCTGGTTACCAAATTAATTGGATTATAAAACTTGAGGGCAGCTAGATTTAGTAACAAGATGCCTAAAGGAATAACAAGGTAGCCAGAGCACAGACATAAATGTCTTGTGCTCCTTACATATCTACTTCTGCTATGTAATTTCTATGCCACAATGTGCTTTAAATTGCTTTGAGTACATCAAGATAACAGCAAAAATTGAGCTTGTGCTCTCCTTTCCCACGAGGTGTTCAGGGGGCTGAGCAATTCATATGCCTTACAGTTAAAAACAACACACTCCCAAAACAAAGCAACTAATGAAATATTAAAGCACCAAAGCAAGCCTGACCATAAGCAGAGACAATGAGACACAAGGGTGTTTTTATCCGTTCTTTCTCAGAGAAGGTAATGGACCAGTTTAAACCAATATTGTTCTAAGGCCTGCCCTATGCTGTGAGATTGTATACACACTCTAATTATTTTTTTCTCACTTGTGTAGATTGCCTTTTTGTTAGAGTAGATCCACCAGATCTTTAGCACTGGTCTCTTGTAAACTATAACATCCATAAAAATAAAAAGAAAAATAAAAGAAGAAAAATTACATAGCTTCTTGCTTGAAAAAATGTAAACAAAATCACCATCAGACTACTCATGCACAGCCCTACTAGATGGAAAGTAAACCAGTTTATTAAATTTTTTAGGTTTTTTAGTGCAATAAAGTATCAATTAGGGATCCATGGCTATAGCTACCGTATAACAGAATCAGTATTAAATTATATCAATAAATAACAGGTATTCCAGCACCAAAGGAGTATTGTTACATTGGAAGGAATGTTAAAAAAAAGGAACAGAATTATATTAAAGAGACATTCGTGTTAACTACCAAGATTAAATTAATTAATAATTAAACTCCCAAATCATAAATTAAAAACACATAAGATAAAATGAAGAAATAATCACAGAGATCTCTAAATCCTCATAACCCTCAAAAAATCCTTTAAGCCTAAGGGCTTAAGTTAATAACTTACAAAGTTAATGTTTCTATTTGGTATTTTTTACCTTTGGATGTTTCATGCCATAGAAGTCTATTAGCAACTTTGCTGCATTTTCCATTTTATTATCAGCGATTAGCGGCCACCAGGGATAAGACATTTTTTTAAATGCAACATTAGCATTAATATTCTTGAGACAAAAAAGGATCAAACATATTCAGGGAGCAGTTAATTAGGAATGTGATTGTGTGTTTACCAGATAGGCCTATGGTGTATACAGCTACTAAGAACTGTGGTTGTATATTTCTTCAGTTTTTAAGTGTATGAATTGCATTTAAATTTCTCTTTTATTAAGTTAGGAAACCATGTGTAAACTTTTCCTGACTTTGTGGGTGGTTTGGTTGGGGTTTTTTTTGTTTTTTTGTTTTTTGGGGTTTTTTTTACACACAGAATCACACACAGAAATTCTAGGTTGGAAGAGACCTTTAAGATCATCGAGTCCAACCCATGTTCTAATACCTCAACTAGATCATGGCACCAAGTGCCACATCCAGTCTTTTTTTAAACTCTTCGAGGGATGGTGACTCCACGACCTCCCTGGGTAGATGATTCCAGTATTTGACTACTCTTTCTGTAAAATACTTCCTCCTTATTTCTAGCTTGCATCTCCCTTGGCGCAGCTTGAGACTGTGTCCTCTTGTTCTGTCGGTTGTTGCCCGGAGAAAGAGACCGACCCCCACCTCACCACAGCTACCCTTCAGGAAGTTGAAGAGGGTGATAAGGTCACCCCTGAGTCTCCTTTTCTCCAGGCTGAACAACCCCAGCTCCCTCAGTCGCTCTTCATATGGCTTGTGTTCCAAGCCCCTCACCAGCCTCGTTGCTCTCCTTTGGACACGCTCAAGCATCTCAACATCCCTCCTAAAGTGAGGGGCCCAGAATTGGACGCAATACTCAAGGTGTGGCCTCACCAGTGCTGAGTACAGGGGAAGAATGACCTCCCTGCTCCTGCTGGCCACACCGTTCATGATACTGGCCAGGATGCCCTTGGCCTTCTTGGCCACCTGGGGACACTGCTGGCTCATGTTCAGCCGACTGTCAACCAGCACCCCCAGGTCCCTTTCCTCCTGAGCACTGTCCAGCCACACTGTCCCCAGCTTATATTGTTGCAGGGGGTTATTGTGGCCAAAGTGCAGGACTCGGCACTTGGACTTATTGAACTTCATCCCATTGGATTCTGCCCATCCCTCCAACCGTTCCAAGTCCCTCTGCAAAGCCCTCCGTCCCTCTAACAGATCCACACACGCTCCCAGCTTAGTGTCATCTGCAAATTTGCTAATAAAGGACTCTAAACCCTCATCCATGTCATCAATAAAAACATTAAACAGAACTGGCCCCAGCACAGAACCCTGAGGAACACCACTGGTGACTGGCTGCCAGCTGGATGCAGCACCATTCACCAACACTCTCTGGGCCCGGCCATGCAGCCAGTTCCTGACCCAGCACAGAGCGCTCCTGTCCAAGCCATGGGCTGCCAGCTTGTCTAGGAGTATGCTGTGGGAGACAGTGTCAAAGGCCTTGCTGAAAGTTTAGTTTTGTTTTTTTCAAAACAACTGTAATTGAGAAACTGTCAATTCAAGAGAATGAAGATACTGTCTATAAAATGTCTCTGCATCTCATTTATTATGGAAAAAATATAGATTTTCCTTACAAGTATTGCAATACTTCCCCTTTCAAATATATGGAAGCACATAACAACCACTTATCTTTGCATTTAAGATACAAATATGAAGTGAATCATTTTTGCATTGTTTGAGATGAGGTAAAGAGGATGGTGTAAGAAACAGAGAGATGTGTAGCTTTATAGTTTACTCAATGGTTTTGAGATAGAACCTGTGATTTTGAATTATTTTACCCAGTGTATGCATTTCAATGCTTGATTGTGTCTGTGTAAGAGTGAATTATTACATATTACTTCCAGAAAATTTGATTTGATTTAGAAGCACTGCTTCTGGGAAAGGAGTACTATTTTTTTCCCTAAATACACAGAAAAAGGTGAATGCATCTGTACCAAGCACAATGAGGTAGCAGGTCTCTCAAAATTATATATATCTTTATTCAAGATACGACCTGTAGACCATTTAAAAATACATTGACATTATAAAGCAATCTCTGGTTTGGGTTTTTTATTTTGTTTTGTTTTTTAATACATATAATTGGCCTCCATTACTCTTTCTTTTCTCTTCTATACTTTTAAAACTCAAGTAAAAAGGAAAAAAAAACCCTTGTGCATTATACTCAGCAAGAACCTGTTACACGCCACAGACAGCAATCACAGCTATCCACAAGATTATTGTGGATTGTCAGAAAGCAAAACAGATAAATTCTGAAAATGTTGTGGGTTGATTTCCCAAACTTCATAAAACAGACTCACTGTGCAACCCAAGTATCACAAAAAAATAATTGAAAAAGCAACATGGGGTGAAGTTATCATCACTGAGTAAAAGCAATCCAATAACTGCCTTCCCTGTGTCTAAACCAGAAATCTGCATCCATCACTGAAATCCATACAAATCATACAGACTTAGACAGCCACAGAAACAGTTCAGAAGTAGCTGGAGAGGGTTCCAAATAAGGCAGCTGTACCTATCTTGACTGCCATTTTTTCAGTTCTCAAGAATTAACAACTAACTAGAAAGGGATTAAAATCATCATACTCAGTATTTATAGTATTAAAACTAGATATTCCAGTCAGTTTCTGGCACTTTTCCTTGCTATACAACAACCAAGGTTCTGCTTTAACTTTTTACGGAATGGTGACCTCAAACACTGCTGGTTTGAAATATTTGTGGTAATAATAAGTAATAGATGCCACAGAGGAAAAATATTAAGTTAACAGACCAGAAATACCTTTATTTTCAACTATCCGTCTCTTTCAAAGATAGAGCTTTTGGTAAGGGCACATCTCTACCTCTGGGCAACCAAAGTTCCAGTCCTTGTTTTAGAGGCATAAAACTGCACTGTGGGATCCAGCCTTTGGTGAAAGTGAAAACCAGAAGAAAGCATTGACCCAAAAGCCCATCAAAAGGTATGGATAGAAGGTACTCTGCACCTCATTCAGACTGCAGAAAATTTATCTGCATGTATATTCAGAACAGTGGGACCAACAAGAGCACAATGTTCACTACATAAATACCTCATTCATCTTAGCTCCACTGACTTGCCTGACAACAGTAGGGGATGAAAATGCTCCAGAAGTTTATCTTATACATTGTCTAGTTTTTTCACAGTGGGACTGCTTCTAATTCCAAATGTTGTCAGATTTTTTCTCTCCTGCCTATAATAAACACCTTCCCTTTTGGAATCCACTTAGTCTGCTGTTGTGATCTTGCCAAGAGCACAAGTGATTTCAAATGTCCCTAGTTTGCTGTGATCCCACACATTTACTGTGTGCTCCACAACAATCTTATTATACCATAAAAGATGAATTACAAATATTATGTACACTTAAACTGTGGTGCAGAAGCACTCTACAGAGCACTAAGTAACCCTGGTACCTGCACTACATCTTTTATCTCCTTCCCTGCTTTATGCATAGAAGTCTTCAAAGGGAATTGTAACACATGAGAAAAACACAGCACATACCTGGAACTTGTTCCAGCATACAGCTAGGTAATAACACACAGTGGTGTATCCCAGTGTATGAGAGATGGGTACCACTCCTAGGAATAGCAATTTAGACATGGGAACAATGAAATCCTGGTGGGTTTTTGTGTAGGTCTAAGTTTACAAGTAATTTTCTAGGACACAATCTTTTTGGAATAGGAGGCATAGCAAAAATAACCTGCCAACCACTTCTCCTCTAGCCTGAAGGACCAGGGATTATTCCTACCCTCTACTTTAATGTCTGATCCTTTCCAAGAACCAAGCAACTGTTCAGCATATCTCTTAGAGTGTTCGGGGAACTTTCAATTATATTAAGGTGACATAAGGTCTGTTTGGGTTTGTTGGGTGGTTTTCTTCCCCCCCCCCCCCATAGTAGGGTGCCCTGATGGCAGGCAGACTTATCTAAACAAATGAACAAGCATTTTGAATAGGGAATATAATTAATGATTGAACATTATGATAGATTCAGAGGTAGCCCAGAAAAATACCACCAGCATTTTTCTTACTCATATGAAAAGAGGAAAATACTGGTGAATTATCTCACTCTAAAGATGTGTGTTACTGGAAGCCAAGCTTTGCAAAGTTCCCAGCACTGAAGAAGGAGCACAGGCCTTCTGTTCCAGAAAGGCTGGTCGCCTGGACCTAAAGTCTCGTAATGCAAATGTATCCCAGTTTTTTTTCCCCCTCCCTATGATTTTAAGCAAAGAAAACCAACCAATTAAGAAACCAAGTTCTCTCTAGATATTGCGGAAGGGGGCAACAAAAAAGAGCTAGTGCGTTATTTTTGTATTGGGTTTCACTTAGAACACAGTTCTACACTAATGTAGAGAAGACTGAAAAATTGGAACTCTGACTGTTCATTTATTATTTCAGTTCTTCTCTTCTGTTGATTTCCCTGCTTGTAAAAGGAGATTGTGCTTTTTATTTTGTTTTTAACCAAGAGATGGTCACCTAATATCTGTTGTGTCCCATGAACAATGAAAATTACACAGACCAAATACACTGTTTGACAGACAAAATGTTGGGCTTTTTCTTAAGAATTACCCACAAATAATAAATGGGCAGTAGAGCTGACAAAGACATTGAGAGCTTTTCAAGCAAAAAAGAAGTGAGACAACAGCACATCGACATTGATTTCTATATGATACAAGCCACCACAATTACTTTTATTAGCAGGTTGCTAATAAAAATATTTTTTTACTATTTTATTGTATTTCTTTCTCTCTGACAAGTAAACCACTAGTAAAGACTATGAGCTGGAAGCACCTCCTTCCACATCATATTAGGCAAATATTGTTCGCAAATATTGTTTGCAAATATTGTTTGTAAATACTGCCTTCTGTCCTGGTCAAAAGACATTGCATTTATTTTCTCTGAAGGAGCATGAATTCACATGTTATCAAGAACTCCAAGGACAGAGTTATCCAAGAACATCAGAAAGGACTAGACTTCCAATGCACTGTCTTTCAAGGTTGCTCAGGCAGTATCTGTATGATGAATAAAGGGCTCTGGTGACATGGGGCCATGCTTGTTTGAATTACATGATTGCTGGTTTAGTAAAACACCATGACTATCACGCAGTTTTAAGAACAAAAAGATCACTAACCTCTGTAGGAATGATCTGCTAACACAGGTTTCATGACATGCTGAGAAAACACTCTCTGAACAAGATTGCTTAAAAAGCACAGAAAAAACCACAATAATTTACACATCAGCTGAGAAGGGGTGGGGAGCAGGCACTGTGTCCAAAACACAAATACACAACACAAGAGAAGGGCACGTTTTTACGTATTGTAAATACCACATTGTAAGTTAATCCTCCTTTCCCCCATTCTATCCTATTTGATCCCGCAGCTTTACTTCAGTATTTAGTAGACCACAATTTCAATATGTTCCATTGGCATTACTTTGGTAACCCCAGTTCAAGTGCAACAATGAATAGAAATAGGGGTCACCAAATGTTCTCAACAGAAGTGGAAGGTCTCCAGGATGAGTAAAGCATCAAAGAATGTGACATAATAACTGTGGTTAAAGTATTTTGGGTTACTGAGCCTACAGAAGAGACGGCTTCTAATATTTAAAAGGCAGTTGATAGTGCAGATGGAAGTACATATAAGAATCATATACATATAAGAATCATATACATATACTACATATAAGAATCAACAATGACACAACCAGAAGCAACAGGCAGAAACAAAAACAGTGAAAATGCCAACCTCATATAATAATAATAAAAAATAAACCCCATACTGGGAGGATCGCTGTTCTATGAAAACCTTCCTGTCCAGCCATGCAGGAGACACTCTGGCAGTCACACTCAGACCACCTGAGCTCGGGTCAAAGCCCCTTCACACTGGGCAGCTCCAGTCACCTGATGGGTGCCCTGCTTGGCTCCCTAAACACCCCACACTCAAGCATTCAGACAAGGTTTTCCATAGCAGAGTTTCAGTTGTCTGAATGCTTAAAATACTTTAATCATGGTGCAATATCAAAAAAACAGCTCAGGCCATGTGCCTCTGAGCAGGGACTCTCAACAAAGGAAACCCTGGGCTTTATAATCTCACAGTACAAGCGCACCAAAGTCTGGAGCCATCAGCTCCTGCTGTGTTCCCTGAGTACCCAAACCCCTGGCTGGGCCACAGGTCCTTGTGCTCTTTGTTCTGCAAAGGACTGGCACTTCATGGCCTCTCTCCTGGAGCACTCAACACCCAGGGCTCAACCTGCAGCTCCCACCCTGCTCACAGAGACACCAGCACAGAATGTATTCCTCAACAACTGAACATTGGAAACAGGCTGCCAGACAAGTGGTGCAATCTGTCTCACTGGAAATATCCAAGACTCAGCTTGACAGGGCTGTTGATAGACTAGTCTTAATCCCTGCTTTCAACAGAAAGTTGGACCATATGATCTCCAGAGTTATATTCCCACCTAGACTTTTTTCATTATTCCACACAGCTAAAATACTGAATTTTATGATGCATGATTCTTCCTTGCAAAAATGGCTCCAAGAAAGCTGTCATACTCCTCAGCCCTTCTTATTTCTATCTACATTCCACAAAAGTCTGTTTTCCACTCCTTTGAACAATTAGAAGCCACAAATCAATTAGACTATATCAAATAGTAATGCATGTAGGGAAAACACATATATACCTATAGAAACCTTACAGAAACTCTAAATTTGGCGCTAAGTAAAAAACACATTTTCTCTAAGGGAATTCCCACTGTGTCCAAGTTTCCTGAACAACTCATCATGCCTCCCTAACTTGGCACCAGCATGTTTCACCACATTGCTTTGATCAGTTGCAGCAGCTGTCCCCTGCATGCTCTGTTTCATTTGTGCTGGGGACAAGGAGAAGCCCGACGAAGCGCAGGACCAGCAATGGAAGTTTCAGTATCTCCTCTCAGACCTTGAACAGTGAATAGCATCCAGTATGCACAAAAGAATGAAGGATCAGAAACACAGAACAAAACAAGGGGGAGATGTAGCCTAAGGGATATGATGGAGTACAGAGCCAGCCATTCCCATCTGTCAGTGCTCATCAAGGACAATATGAGGACTCCAGGCAAAGTTGAGGAACCACAACTAGATCCTCATCCAGCTCCTGCCCTGTTATTTTACAGACAGACAGGACAGAATCTTTCACAGCATAACAGCCATTAAACAGCATCTCAACTGTACTACCTAGAATGGGCACTTTGTATTAAACCTTTCAACAAGGTGATCCAGAGTAAAAGTTATTACAGGATTTGTATAATTGGCAAATTACTCCCAAAAGTAAAATTTGCCCACTTGGAAATAGGCAAGAAAGAAGCAGAAAAAAGCAATTATTCTCAGAAACGTCCTATGATATTACAAAGTACCCACAAAAACAACCTTTTGTGAGGCATTAACCAATTTAAAACTCATGTATAATCATCTCTGTACAAACTATTTTTTAAAGTGCAAATATAGTGACATAGTTCTGTAATTCTAATTAAACATGTCATTAGCTAAATTTAAAAAAAAAAGCAAGTTTAAACACCAAACAACTATTTTAAGAATGACACTTGATTATGGAAGCTGAACTGTGTCTATGTGGCTTTAATGTTTTGCAACTGCACCTCAAGTCTATGGCACTGATAACTTTCATAAACACAATACTGGATCTGACAAAGCAATGACTTGCTGCAATCTGCCAATTTCAGAAAAAAGAAATCCCAAACCAATACTTCTTGCTAAATACAGAAACGCATGACTGTAAAGGGAAAAACAAGCCCTTTTTTCCCACACATACACAGAAGACATAAACCATAAATTTTCAGCTGCAAACAGTATTGCAGTTATAACAACTCAGAATACGAAGTTCTCAACATACTTCAGTACAGCTTGGTAAACATATTTGCAGAAACTGAATCTGCTTGCAAAGTAATTGAAAAGGCTTTTATGTGCAGGTTACACTTGCAACTCAGAGTATTTTTTTAATGCATGTATTAGTGAGATGTGCAAGGCAGACCTGGTTGAAAACAAATCATGAGAGAAATTCACAGCTGAGCAAATGAATTTACTGTTAATTATCACAAGGGAAAATGCACAGAAAAATCAAAACTATTTTAAAAGATCAAATAGAATTGAATATAAAGTCTGCCAAACAGAAATGTCATTTCCATTTTAAAAGACAAATTCATTAAATATTATCAAACTTTGCAAGGAGAAACTATAAGCCCTTCTTAAATGTGCAAGTGTATCTCATGTAGCCTCTCAAACTTGGATGGGTATTGTGTTAAATGCATATCTTAAAAGTGATGTTTTATTTGATTGGAGATGATCAGTTAAACTGACAGGAAGAACTACACATTTTTAGTAAATATTGCTGCAATACCTTGATAGATGTATAGCAAGTATTTTTACATATTTGTATGTTGAATGCAAATTAACAACACTTCAAATACATTTGTTTTTTTGGGCTCTTTTAAGACAATATCTCAGTAATGGATAAAAAAGAACAAATCTCCATCGTGTTGTTCACTTTGTTTCCTGCTCAACAGCATTTCTAAATTATTCCTTGATATATTCTAGTATACTTCCATTAAAGCTTTTTCCTATTACGTGTCAATGAAACTCATCACACAGTAAAAGAAAACATAGCACAGTACAGACAATATTTTTCTACCTGAAGTAAGAGGTGTTTGCATAAGTTCCTGAAAAATGTGATTGTCCTACATTTTACATCTCCCATGACAGAATCAACATTTAGCTCTGAGAAACCCAGCAACAATTAGAATCAAAGAATCATTAAGGTTGGTAAAGACCTTGAAGATCATGGAGTCCAACTTTAAACCTAACAGCATTGTGTTCATCATTAAACCAGATCTCCAAGTTTCATATCCACATGCCTTCTGAATACATCCATGGATAGTGATTCCACTTCCCTGGGCAGCCTGTTCCAATGCTTCACAAACCTTTCGGTGTAGAAAGTTTTCCTATTACATACACTCCCCTGGTGCAACTTGAGACCGTTTCATCTCACCCTATCACTCGTTAGAAAACCAACCCTCACCTGGCTACAGCCTTCTTTCAGGCAGTTGTAGCGAGTGATAAGGTCACCCCTAAGCCTCCTTTTCTCCAAGCCGAGGCTCCAGCTCCCCCAAGAGCTGTTTATCAGATTTGCACTCCAGACCCTCTGCCAGCTCCATTGCCCCTCTCTGGACACAGTCCTGCACCTCAATGTCCTTCTTGCAGGGAGAGGCCCAGAACTGCACACAGGATTAAAGGTGTGACCCCACTACTGCCAAGTACAGTGGGACAATCACTGCCCTGGTCCTGCTGGCCAAACTATTGCTGATACAGGCCAGGATGCCATAGGCCTTCATGGCCATCCAGGCAGACACTGGCTCATGTTCAGCTGCTGCTGACCAGCAGCCCCAGGTCCTTTTCTACTGGGCAGCGTTCCAGCCACTCTGCCCCAATCCTATAACACTGGACAGAGTTATTGTAACCCAAATCAAGGACCCAGCACCCTACAGTTGACAGACAAATTCTGGTAGTGAAGTCCTCCTTCCAAATTTTCTAATAATCACTTACTGACATTAAGTGATTAGTACATCCACATCTGTCTATCAGGATGGTTTTCTGCAGTGAACATCTGCATTAGCTGTACACATTACACTAATTAATCCCTTGTTAGCAATAAACACATCCCTTGTGTGTTTATCAAATAATCTCTCAATGTCTTTATTGTGGTTTTCAAGATGTGTGCTTTTGTTCTTTAATATTGTTTCTCTCTGAAAAGTGTGCATCAATATTTGGTTTTACTCAGGTCCAGAACCTAACTATCTTGAACTTTTATTTTTTTTTCTCCATAATAAAGACACGTCGGGTTTTTTTCCCCTCAAACAAGTCCATAGTATTAAAGGCTAAATGTAAAGACTTCCTGCATGATCAATGAGAAAACCTGAGAGCTGGTAAAAAGCTAGCTTCAGGCAAGTGACTTTGGATGATGTTTTTCTTCACCACAGACCCCTCCCTAGCATGTAATGTTGCTCTTAAAGCTCTTTGACCAGATCCTCCACTAACACTTAATGAAAATGATCTACACAACAGATCTACATAATGCAATACTGGCAGTGTGTTTCCATACAGAACTTCTTGTTACCAGTTTATAAAATGAAGTGCTATGTACACTTATAACTCATTTATTTGCAAATTACATAGGGCGTTTATGTCTAGAAAGATCTATTGCATGTTGTAAGTTTAATTCACTGAATCTTCACCAATCTTTGGAATTATCTCTTACTATAAATTTGATATTACAGTAATTATATAACATGGGTTTTCTTCAGTATTCATTTCAATTGGGGTTGTTTTCAACACTTTCCACAGTTGTTTTTTCTTTTTTAGCTTTGCACCTTGTTTTCAGATCAATTAATCTGCATCAGAAATAGTAGTATCTCTCTTGCTTATTCTAAACTAAATAGCCTTTACAGTTATATATGACTTTGTACTCTTGAAATCTACTTTTGAAAAGACTGCTACCCAGCTGACTACTGTTTTGGAGGGAGAACCAGTTCCCTCTAAAATGCTGCAGAACATAACAAGATTTAAACCTGCTCAAAGTGAGATCTTATTTATGTGTTTTGCACAAAAAATCCAGTTATTTCTGAGGTTAAAAACAGGTGTTTAAACATTCAGTTCAACCAGAAGAATATGGTAACATTTCAATCCAGTGTGTCATCGCAAATGAAGACTGTTTCTACTACATTGTAGCACAGCATGTGTAAGAGGCCAATGATTAATACCCAAAAGTATTCTTTCTGTGATGATGCTGTTCCATCCCATCAGCAGGATCATTACTCATGAAACCAACTCATCCTCAGGAAACATTCAGCTTCAAACTACAAAGTACTCATGTGCTCTTGACCTCAGTGGATGATTGTAATTGATGTGCTGGTAATACCTAGGCAGCAACGTGCCTATTGTATGATTGCTTTTGTGTTGCTCTTTCACAAAGCTCCAACAGAAACTCAAATTTTGGTATCAGAGGTCTGTTACACTAGTTAGATAATTTTGTCCATGACAGTTTAAAACTCATGCAATTTCTGAAATCCTGAGGTACCCTACAAAACTAGGGGTCTGAGGCTCCTTTTGTCTTTTTACACCCTAACCCATTATGTGCTTCATTTATCTTGCAAGAAAAACAATATACATTTTTGGTGTTTTTTTCTAAATTCTGATTTTTTTTTTTCTGACATTACTTTCAAAAAAGCAGATCTCCAAACTTTCAAATACCTGATTATTGGGGGATTTAATAATATGGCTAATAATAAAGAAAAAAAGAATCATAGTGAAAACAAACACATAATTCTTATCCATTTTTATTTCTTTACATTGCAGTAGCAGGTATGAGTACGTGCCATGCACTACAACCATGTTACTGGTACTTTAAAAAACACATACAAGATACATAAAACTTTGTTCTCTAAACAATTTAACCATGTATATCTGTGTCATTTCTGTTGATACCACTAAATTCTGAAACCCTTGCAAATACACCCAGCAGAGAAGTTAGATCAAGGGCTAAAATACTCGATAAATACAATTAAAAAACAAACAAAATATTTCAAAGACAAAGCAGCAAAAAAAAAAATACCCAGAAAAATAATTTTGAAACTGTTTCAATTTACAGACCATGTAATTTCTATTTCAAAAATCTACAGATATTTATAGACTATATATCTTACATACATTATCATACTCATACTGAAAACCTTTAGAGATTTTTTTCTCTTACGGAATATAATGTTGTCACAGATTCTGGGGATTCTGCAAAACCAGTTTTACTGAAATTTTCAAACAGTATTTCAATTTTCAAACTATTGAAAATTACATTTTCAGTGAAAGCATTTCTACCTGAAAATATTTAACCAAATTTGATCATCAAAACATAGCTGGCTGTGATATAAAGTCAGTCTAGACACCATATGCACCACAAGCACTGAAGCTACTAAATCAATAAAAATAATAATATACTTAAATAGAGGCATTATTTAATACAATATTTAAATTATTAAAGGATTAAATACCACCTACAAAAAGTAATTTATGAGTGCATAGTTTGGTAGCAATAAACCAAATACTTAAATTATTAAATTACACAAACGTAATGGCTAACTCTATAAGTTAAATGTTCACCCTGACTACTTGCTAGGCAATCACAGTACATGATGCAGTGTTTGTACAACTCCAGATATCACAAAGAAAACAGGAACATACAAATTTAGAAACACTGTCAACACCTAAAATCATAACACAATGTTAATACATGTCAGTAGAATAAAAATGGAAATCCTAAACAGGGTGATGAATAGTTGCTGTAACACTGCCAAAAGACCAGAAGGGAGCTCATACAAGAAGTTTACCGATGTAGGAGTGACTTTGCAAATATTTATTTAATATTAGTATCGGAGAGAACATATACTGATGTCTCTCTTACAGCTCTGAGCATGCCTTGTGAATAGTAACTGAGCAGATTTAAATCTGAAACAGACAGAAGGTTAACAGAATGTGTAGATCTATCATTTTAACTCTAAAAACTTCATCATGGTCTCATGATATCTACCGTGGCTATGACTGAGAACCTTGCAAGTATTGTGAATAGGTCATGATAATGATTCATCAAATGATTCCAAATAGCTACTCAGAGTGATTCTAAACAATGCAACAGGCATGTGAAAAACTTTAATGCTACCTTGTGCTTCATCTGTCAGGAACAGTATTATTTTTAATTGGACTTTAGTACTCGTGCTCCCAAATTAAATCAGCGTTTAAAAGGCACTTTCTCTTTCAACAAGTGCCTTTGTTCTATCACCCATTTCCTCTAAGGACTCTACAATTTGCAAGACAAATGAGACCAGGTGGAACCCACAAAAGCGCCAACAAGTCACACTTACTTAATAAGAGGAAGAAAGACCTTCTGATGTACCATTTTCATTTGAGTTACAATCACAAACCAATGTTTCACTAGTGGTTTCCTCTACACTTAACAACAAACATGGAATAAACTGTACTTGAAAGGGTCACTTGAGATTAGTCCTAAGACTGATCCCTTAACATGGGTTCTCTGTTAAAAATGTAGAATTGAATTCCAGGGAATAAAAACAGTTTCTCCAGCAGATAGCAAACTAAAGAAATTCCCTCAGGCTTCAGTTACCCTCCAGAGGCAGGAAACTTCAAACCTCAAGTTATAAGGTTACCACAAGTAAGCTATGAAGGGGTCCAGTGAAGAACCTTCAAGCCCACAAGCTACAAGCTTCAGCTGTGTGCCAAAGACCTTGAATATGCCAGAAGGAAAAAAAACCCAAAAAACAACCTTAGAACCCCCAAAAAACCAAAAAGTAAAATTTGTTCAGAGAAAAGCAAATTAAATCAGAAATATGAAAGGTACTTATAGCCTATTTTAGGGAATCTAGTCTTGGATTACGATGCAGAACAAAACAATACACTGTGCACCTAAAGTATCTTCTCCTTTGGAGAGTTAAATGCAGCATACAACAGAAGCAGGAAAGTTTGAACCTGTATTTCAAACAATGATGGGAAATATATTCTTCAGTAACGACAATATTTAATAAATACTAAGGCTCAGTGAACCTAAACTGACAAAGTTGCTTTCTTACATAAAAGTGAGACCCAAGAACAAGGAAAGCTAGATAGCAAAGCTCTAAGAACTGAACTACAATTCTCAACCACGAAAAAACCTAAAAAGGAACTCAAAAATTGTTTCTTAAAATGCAAAGAACTTAGAAATTTGAAAAGTATTACTACTTGGTACTTGCTGTAGCATTTATTATATTTTCATTGACAGAAATAATGACAGGTTAATTACATTTAAATATTTTTATTGTTACAAGATTTTACTTGTAAATACATCTTTTGATAGATATTTAAATTGATTGTATTAATAGATGCACCTATACAGAGAGAAGTGCATACACAAACATATGTTTATTAAGCAAACACAGGTCGAACAAGAATTCTAGACATACTGTCAACATTACAGAAACCTCTTTATGGCTTCTACTGCAAATTCTGCTTTTCTGTGACAGTCAAGCGAAGACATTAAGTACGTAAAACTAAGTATTATGTCAATTTCCATTACTCTGTTAATGCAGCACCTGTATTGCTTTCCAATTCAGAAACAGAGGAAACATCAAAATATTCTCATCTTTTCCTGTGGAGCACAGCTATAATAAGGTATATGTATGACCACAACAGCTGTAAGATTTTAATCTGTCACATTCCTTAAAGTATTTGACACTGAATGGCTTCTAAAACAGGGAAATAATATTTTTCTAACTTGAAATCAGTCAAGAAAGTGAGGAACATAGATATCAAATCACTTTTACAAAATTAAACTGACAAGTAGTCAACATAATGAGAAAATAAATCTAGATAAATAAAAGGAAAATAAATTATAAATGCAGTAATCTTTATATCAAAACTGATTGATCAGAATAACTAGAATATATTTCTATCTACTCATAGAACTCCAGAAAATGAGTACACAAATATAAATAAATTTACATGGGCTTGTAAGGCATACCTTCCCTTATGGAAATGTGGGAGTTAGTATGACATTTTTTGTTCCTTGGTTGGCTGGGTTTTCGGAAAATTGCTCCTGGTGCCTTAATTGAAAGGAAGAAATGCTCCTCTCCTCCAGGCTCATTTCCTTGAGTCCTCCCACTCCAAATCAGTTTTGTCACTCACAACTGATTTTACAAGTCGTTAGAAAACAATCTTTTCTTTTCTCCATGTCCTCCTACCACTCTGATGAACATAACAGTCTAACTTAAACCACCACCACAGGAACCCACAAACTCAAGTGAGCATCCTTAGCAGATACCATTTCAGGTCACTGCAAACACACTTAAGCTACATACATAATCCTGTATTAAATAAAAGTAAAGGTAACTATAGAAGATACATTATTAATATACCTTTTCTTTTATATGGATTGATATTAAAACAATGTTTACTTTTATTAGTTTAATTAATATTTAATATTAAAATATTTTACAAATACAGGCTTCTTTGGAGTCTGAGCACAGCTTTTTCATGAACCTATCTTAGGTTAAGATCTCAGTAGCAGTTATCAATCACTAATTCACTAGAAGTTTTCTCACATTTAAGGCTAAGTATATACCTCAATCTCCAACTAAGCCTGAAAGGACTTTCTTTGGAAGTCCTCATGAAAACCAAAAAATTAATTAATCAAAACAATTTCTTAAAAGAAAAGTGTCCTGTGGGCCCACTTGGTAAAAAATATCTTAGTTTTTAACACTTAACAAAGTTTCCTGTTAAAAATAGTCCAGCTTCCAGGACAGGTTCCCAGTCCAGAAACAGGTCTGGCTCCAATAGCAGTTTCAGCTTAGTAACAAAACTCTGGTCAGCTGGCACCTCAGTGCAGTAGAAGCTACAACTTCTAGCACTCATGGTGGTGGAAGCAGGGCAGGCTGAGTGACCCTGGGTACATCTCAGTCTTGCCTAACAGCCGTACTTCAACTTGGGTACTCCAGTCTTGGCCCTGAACTTCCCTAAAGGCAAGAACTATTTCTAGTCATCACAAAATCTCTGGATAGGCATGAGCACAGAATCTCTGCTTCCTTTCCTGGTTTTCACCCGTGTATGTAGAAAAGAACATTCAAAGAAATTACACTGCTGGGAAATGGTCAGAGATATCTTGCATAGTGAGCCAAGACCATGCGCTCTATAAATTTCTTCATACTTCACCAATAGGTAAAATTACTCTGCTCTGGATTTTTTTCTTCCTTATTTCCAGCTGCTAACCTTTACTAAAAAACTCCATAAACTAAAGACATTCCTCAGGAGCCAGTTGCTCCATTCCCCTGCACTATATTTGCCAAGAAAGGGCAGGTGGCCCAAACAGCAGTCTGGATGGAAATGTGATCAACCATACAAACATTTAGGAACCTTGTGCCCAAAAAACTGAATGGGAGTTGGCAGGCATGAGAAGGTACATTACATATCTTATTCCCTAAGACTGGGAGCACATAAAACACATTAACCCATTATGGGGTTAATACATGGAAGGATATGGCCCACATGGACTTTGCCAGAGTAGCCAGATCCAGGGGGAAGGAGACTGAATTTGCTTAGATAGTGTAGTCTGATTCTGCTGAGCCAATCATATGCTCAAAGAGCTAAAAAATATCAGTGTGAACAGTGTTCTATTACGCATTAATAGGAAGCAATCTATATTTCGTTTTAAATTGTCATATGCCTTAGCATGCCCACTATAGATGAAACACTGGAGAGGAAGCATGGGAAGTCCTTCAGCACCATGTTTATGACAGTATCCTTCCAGCACTCAACATGAATATGCACACAGCAAGGGTTTCTGCTTGAGGTACTGAGTGCAATACACAGGCAGCAAATTTTCAGAGGTAATGAAGTTCAGAGAAGCTAGGGCTTCTGTCATCAAAATATTTCAGGAGATTTAATTTCTTCCTATAGTAGCACCAGAAATGTCACTGGCATTACTAGGGAGTGAGCAATTTACAAGTCAGGTAGACAGAACAGAGTTCTACTTTTCCCTAGTACTAGTAGCAAAGCATCATTTGGCACAATCAATTTGAACCTGTCATGCATATATATAGATGTTCATGCAAACTTAAAAAAAAGTATTGTTTGGGATTTGTTTTTTTCAGTTTTAAGGTTTTGGTTTTTAATTGGACTTACTGTTTTCTTCAAAAGATGCATGCATTCAAATTTGAGGATTAAGCACCTTCCAAAATTAGAATTGTCACTATTTAAGGAGACATGGATTGAAACATTTTTCCTAAACTTTAATTATACTGTATGATGCCTGCAAAGAAGCTATTCATAGGCTGACAGATCAGATTGGAACACTGCCTGGTGGGTTTTGCTTGACATGATGATACCCAGCAACTGGTTACTTAACCAACCCCATCAGTGTGTCCTCCACACTTGCAGGTTTCCATTCTGGCTAAAATGTCCTAGCGCCATTCTTCTTCAGTTGTATTAAAATCTGACTTGTTTTTAAAACATTTTAAGCTTGTTGTAAGTATGAATACTTTGCTTTTCAAACAGCAAAAAAATATGGTTTTCTCCCTTTTTGTTCTGTGTTTTTCACCTTTTTTTTAATTATACCCTTTCCAGTACAGCAATTATTGATTAATTTAAAAAAAAAATTCAAATAACAGTTGTAATGACATTTACTTTACCATAATATAAAATCCCCAAATATTTGTGACACGTGAAATCAAAATGTGCTTTAAAGAAGGGATAACCTGTGCTTTATGGGACAACCTTTACAGATTAGGTGAAGACATACCTTTCTAGCCTACCTACACTCCAAATCTATCTTCAGGTATCAAACCGTAATCTGCTGTGTTGGATCACTTAAGCAGCACACTTTCAAGAAAACATACAAGAGTATTCACATCAGCAAACATTAAGCATACTAAATGCTTAAGCAGGATCATTACAGACTGTAAGCTTCTTTACAAAAGCAACAGATACAGACAGATTTCTTCAGAGCTTATTAGGGATGAGTCTAATTTAGGTGCTCTGAATTGCTGCAGAAATCTACACTTGCCATAGACTGAGTCTGAGAGGAGGTCTTGATATAGATATCTAAATACCCACTGAAGTCACAAGAAGTAATGGTATAAGAAACATGTTATCAAGTTTATACATTTAATACTATATACAAAAGTGGTATATATACTATATACGTGTGGTAGGAACTGTACCGTTTCTCAAAATAACAACAAATTTAGCTAAGGGATGACCAACCCCAATAAATTATGTTGCTTCTGAAACAGTAAAGCTCTCTCACCTGCCCTACCTTAAAATGCGGGATAGATTTTCATTATTCTGAAGTTGTAAAACCCCAAGTACTGTATTAATGCAATCCTAAAATCACATATAATCCACTAACACAAAGTGCCTAAAAATACGTTTTGGGTTTTGTATTTGACAGAGTAACTGCTTGTATTGTGTATTTTCCTTGACAAGTCAACGAAAAGGGCACTGATAATACTGCTCATTGATTTAACCTTTCAGCCAAGTGACTGGTGCTTGCAACTGAATTACTAGCTGGGCTCTGGTAACACTTATGGGATGCAGAGCTTACCAGTTACTTACAACACCTGCAAATTTTCAAGTTCCTATTACATTAAAAAAAGGCAATGACTCTCACAGACTTTCTATTTGTTTCTGCTTGACTTCATTCTAGCAGTAACATTGTAATTCTCAAAATTGCACTCCATTGTTTCCAAATGGAAAAAGAATGAAAAAGGACTCAAAGAAACTGAAAGCCAAAGTCTTCCCTATTCTGTTTGTGGCAGAACTGAACACTTTCTTCAAAACCTCATAATGAGGTAAAGTATTCATCATGCTCCTCTTATGTTGAATAGGAAAACTAACTATTAAATCAGTAAGACAGTTTTATTTCAAAAAAATGCAGGGCTCTGATGAATTTAAAAGCAGCTGAAGTCAGCTGCAAGAATATTAGTCCTTATTGGGAAAAGCCAGGAAAAACTAGTTTTGCATTTAAATTAAAAAAAAAAATAAAAAAGAAAAATAAAGAAGTCGTATCTTTACAGTAAACATCTGTTTTTTACAACACTAACTACACAAATGAGTAATATAGCATTTTCACTACATCATTGATACTTCAAGGCCATGGACAATCCCTTCCATTATTTATATAATATAAAAATTTGTTTACATGGTTAAACTTTTTTAAAATTTATTTTAATAGACGAGTTGTGTTACTCAGCACTTAAGGTACCTGTTGTACCATTAAAATCAAAACCTAACACAGTGTAAGATTTTCCTTTGAGGAAGGGTAGGATTAGTAAGCATCTACCTCTTTATTGACTATTTCTTCCTCAGAGTTTTCCACATCATTAGGCTGTCAAAGCAGTAAATTTATATTCTCTACTGATTAAATTGTAGCTACAGCCACTGAGCAAGATTCTTGCTCAGAACACAACAAAAATCTATCAAAGGAAATCACAGATTGATTGCTATTTGTCAGTCCTATTGAATAATAAGTATCAGTTATCATCTTAGTCTCAACAAACATGACAAGAAAAATACTATTCCACCAGGATAACTTCAAAATAAGCTTTAAGGCCTTTAAGACAGTCTGTAAGGCATTGTTTAATGTATGATTTATTTCAAAATATTTGATTTTCAAGAGAAAATACTTCACTAAACATTTGAGGGATACAACAGATTTTCGTATGGAGTGGATGAGTTGGCAAAAATTTCAGAAAGGTTTTCAGATCTGATCAAAACCGAAAATAATCTTTCATCTGCAGAAACAGAGAATTTTAAAACCTTACTGAAGCATAAATAAGAGTCAATAACCAATAATCATACAACTCCACTCTATATTTGTATTAATCTTATTAAATTCATTCACTATTCAGAGTACTGCCTGCAGAAACATGGAGCAAAGTGTCCTCACTTTGTGAGAGTTCACACTTCAAGTGTTCTCACAAAATACTGCAGGTAAATCTTTCACACATGACTTAAAAATCTTATATATCTCTTTGTTGCATCATTGCATAGATGACAATAAATAAAACAAAAAACACATTTATCTACTCTAATGGTATTTTATCATCATCATCTCTGTCCTTTTGGAGAAGGCATCAATGTTGCAGCTTTCTTAAAAGATTTTATTTATGTACTATTGAAATGTGCAACATAATCCAGTTATAAACTGAAACAGTGCAAAAATCTCCTTTCAAAGCATAATCTTATCCATGGTCTCATGGTGTTTCCTCACCCTTGAATCACTGTGCTTTTCCCTAGCAAAGTACACACTGATTAATGTAAATGCTTCTCTGTAAACTTGTCCTCAATGGATACTCCTTACATTCTCTAACAGTCAAAACATCTCCCCAAAGACTCTCACACTTTCTGCATTACAATCCAGCCCTAACATTTTTTGGTAGTTAGAAGCACCATGTTCCTTAAATATGCAGAAAACGTTAGGTTTTGCTTCATCTCTATTTTGCAACACACATTTCAAATAACATTATGATCCTTTGAAGTATAATACACTTCTGAAACAGCTATGTGCCAAATCAGTAAAGCTATGCTAGAAGATAACACTCATCTTTCAGTAATTCTGATGTTCTGGAGGGTAGAATGGAAGCAGTTTCTGTGTACAAGCTGCAGTCATCTTCTACGTCTTTAAAAGCTTATTTGCAAAGTCAAGAAGAAAAGGGAATGGTTTGAAGATGTAAGCCCTTCAAGTAAATATAGTGATGTACAGAACTATTGTAAAGCACGTGAAAAAAATGAAGATAGCAAAAGGGTGAGATTGGGCTTGGCCCTGTCCTTGTTCAGGGACTAAGCAAAGCAATATGGACAAGGCCAGTCTGTAAGGGAGCAAATTAACACCCATTTTCACACATCACAGGTCCTATTTCCTTTCCTAACCAGAGAGGCTTTGCAGAATGAAGGTCATGGCTCCACCTTTCCTCTTTCCAACATCCTCATGAAATTAAAAAATGCAAGTGAAATGCCATTCAGTGGGGAAGCTAAAAGAGCACCTTCTTCTAACAGGGAAGATGATCACTCCACTATGCTGGAGCAGAACAACTGAGATCTGTGAGCAGAGGCAGAAACAGCCTTTTGTATTACAGGGATGCTCAAAGCACTATAATAATGAATAAGAATTTTCAGTCAGAAATAAGTTGCCTTTCCCCTTATAATTCCCACACAGAAACCTTAAATATTCAATTTATTCCATTTATTGATGGGTACGAGCATGTTTATGCATTCACACAATGCTGAAATCAAATGTTTGCTACTCCACTGGAAGCATATTCAGGATTCACTAAATGTGGGCAGCAGGCAACACAAAGTCATTCAGATGGGAACTGAGGCTGCTCTTTCTTCTCTCCTTCCTGAAATAAAGTTTCTATTTCATCTCATGGAAGCAGAAAATAATTCTATAGCTTAAATCTATAGCTTAAAGAAAAGTAGTATTTTGAATAACCATGGTTGACCAACAAAGCCTTAATGATAACATATGCCATCATAATTAGGCCCTTTTAGCAGCAATCAGGGCCATCCTTGACTGGGTTGGACTGATCAAATTATCTAATATAATAAATCCATTTTATTACCTGAGATACAGCCATTGAATTGGTGTCAGACTTACAGAAAAATATTTCAGACATCATTTCTGAGCATGTTTACTTGGTTGGTTGCTGTGGTTCATTATTTAATTATGAGAAACAAATTACTTAATTGAATGTCCATAAACCGACGGTTCCCAGCAATTATTTAACAAAGGGGATAGAAGAAAATAATACTGTGATGCAAAACCTAAGGGCTACATACTAAATTGCAAAGCAAAGATCTACATATTCAATTTTCAACAGAGAAAGTTAAGCTGTATTTTAAAAATATCCATTAAATAAATAAGCTATGAAGGCATAGAAATGTAAGTATTCGTTATAGCTTCTGAACATTTATGTAATCAAGTATTACAAATTACATGAAGAAGCACAGTTATTTCTGGGCCAGTTAAGTCCTACTGGAAGCAAAAAGAACAAGTGTGACACAAGAAAGATATTTCTGCAGACTAATCAGTAAAGTCAACAGTAAAACGTACATGTACACAAAAATATTTCATGCAGAGAAAGCTTTCTCTGGTCACTCATCAGACTCTATGCCAGAGGTTTGCAAGACTTCAGAAAGTTTATCCTACACTACTCTCTCCTTACACTTTTCCCACAGAAAATCAGCACTCAACTGAGCAACATCTTCAGCCAAAGCAAGACAGGACATGCTTCAAAACAGCAGGAAACAAATCTCAAGAGAAGTGAATAAGTACTACCCAGGAAAAACTGAGCACTTCAACTGATAACAAAAACCAAATCACTGAAGCCCCATCTGTTGGGAAATGCCTCAAAAATTTCACAACAAATTGGAACTGACATTAAAATCAATTCATGACTGTGGAGAACTCCATTGGTGAATAGATGTATTTGATTTCTATTTCCTGAATTGGCATATTACTTTCAAGGGAATCTCTGAGTGAGCTTGCTAGTCTCCATATACTGACTTTAAATGAGTCAAGCTCTAGCTTTAGTCATTTACTATAACTCAGAGCTCTTCTAAATGGACATTAGGCCATTTTTCCCTTTAAAGCTCAATTTTGGAATTATTTTAGTTTTTGCAATGCTTTGATTTCAGAGGGGAAAACAACTGAAAGTGTGTAGTTCCATTAACTCAAAAAGCCCTAGTTTTCAGCTCTTCTTATCAGAATGTAAGTACAGAAATATGTTTCAAATAGAAAGTATACACTGAACTAAATATAGATACAAATCCATCTATGCCACAGCAAAACAGAGCATCTACATCTTTAATTCACCTGACTACAATATAGTTACATGCAGTGAATACCTCAGGAACCAACACTGAAATAGAGACTAATTACTACTTGTGTGAGGTAATTGAAGGTATCTGTCAATATCTTAGAGAAGAGGAAGCTGAGGCAGATTAGCAGATTAGCTATTAAATCAGTCAGTTAATTGCAAAAACCTGTTTCCCCTCCCTCATTACTGAGAACACACACGTAGATGCTAGCTCCCAGTTTAGTCCTCCTGCCTGCCCAGCTCTGCCAGACCTGTCCTGCCTCTCCCCAGCTCAGCCTCTCTGCAGGACCCTTCTCATTGTGCCTGTCTCTTAGCCTTTTATTCTCCAGATACTGACCTATTCTGTCCAGATTTTTCACTTTTGTCTCTATCTGCAGTCTGCCTTACTATTTGTGCTAGGGTCCAGTGACTAAACCTGGGCCTTACTGTCTTTCAGAGTGTTTTCTGTGTGAATGGAAGATGGGGAAGCTGAGGGAAGAGAATATCTGAAGTTAATCTAGCATGGACAAATAGAACTGTTTAGCTCCAATATTCAGCAGAAAACAGCAAAGGTGGAAAAGGCCTCCCAAACAAAGTTGATTCATCTACAAAAACCAGTAATTAAAAAGGAAAACCAAAAACTGTTCATGCAGTAAAATAAAGGATTACTCAGAGATATTTCAGCTCTCCTATTTGTCTTAGTCAGACAATCTGACACAGACTTAGCTCATTCTGTTCAGACAATGAAAGTTCCCAGTGTACTCAAGTTATGCTTCAGAGCTGTAGTATATTAAGCCATAGAAACACAGAATCTTAGGAACATTTATTGTGGAAAAGACCTTAAAGGTCATCAAGTCCAACCATAAACCTAACACTGTCAAGTCCTCCACTAAATCATGTCCTTAAGCACCACATCTACACGTCTTTTAAATACCACCAGAGATGGTGACTCACCAGCTTCCCTGAGCAGGCCATTCCAGTACTTGACAAACCTTTCAGTGAAGAAATGTTTCCTAATATGCAATCTAAAACTCCTCTGGTACATCTTGAGGCCATTTCCCTTTGTCCTATCACTTGTTACATGGGAGAAGAGACCGACACCCACCTCGCTATTACCTGCTTTCAGGTTCCAGTTCACAAGTTTGTTTCTTCCCAGATAAGTATTTATTGTCTTAGATTCCATTAGGTGTTCCAATGTCTTTTTTTCTTTTGGTTAGGCATTTTGAGCTTGGTCCAACACTTTAAAGACTGTTTACAGCAGTGGAAATCTTTACATACCAGAAATTCTATAGCATGTGTCCTATCATTTGGTTATAGGGCAATAGTGCATATACAGAGTTCATGACTCTTTAATCCTAAATTGTCTGCTTTCCAGTACCAGATAATATCAGGTATTTTCTAAAAATACCTGAAAAAGCAAGAAAAGGTATTTTGCTTCCACACTCAAAACTTGTCCATAACCTAGTAAAAACGAGGACAGACCAGCAAAACTGTCCACTTGTTCAATAAAGGATTAAAAGAGCGGTTCAGAATGCATAGCTCACTTCAGATATCATAAGCTGTACTTCTAATTTCTAGACAGTAAAACTATCAAAATAAGGTTTTGGCATGTATCAGTTCAAACTCATTTATCAAGCTGATAAACCACTTCTTGCCCTACCCACCTCCTTCAGCAACTAAAGTACAGGGTGCATGAACCCAGATGTACTGTCAAAGGCATCCTCGAAGGAAAAGAAAATCACACATATCCTTATTTCTGGCAAATGGTAATACAAGAGAGTTAACCAAAACTTTTGCTTCAGCAAACTTTATTCCTGATGCATAGACAAAAGAAATTGGAATGGGCATTGCACTTTCTGAGAGAGGTTTGTGAGCAAGAACCATCATTTTTATTTGCTTTTTCCTACTAGTCAAAAAAAATAATCTAACTTCCCAGGTGTCTGAAGCACTGCTAATATACATTTCATGGTTGGATAAACATAAAAATGCCTACATAAACAGGAAAAAATATATGAACTGAAAAATGCTGCTGTCATCAGTAAAGTCTCACCCCAAAAGATAGATACAAGGTTCCTAAAAATTTTAATCTTTCAAAAATTAAAGAAATGTAACTTCAGAAGTTTGACCATGAAAAATAGTTGAAGAAATTTCCAACAAATACAAAAAAAATCTTGATGTTTTGAAATTAGTATGAAGGGTTATTTTTTTCTTCTTTTCAAAGTGTCACAGTGAAAAAAAGTTTAAAGACTTTTTTTAATATTTGGGTCCTTTCTGGAGCTGTAGTCAGATAAATACTGATTGTTTACAAACAAAGGATCAAAAATCAAAGCAATAAGTGCTTAAATGAAACATGCTCTGCCCTTTCTCTATGGAAAAATTATTGAAAACAAATATGAATATTTATAATTTCAAAGTTTATTCCTGATGTTGAGTTTCAAAGCTGAAAAAGCCCCAAACTCACAATGCTGTAGAAAATACAAGTATGCTATAATATTATTAGGATGATTAATTTGGTAACTGAAATGCAATGGTAATTTTCTTGTTGTACACACATGATTTATATGCACAGAGAATCTGTCTCCTGTGATTACTGGAATGTGGTCCCACAAGATGCCAGAGACACTGTGCTTCTCTCCACGGGTTTCTTGCATGGAGATGAACAGAGTTCAATCCACACCACAAACCATGCAGAGCAACGCCGTTCAAACGCGGATATCTGAACACAAGACCTGGAAACTTGTTCTTGGCTATGAATACAAACAGAATGAGGAACTTCAACAATCTTACCTGTAAACTGGACTAATAAACTAAGACTAATAGACTAATTCTCCCAGAAGAAAAATTCTGGGTTCTGAAGATAGTCAAATTAAGCCACCTGGCACAGAAACAGAGAAAAATTGTGGACCTACAAAAACAGAAGTGGGGGGTGTACTGTTTGATTTTTGGTTGATTTTTTTTTTTTTTTTTGCCTTAAGATACCTCTTCTGCTGGCCTTAATTGCTCAGAAGAGTGGACATTTTAAAAGATCTTGATTTATTAACATCGGCAGGATTTTCTGCATTGGCAGCTTCTGTATCTCCTTCACTGTTACCTCCTACAATTTCTTTCTTTGCAATGTCACCACTGAATGCTGAAGGAAAAATCCTAGAAGTGGACAGGTGCGGCGATCAGCTTCAGTGAGCAACCAGGGAGAGACTGCTCATGGAAGAATGAGGTTTATCTGAAATACAAGACTCAGAGTGTGGCTTCTCTGCAGGGACAGGAACGGCATCCTGTGACAAGGCATGCAAAGGAGAACTACAGATGGCTAAGCTGGGTAAAACTTTTGCAAAAATGATAGTAAAAACCATTTTGTTTAAAAATGGAGTATGGTTCCCAAGATATAGGTATAAATTTAAAAGAAAGAAAACAAGAACTACAAAAGGCATAAGAGTGTGTCCAGGTAGAGGTTTTATGTTGAGAAAGAAACCTCCTGATATGTTAAAACATACATGCAGGAAAAATCATTTCAATATTTCATTTAATTCCTGAAGTTATCTGAGTTTCCAGAAGTGGTAAACACTTATATTGAATTATATTCTGCTTATATTCTGCTTGGTCATTGTCAAAGCTAACACATTTTTTAAAAGTCTCTATTTTTCAAAGGTGCTTTACCTTATCTTCTATGCTAGAGAAACTGACACATCACAAAACACTGTCACAAAGGACAAGAAGGAACCTCCTTGAACAGGTCTTGGGCACATTTTCTCTGGCTGAGTAGTGCACTCAAAAATCCAACCAATCCAATCCAGTTTTGCACTGTGTGAGCAGAGCAAGAGCTTTGGAGAGGGAGTCTAAAGACAGCACACTAAGGAGATCTGGAAAGGCACAGCAATAAAAGCTGCCTGGCTCAAATTACCACTCTGAATATGCCCAGTATAGGAAGTAAAACACCAAGTTTTACTAGGGCAGCAAAACCTGGCGTACTTATTGTTGTTGTTACTGTACAACAACTCACTGCTGAGCTTATCTATGTCAATCAGATCATCTATGATCTTATGCTACATCCAGGCAACATTATTCCACTCAGCGTTAGAATTCCAAATATTTTCCAGAACAAAGCTAAGAGGTGTTACCTTAACTCATGTATTCATTCACCAGCTAATGTGGGGAAGAGAATCTATTTTAACCTCTGATATGATGTGTCAATGTCACCAGTACAGCATGACAGCACTCTGAGAGCCAGCAAATGATGCTCTTCTCAGTGAAGGGATAAACTACTACTTCAAAAGCAAAGTATCTGAGAATAAGGGCCAACCTGACACCTAGGCTGCACTAGAGTTTAAAACATCTCTCAAGAATAACATTAATTCCTGCACAGACAGCCTTCTGCAGACACAAAGTAGCTTAAAAGCACGGTCATCACCAGCACACTGCTACATAACACAGCAGACAACTTTGATTCAGCTTAATGAATGCAATAAACCACATATTTCAGCAGGTGTGAATTACATGCAGAATCAGGGAATGCAGAAATTCCAAAAGCCTGAGCTTGATGAAGTCAAACTGTAGACTGAAAATTCAGTTTAAGAGCCAGATTTTAAAAATAAAAAAAAGACAAAAAATGTTATTGATGTGTATTATATGTAAAGACAGAGTAATGTAAAGGTGATTGCTGGGAGGAAAATTGGCCTCTTTGTTACTCTGCAGAATGTGAATTTCTATTAGGAGCCTGGAAATAATTTATCTCAAAATATCTCTCAGATAAATCACAACTTATTCTTTTCACATTGCTTCGTAGAAACCAAAATAACTGAAAATGTTCAAAGCAACTGTTAAAGATGTCCAATACCTTTATAATGGTCTGTAGGGAGTTCTGATTGAGACTCTGAAGTATCAGGGACAAACATGAAACAGGTTACACTGCATAGTCTTTGTAACAAACTGAGTTTCCAGACAGCTTCAATGGTAACCTCCCTGACTGACTCTGCACTCCTGCTCTTTCATGCTGCCTTCACAACTTAAGGCTTCTTAACATTTCATCTGAGCTGATTCAACTTTGATTAGATGGGATTCAAATCTCTTTTACTGAAAAACATCTAAAAGTGGAATGAACCCACTGATGCAATATCAAATCTGTCTCTTGGTTCATTTTTCTTCCTGAACGTAAGATAAATATTTTGTGAAAGATCATAAATTGTCAAGATGAACATCTGAAAGAAGCCAGAGTCAAACTTTCATTGCAATTTCTCTGCTAATAAATTATTTACAAGAACAGAATGTCAAACAGTACACAAAAAGACATTAGATAACTTATCATCTGTGCTTTAGTTGGGTTGACAAGCAGTTTCAAAAGGACTACTTACAGTATAACCAGGAAATACGGAGAATAAGATTAGAGCACAAGAAAGGAACTGTTAATTGTGAGTTAAGGCTACTATTAGCTTAGTGTATAAAGGGACCACACGACTGTGACTGATTTATACCCAAAAACTGTCCCTTAAGCAACCATTGGTGCATACCAATGCATGCAGGATCAAGGTCTCACCTTGGTGAGGAAGGAAGCCAAGCTGGCAGCAGTGAAGCTGGGACCAGCAATGTGCCCTGACACTTCCCAGCTGTGCTCAAGCTGGCTGGATGCAGAGGGTGGAGCAGCCAGCAGAGCCACTGAGGGTACGAACAACCCTGGTGCCTGTGGTGCCCCCAACACAGCTCCCACCAGATGGCTTCCCTCTCCTTCCCTGGTATGGCCAGGAAGGGAGCAGGGCAGTGGCAGCACATGCAGCTCTCCTGGTGTAGCTGCTCCTGCCACCTCCAAACTCAGAGTAACACAGCCACCACCACCACCTCCTCCACATACCATCCCCTTCCTAAAATGCCCTTCTAGCATCAGCTTTACGTCCCACTTCCCTTATCACGTTCAACACTTGCTCTGACCCTTTGTGACTACCTAAGTCAACACCATCAAATCAGTAAAAAAAGTAAAGGAAATTAAAGAGTAAAAAAAAAAAAGTAAAGTAAATTAAGGAAACTGAATCAATAGGGTTGAAGCCCTCCTTGGGGATATATTGCAAGAATTTTTTTATTTTATTGTAAAATAAAAAATCTGTTTTTAAGGCTCACAAGCACCTCACATGCAGAGATTTACTGTTTATCAAAGCAGAAGATCTGTAGGAAAAGACCATCCGAGCTGTGGCAAGGAAAATTTCTTTCACAGTGCTGTCCATAGTGTACTAAGGCCCATCACTTCAAGTTTCACTTCTCATTTAGTAAATCAAGTCCATCTCTGTGATTAAAACAACAACAACAACCAAAATAAAGGAGAAAAAAAAAAAAAAACAAAAAACAAACTTATTAAGACTGCAGCAAATAAAAGAAGATTTTCCTGGATGGCAGCATTCTCTCAGTCCACCAGAAAAACTCTTGCCAGCTTCCAGAAGTTCACCAGATATTCACAACAAAGGATAAGAAACAGGAACTCTGATCAAGGGAGTCTCTCAAGAGTGGAAGCTTATCCATCACACATCAGCTTCAACTATTCATTGTCTCTCTTCAGTTTTTTTTTCACCAATTTTCATAGTGCCCACTACACATAATTTTTTATGTGTGAATAATTCTATTCATTCTATCTCTTATCCATAGAGCACATTATACACTCCCTGTAGCAATGCTCTTGGCTTTAGACCCAATGAACCCAGTTTATCTTTTTCCATTGAGTTCCAAATTTATTAGACATACCTCACTATTTTCATTTGTGATATAAACTTGCCTGACTTGTTCCCCAGCTTTAGAGTTGTGATCTGTCAACCTTTGGTAAAGGAAAGTTGCTTTAGCATAACAGTTCTCTGCCTGGTTGATGCCACCAGATTAAGTTGGTTTTTTTGTCTAGTTGAATGTAAGGCCCCCTGAGTATATTGAATATAAAGCACATGTCCACTAGAAGAGGATGAAAAATTTGAGAAAGATAAACAATGTTATCAGCAGACAAGGTTACTCATGTGAAGACATGAGACGTAAATTCACTACTGTATTAAAACACAAACATGAGTACTGAACACGAGTTTTAAAAAAGTCTTCTTGCTAGAAATTTATTTTTTAAATTACATGCATGTGTTTACAAGATTTTCTGCAAACTGATCCTGCTGTTTGTTCAGAACTAGCCTTTCAGATTAGCAGTCTTAGAAGGTATGAAAAGAGTGCATGTGACCACTTTCCTCCTCATTCTGCTACAGATTTGCATTCAGGTCTTACACAGCACTGAAACAGCCAAGGTGAATTACGGATCTGTCAGATTTCTCTTTTGCTCCTTACCCCAACCTCTAAGATATATTAAGGTATTTCCCCTCTTTCTAGGTTATGAAAAGCCTCTGAAGCACACACTATACTGACATAGATGGTTCTGCACTTCCAAAAATGCCTGTGAACAAATGTTTTTCAGCACTCCCAAGCCTGATTCAGCATAAAGCACACAGTTTCCTGGGGATCCATAGCATGCCTGCACCAGTATTCTGCCAGGAGCAAAATTTTACTAGAATCTATCGCCATGAAATTTTAGTCTTTTTATAGAAAATACACTCAGCTAGACAAAAACGTTTCACACCTTTCATTTGAACAGAAACCAACAGACGCATTAAGCCAGTTTACAAATTGTGCCAATTTTACCAGCAACGAGATGTTTTTCCTACAGTTCTATGGGCAATTTGTTTAACATGGTTTAAAATTGCAGGTCTGAATGCTACATTCAGTTTTCAAGAACACTGCATGGATATGGGAGGATCTGAGTAACTTTAGGTACTCCTGCTCCCCAAAAATGCAGAGGGAATAAATATACTTCATAATAAACTTCCTAGGAGGGTTAGGTATGACATTAAAAAAAAAAAAAGGAAAAGGAAAAGAAAGCCAAATCCAAAAAATAAACACTCATTAGTGAAAAAAAAATTCAATTCCAATCATTAAGTAAAATGTTTCAAAGTACAATCCCCTGTCACTGCCACAGGAATGAGAGAATACCAAATGACTCTTCCTTTTGCAAGAGAGAGAAATGTTTACTGTTATTTCAAAGACTGGAAATCTGGCATGGGAAAGAGACATATGTCATAGGAAAATAAAAAGTTAAAGTGGTAATAAATATTTAAACACAAACAGGGTTTCTGGAAATGATCCCTGTGCATTTGAATCAGTTTGCAGTGCTCCCCTGTGACTTTGGACATTTTGTTGGGCAGCTCTTGGTTCATATTTTCTAAGCTCTAATTTGCTTTAATCTTTGTGACTGAATAATGATGAACTGCAGAGCCTGGAACTATGCAGCAGAAGCCTTTCATCCATCCATCCATCCATCCAGTTCCTTTGCAAAATGCCTTCTGCCACTGATCACTTCTTCTCTTAGCCCATTTGTTGAACACTAAAGTAAATTTCACAGTCGCCCAGCCATAATTTAAAAAGTACTCAGACAAATTAATGGAAGCCTATGTCTCACATCCCAATCTATGTTAATGAACTGCCTTTCCCAGTTGTATCATAATAACCAATTTGGCCAAAATAAGCTTTAACTAGGACTCACAATACATTTTCTATAAACACACAATTTTATTCTGAAGTACAACACAGCAGGCCAAACATCCAGAGAGTAACAAAAAACCTAAGGACATGCTGGCATAGAGGTGATTGTTTTTTAATTTGGTTGCCCAGGAAAATAAAGTTTCTGCTATCATGCTGCACATATGTACCCACACAAGGGTAAAGGGTGGGCAACAGTTGTTTGTCTGAAGCTTTTACATGTCTGCAGGCTTTTCCCCATACTCAATTGCACCAAAATGTGTCATACAAGGAGCTGTACTGACAATGAAAGTTCCTAAACGTTTTGTGCAAACACTAAGCTGGATAACACAGTCTCCATTATTAAGTCTCCAACTGTCAATTAACACATCCGCCAGGGATGTGAGCTTTTATTCTTGATAGATAACCTACCACCTCAAAGTAAAGCAGAGACAAATCTTTCCTAACAGGTATCTGTTGAATACTAGGATACCAAAACATAAATTCTAAGTGGTTAATGTCTCCTATCAGCAATTAATACACTTGCTTGCTGATTCATCTTACAGAATGAGTAGCTGTCGAGGTGCTGTGGGACAGACAGAATCAGTATGGGCAGTTCTCCTCTCTCTACTTTAAAGGGATAACTTGGACTGTTACTACCATGCTATTTACACCATGAAGCCTACATGCACACGCCTGATATAGTAGAGACCTTGCCAGGACATGAGTATTTAGTAAGATGGTGAAGTCATCCTGAAGCAAATGTTACTAACTGGTTTGACAGGATTTTCTAGCTGGCTTCATACTAGGTTATCTTTCTACTTTCATTCAAATTATTCCTGTATTTCAGTTTTATTTTAACTATTGTGATAACATGAAAATTGAAATGTCATACAAATTCATAAACAGATTGGCCCATTTGTCCACAGAGCAGTTTTGAAATTAAATACTGATGTAGGAAAAGATTTTTTTTTAGTCAGAATTTGAGAAGCATCATGGGCTACTTTCCCATCTGTTCAGCTGTGGTTTTTTTTAAATATAAACAAAAATGCAATTTATTTTGGGAATTTACAGCTCTCTAAATAATAATCCACTATTTCCTTTTACAGTGCTGTAGTAGAAAAAATAAAACATTTATTTATTAGTTGTGGCTCTATTCACAGACAGAATGGTTGCAGAGAGATCATTTCAAGTGTTTATTCCACTACATGAATTCTAAGACTTCCAAGTGTTCTTCCTTACAATGTATTAGGTAAGACAGAGACTGCTAAATGAGCAAATATGACCTCATAATAAATTTAATTGATGTCAAGAATAGATTTAGGCAAATCCATTTAAAAGGTTCCCACAACAAATCAAATTATTTTCCAGGTTTGTGTAATGTGCTTCCAAAAACTAATACATCAAAGAAAGTAGTGACCAAGTATACAGTAATTTACTATGAGATCATGAAAAACATTCTGAGAAACCAAAAATGCATGTAAATCAATATCTAACACACTATATGCATCTGTCTCTAACTACTGAAAATAAACCTTTATGTAAGCATTCATTAATGAAGTCTCAAAGTACTAACCATGTGTGCACAAAGTGTGAATGTAAGCTAAGTGAGATAAATGAACCAAAAGAAATTTATGCAATGTGCACAAGTCTATGTGATGATCACAGAGTAAATCCAAGTCAGAGTTCCACTTCACTGTTGAGACCGTGCTCTATTCCCTACACTTGGCATTGCCAAACTGAAAAAAGTAGGTTTAAATTAAAACTTACTGCTTTGAAATTTTCTTAAACTTCAGTAACAAAAATATTACACAGAGAAAAACTTGACATAAAATTCTACAATACAGATAAGACAATTTAAAAAAAAATTAACAGACCAGTTAACAACCAGTTTTTCACACAGCTTCTGACAAGCCCACAAACCACAACCACTCACCTCTGTTTAGTTAAAACAGGTTCACCATTCCTTTTTTCCAACAGTACAGTTGGTTGCTACATTATTTTTGGACTGCAACCTCTGAGGAAGAGAGTATGGAGTATAACAAAAGACCAAGCTCCGTTTCCAAGGAGGAGGCAGTCATTCAGCACTGCCTGCTCGCTGGAATGCTCATTGTCCAAACCAACATTTCATGGGCATGATGGTGACTCAGAGAGGAGCCAGTGAACACCAGAATCCATGTCTTCTTTTTGGGTCTCCCCGACTCTGAATTTTCTGTTGCTGAACAAATGGAAACAGATCTAAGTTCAAGGAACCTAACACTGCTGCAACTGCCACCAAATGCTGAAGATTCCTCCAAAGAGAAAGAAAGAAAACAGGGATGTCTTATCAAACTGAAAATAAATTTCCAGGTAATCTGTCCTTGTCTGTTATGTGTGGCATAAAGGCAGATGTATAAAAATATTCACATCAAGTATCTATTTCACCAAAAAATGTATATTAAATAGTTTAAAATTAAGTAGTCAAGTGTAGTTATTGAAACAAGAAACACTATTTTCATGCCCTGGGCCAGGATATATTAACACATAGCAGTATAAAAACAGTAGATACTATTATTGGATTAACAGGACAAAAACATGAAAGAAGGAATTTCTATTATTAAAAGAAATAGGCATTAAGATCTCACTGAATTGTATAAAGCTATTCCTACAAAACTATTGAAAACGATCCACTGAAAAAAACTTCTCATTTAGACTTGAAATCAGATCCAGATGGAAACCCTCTGCAAGCATCCTAACAGAAGTTAAGATGACAACCAAATGTTATAAAGGCAGATTTTCAAGTAGAGAGTTTTTACTTTCATAAGGCACAGAAAAACATGTATTGTAGAAATTTCAGGCAATTCAGTGATGGGCCAGTGGTGAGAACAAAAACCTCAGTAAGCTGCTAAATACAGCACCTAATGCTTGGCTTTACTAAACAAAACCTTTGAAAACAAAAAAGAGGTTCAGTTTGATGTGAGGGAGGAAGAACTAGCAGAAGCATGTCAAGAGAATATTGAACAGGCCAGGAAGATGATACTCACTTGTATTTCTGAATAGATTTGAGAAGGGTATGCAGACTGAGAAAGATTATCTGAAAGAAGGTCAATCTCTGTACAAGCACAGGTCACTCTCTACTTTACATTGGTGTAATAGAAGCCACAAAAACATCCAGCCATGTAATGTGGCTCCTCTCATGATCAAAGATGGTTTTACTACAAATTTCCAAATTCCAAGGCTACCAAGGCTGAAAAACACATAGTATATCCTATTTGTCAAAAATATATTTATCTGCTACAGACATTTATCTACTCTGAACACATGTATGTACATAAATATGTGTAAAACATACACTGTCCAAGCTGGAAGCCAGTAAGTATTGTGGGGGGAATCATAAGTGTGAAGCTCTAACTAGAGACCATTCTCAGAAGTATCAGAATGAGCTTTTCTCAAGTTGCCAATTTTGTCTTTCCTTCAGGGAAAAACTGGCTGAAAAGCAGAAGTCATTCCTTATGGCTATATGAAAGAAATATATTCTCTGTATGTATGTATCACTAACAGGAAAAAAGAAACAAATGTTATTCCTGAAGTTTTACAGATGAGTTGATACATCTTCTCTATCATGTCACTTGTATCATGATGCCACCTTTATCTCAAAAAGGTACCATATATGCTCACTGCCGTACATAAAAACAACAAAGAAAATTCCCCACGTACCACTTCTTCCCTGAACGAGGTACTTTTATATCACTGTATCACACCACTACAGGATTATTATGCTGAAGATCTCACAGGTTTCCCCAAAGTAAGTCTCTCTCTCTTATGAATGTCATAAACAACCATGATTAATACCATGTTTTCCTGCAAGCTACCACCCAAGAAGGTGGCCAGGAAAAACCTAATGCATAGCCTTCCTGGTGCTGGCATATTGCAAACATAGAAGCAACTGACATGATGGGCTACAACATGCAACATGGGAGATAGGAAGAGACATCAGTAATGGCTGTGAGGGCAATCAGTGCCCAAGGTTTTTGGGGCAGAACACCCACCCCAAATATGGAGTTTGCCGCAAGCAACCACCTGCAGCATGTTCACTGACCTGTTGTAGATGCTGAGAACTGTAGATACAGAGAAGAAAGTCAAATAAACTTTCCCAGACATTCCTCTGGGAAGTTTTGAGAAAGCTCAGAAGGTAGAATTAAAACAATCCTGCAGCTGGTGTTTTGAATGTGTTTCCCCTTTACAAAAGGGGTGTTGTTCCTAATTAGCCAATGGTGTGGGGGTGTTGATTAAGAACCAATCAGGTCCACTTTATCGTAACTGTCTATAAAAAGAATGTGCAGTTTCTAATAAACTCGGCATTTTGCCTCCGAGACTTCGGAGTTTATGTGGCTTTATTCACCCAGCCTCAATACAATAGCCACAACCTGTAGCACAAATATTGTGTCCAAGCTTTTAACAGGAGCACTTCAGCAAGGCTTTACACAAAAGGGACCATCATACAAGTAATTTCACACTTCAAAAGCTGCCAGCAGTATTTCAGTAAATCAAAGGCTTCCCAGACTGATGAAAACTGAGTGTGCAGTGGAAGAACATCCTCCCCATGGCTGAGGAAGGAGCTGATTCAGTCACACATCATGCCTGTCCTGCTCTTGCAAAACACCTGCACTCTTCTTCCAAGCAAGCACCTGTAGGCAGGCTGCTAAGGAAATCAGCAATACAACTGCCAGGAGCATAACCCCAAGAACAGTTTCTCTAAACAGAGAACAACATGCAGCGTTCACTTTTTCAGCACCTACAGATTCTGAGCAGCAGTACCTCCAGAAGCCCTCAGACTGTGAGCAGCAGCACCCTTTAGACATCCGCTGCATGTAACATACCAAGTTATTTTTATAAATTACTGCTTCATGGATTTTTACTTCCCATTATTTTAAAGTTTTAAACACCCTTCTGAAGATTAGATTTGCAGACTCTAGAGGAACCCTCATCCTAAATTGAAGGCTGCCTAGATATGTGCTATTGGTACTTACAGTTACTCCTAATCGAGCACTTACTATGCTAAGTTTGCACAGTCTGAAGATAAAAAGTCAAACACTGTCCCTTATCTTCATCCCAAATGGTCCCCAGAACTGTAAAAACAACTGTCTTGTATTAGAGACCATAATTTTTATGTCTAGCATAACACTGTAGTACTTACAGGAATGTTTTTCAGGTTGTTTACCATAATTTCTAAATCCAAGAAGAGTATTGCAGATGTATGGTGGTAAGAAAATCTTTCAAATAAAAGATGGTATTTATGTAATTCAACCTTCTTTTTAAGCTAACAAAAAGCTTTGATAAACAGATGAGTTTTGACCACAGGTTTCAAACACATAGTGGGACAGTTTGTACACTCACAAACACAGGTTACTTCTATGAGGTGTCTGTTTTAAAGATGAAGGACTAGTTTTTCCCACAATAGCATCTCCAGCTACTTACATGCCATAAACCTGCAGAAAGTGACATTTAGCCATAATTGCAGAACTTCAAAGTACTTCATGTTTTTTGCAAGCTTTTGTGCAGAGGTTTTTTCAGCACCTTAAATGCCTCCAGAGAGAGATATTATACGTAGGAAGATATGAGATACTTCTTGCCATCCAGAAAAGACAATTCTGCTGCCATAAAAGGAGGAATGTAAGTTAAGCTGGTGTATTGCTTTGTAACTGAAGTAATATTGACACTTGATCCATTATAGCAGCCTCCTTCTTATCTACTTTCTCTGAAGGAGAATTAGTATTTAAAAGGCACAGAATCTTATTTTTATATTTTTAGAGTTGCCCCTAGAGGTGCTTCCAGCTGTTTTTTCCAGATCTACTTGCTGGAAAGTAAGGTGCCCAGACAACTTTCCTACAAAAGAAATTAGAATTGTGAAATGAAGCTCGTAACTCCACGTAGTCTCCATCTACTTCTGAATACTGTAGAATATATTTTTAAAACAGGCAGGTGTAGGAAGCCAAATTTGTGACAGAATTCATCATAAGACAGAGGTACATGTATGTTTATGTATTGCAGGGCAAAAAGAATGAGAAATTCTGATGACACCACTTTTGTGTCTCTCCTAACATGAGGCAACACAAGAACCTCAATGATTTCTTTGGTGCTTCTTGTGCATTTTGAGGCCAACCTCAGACAGCCCAAAAACAAGAGCTTCTCAACTAAATCCACAGATGTACCTGAAGAAGGAAGTAGTCCATCTAAGGATGCAACTGAATTCTTGTACATGAGTTCCTGCTTAAAATATGGGGAATTCATGGAACTTTTGGAGAAAAATGACACAAATACAGCCTTACCCAAACATTTCTCACATGGAAAGGAAATACTTTTCTGGCAGAACTCTTCACAAACAGCAGGTCTGTATTTCAAGAATGCAATTCTGAAGATTACTGAACAATTGCTGTCTTGGAAAGCACCTCTTTCCCCTCAAAAACACAGACAGAAGTTCTTTCATCAAATATCTTGCTTCTGTCCTTCTTGCAGTGCTCTCTGTGCTTTGTCTAGAAACGCAACTATTCACCTTTTCCTCTTTTCAAGGGTCATACAGATCCTCTTTCTATCACAGCATAAAGAATGAAAGAGCAAACCCACAATATTTTACTGCCTTCTTTCATGCAGTCTGGCTAGACCTTTATGACCCCAGCTACTTGTGATATCAGGCTCACTGTTCTGCAGCCATCAAAAACCTGTAGAGAAGGCATACAGGTGTGTATACACATAGTGGTCAGTACTATCATGCAGTAACTAGCAGGGAAAATGTTATGTCTTTTCATACTCTTTAGACTAAAAGGAAGATGATGGATAACGTTCTTGTAATTTTCCAAAAGGGAAACGATGCCCAAATATTTTACCTTTTATTTCCCAAAATGCTAGAGGCTTTTTCCCCCAAAAATGCCTTTGCTGCAGTTAGACAAATACAGCTAACACATAATAATAAAGAGTTAGCAGTAAAACTAAAAATCAAGTCTCATTTCTAAAAGAAAAAGTCATGGGTTTAAACATGACACAGGATTTATATAGAATTATATATTAAAGTCAGTAAAGAGCTTTACACAGACACATGGAAACACAGCACAAAAAACTACAGAATCTTAGACATGAGAAAACAATCAATTGGATATAAGATGTATCATATACACGATGCTTAGATTAACCCTATAATGCTTGAGAATTATGCTTGAGATTAACCCTAGGATTCTCATTTCAGAAAGAAGTATTGAAGACACATCATGAAGAGGTTAAAAAAAGGCAGTAAGATGTGCATGAAAGGGCACATTGTGCAGGAGCATAGTTACAAATAGCAATATCAAATCACTGTTAACAACTGGATTTGTCCATTAATCAAAGCATGCAATGAGTACACTGATCCACCTACCAAAAATCAGAAGGTTTAGGGTTTTTCTAAATTAAGAAAACTTTGCAAACATAAAAAGCATTGAAAACATGAAGAATAATACAATAGATAATCACTGATCATTAAGATCAGCTCTCCCTTTGGAGGTTAGGTAAGTTATTTAATGCACTGAAAAGGAAACCTGATGAATGAAACATATTAATCTAAGCAATTTTAATTAAGACACCCCAAAGAACCAGCCCAGACAACATCACTACTGCATAAGACAGTAAGTTGTGAAAAGAAGCATATGATGAACTATTACTAATAATGCTTAAGAATTAACTAGCTGGTATACTAACAACACAGTGCAGAAAGAAATTGTTTCCTTGTGCATTAAATTATCCAGGAAGGTCCTTTCTTATCTCTATCTTTTTAAATAAAATGAGAGCTGATCATCATCAGATGCTGTCATGATTTCTATACACTTTGCTTGGAAACGCCTCTAGCACAGTTGCAGTGTGCTTCCTCCAATGAAACTCCTTCACGAATGTCACTGCATTCAATAGAGAAGTTGTTCCAGCTGAAAAAGCATCAGAGTGGCAAATTTTGCATTTAGGTTAATGGAGTTGCTTAGTTTAGGGACAGGGAGCCCTGCCAGGAGCTGAACCCCTGGAAGGGCCCTATCTTGTCCCATTCATAACGTGTCAACCACTCCAGCTCCTCAGCACTGTAAACTCAATTTGCTTTTGCATCCATTTCTCCAGCTGACTTTGAAAAGACTACTACTATGTTTGACCTTTTTATGTTTTACATTTTACCTTTGCATTTTGTGTCCATAAAGAAGTAAACCACATAACTCACAGAATAAGAACTAAGACACTCCAGACATTAAAACCTGTAGACACACAGCTCTGATGCTTTTATTTAAAACCTATCTTGAGGGAGGAACTCTACACATGCACCGCTGCATGTTTTGTTACTTGAATAAAAACTGCATTGCACTGACCAAACTCTTCACATAAATGTTTGCCATTTAATAACCAATTAAACAGTTGTGAGAAGAACTGTTTGTGAATTCTGCTGCATTCAGGGACATACAGCTGCGATACCAACTGCTAATGGATACAGGCAGACAGCTGGGAATGAAGAAACCTAGAGCTGCAAGACAACTGTAGAGCTGATGACTTTCCCCTCCTTTTTCACTTGAAAAAAATCTGATTAGCATAGATTAGTTCCCAAGGCCTGTTTATAATATCTATAAAATTATAGGAGATAGAGCAAAGCTCTTTCAAGCATAATTCTAATGACTTTACTTCTTTAGGGGTCAAAAGCAAGTCAAAGAAAATCAATGCCCATTTGTGTTGTTGAAGCTGAAGCATACAGTTCATTATTCAGAACTGTTAAAAGAGTCAATCAAAACATTTTGGCATACAGAGAAACTAGAAAAAGCTATCTCACATAATTATGAATGAATATATATTTAGAAAATGCAAAACAGCAAAATATTTTAGAAACAATTCTGTAATTAAGAATCAGTGCTTTATATTAAGACAAATATTAACAGCTAAATTAAGAATATCAAAAATTTTAAATATTTTTAAATATTCCCAACTTCTTAGTATTATACCAAGTTCTTAGTATAATACCTGTTGAAATCAATGACATTTTTACACTAAATTCAAAAAAATAGCAAAATAGTCTCTACACCAAGAAAGAATCAGAGGACATGATTAGTATCACTCATGATAGTCTGTCATTTGCACAAGATGATGAAATTTCCTTTAGCTTTTGACAGAAAGCAGAAGAAATATGAATGCCATAAACAGCATTCCCATTCTTACTTCTTTATGGTTAGCTGTTTTTTAAATAAATTTAATACAAAAAGTGGAGGGGAAAAGGCATGTGTTTTTTTTGCTCAAATAGCTATTATTCACACTTGAATCTTGAAAAATTTAACCAAAAAGCAATATAAAATTTACTTAAAATGCCATTTCTAACATCTTCAACATGAAACCAAGTACACTGTTCACTATTTGAAAAAACACATTGAGAATGAACAAAAAATAAAATAAAGCCAAACTTCAGAATAAGCTGGTGAATAAATTGTTTCTCCTCTGGTGTTATCTCAAAAGCTCCAAGCAATGAATACTTCAGAAGTGCTTGGTGATTGTCACTTTAAAAGCACACCTTTGAACAAAAATCTCAATCAACCAAGGAATGAACACCCAAATCTAAGAGCAAGGAACAAACTTCATAGAAAAAATTAAAAATTCATCCCTGTTCCAGATGATAACCACCTGCGGAATTGGGCAATCAATCAACTGCACCCATACCATCCCTTTAAGCCATGAGTTCTTTCACAGTCCCAGTATCCATGCCAGTATTAAAGTAATAAAGCACCAGTGACTTCACTGAACATCTTACACAGGAATTTCAGTGGCTGTTGAGAAGCGCCCTGTGAACACCAGTGCGGGACTTTTGCTCTACTCCAAGTTTTATTCCACACTGGGAACATCCCTTGCCACCCTCAGGGCATGACTGTTTCAGCTGTGCTCAGTTCTTGGCATGGGGGACCTCCTGCTTTTCAGAGTGGAAGATACAGCACAGCCTTTCATAAGCCATCCATTCCTTATCTCTGAAGTGCCTGAGTGGCACAGCAGTTACCGTGTCCAGCAGTTTCGTTTATCCATGTTCTGGCCTCATGTGCAAAACCTTAATCCCCGTTTACAGAACATTTATTTATGTTAAATAAATAAATATATTACATCTATTTATATATGTCAGTCAAAACTATTGCTACTCGCACATAAGTATCACAGTGAAGAACTTTTATGGTTTTGCCCAACATTACCCAAAATAAACCAGAGAACAAACCATAAAATTAACCTCATTCCGAACACTCTTCTTGATTATTTTTCCTCTACTCATTACTTTAATAAATTGAAGAGAGCAAATCCCCAGGAAACAACCCAGGCCTTGGCTGCTGCAGCACCAGCTCCATCACACAACAGAGTGTTCCACCTCTTTTGGCCAATCCAAGCTAATTACTGAAGAGAAGGCTTAGAGTCCCAAACAATAATGACAGCCACAACTGAAGTGTGCAGTGGAAAAAAGCTGTTTCTGTATCACATAGCTCCCCTTCTTCATAAGGGGTAGGCACATTACCTACTATATCAATCTCTCAAGATGAATAATAATTTCCTTCTTGGATAATTAAATACATGTGTGAATTTCCCTGGATGTGTCTCCACTGCATTCCCTGGTGTTGATTATAGCTATATCTTTGAGACATAACCTGTTTTGAGTTCTGCATTTTTGGGTTTTTAATGTATGCTTTCTCTCTTTCCTCTGATCTGCAACAGGAATGCAGAAAATCTAGGTTGGCCACAACAACAGTAAGGCTTTCTGACTCTTCCAGTTATGGCAGACAAAACTGAGAAATATAGAAGTTTGTCTGTGTAATAATTCTGAGCCAGTGTCACAGCATGCTGCCAGAGGTATAGGTTGATGTGGCAGATTCATGTTGGGATTCAACCCAACCACATTTAGGCCTCTCTCTGGAAATCTGAACTGAAAGCACACCCATGGGAAGGGCTAAGAAACATGACAAATTAAATCCTTTTGATGTTTTTTATCATTCACAACACTTTAGCTTTTTAACAGTGAATACAAGCAGACCTGGTGATGACTACCAGAAAGAAATGATGACAGCTCAGGCACAAGGACCAGTGCTAAGTTACAAGAATAAAGAAATGGTACTTGAGCACTTCAGAGGGAAGAACTGAGCGCAGACTACAGCTCTTGTTTGTCTTAATATTGAATCTAAGATGAATGAATAGAAATTACACACTCAACTGCATTGGGCCCACTAGAAAAACCACATTTAATTGGTGCTGGTTTTAATTTTGCTTACAGGTCTTTTTGTCAGTTCACAAAAGCTATGCCCAAAAAGCATGACTGAGAAAACATGAAAAAATTAGGAAAGAAACACAACTTCTGAGCTTGCCCTGGATTTTCTGAATTAAGGTCAACAATCTTCTCTAGTAAAGAGATTTACATAGAATTAAAACAAAAATGCATACTATAAAGTTGAATATAACGTAATTGGGAAACATCTGATTCAAAAGATACAAGCCAAGTGGAATACAGATCATTAAACAGGATTCTAGAACAGCCTTACAAAGTGTGTGATAGCCACTCCTGAATTTTTAAAATTAAGAACTACACACATTGTAAAATAAAGTACTACTATGCAGGAAGGATTTCTGACAAGTACCAAATAAAAGATAAAGAAATGTGTGAAGGTAAAGGAGGTTGATTAATATCTTAAAAGTGGATGTTTTTTATGATGTCTTTAAAAACCTCAAGTCTTACCTTCCCCTTTCTTTTCGACTTTCTAACAGAAAAAGCAACATTTACTTTTTTGTAAACCTTGTTAAAACTTGGTTCTTTAGCCACGTAAAAGAGGGGAAATCTGACTGTTAAGTGAAAGTCTAGAGCACCATGTCCTTTAATTCAGTGATGGGGGCCTTCATTAGATTATCTCATAGCTATGGGACAAGACACGGCAAAAGCCAAATGATAAATCATTAAATTATGTTTTCTTCTTCTCCAGGCAAAGAGTGAGTATAGCATTAGATTAGTTTGAAAGACTAAAAAGGAAGAAGTCTGCAATATGCATCACAAGTGACAAAGCTAATACAATGTTTAAACCCCGTTTATTCATATAATCAGGCATAAGCACTTACTTATGCTAACTCGAATGTAATACATAGCCCAAATGAATTCCAGACTAGTGCATGCTTCAGTGTTTCATGTTCTCCCTTGCACATGCCTAGTGAAAGCCTGCCACTCTGCAACAGAGGAAGGAATTACTACAACAGAACCACAGGCAGACTTTGCCAGAAACTGTACTTTTTTTGATATGAGGCAGAATAAGCTGAGTGTTTTAAGTAATGGATAGGTTTGCATCCCACTGTCTAGCAACAGTTATTCTAATTGTGTTTCACAGCTTCATCAGAGAGACAGAAATATGAACATTCTCTACAAACTGCACTGAAACAAATGACACTCCCTTCAGGCAGATCACCTTCCACCATTAAGGCAAAGGATTAGTTTATCTTTCAGCTATAAACTTGAGTTAGCTACACGTTCACCGTACTGACATCCCAACACTTTTTAATCTTATCATGTCAATCTTGCATCTACGTAAAAATGTGTATTTCAGTGCATAAAAAGATCTCTTGCTGCTGACAACTCAAAGTGCATTAACCTGGGAAGCCTTGAGATTTCTACACACACCCACACACTCCTTTCAGTACAGATCTCACTGATTAGAGAACGAAATATCCAAAACTCAACAGACATTTCACACAGTGGCATTTCTGCAGAAAAATACGTTTCCAACACTTCAACTTTTACTTTCATCACTATTAGCAAGTTATTTTCCCAAGTTATTTCCTACACACATACCAAGCCCAGTGCCCCTGCTGAAACCACCACATTCACTGAAACTGAATGAGCTCCTAGTTAAACATCAGAGCTTAGCTGTAAATATGTGTAAATACTTTTATTCTGTGCCACTTTCATGTTAGAATACAACATGCATCAAGGTCACTGTAACAGATTGCAGTTTTCAGGCTTATAGAGAAGATACTGAGGAAATCAGTAACAGCAAACTTAATTAAGCAATGTCTAAAGTTCTGCCTTCTCCCAGACCTGCCCAGAATTCACATCTCTATTCCCTGCATTTCAGAGTCAGGTCTTTTCAAGGTACGAGAAGGCAGGAAGCTTAGCTTAAACGCTATCACTGCTGAAAGGTGAACAGAACTCGTTCTTTGCAGCATGACTGGGTCTGCTCTGAGCTCTCCCAGTTTTCAGCTACAGATTACAGCCCTATGGGCCTCTTCCTTTGAAGTGGAGTTCCTCTGAGAGAAGAGTTAATCCCCTGCCTGCAACCTGTTCTCCATACACTGAAATAAATTAGTCAACTTTTCCCTTCATTGCCATGTCAAGTGTAGCAATAAATATCCACAGGCTAAAAGCAAACAAACAAGGTTGGAAGAACCATAACCTCACAGCAAGAGCATCTCAAGGAAGAACACCAGGCAGGGCATAAGAAAGTTAAGAGCATAAAAATCAAAACTCCGGGTTCACTATCTGAATCCATAAGTGCGTATGAAAGGCTAACATGCTTCTTGCCTCTCTCCCACTGATGGAGAAGCACTGATGGAAAGCAATTAAGGGACTCCTACAATTTAGTTACAGCTCAGCAAAGAGAAGAAGGCATTTTACATTATGAAATGCCTGAAAAAAAGGCATCATCTCTTACAGTTGCAGAAGCGGGAAGCATTGGGACACGGAGCTTCCTTCCCGGCTATGCACCGGAGCACCGCACCAGCGGTCCGCCCGCGGCGGACTCCGGCAGAGTTGGAGCGGGGCTCCCCTGCAATCCTGGCCACCAATCCCCCGCACCTCAACCCCCGAGAACTGCTGCTGGCGCCGCCGACCATCCTGCCTCCGTACCGGCAGCAAGCGACCAGCAGCTGCAAAAAAAAAAGTCACTCGAGACGAAGGAAACGCAGCGAAAAGGAAGCAAGAGCTTACTTGCCTATACAGCACCGCCGGACGACCTCCTCGCAGCTGTGAAACGCTCGTCCGCTGTGCCGCTCGTCCTCCTCCCACCGCTCCGTGCTAGTTCCAAAATAATTCCTCCGGGCGCCGGCACATCCCCGGGCTCAGCCGAGGAGCGCAGGGAGCCCGGCCGCCTCGCCCCCCCGCCCGGTGCCCATGGTGTCAGCCACAGCCCCGGCAACTCGCGCTCCTTCCCGCCGGCGCTACCTCGGGGCGGGCCGCCGGCTAACACGGCATCGCACCCCGGCCGCTGCCTCCGGCTCGAACTCCGCCGCCGCGCTGAGGGGGGACGAGGGGCTCCCCGCGCCCTTCCCGGAGACGGAGCGGGGGCGCCGGGCGGGGGCGTGCGGGGAGCAGCGCCGCCCCTCCGCGGCGGCGAGCGGCCAGGCGCGGCGAGGCGAGGGGAGGCGAGGCGGCGCGGCGCCGCCACCGCGGCCGCAGCCAGGCGCGGCGATGCCGGCCCCGCCCGGGACCCCCGCCCGCCCCCCCGCCGCTCCCGGGGCGCTCCGTAACGCCGCCCCGCTGCCGGCGCCACCAGATCCGGTGACGCGCAGCCCTCCCCCGGGCCGGCCCCCGTGCCGGAGAGGGGCGAGCGGGCGGCGAGGCGAGAGCCGGGAACCGCTTTCCACGGGCAGTGGGAAGGTGAGCTGGGACCACCGGGTGAGCGCGACCTCCGGCGCGCAGGGACAGCGCGGTCCCGGGCGCGGTGCTGGAGCTGCCGAGCCTCCCAGGGGAGGCGGTGTTTCCCGGGCCGCGGGAGAGCCCGCTCGCCCGGAGCCCGGGGAGCTCTCACCGGAGCTCTCTCCTAGGGAGCTGCGGCTGCCCGCTCACCCCGTGCCCGGCAGGAAAGTTATCCGCCCCCCTCCTGCCTCACTCTGCCTCCGCTTTTGCTCAGCTGCGCGGGCTGCCCTTTCTGCCAGCTGTGTGATTGGGTTTTGTCTGGCCGCTCGCCAGAGGGAACGTACATCGACCCCCCGTGTAGGGAAGAAATTTGGTGTCGGTTCTATCACTTTGCCTGGCCGGCTTGGCGCGGCAGCGGCGCTGCCTCCTCCCCGCCCCGTCTCCCAGCCTCTAACCCAGAGAAAGGCTCTGCGGCGACCACCGCCACCGGCGCACAGCCAGCGCCGCTCCTCCGGGCTGCCTCGGACAAGGAGGGGGCCCAAAGGGAGCAAAAGGAGTGAGGGACAAGCTGCCCAGTGCCTCCCGAAAGCCCTGCGTCGTTCGCCCTCCTGTTCCGCGCGTTCGTGCTTCCAGCAGCGCGCCCGGCGCCCTGCCGGAGATCCCCGCAGGCATGGCCCTCCCCGTCGGACAGCGCTGCAATGACACGCTCTAACGCAGCTATCAGTCACTTACACAGGCACACCCATATATTTAATGCATAGATATGTATGATGAACACACCCCCGTACGCACAGGCGGCCGCCGCGGGAAAGCCGCATCTCCCCGCGGATGGGGCCGCCAGAAGTCGAACTGCCACGGCGAAGGCAGGAGGAGAATTAACGCAGCAGGAGAAAGCAGCCGGAGAGAGAGCCCGAGGGGAGCCACCACCGGAGCCGCCTCTCGGCACCGGGCTCGCCGCCCGCCGGCGCTGCGGAGAGCTGCGGGCAGGGAATCCCTCTGCGCCTCCTCGGTGCGGGGGAAAACCCGGCTGTGCTGGGGCCTTTGCTGAATTGAGAGTGATGGAGCAGCAGTGGTCTCACCCGCATGCTCTGGGACCCCCTCCTGCTCTTGGGAATGTTTCCCTGCAGTTAGGCTGAGGATGTCAGGGAGAGTGGTCACAATTTAAAGTTCGCTAAAAAGGAGATTGAGCTTTGCTTTTCTGTAGCTCCTCCGACAGCCCTTTTCCCTTCAACTTCATTAGGCTTCTTGTAATGAAAAGAGGTTTTCACGGGCATCTTACAGTTAAGGGCTTTTCTTCAACCAAGCTGGCACAAACAAAAATGTTTCTGTTCCTTATGCACTCTTTTTATAAATATTACCTTCAATAATGTACAGTGAGCTCACTGTGAGCTATTGAGTGAGGAAAGGATTTAAACAGACAGCTTCATGCAAGTTAAATGCAAATCTAAGAGAGTTGCTCTGAAGAATAAAACTAACTGTTGGGTTGATAAATGCATTAGAAAATGTAGTGAAAAGTTTCATTCCTAATTGAACAGATTTGTACTTCAGTTCTCATCTTTGGTACAGATCTTTATCTTTCATTCTTTCTTAGTATTGAATTGATGTCAACAGTTCTTGATAGCTAGAAACTAACCAAGCTATTTGTCCTGTTGTGGTTCTATTTTCGTTTGAAATAATAGTTCTCCTGACAAGACTGAAAAAATAAATTATTAAAATGATACATATATGAGGGCTGGGATAATTGAAATACAGGTCTGAGAACTGAAATAAATGAAATGTAATAAACCAAAAACTTATCAAAGAAGTGAAATGAAACTATAACCCTCTTTTCTCATGCCCTGCTGACAAAGTCAACACCCAAGAGAGACATTTTTAAACAAAGTGGAAACAAATAATATTTTATGATCTTTTAGTTACTTTGTCTAGAGTCAGTCCCACTTTAAAATTCCAACAGGGGCAGCCTCCTTAGTTTTCACTATCAAAGTCACCTATAGATTAATCAGTACATATCCTGTTCCCCCATCTGTAGGAAGATCTGTCATCTTTCATGGAGACCTCCCACTTCATTCTTTGTGTGATGATGAAGAGTGGATAGCTCAAGCAAGAAAGGAAGTTTCATTTCACAAGAGGAAACTGTTCTATTTTAGTGCAGTAACTTTCAAACCATTCTTACATTTATTAGAATACATGTATGTTCCAAGTTTCATTACCACTAAGAATATGCTGAAGATGAAGTCTACCAAGCCAGGTGAAAAAGTGTTTTTTATAATTATCAACCGCATTGTATGAAATAAGTGTGCGTTCCAATTTTTACACACAAAGCGGATGTGTAAAACTGTAGAAGGTTACATTTGTGTTGTATTTTTGCTTCAGGTAGCACAAACACAACATAAGATTTTTACATATACAGAAATCAGATGTCAGGTAAACTTAAGATGTAGGCAGCAACGTGAAGCAACATTTATAGTCAGACCGGGTGAGCCAGAATTGTTTTTGTGTAGTATGGAGTATGTTAACTAAGAAATTTCACATTATAAGCTGATGTTAGATTGGCATCTGTTTTAGATTCTTCAGCTTCAGCAGCCTGGCACCACTCAAGTCACCAACAAGGACGGAGTGACACAGGAGGAACAGCATTAAAAATGGAAGAAATATAGGCTAAGCATGAAGATAAATTGTCATTGTTTAAAAAATAAGAGAATGAAAGGAAGAATTTTACCCACAAAACAAGTGAGTGACACCCTTGGTAAAACTGTATTGACTACCTATCTGCAAGAGATCATTTGTTTTCTTTTCTCTTTGCAAAATTACTACAGCATCCTTTTTTTTTTTTCTTCTGAATGTATAGATCATTTTGATTGTGGGCAAGGATTCTGACATTTGGCAGCCAAACCCTTGTGCATATGTCTGTCACACATAAGCCTCACTCTGAAACTGGTGGGAAATAAAGGGCAGAGAACTCAGGCTTTGAAAAAGTGCACGGGAAAAGAAACTACCAGTTGTAGTGGACAAGTAATCTGAATATATAAGAAAGATCTTAAGCTGCATTGGGAAATAGAGAGTGTTTTTTGTCCAACATCACTGCAACATTAGATTTTCCATTCCTGTAGCACATCCTACCACCTCTGGGAACACATCATGGCTGATAGGTTATTAATTGATTCAGTGAGAATAGAATTAATCTATTTTCAATATCCACTTTTGGAAAAGATAACAGTCAGAGTAGCAAATGTAACGCCATCAAGGACAGGTGTCACACTTTATAGAAAGTGGACCACAAGATCATCTATAAGCTCCTTGGTACTTCCTATATCAAGATGCACATTCCCAATTTCTGATTATATAATTTTGGTTTTAATTTCCATTCACAGACTGATAGTAATCCACAAAACTATGTCAAAAAAAGGTCTGTGAACATATTCCCTCTTTTTTTCCCAACAATTAGTCTAAACTAAGCTTCACCAAAATACTCCATTTACCAGTATCTGGCACCCTTATATAAAATAATGTGTCATTTGTCACCATGGCTTGTAATCTGAAAATATGACTGGAGAACTGATGGAGACCAAAATAGCCTTTTACAGTCTGTAGGTGGCCAAAAAATTCTGCAGCTATATTCCATAAAATTCCTTGCTGCCGTGATTTGCTTCTCAAGAGCTCTTGTCAATCCACTTAAAACTCTTGCTCACATGGGCCCAAGGAGAAACGGGGGGGTTTGTTCAAATTGTAACCAAATATAGTTATACATTAAAATCCCTCTTTTCCCATGTAAACAGGATATTAGCAATTCCATAAATTCTAAACAATTTTTTACTTTGAAATTCTGGGCTTTTAGAATCATCTCAAGGTTTGGAGAATTTAAAGCCATATACCTTGAAACCTAACAGCAGAGAATCTCAAGCAAAACTGGGAAATTCATAGTCTTAATATCATTCCTTATTCCTAAATTTTACATGCAGCCTGTATATCATGTTCAGTTCTGTTATTATTTATGGTAGTCTATAAATGGCTTGCATGTCATTAATGAGTATTTTTAACTTAGAAGAGAATTTGGATAAGATTTTAACAAAGGATTGTAACTACTCTCAAGGAAACGATCAGCATTATCTGCCTTAGTAACTAATTTATTAAAATCAACTATTACAAATCAAAAGAGACAAGTAACAAATCATAGGCTATAAATAGTAGGACCTAAGAAAATTATCAATTATATTTTTCTACTTCATTCTCAACCAAAAAAAAATTATCTTTGCTTTCTCACAATTATCCAATTTCTTCACCAAAAGGAGATAAAATTACCCTATATGCATTTAAAATCAATTGTACACATTGCAGAGTTTGAATTTTTTTTCCATTTGGAAGAAAAATAACTCATGAAAATATAATTTGAAAATAACTAACCTACATTCTGTAGGATTTATGAATCTCCATAAGAAAACTAAAATATAAAATATTACTAAGGATGGGAAAGAATTTATTTCTTCACCATTTTTGAAGTGATAGTTAAAAGATGAGACAATGTAATTCAAATCTGGGATGTGATCTTGAGATAATTTAATTGTTTAAAGTATTTTGAAATATATGTGAGTGCTGCTATAGTTTATAAAAATGATTGGTATGTTCCTGGCATTAATGATCAATTGTATATACTTGAGGGAATGTTTGTGCATGGAAGTCTCAGCTCCAGAGTTGAAGCCGCTTTGTGAAGTGTGGCTTAGGTACACAATTTCTCCCTTTACAGATAATCCCTCACAGATGGGTATTAGGACATGGTCTGCCCAGCATCTCCAACCTGGCCCAGGAGTGTGCCTGTGGGAGGATGAAGAGAGCAAGGACTATTTAATCAGTAAATGCTTTCAGATGGCTCAGGTTGTTTTCGCATTTGTAGCTCCCTGAGAGAAGGGATAAAAAGAAGCAGCTTCCACAGCTGCCAAAGAAGTGGAGAGTTGGTTCTGCCTGTGGATGAATGAGGCAAGCCTCCTCCCCCTGGAGCTACCACAGCATCCCTCCAAACCTTCAAAATCTGCTTCAGCTCAGATTTTCCTCCTCAGTTCCACAACAGCAGTGTGGTGCTCTGTGAATGAATTCAGTGTTTGCTGTAAATGCAAGGAATGGTAGCTGTACTGCAGAGAAGGGGAGGTAGGTGTCTCTTGATGTGGGGAACGTGCAAGTGTGTGTATGCTGTACACTGTGCAGTGTATGCACTGTTCAGTACATATGAAAAAGTAAGAGCCTGGCCTACTTGGACTGTCCTGTAAAAGCGGAGTGGTTTTCTGTCACAATGCATGAGGGTTGCATGCATGACCTGCACCTAACCCTAGGGAAACCATCTGGGCTCTGGTAGCTGTACCATTTTCTGTTGTTTCTTGCAGAAACTCACTCCAGGTCAGAACTGTGTGACTTCACTGCATGAAGAAGTCAAATACTCCAGATCCTTTGCTGCTGAGTAAAATAGGAGTTGCTTTCCCACCAGTCTTGAAGTTTTGGGGGGTTTTCCTGCCTCTCCCAGCCATGTATTAACAGCTCAACAGCTGTGAAATAGTTCCCAACATCACTGTGTGTTTCTCTCACCACTCTTGATGCCATCTGCTGAACACGGACGTGGTTCTTACTCACACAGCTCCCAGCAGTCCAGTTTTGTAGAGCTCTGTGACACTGGTCTTTGCTCAGCCCTCATCTCATATTGCACAGATCTTTCTTTTCAGCACAGCCTGTCCCTGCCTTTAGGCCATCTTGGTTACCTATCTGTCAGAAAGGATATTCCTTGCTGCCTGAGTGTTTTTCCATGGTTTGCAGGGACCAAAATGGAGATAAAGGACAATAGTAGAAATGCAATTAAAAGCACACTTTTGGTTTGGTTGTTGTTTTTCTTTTTAAGCAGTCTACTTTTAGTCACAGTAAACTAATGTCAACTTCCCTGTTTCGGTCTGACACAAATTATGTAACTAGCAGAGCTTTATATGGGTCCTATCTCCATGCCTTGGAAGAAGCACACTTGGGGACTCCTCTGCCTCGATGTTCTGCTCCAGAATTACAGCTGAGGGGTTTGTAGGACATACATTGCCGGACACCTTCCCACAGGATGTCAGGGTGCTGTGAGGCTCAATGGTCCCTGGGGACCTGGCTGATATAGTGACAAAGTCAGATCCAAGGTCAGGCTGGGAAAAAAAGACTCACAGATCAGGGTCTAGTGCCCTCAGGGCCCGTGTGGATGATTCAAATAGAAAATACAGTTCTACTTCTGAAGTAAATCTACTCCCAGACATCCCTATCATGAAGGTTTTCTGTTCTGTAGATGTGTGTGCCAGATTATCTCTCATTACAAAAACATGAAGGCAGTAAACTGAAGCTTCAGCTCTAATACAGCATTTCCCAAGAGCTGTTGATTTCAAGGCAAAGCAAGCCGTTATGCAATTCCAGCCCTGTTTTGCTCACAGAAAAAAAAAAAAAAAACTACCCACAGCCTCTCATTCAGAAGTCATGAGCAGGGTTTTTTTTAATTAGTATAAGAAACACACAAAATTTTTCTAATTTTTATTCAGGGAAGAAAATTTTGTCATGGTACCTTTAAAGTGTTCCTACTGAGAGGCGTTCAGTGGCAATGAAACCTAGAAGTTAATTTGGATTATCCACATCTACTTGTATTTTACAGTAATAATCTGTCTTCCAGGTGTTACCTCTCTGTAACTATTAGATATTTTAATTTCTTTTTCACAGAAATAAAATAAGGGATGGAAAGATGTGGTGGATTTTTTCAAGTTGTAGGTGAGATCTAAAACTAAGAATGACATCTGCATCCTGAGTCCCATATCAGTGCTCTGGTCTTACTGTCTACACTGTCCTCCCCTTTCCTGGAGGAAACTCCCCTGACCCAGGCAGTTGCAGGAAAACTTTAGTCACACTTGCAGACTGAAAAGAAACAAAATTAATGTAGTATATATAAATTTAACCAATCATTTTAGCAATTCCATATAAAAGGAGAAAAAATAAATGCAGAATTGCAAAAAAAAATTGCAAAAAATGGCAGAATTATAGCCTTAAAATCTTGATATTGCATTTAGTAATCAATTTTCTCTAGAAACAATATACAGCCTATTTTCTGTCCTTCATGACATCAAAGTTGTTCAGATGATCAACTTCTATCCAAATCTCAGTTGTTGACTTTTTCAAATTTTCCATTTTGTGGCCAGTAGCTATTCACTAGCTCATAAAGACATTTTTATTTCTTTTGCTACAAATGTGTGTGAAAAAATGAATAATTTATTCTCTTCTGTACATATTTAATTATTTTATTAGACTATGTTATCATACTGAAACATTGATTGAGAAAAGAGCTAAGTTATATTTAAATAAACCAAATTAAATTATTTATTTATTTCAAAAGAGTAAATTTGCTCTTAAGTATATTCTGAATCTGTTTCTCCCTTAATAATACCTATCAAAAATGATCTAGTATTATCTGCAGATGTGATGAAAATAGCCATAATTTAATATGTACTCAAATATTAATTGCAGCTTGTTCATGATGAAAACAAGCCACTTGTCAGTACATAATAGCTGAACACTGTAGTTTTTATAGGTTAATTAGCCTTCAACATGGGTCTCAGATTAAAAAAAAAAGAGTAGGCATGCATCTCAAAGCATCTTGTTTTTCATTGCACATTTTGCTTGGAGACTAAATATAAATGGGTCACAGATTTATCACAAAGTTATTAAATCCTTAGGAAAAACGGTCATGCGTAGGTTTGCATGGCTATAAAATAAATATGAATTCCTGTCTTTTTTCTCAAAGTGGCATTAAAGAGTTAGATTTTTATGCCAACACTACTGTGCATGCTTTAAATAAATGTTAACTCTGTCTTCTACTTAATTTTAAAGAGAAAGATTGGCTTAACATTCGGGGTCAACATTTTTTTTCACTTTTGATTAATAGCTTTTAAAAGAAGCAGAAACAAAACCACAGGATTTGCATGAAGTTTGATAAAAAGTTGGCAGAATTTTAAATATATACAATGCATTCATTTTAGAAATTAAATCTGTTGGTAATTTTTAAGTTATATAGGACAAGAAATGGGCAGAAAGTATGTTTTTATTTGGTAGGAACTGCTGTGGTGTTGATAAAATTTCTTAAAATTTTCCAGAGAAATAAAAAGTTCAGAAAAGCTGCCTTAACGCCTCCCTTAACATCAGTGGAAAAGTTTATAATGTTTTCTTCTTTAATTCAGTATAGTGAATTTTTTTCCTAACAAGATAAAAATGTAAGTATTCTCCGTTCTGATAATATTCCTTTGTTTTGATGCTTACTTCAAAACACAATTCTGTAAATCTGAGTTGGCGCCACTGTGGCTCTCCTCCAAAATGATAAATGATAAATTTATAAATTGATAAAAGTTATTTTTTATAAATTGGCTTTTCTGCAACAGAGCATTATATCAAAACAAACAAACAAACAACACCAACACCCCCCCTAAATAAAAGGGACCAATTCTGTTTATAGAAAAAATCCATGTAGCAGTTTATGTACTGCTCATGCAAGGTGTTATGACTGATTGACATCTGAAACCAAGATAGTATTGATGGGTGTTGATCTTTGTCAAAGCTTCTCTGCACCGTTGTATCAAACTGAAGGCTGGAACAATCTCGTGCAGCAGCTCCCATACAGGAGTCGATGTACAGTTGCCAATAGCCAAATAATTTGCTTTCAACACCTGTGCTGATTAGTTTTAGAGGCTTTAAATTAGCATGCTGACTCCCTCTCTGCTGTGAGAAAAGATTGTTCACCTGAAGCCATTTCATGGAGAAAGAGACACCTTTCGACAGACTGGAATACTGAGGAAAAAAAATGAGTCAAAGTTGAAATATGGCAATTGTCATTCTAAAGCTTATTTCTGATAAAAAGAGAGGGGTACACATACATAACCTATTCTTCATGTTCTTTCTGATGCATCAGGAAAAAGGCTCTGTCTGGTCTTTATGGTTCTCTTGTTTAAATTATGGGTTTTGCTTGTGGCTTCCTCTGGTCATGAAATGGTTTAATACTCCTGGATCACAGAGGAGAATCACTTAGGAGATACTCCTCAGTCTCTTGTGATTAAGTACCCTATTAAAACTACAACCCAGACATGAAGATCCTGTAGAGAGACTCTGAAGGCTGACATTTGCAGTTTAAAAGGATCTGAGAAAACCTCTTACATCTGTCTGGCAAACTTAGATTTATTCACATCGACCGTCCTGAACCTGATATTCTAGCCTGAGCCATAATCCAAGATCTTTCCAGAAACCGTGTTCCCCCAAGCCTCCTTAATATCGCTAGCTCTTAGATAATGGGGCTTAAAGTCTTGAGACACCCCGAGATCTTTTAACCCTGAGCTGTTTTGCAGTCTTCACTAAGCTGCATGCTGCTCAAATAGTAACAGCCCATTTGCTGTCTTTAGGCTGTTTTCTTTTGATATAGCAGCCAGTGAAACTCTCCTGTCCACTGTTGCTCATTCAGAGTGTGAAAACATGAATGCTTATTTTCATAGTCTATCCAGCTGTGTTTAAGGCTCCAAGAAGGAAAGAGCAGTAGTACAATACAGAGCTCTTCTCAGAATTGGGAATAATCATGGTAACTTTTCAATGGTGGATGGAGAGGGTCATGGGGAGCTGTGTGCATGCATGCAATATACGCAGTACAGGTCTCTGAAAATCAGCAATTATGGCTCTACTATTCTGAATACAGCAGAATACTGTAGTTGCAAAAGAACTCTGAAGTACTGGTTGCTAAAGTGTTAGTGTTGTTCTCACTAAACATCTTTAATTCACATGTAAATAATAAATAAAACCATTACTTCTTAAAAGAATTTACACAACGTGAAACATAAATATCCAATGATCCCTGAATAAAACATTTCATAAGTGCTTCAATGCTGACAGCACGAACGTCAATTATGTAATCTATATATTTTGCATCTGTGGACAAATATCTTTCAAACTATGAAAATGCCACATAGTGGCAAGTTGGAAATCAGGTTGGAAATGATGAGAATATGGAGAGAGAGATGAGAGATAAGAGACTGATGACTCTTACGGGCACACTCTTTACCAACAATGACAGTTGTGCTTACAGGTTCCCAGCAATTCTCTGAGACTTCTCAGTGTTAGCAGAATCTAAAAAAAAGGACACAAAAATGACTTAGTCTTTTAAGACTTCCAATTATAAGTTTTTTTAAGTATTTCTAACAATGGGTTTGTATTTAGAAAATGGCTTTTAAAAGCATTGTCCATCATGCATGACACGGATGTGGCTCCATATAGATGTGTCTTAGATGATCATTAATTCTTTGTGATTACAAACCAGATATTCATTTGGGATTACAACTCAACAGTTGTGAGTTTGTAAATTAATCCCACTAAATTCATCAAAGAAAAAAACTCTGAAAAATTAAATTTGCTACATTTTCTCTAAGTTGGTTCTATGAAATACTTTTATCAATTAGAGATTTTACTAAAAAAAGTCAATTAGAGACTTCCCTATAGTAAAAACAGTACTGTAACAAACAATATGCAGTGTGGTTTTAGTGCTATAGCACTTTAGACTGAGTAAAGAAAAGAAACTTTGCTCCATGAAAATTGAGAAATGGCTACATTAATATTTTTTCACATGCTAAAAATTAAGGGGGAAACTCATATTTGTTTTTATGATTTTGATTCAAAGACTAATTGAATCAATAGAAATTACTCCCCACTTATACATAATTGCCTGATGGTCTGGATGAAGGAAGTATTGGTTTTCTGATCTATTAATTTGAGGATGAAAGACCTGACCCGACATTATCAGGAAGAGGGGCTTAACATGAAACCCTCACCATTTCTTTAACTACCAAGCAACAGGCTTCCTGTCTCAAGAAGATCCCATTTTATAGTCAAAATGAACATTTCAAAAGAATTTCAATTAGCAGAAATATCAACTTGTTATGGTGTGGTTGAACACAAATCCCCAAACCTCAGTAGCTGCTATGAAAGAGAACTGTTGTCAGCTCTGCTATTACCCACAGAGGGCTTTGAATCAGACCCATTATCCCTTTAATCTCTTTATGTGTTTCCCATGAGTAGAGGACAAAAATGAAAACGGAAAGCTCTGTGCATCAGTGACCTAGATCAGACTACTGAGTTTGTAGCTAGAACAGTAAAATATCATTGTCCAAGTTCTCCTTCTGCCAACAAGTGCTGAGATAACAAGAAAAGATACTCCAAAAGAAAGACCTGGGTGGGGTGGGGAGTAAATATTTATTTTCTTACAGAAAAATGTACTTGATATGTATATGAGTTTTTATCTCTATTTAGTGGCAAACCATGAAAAGCTGGAAGCACCACTGCTACCTCCCAGTTCCCAATAATATTTCCTAAAAATCTACTGAAAGCACTGTAAAGCAAATCAAAATACTAGTCAGCTCTGCCTTGGAATGGCTTCTGAAAGGCATGAGTAACCTTCTTCTTTCAGAAGGGGACAACATTAGTTATCCTCCAGCCAGGCTGGCCAGTGCTATAATCATTCCTGCAATTTAAATGCCCAGTTTACTGACTTCTGTGTGGGGAAAACTGATAAGTATCTCTGGAGGGGGGGGTTAGAGACAGATGTCTAGCAATTTGTAACACTTTCTATTCTTCAGGTTCTGAAAGACATGTTTATGTCTTAGCTATACATGCATACCTAAACTGAGTCACTTGTGATGGTGAATCCAACTGTTGGATTACCTGTTAGTTTTTGGCACACAGTGCAATATCTGCAGCAATTCCTTATGCTTAGAAGATGAGATGCTCACTTTGTGAGTACAGGAAATTATAGTAAGTACCAGTTTCTTATTAATGATGATCACTTTGCATTTATTAATTTGGTATTTGACATGCACAGAGAAATGAATGCAAGCGGCTATAACAGGAAACTGAAAAATGGCTACTAGCATTGTGATAGTAACAGTCACAGCTGCTTTGTTATTCCATTTCAAAATGTGTAAGACAGTGATAGTGTCAATGTTCATCCCTTAGATAAAGGAATTGTATGTGCAAAATACTCTAGAATCACATTTTAATGTTCTGTTTAATACACTACAAATGATCTGGTCTTTTTATCCCCTTTCTTCAAAATATTAACAAAATTAAAGTTGTCCTGCTGTTTTGCCTAAAGGAGTCATTTTAATTCAGATGTTAGCAGTGATAACTGTTGTCCAACAAATGAGAGAAAAACCAATATGTTCCAGTCTTTTTAGAAAGAATTTGAATACGATTGAAGTCTCTCTAGATAAGGATTTTGGGTTTTGAAAAGTATATAGAGATAATGAAACAAATTATTCAGTATCTCAGTATCTGTAGAAGATGCAATAGGAAAAATACATAAATAATATCACCAGGAGAAAAATGTTCTTTTTTTGAATATGCATTTTGCCTACAGCTTTAAGCAATATGTGTGCTATCAGAACCCATTCTTTTACTAATGAGTAATATTGATGTCTATCATTGCAAAAGCCAGCCAAGTCATAAAGACATACATGAGTGCAGCTTTATATAAAATTTTCATGCTCATAGATGCCAAAAAAAAATCTATGAATTACATATTAACATGTATACATTACATATTAATATGTATAAAGCCTTTTTGGTCCTTGAAAAAAATATTCCACTAGAAGATGGAAGATCTATTATATGATGTCTGAATTATCCTGAAGTTACACTGAGAGAAAACGAGATGGACCAAACCCTTTGTTTCTTTCACTGCCTTTGGTTTAGTCTCGTAAAATGGATGTTGCATTTACAAGGTTTTACTGGCTCTATTTTTTAAAGAAAGAAAAATGTCTCTGCAGTAGTGTTGTCAGAGTCCTGTAGGAAGTGCACCTGGGCTATGTCTGAACAGCACAGCCAATGAGCATCTTTGCATGCCTGGAGTCCCAGTCCTCAGACACTGATCACAGATGTGATGCTGGTCCCCCACCCACTACTTCCTACCCTTGGAGATGAGGACACGGGGGAGTGAGAGAAGGAAGTGCAATTCTGGGTCTGTCTCTGATCTGGGGTCCTGCTGAGCAAATACATTCTTGGACAATCTCCTTAAGCCCACTGGAGTTGCTGGGAATTTTTCAACCAAACAACTATCTCGAATTCTCCCTATGACAGTGAAGTCAGACTAGAAGACATAGAAAGGAAACGTTTAACTCAAAACAAGTATACTTACTCTAAACCACAAGTACTCAAATGGGCTTAGGCTCTGAGAGTTATCAGAGCAGTTTAAGACCAAGATCTGTATTTGTTTTGCCATATATATTAAATTTTATATTATTTTATTAGCTCTTTTGATTTTGACCATTTACAACAAGCTAAAGCTTGGACTTGGAAAACAAGCCAGGCAGAAACTTAGAATATGTAAGTCATACTGAAAAAATACTTTTCAGTGTCATCAGATTACAAATTTCAAATGGAAGTCTGTTCATTAAAATGTTGTTCTTAGTAACACAATGTTAATTTTCATTCAGCAGAGACAGTGATAGACTCATTGCTGAATGATAATTAGTAATTGATCTAGTTTCAAATCTCACTGGTGCTTAATCTGTTAAAAATTGCCAAAAATAGTTTATTTTCAGGGTTTCCAAATCCCAGTAATACATATGCTATTTTCATCAAAACTTACACAGTTGCTTCTGTCTAGATAGATAATTAAAACTTGAAAGATAAGATAACTCCCAACCAATGCAACATTTTTCTAGATTTAGGCCACATCATTATAATCAGTACTTGTTACATTTAAAGTCATTTTTGACCTGATTTGATAACTGACGGGATCTCAAGCTATTATGCTACTAACTCATTCCATCTTTGTTAGGGAATCAAATAATTAAATAGGAGTGAATGTTAAATCCAGACAAGATCTTTTCATTAGTTTATTAGTTATGCAAAATCTTCAACTGCTGTGACCACTCATGTTCAAGAATTTTAAAAAATAAATTGTGGTCTTCTGTTTTAGGTCTTTGAACAGTTTCAAATGGAACACTATTAAAAAGAGAGAACACAGTCTGATTGATTAAAACTTCTCCAGCAACACAAAGCAGGTTGGCTAAGCATGGCTTATGGCTTTATTAATGTAACATATTCACTATTTTAATTTCAAATGCATGCTTTTTAATTTTGGGGAAGCCTTTTGTAGTAAGTAGCAGTCTCTAAATATTTATCCACAAGACTGCTTACAGTAGTCTGCCTAAATTGTATGAGGATAGTCTGCATCTCAGTGCACAGAAACGCTCCTTTTATTAGTACAACCAATTAAAACTGAAAAATCATATGACAGCTGTGAAAATTGTTAATAATTAGAAACAGTAAATTACTGCTGTGTCATGAATCTGATCCCTGTACAGTCATCCTCACCTTGAGAGTATTGCAGATTAAAGATAAAGGAGGAAGAAAGAAAATTTTATTTTAATCCATTGCATCTGGGAAAATGATGGTGGAAGTAAGAACGCAAATGGTATCTTTCTTTCTTGGGGGTTTGTCAATAGTGGTATTACAGCCAACACTAGAACTGTCAGATAAATTAATCATTAAGAATTCAACTTTGAGACAGGAGCTAAGTTTTTCTGCAGATGCTGAACAGCCAATACAATCCCAAAGAGAAAGAGTAGTAGTGGAGTGAGGTAGATGGGAAAATGTAATTGTCTTTGGTATGAAAAGATATGCCTTCCTATAGCATTTTCCTCCTTTGGATTTTTATGGAGACCTACCAAGACCTTAAAAATACAATCCTGCAAGTCCATCTCAAAAGGTAATTTCTGAACCATGGTTGCTTACATCATTAAGGTAAGGAAACCACCAAAATTTGTAGATTTGGAGCTACAGGGGCTGTTTTACCTCTAGTGAAAAAGGTGAATTCTCATCAGATTGTCTCATTTAAAGTACCAAATGGTTCACTTTTGAAGTAGAATACAATTATCTCACATTTACTCCTTGGAATTTCTGGCATGAAGTAAACCCAAAAATGCATATACGAAGTTGTATTAAATATTCATAGGTGCCTACAATGTGAAAAACCATTCCTTACAGCAATCTATATTACCAACCTCCTTTTAACTTTTTGCACAATACATATAGCTAGCAGATCATATCAGAGGTTGATAGCAAGACCAGTAATAGGAAGGGAAAGAAAAAATCCATTAAAAATGTAGGAGATAATATTATTTCCCAAAAAAGGTTAGGTGAACAATAATTACTTGACATTAAAAGCCAGATTGCTTTCAACTGCAGCTTCATTTCATGCTTTTTAAAAAGCAAAATACCTCAGCATTGGACTCTGTTAACAATGTAACTATTATCCATGAAAGATCTGAATATCTATTTTCATAAACAGAAATTGCTATTCCCTAGACCATAAAAGTCCACCTCCGTTTCTTTGGTCTGGCCTCACATTAAGAAGGGAGCAAAAATAAACATGATTATACTATTAAATATTACCAATGATTTTTTAAACCTAGTCCTTGAACATCCTCTTTGGAAGGACAAGCAAATATAAATAAAGCTAAACAGAAAAGACTTTATCTGAGTTTCCAAAACTGAAAGCACAAGAAAAAACTTTTTTTTTCAAATTGCCCAAAAATGTGAAAAACCTTAGTACAAGAGATAACATTTGATAGCCCGCATTGCAGAGGGTAACCATCATTGAGAAGTGGCTGAATCTACTGAGGGGCTCTCTCAGAACTGAACTGTGAGCTCAAATCTGGACAACTTTGGACATGATGGGAATGTGACATCAGGTGATCTGATAAACTGACACTTTGTAAGAATAGAGCACTTAGCCAATTCAAAAGCAGTCTTCTTTTTTTCCCTTGACAACTATGAAAATAGAGGATTGTGGACGCACAGTGACCTTCCTTAAATTACAAGAAACCAGTTCATTGAGATGTTAGAAATAACATACTCAGTACCATGACAATTAAGCTGAAAAATAAAGTTCTATCTCGTATCTGTGCATATTACTGATCTGTGGAAAAACATTTTATTCTGTTTCTCATCTAAAGCTGTAAAGGGATTTCCATACATATTTATTTAGCAATAAGAATATTTTTTGTTCTTTCCAGAAGCTAGCAATTAGGACTACAAAAGGCATAACAGAGTGTTGTGCTACACCTGTCTTACTCCAGCAATCCAGCTATTCTGGTGATAATGGGTACTCAGTGTGGAGCATGTGGCTGCCAGGGTGGCAGGCAGTCTGCAGGATGCAGGTGCTCTCATCTCACTTCTGCCCACGATCCTCTCTGTGCCCAGGAGCACACACAGCCACCAAGGAGGTTAGGATGAATATATCTCAAGATTGTATTGGCTTCCACAAAGAAAGATGAAATGATCCTGACAGCACTGAGGTGTGGAAGGCAGCGTCTGAACACAGGGTAGGTTATGGCCCATTCTCTGCATCACTCTAATTTTACAAGCAGTTTTAAACTGTCATGGTAATGAGTCCCTGTGCAAGATGTGTTACCCTGGTGTGGGGTATTGTATTCAGCTGAAGCATCTGGGTTGCACATGAAACATCAGTGTTCACCAGAACGAAGGGATTGAATTAAAACGTGTGAAAGGTATGAAATACCACATGGCTTTTCATGAGCAACCCGTATTGGTGCAAAAAGCAAATACTTTTGGTAACTTATATATCTCTTTCTGGTAACATTATAGCGATTTTCTTTGTATCAAGGGCTTTAGAACATGAATGCTTGATCATCTGTGTAACATTCCATGTTACTGTTTGCTACCAGTGCAAATAGCCCACATTTACTGTGGCCTTCCAAACACGTCAATAAAAGCTCAAATTTTGGAAAACCCTTTTTTCCAAAAACGTTTGTGATTACTTGTCATATATCTATGTTGCATTGCTATCATATGAGGATTTTGAAATTCTTTGACTAGAATGGATCTGATCTATTGCTGTGTATAGATGCTCAAAGAGTGTCACTGTGAAGGTAATAGGTGTTCTGAAAATATCCTAAGCAAACAGATTGATTAGAAATTTTGACTTCTACAAGCAAGCAAACAGGAAAGAGTTTGACTCATTGGTCTAAATTTTAGCACAAAGTCAGTTTATCCAGTAAAGGCAAGAAGAGCTTTTGTGTGTAGAAAGGATGGGGGAAATAGCAGAATTAAACCACTCTCTGAAGAATTGTAATATGAATATGCTGCTGTATGCAAGATATATATATCAAGAATGTGAGGCAATCTGGGTGACAAGATGAAGTACGGTAATGTGCAGCTGGAAATGCCATAGAATGAAAATCTGAAATAATGATGAGTCAGTACTTAGGTATAGTCCAGATGAACAAAAAGCAACCATGAGCACTGATAAGATGTCGCATACTTCATTTTATTCCTGTGTTTCTCATTATTTAAATACATATCACCAATTTATATTTTTCTGTTTATTTTTTCTTGTGGCAGCAGCTCTCTGGCCACAGAAACACAACTTTCCCAGGCATTGTTCTGGGAAAAGCTTATGAGAGGATCAAAGAAAAGAGTGAGAAATAATTCTTATCTTAACTTGTTGCACCTGATATTGTGAACATGTGGAATGTGTTGTGGAGATTTGTGTACCAAAGGGTGGTTTCTTAATTAACCAATGGTGATGGTGTTTTAATTAGAGGACTAATCAATTCCACCTGTAGCAAACTAGGGTATAAAAAATGGACAACAACAACAACAATAATAATAATAATAATAATAACAATAATAATAGATAGAGGGAATTAAAGCCCCCAAAAGATGTAAGTGATGCACTATAAAATCCTTTGCCACCTTTGTTGCCCCATGCCCAGGCCATTCCCCAACAATAATTATCCTCCAGCAAGCTCCCCTCAGTTTATTTACTGAGCCTGACAATCTATGCTATTGAAAATCCCTTTCTCCAATTAAGATCAGCTGTCCTGGCCATGCTCCCTCCCGTGTTCCCTGAGCACCTTTTCACTGGCAGAATAAGAGACTCTGAAAAGTCCTTGACTTTAGCAGTACTTAGCAACAACTAAAACTTCATTGTCTTATCAACATTATCATCATATTAAATCTGAAACATGGCACCATAGCAGCTACTAAGAAGAAAATTAACTCTATCCCAGCCAAAACCAGGACACCATTAATTTGGTAGAATATCAGAGCCTAAGGACTCTGGAGGGACTAATAATAGAGTCTTCTTCCAAGCTTCTTCATGTTTTTACAGAATAGAGTGGTGCAATAGTTCCCTCTTTGTATTTTTAAGCGGGAACTTAGTGAACAGTGAGAAAAGGCACATTCTATATTATCTGCACTGTTTCCAGCAGTCTATAATTTTCTTATTTCTCCAGCTCTTGTTTTTAAGTCCCAGTCCTGATACATGAACATTAGTTGACTCCCAAGATCTCTGTTGGTGTGAAGCAGCAGATCCTACCAAAACAAAGCCAAAACATGTGTTTTTGAGAAGGTACTTTCCACTTGGAAGTTGAGAAAACAAGTGAACAAAGTCCAGTAGCCATGGCTGTACTCTGTCCTCCCACACAATGCCAGGGGCTGAGCATCCCTGCGATCCTCCATGCTCCTGGTTTACAGCTTAAACACCCTGCTGTTTTGGGAGGTACCACAGACCTTACATTGTTTGGCACACTTCAGATTTGGAAAAAGCCCACGTGAATAAAGAAAACTGTGTCCTAGTATGACAGTGGCACTCCTTCAAGCTCCCAGAGGACCCTCTGCCAAGTTTTTCATAGTTCAAGTTCAGCTCCTGATCCACGCAGCCAGACTGAGGATCTGTTACTGAGAAGGGTATGTGAGTATGCATGCTCTTTAGGATGCGGCTTCAAAAGGTAATCTACAATGTGCCCCAGTGGAACTGTAAAAATATTATCTGTAGCTCTGTAACTCATTATTTAGACCACAAACCCGTATATTTTACAGTTCTGAGTCTCTTAAAGATATTATGTTAAATGATAACGATGATGATGATGATATTAATAATAGTGATGATATATTGTATGATAATTAAGGTACTAATTATATCAGTAGTAATACTAATAATAATACTGGTACTATAGCCACTAATAAAGAATACCTTGGTTTTCCTTTTCCTTCCCTTTATTTCTGAGCAAGATATACATAGTAGCCTGAAGAACCCCAATTAGACTTAAACCTTCATTTTTCAAAGAGTGTTTTACTCTTTATGCAGGATTTTCTATTCCACGTATTTCACTCTAACTGGAATAATGTATCTTCAGGATCCAGGCCATTAAATCATTTTCCTCCAAAAAGTATGATTTTATTTACATATCTCACTGAGGCTGTTGAATATATACTTATTCCTATTCAAACAACCCTGTATTAATGCAAATAAGAATATTAGGGACCTTTAATAACATAAATTGCCCTTAGTACTTGATTCTCCCAATGTGGCTATACACATAGTATTCATAATATCATTATTTTAGACCCCAGTTATATGCTATTACCCAGCAGATGATGTACAGCCCACCATTCATGTGGATGGAGTCTCCTGAAATTTGTAGCTACCTCTTGCAATCTACTACTCATTAAATTATTGTACGGTCCAGGTTGGATGGAACCTCAAAAGATCATCTGTTCCAATCTTTCATTGGAAGGAGGCTTAAATGAGACCCTCAAGTACCCTATCATTTTATCTATCTATCTATTCATTATTTACATTAATGCCCAATAATGCAGTATAAATCCTAAAAAAAGAACATTCTAAGCAATATTTCAGAGTCTTGGTTGCATCCCAGATTTTGTAACATATATTAATGTTATGGTTTTGCTGTTGTTTTGTTCAATTGTTAGTCTTAGATTATGCAAATGCCTCCGGATGTTTTTTCCTGATTATCATAAGTAAGGAATAGCTGCAGCTCAGAGATGTGAGTTCTTGACTAACCTAAGTGTCTAGTCACTCCCACTTAATTTATATACCTAGAATTAGAGGTAACTTTGAAAACTTAAGCCCTATCCTCAAAATGATTTTTTTTGTTAAATTCATTAGCATCAAACTTAATGGAGTACATCAACAACCCCTTTTAAAACATAAATTATTAAATGCTTCATGTGAGTCAGTGTAATTCATGCTTTTAACTGCAGCAAAGTCAAATTTTCAAAATATATTGAACATATTTTAATTGGACTCTTTATGGCAATGCCTGAGGCTTTGATAAAAATTCACAACTACAAGACATAAATGACACTGATAAATTCACTGGGTGACAGGCTGAAATGAAGAACAGAGGTGAAATTTCAAAATGTGAAAGGCTTCCAAATTTGTGTCTCTATCTAGCAATAAATCCATAGTTAAAAGTAACAAATAGTATTTCCAGGATTGATGCAAAAAGAGATCATCTCTTCTCTCCATGGGTGAAGCAGATTATTCAGAAAACCAGAGAAGAAATTAATTTGAATTATCAGCTCCATTGAACTAATTAAATGGTAAAGAACAGAAAATTTCCACATAATGCATGCCAGATTCTGTGTCTATGGGACCTGATTTCTAATTCTCTTACAGGAATAAACCCATGAAAGTAAATTGCTGAAATCGAATGTGGTTGTTAATCTTACTCTCCTCAACCTTCCTTTGTCCTACACATATAATCCTTCGAGAAATCAGGTGTTTGTGGACTTGGAGTCAGAGTGCCATGAGATATATGTCTGTATGTCATAATCATATGTTACTACTGGAAAAAAATTACTTTCATGGGAAAAAGGAAGAGCTGTGACATCCTGCAAAATAAGAAAGCAGCCATTTGTGGATAGCGGGATACCAAGAAGGAAAGAAAAGCATCTTCTTAGAGCTTCCTTGTTTTCAAGCTAGAATAGAGCTAGACAAGTCTTTTGCTTAACTAGATATTAATGATTATATAAATATGTATTTTAACTGTCTGCTTAAATGATGAACAGGATGGCATTTAAAAAATTGCAATACTCTAAACAAAGCTCCTGTGATGGTAATTACATCTAGTACATTACCTCATAAAAAGCAGTCAATTTGTGCAAGAGAATTAAACTTCAGTTTGAGAACTGTGTGGGTGTACACAAAATAACAAATAAAGAACTACTCTTCTACTACTCTGTCAAAAACCTTTAGTGGAAAAGTCCCCTCAGAGGACATTTATTTTAGACATTTAAATGTTCAATTATTCCCAGATTTTCAGCCAATCATTTAAGCTCATTAGAGTGCTGAATGCTGCATGTTCTGCATCAAGTCACAAACCTATCACTTGTAAATGTTTATTAAAATCTCAAAGATACATTTGGAGTTGAAAAATCTATTAGCAGCATAAAGTCTCCTGAAGCATCAGGTTTTGGATGGGATAGTGTGGAATTAAATATCAAGTAATTGTAATTTAAAAAGCTGTTAAAATAAGTATCTTTTCTGTGTTTTCTTAACAGTCTATCACTTAATTTCCTTCAGTCCAGCTAAGAATGAATTGTCAGGCAAGTGCAAAAATTTAAGTACTGTTGTAAATTAAAGTGTTCTTTTGAACCAGGACTCAAAACTTAAAATTACATGTTTCATCAGAGCCTACCCCTGACCCATGACTGATGTAAAACTGTTACCTTTGGGGTAAGGTGTTCATACCTTTAAGGACAGCCACAGCTGCCAAGTTTTCTAGACATAACTACTATTATTTTTCATTATACTTTTAGGACAGACAGGCAACACATTTTCCAAGTTTACCAAAAAAGTTTGTTCCAAGAGCTAAATATATTTTTAGGACTTTTAAGTTATTGCCAAGCATAGCAGTTCAAAAATCCTCTCCTGCTCTCTCCTCTCCTCATTCAAAAATGTTTTGATCACCATGATTTCTGGTAACTGTGATACTTAATAACCTGCAGATGAGATTAATGACTAATGAGTCTCAGTTCTGAAAATGCTTCAGGGTCATGCCAGATGAGGAACAAATGTCTTATAGTGAGTATTCTTTTGCCCAGTTATTAGGAACCAAAATTGGAACAACCTACCCAGAGAAGTGGAGGTGTTTAAAAGATGTGCAGATGCGCCACCTGCGGACATGGCTTAGGGGTGGACTTGGCAGTGCTGTGTTAATGGTTGCACTTGATGAACTTTAAAGTCTTTTCTAACCTGCATGATTCTATGAATCTATTAAAATATTGTCAGCCTATTGTCTTCTGTCCTTTAACAGCTTGTCTATGTAGAAACCTTTTTAAAACTATGCCTGTTATATACATATGTTCATCAAAAGTAAACTTGCAAAATAAAAACACTAATCATAGTATTTCTTTTTCCAGTTTAAATTAATTCCCTGAAGCAGATGTTTCCCAAATGATGCTTGACCTCATAATGTTATTCAAAATAACTTCAGGACTGTGGATTCAGAATTCAAAGTTAAATTGTAAGATCACTTTAAAAATTATGGTGTTATTGTCCAAATTACCCTTTTCATTATTAAAAATGCTTTTCTAGAAATATGAACAAATTCAATGGTATTATAAGAGAAAGCAAAACCCAAAAGCTCCTAATGCAGATTGCAAGGAATTCTCTTAAAATGCATAAAAAAGAGGAATAAATTCCATAAAAGTGCTAGATTTTTGATTAAAATTGTGCACTATAAAATATGTTCTTTGAAATAAATTTAATCTTCTCTCACCCTTAGCACTGCTTTTTTCCCTTTAATCTGAATAGTATTTGCTTATCTTATTACTTTACAAAATTATAGTTTTGTTTTAATCAGTACTACAGCTAAGCATATAAGATCTGTCAAAACACCATGGAGTAGGTAATGGAGAGGAAAAGAACATTTCAAATGAACTTTCAATGACAATAGAATTTTCAAGATATCTTTAAATGACACTAAAAAAATGCTGCAAAATTTTTTTTTTATTCTATGCCATACTGACATAGAATTTGATTGAAGCTGCATATCTTTAAAATGTGTGTAATGGTCACTCATTTTAAAATTACTTTGAGTGCCCTACATTTTATTACTACGTACCATTCCCTATGCCAGTTTTTCTTAAGTGCTTAAAAGAAGCTTCAGATATGATTTTATTGAATGTTATCTTCTTTCTTTTACTCTGCAAAAAAAACCAATATCCACAGCTTTCTTATTGTTTTGGCTTCATGCAATGTGTTCTATCACTACATTTTCTTATTCTCTCATATCAGTATTGACTTAAACACCTTTCTTAACAACTAATCTGCTGCTTTATATTTTAAATTAAAGGGATTCAGTCCCCTATGTCCAATGTGCATGTAAGTGCACAGAGTAAACACCACCACTTATGAAGAAACATTTCTAAATTGTTGGAGAGGGAAAAAAAATCAATTTTTAACACCACATGCAACTGGGAAAAACTGGTATTTCATATTCGTTCAAAGTGGACACTTTCATGCTATTTAATTTACTGTGTATAAATTATTATTGCAAAAGATAAGTTAGAATTGTTAATCAAATGAAGAATTACAGTTCATGTCACACAGGAATAAAATACTGTTCTAAGAATTTTGAGTGCCTATTTTTTTGAGAGAGGAGAAAAAAGAACATTAATAATAAGATGTGCTTCCCTAGATATTGCTAGAATTCTACATTATGCTTTTATAGGATAACTTTTTGCATAGAAGATCTTTTGATGTTATTAAACCTCACAGATGGTAGATTCTTTTATAAACTGCTCTTTTATAACTCCCATTCTTTTGTAACTGCTGTGACTCGCTGTAGATATGGAGAAATTTTTGTATAAGTGGCTGCTTAACTTCTTCTCTGGAGCAAATCAGTCTTCTTCTCAGGCAAAATTGTTCCTCACAAATTTCTCTGCCTTGGTTCCCAAGGTATCTTTTAGTAAGACAGTAAGATATGCCCGCATGGATTTGTGCTAATAACAGAAGAGATGCCATTACTATCAAATGCATAAGCATGAATTTTATCATATCCAACTTTACCCACCTAACATGTAGGTACCTGATCTATCATAATAATGTAGATAAATTCATGGAGAGTGAGGCATCTCCAAAGGACAATTCATCTTATGCACTATGAATACCTACCCAGGGATGAGAATAGTAGCACTGAAGAGGTTCATTTATCTCCATTGAAGGAATCCACATCACTAGCATAGATTAGGTTGCTAATTTTTAGGTGGCTAATGTTGGCTGAGATGATTCAACCCAGGTGATGAAGTAGCATTGTAGGTCACTGTCCAAGTCCTCTGTATTATGCAGTAGCTGTAACTCCTGCTGATATTACTGTATCTGATCAGCAACCAGTCCCACTCTAATGTATCTGAGTAGGAAATTTAGAATTAGAAATACCATTAACTGAAGCCTTTCTTTTTCTTAAGTTTTTTGTTTGTCCTTGCTAAGCAGAAATGTGCTTTGTGTTTATATCATTCCTCTCCTTCTCATATACTGAGTTGGTTCTAGATTATCGATCTTTCTGTGCTAGAGTGAGGAATTATTCCAAATGCAATACAACATCTCAGAATAGTCTGATGGCTTCCAGATGAAAGATCACACTGTTTCTTAGCTGTCTCTTTTGAGTCTTTGATGTATTATTTCTCCCAGCCTGCATGGTACAAAACTAAAACTGAGGGACTAAATTTTGCTTTTCTTCTGGTTGACAGTCAGATCTATGGCAGGTTTCTAAATGGCAGTCTTGAATTTTTGGCAAAATATTCTGCACAGTCCAATGACAGTCACTTAATATATTGTGCCAGAATGTCCTTTGGTTTACTGTGTCAACCATCTCCAGTCTTATTTCTGGGGGCTTGGGTTTTAAGAAAACTTGTTGTTCAAACATTCTATGTTCAAGTGTCTTACCTTCTGTGGAGAACCATGAATTTGGACACATGTCCTTGGAAAAGAGATTAATTACTCCATGGTTTCACCAATAATGCACTTCTCTGTATAATGCACTTCTCTGTGAACCAGAGTTTCACTAATGTTGAGGTGCTTTTTCTAATTGCTTATTTTTCTGGTCTCCTTAAGCTTAGGCTTGAATAAACCACAAAACCAAGGGTCCCAGGGAAACTGCAACTACAAAAGGAATGCCAAGTGAAGGATGGCAGTGGCCCGATATTGCTCCATCAGAAAATTTCGTCTTCAAAATCTCCAACCACAGGCCACGTACAACTGCCTTAGAAAAAGCCTGACTTTACTGCTCCCCTTAGGGTTAGGTCCCCACTTAGGGTAAGGGTTCAGAAAACCATAAAGCCCAGAGCTCCAGGCACACTGTAACACATGCAAAAGAATTGCAAAGGGGAACATGGCACTGCCTCAACATTGTTCCCTCCACACCTTTCTGCTTTGCACCAGTGTCAGCCAAATACTCTATTTAGTTCTTGGGTCAGGGTTAAGGTTACACTTAAGGTTAAGATTGAGAAAACCCCAAAGCCCAGAGCTCCAGGCACACTGCAGCTGTAAAGGCCATGCCAAGGGGAGCACTTGCAGTGCCAATGGAACTGCCCCAGCATTGCTCCCTCCACACCTTTCTTCTTTGCACCACTCCTGTGCTTTGCACCTCAGAAAATTGCTGCTTTTACTGCTCTGCCTAGTTTAAGGCTTATGCTTGAGGTTAGACTTGAGAAAATCATAAAGTCTAGACCTCAGGGTTGTTGCCATCACAAAAGGCATTTAAAGGGGAGAACTTCACATCATCGCATTACATTTAATTGCAACTACATAATTTCTTTTATTTTAAATTGGATTTTATTTTATTAGAAGTCTACCCTAGTAAGTTACTTTGACTTTTTCAATATCTTTGAGATTTTGAAGAGTAGCAATTCAGCAAGGTTTGGTCCATTTCCCTGCTCTTCTTATCATCCCATGCCATTTTATTGGTTTTAGTTCCAGTTCAGAACTTTCTCTTCTATTTTCAGTGTTTTGTTTAATCAATCTCTCCATTTGGCCATTCATTTAATTACATTCACTGATTTCAGCATTTCAATGAGTATAAATCTGGCAAGGTTCGATCCTTATGAGGATACCTCATATCATCTCAGACCATTTCATGATGGTCACTCCATTTCCAAATTTTCTATTTGTTTTCAGTTGCATTATTATTTCTTCCTATCTCCTGTCCGAACTGCTTGTTACACTTCATTCTTGGATTTCAAGATTTCAGTGGGGATCAATTGAGCAAGCTTTGGTTCATTCCCCTGCACTTTATGTAATCCCATTCACTTTTATTGGTTTTCCTTTGGTTCAGAATTTTCTCTTTTCCTTTTAGCATTTTCAGAATTTTCTCTTTTCCTTTTAGCATTTCATATCTTCAATTTCTTCTCCTGTCTCTTGTTTATCTTCCTTCCCTGACTTTTCTGTTTCAATGTGTCTACCATTTTGTGGTAGTCACTCAATTTCCAAATTCTCTGGGTTTTTTCAGTTGCATTTTATTTGCCTTTTTATTGTATTTATTTTATATTTATATAATATAAATATATAGTTTTATATATATATTTATTTATAATATATTTTATTTATATCTCCTGCCCAGAGTGTTTGTTAGACTTTGTTCTCTGATTTCAAGACTTCTTATCCTTTCCTGAAAGGAAGAATTTTCTTTTCAGGAAAGGAAATGAAATCTTTTGATTTCAACGACGATCAGTTGGGCAAAATTTGGTCCAATTTCCATGTACTTCATGTCATTCCATGAGATTTTATGGTTTTCACTTTGGTTCAGAATTTTCTCTTTTTTTTTAACATTTCATTTCTTCAACTTCTTCTCCTATCTCATTGTTTATCTTTCTTTGCTGATTTTGTGATTTCAATGCAAGTAATTTTGGTGAGTTTTGGTCCTTTTCACTGCACGTCACTTCATCTCTGTCCATTTCATGGTAGTCATTCCATTTCCAAATTTTATTATTTTCTTTAAGTTGCATTTTATTTTTCCTATGTCCTGTCCAGAGTATTTGTTACACCTTGTTCTCTAATTTAAAGATTTCAATGAGGATCAACTGGACAAGCTTCGGTCCATTTCCCTGCTCTTTATGTTATCCCGTTCACTTTTATTGTTTTCGTTTCTGTTCAGAATTTTCTTGGTTTTTTAGCATTTCATTTCTTCAGTTTCTCTTCTTGTTTCTTTGCTTGACTTCTTCCCTGATTTTGAGATATCAATGAGTATCATTTTGGCAGGTTTCTCTCAGTTTAATTTAATAAAAACAATACTTCTATAGCAAAACATTTCTCCCACCAGATCATTCTTCTTGGCACAACCCTTGGGCTAGTCAAAAAACTGCTTCTATTGCTCTGCTTAGGATTAGGCATATGCTTTGGTTTAGGGTTTAGGACACCACAAAGCCCAGAGCTCCAGGCACACTGCAGCTGTGAAAGTCATGCCAAAGGCAGCAAGGCACTGCCCCAACATTTCTCTCTCTATGCCTTGCTCCTTGGCATCAAACATGGGCTATGTACCTCTGCCTCAACAATCATCTGATTTTCTTAATTGATAACGATTAGGGTTATGCTTAGGTTAAGCTTAGAAACCCACAAAAGCTAGAGCTCCTGGGAAACTGCATCGACAAAAGGCATGCAAGGGGATCACAGCACTGTCCCAACATTGCTCCCTCAGAATCTTGCTTCTTGGCACCAGCCATAGGCTTACTACCCCAATCTCAGAAAAAGCCTGATTTTATTTCCCCACCTTAGGGTTCGGGTCACACTTAGGGTTAGGCTGTACAAAACCTTAAAGCCTAGAGCTCCAGGGACAGAGAACAGCATTGCTCCCTCAGCATCTTGCTTCTTGTAACTTCTTTGGGATGGTTTATATGTCATATCCATTTTGGGGCAGGGGGGAAGGGGGAATGTTGGTTTTTTTTAATTTACGGAATGGTCGTTGCCTCCCCCGGCTGTTGGAGTATCACCATAGGTGAGGGGCTGCCCAGGATGCTGAAAGTGTTGGGGGCCAGGGGCTGCTGCTTCCTTTGGATGGGGTGAGCAACTCAGCAGCCATTGCAGCACAGCTCTCCTACTGGTTGTCTTCTTGCCCTGTGGCTTTTGCCCATTTCTTTCTCTTTTTCCCTCGAGACTGTGGCTAGGGCTTGTCAGCTTGCTTCTCTCCTGCTCTGCTGCTTGGGAGCTGAGAGCCAGTTCTTGCTTTGCCTGGAGCCCACAGTCCCCTGCTGGGACCACTGCCCCTGACCCTGGGACCAGGCATTGCCAGTGAGCTAACCAAGGGAGTGATCCCCACCTAGCCCATCTGTTTTCTGCTAGTTTTGTTTGTTGTTACTGCTTTTGTTGTTGTTTCTCTGTCTTGTTATTCATATAAATGTTAGTAAAGAACTGTCAATCCTTTTCCCATATCTTTGCCTGAAAGCCACGTAATTTCACAATTATAAAAATCTGGAGGGAAGGGGGTCACATTTTCCATTCCAAGGGAAGTTCCCGCCTTCCTTGGCAGACATCTGTCTTTCAAACCAAGACAGCATCATCCTTATGGTGGGCACATCAGTCTCAGCAATAGCCTGATTTTACTGCTCTGTTTAGGGTTTAGGTTGCACTTAGGGTTAGGCTTGAAAAAACCACAAAACCCAGAGCTCCATGGACACTGCAACTACAAAAGGCAGCTACTCAAGGGGAGCACAGCACTGCCCCATCATTGCTCCCTCCACACCTTGCTCCTTGGGCACCTTGAGCCTCAGCAAAATCCTGATTTTACTGCTCCACTTAAGGTTAGGTTTGCACTTAGGAAACTGAGTGGACACAGGAAAAACACTTGTCATTTGCATAGTTCTGTTCTGGTTTGCCTTTGCCTGTTAAACACAGATGTGAGTGTACAACTGCCTAAACACAAAAAGAGATCTGAAAATGATGGCTGGCCCAGGCTGAATTCTGCAGAGAGAAATTGTTGCACCATTTTCTGTAGTAATTAAAGCTATTGGATTTTTTCAGAATTTTTTGTTACAGGAAAATTCTGCTCAGAATATATTATACAGCTGGCCAATGTTCCTTTAGTTGTATTTTTTTTTTCTTTAAGAGTGCTGAATCACAATTACAAAAATGGCAGCAGAAAACGAAATTAATAACATTTCAAGATCATATTGATTTCTAGGCAAAACCAAAGGAATGTTCATACTTTTCTCAGATATCCCAATAAGAACAAAAAATACAATTAATGTCCTAAGAAAAAAAATTATACTTCAAATGTTATCTATGCAGAGAAGAAAAAATGCTGGTAAAGAAGAAAAAGCTTTTACTTGCAAACATATTGAGCAAAAATTATTATTTTTATTTTTTTCCAAGGACTAACTCACAAAACAGTCAGCTATTTCACACACACAGGAGCTAAATGCTGAAGAATCTTCATACATATTCATAGGAGTGAAAATTTAGCTTCTGATCTCAGGGGAAAAGCTACAAAACCCAGACTTGGACACCTAAATTGAAAATTCTAAACTGTTCAGAAAAAGATTAATGGTCATCTGGCTGCTACACATCCAATTTGTGTCATTATCTTAGTGTTTTAAGAATAATTTTGGTTCTATTCCTATGGTGAAGATGAAATCATTGTAATTTCAAGTTTTTTATATTAATATCAATGTTTCATGGAGTCAGTGATACACTAAGAACTTTAGCTGGTACACAAAAGGAAGATTTTTGCCTTTGAGAGTGATAAAATGGTAATTTCATGTGACTTGTGACTGTCTTCACTCAAGATTTTGCACATACACGTTAACAGATTTTAATGGTCTATGGTAGAGATCTTGTTAGTCAGTTATTAATGGTATTGAAAACTATAATAAAGCCTAAGACCTGACACAGAAAGAAGTCTACTGTGACAACCAGTTTACAAAACAGGAAGAGTACACAGACTCTGAGAGGTAGAAAGTTAAACCAACAGAGACTGTAGCACACACACTGAGTGAACAGCACAATGACATCATTTTCTGCTCTGTGTGTGCGGTTACTGTAAAAGGATAAATGAAAGTAGGTTGGTGAGTTAGGAAAGCTGTGAAAGAGTTTAGATTCTAGAGGCATGAGCATCATCTTCTTATACTGAGAAATGTTCCATGATTTATACATGTGGAAAATACATTATTTAAGGATTGTTGTTTATTATTAAGGGTGTTTATATTCTTGAGACTGGATGATGATACAGTTAATGAAAATGCTCAGAAACTTACATAAGTCTGAGGGGGAAAAAATAGCCAATCCAACCCTGTACATTGTCTCTTATTCTTACTTAAGAGGCAAGTCAAATGAGCCATTAAAAACCTTGAGCTTAGATCCAAGATTTACATACATTAAACAGATTGGAACAAAAAAAAATCCGGAATTTGTCTCTGTAAATGCCAGGAATCTATACAGTTGGAGGATAATTAATACCTACTAGGTGAAATATGTAGACTTCTCTCATCCTTACATTTTATCTTCAAAACTTTCATCCTAATAAGAATTACATTATAAAAATGTATTAATAGTGGATTAATAATTGTTCTGTCACATTCTGTGAATTCTGTCAGGTTTGCTTGGCAATTGAAAAGACAGGGCATAGCCTTTTGCTCTATGATTTTATGAACCAGACTACTTAATAGCTCCTGTCATAGCTATTTAAGTAACTGATGTCCCTTTCCTAGTGGACTGAAGACCCCAAGTGGTCAGGCTTCATCTTTTCTGTATATTTAAAGCCAAAATGAATAGATTTCTGTAACTGCTTACCATTGCAGAAGTCTATGAGGTATGTATCTAAGAGAAAAACACAAAGAGACTAGAAGTTTAGGAAAGCATTTTCTTTCCAAAAAATAGATGCCAATAAGCAGTATTTTAAAAAATAGGAGGGGGTGTGGGAAGAGTTACTGCTGATACTTAAGTGCAAAAAAGTGCATAAAACAAGTCTGTGTTTCTACAGTTCTGTTTCTCACATTGATACTTTTCTCCAAGCTGAAACACACTGTTTTCAGCCTTCTCTAATCCACAAGGCTCTTACCCAAACCTATTCATTCATTCCAAGAGCTGGCGAAGAAGGAGGAAGAAAAGCTGAGAGACTGAAACCATCAGAAATTCTAACTGGCAGAAATGGCAGTTAAAGAAAATAAAATAAAGCTGAACTTTTGACTTTCCATTACAAGACAAGTCAAATATTTCTGGACTTACATTTATTTAATTATTCATAACGAGAAGATTTGCTTTCACTTTTTTTTTTTTATTTTCAACTCCATTGTAAAATAGCTGAGATTTTTGGACTTTAGTATGTACAAAACTGCTATGTATTTTCAAAGCACAGTACGCACACTTCTAATGACATAGAAACACATTGTTATCTTTTATTTTGCTTCACCTGTATTCTTATGAATTAAACTCTTGGATGCAACAATTTAAAAGCCTTGAGGGATTTGCTAATGCAAAGTCTTAAAATTATGAGTTTTTTAAATGAAAAGCAGAAGCCAAATCTACCAAATTTCTTTAAAAGTGTCTCCAACTGTCTTAGCTTTTTCCTCCTTGCTACCCTTCTTTCCTGGCTACGAATGTCTCATGTTGATCTAGGGCTGGCATTCAGCTATTGTTTCTCAAAATACTTCTAGCTCTCCTGATCAAAGTTTTAAAATCTTGTAACAATATCAAAACACTGACTACATTCTAAGATCCGGGTAAGATTTAAGGGGATTTTGGTGAAGCATAACTAGCATTACATTAAAATAAACTCTTAGATGGATAAATTGTTTCAGCTTACATCATGATCAAATAAAATAATGAAAGTTTTTAAGATTAAATTCTGCTATTTTTTCCCTAAAGTCTATCAAAACTGGCAGGAGGTTGAACCCTGGCAGCTTATTTTTCTATTATCTTCCATGGCAGCAAGGGAAATTAAACATATTCAGCCAGAGCAGAATGCACTGCTACAGGATATCACTCCATGAAGACATAATGCCAAATAAAAGCAGGAGATATTAAATAATTTATCAATGCTATCACATGATGGGTGAATAGGAGTATCAGGCGCAGTTTCAGGGCTCCCTGCCTTGGTTCTACCCCTAACACCTTCCTGCTCCTTTTTGAGGATAGTAATAATCAAGACTGCATCTAGTTTCCAATTTTTAATTCTAAGAAAGACACATAAAGCATGAAATGGTAGTGACTCTGTGGCATGTGTTTTTCATTCCAAGGTTTGCTTCCTTGAACTGATGTTTAAAATTAACATATAAATTAAGTTTTTTGGTTAAATGAATGAAAATTGATATTTTGACAACCATTCTAAGAATAATATATTTATTATTTTCTCTTAGCCAGTAAGATCTACCAAGTGAGAGCACCCCCAACTCAAAATGTGAGCCATGGTCCTGACATTACTGACAAACTCATTTGTCAGTAATATGCAGGTTGATCAGCTGAACTGTGTAAAGTAACTTACAAAGTGTATGAGTTGGGCACCTGTAGCAGTGCTCCATTAAAACTGGGCATTCATTTTATATCGTCCTCCTTTATTTTTCCTTTCTTCAGGGTGGATAAAATATAATATAGTTGCCCTCAAGGCATAAATTTTACTCTGCACTTCTTCATATCAATTGACCTGGCTGTAAACACAAATCTGGTCTTACAGGCTTGGCAGTGGCAAAAAGATATATGAGTGCTGCTCAAAGCATTTTCCTTTGTCATACTGGGCAGATGGCTGACCTGAAATATCCAACTCCAACTGACCTACTACTCAGAAATAAACCTTTATTGATTCTCAATCTGAGTTACTAAAGCAGCTTCAAAAGAATTTGAAGAACCTGAAGAACATTTTTCTCCCAAAAATATGTTGACTTAGCATTTATGCATTGTTGTGATTTCCACAGATTTCTACAAAAAAACCCAGCAAGATTCTGTGGATATACAGCCTTTGTTCTGCTTATCAGTGTGATGTAGGGCACTTGAAGATGAAGAGGAAGATGATGAGATCATTATTTGTATCACAAAAGTTAGAAATCACTCACTATAAACTGGCTATAAACTAATGACTAAATCATTGGCTAAAAAGTCTTCAGCAGGGATAGGCAAGGAAGGAGAGGCAGTGGGGTATCCCTGTATATTCATGAAGGTTTCAATTGTCCAGAGCCTGATCATGGTGACAATAGCATCAAGTGTTTATGGGTAAGAATCAAGGGGAAGGCCAACAAAGCAGACATCATAGTGGGAGTCTGTTTCCATTGCCAATGTAACGAAATTTGCAATGTTGTTAAAAGTTGTGTGGAAGCAATGCTGCTATAGCCATATAAATGATTAGAATAATTACCATTTGTTTACATTAAGGGTTTTTATTGCCTAAGAACTTTAATGCATTCATTATTGGAGAGTAGCCACCAAAATTTTTAGAGGAATAATTGTAACTCACTTGAGAATAGTTCACATTAATTACAAACTAAATGCTTAATGCTCATAATCCTGAGTAACATAGAAATTAACAGTAGAACCCTGCAAAGCTGTGTAAATTCTGAAGCTATTCATATTCTAAATCCATGCTGAAAGGGAACTTCATTAAGACAGTTGCATCTTATTTCCAGCTGCAGCTAAATCTTTAAATAACTATACTAGAAAAAGAATTTAAAGGCACCCACTTATGTAAGTTATGAACATGAATAAAGGACAAGTGCTTTACAGTGTACTACCCCCGTAAGCCTATCTCCAAGTTTTCTGATGATTCACAGTGTCTCCAGGCAACAAAGTAAATGACAGCTTCTGAATGTATTTCCTGTTCTTTCTTCATCTGCATTTACAAACTCTTTTTTTTTTCCCTCCTAGAAGACTGGTGAGGAATTTTGGTAGCAGTTCTAAAACACCTCCATTTCATCAGTTCAACAAAGAAGTCCGCTCAGCCAAACTGGGATGTTATCTAAAGAGACTTTTCTTCTTGAATTCTTTCCAGCAGTTTTACTTATCTCCTATTACAATTAAGAAATGCTTAGATTTGTGCATATCTCTAACCTCTGATTTAGCCACCTGTATATCTCTGTATCTCCTTCCTTGGTACTTTTATATTTGTGTTGCTGCCAACCCTTCAGAGCCATCCCTAGCTCATTCCTTGGAGTATGTGGATTCCCAGCCTATTGTGTACATAAAACAATTATATTCACTTTCACTTGTTTCTGTGCTGTTCGTGATTAACTGGCAATTTAATAAGAATCCCACTGAAACAGAACTTACAAAATTTTATGCCCCCTTATGGAATTTTATAAGATCAAGACTGTGTACAAAGTCAGGAAGATGATGCTGGTGAACTCATTCTTTTTGATTGTCTGCATACGGTATTCTTCAAGCTTCATTTTGCAGTATCACCTCCTCCTGTCATGCTATTATATTTATAATTTAAAAAGAGACCCTTAAATTCTAATAGTCTCAAGGATAAGTTTGTTCTCTCACAGTACATTTATTCAATTTTAATTTATTTTAATTTCATTGTTTTGAAATCCCATTTTATAGGGTCTTTCTCCTAACAATTACTTTTATGGATGATTCATGAGAATTGTGTAGCTTGTCCCAGAATCTCTGCCCCTGGCAGAGTTCAGCATGTCCACACAGCAGATGCTAGTGGGAGTCAAAATGGATACCCAGGAAAATTTAATTCTTTTGAATACTTTTTTGTCACTTATGTGCTCTATGTCCCGGAAAGGCATCAGTATCCAATTAATTCTTATTCTTTTAAAATCAAATGATTTCAAAATCAGTTTTTGAAAAGACAAGTGATTGCTCAATTATGCTTCTTATGTGTCTGCTGGCACTGACTTTCAGAAATGGGCCCAATTTGCGGAAACATAGTGACTTCTGAACCATGCTTAGTGGCATAGTTGACATATCTGATGGACATGCTGCCATCCAGAGGGATGTGGACATGCTCAAGAACTGGGTCAATGGGAAGGTCATGAGGTTCAACAAAGCCAAGACCAACTCCAAGGTCCTGCATGTGGGTGGGGGCAATCCCCAGTATCAATACAGGCTGGGGAATGAGCAAATTGAAACAAGTCCTATTGGGAAAGACTTGGGGATTTTGGTGGAGGACAAGCTGGAGATGAGCCTGCAATGCCCATTCACACAACTGAATATTGGTTCAAGGGGGAAAAGTTTGATTTTTTTTCTCAGCAGACTTTCAGTTTGCACATGCATTTCATAGAACATCATCTTGCTAGGCAAAGTGGGAAGAGTTTTCTCATTAGTTAATGGAAGTTAAGAACTAATAGGGAGGTCTTTTCAAAATGAGGATGTTTCACTTGAAGGGAGGAAAGGGAGGAAAAAAGAAAAAAGTCAAAGAAGACAAGAAAAGATAGAGTGAGAGATATTTTAAATTTAACTACACTGTAATAGATTAATGCATTTGGGGTTTTTGCTATATTTATTCTTGTGTTTCATAATTACTTTTCATGATACTGCCAATTGTGGATGATATAAATAAATGCTCTCATTTGAATTTACTTTATCTGACTGAAATTAATAGGCATTTTAAATAACTGGATAATATCAAGGCTCATTTCATCCAATGGCACAGTTAACTAGAGGACTGGATTACTGAGGAATCTGTCTCACTGCATCACATTGTTCAAAACAGACAAACATATGTTGACTGTTAGGCAACTGCCTGCCCAAAAAGATGACAGAGAACTGATATCACAAAAACAAAACAAAAACCCCCACAAGTTTCAGGGACTGCGGTAAGTGGAGAAGCTCCTTGGGAATGTGGGGATGTCTTCCAAGTCACTTGAACCTAGAGATGCAGAAGTATAGGGGAGGAAAATGCCAAGCTCTTTTGCTGCAGCCATAGATGAATAACGAGAAGATTCCCTCAGCAGAAGGACACAGCGATAAAATAGTTGAGCAAGGATTTGGAGAACTAGAGAGGTGCCTGTCTTCACTTTGCAACAATCCATATCCCTTCAGTGAACATCAGGAGAAGTGGAAAAAATTCTGGACCCTGCAATACATCTGGGTGTAGGGTACTGCCATATGCTCAGTTACCCATTACTTCTGAGACAAAGATCTTGGCAGGCACTCTTACACTTCAAAGAAGAGGCATGCCAAGGAACACATTGTTACTTCTTGGCAGAGGACACACCCGCTTTTATGGATTTAGAGCAGATGAATGAAAAAGGACTGATCTTTAGTGTGGGCTTCTCCTCTACAGATACCATTATTTGTGTTGGTTATCACAACCTGTAGAAGGCGCTCCCAAAGGCCAGTGAGAAGAACCAGGGCCAGCTGGAGCTGGCATGAACTGTGGCCATGTTCTCAGAAACTCTTTGTTGCTTTACTCCATGATCAGAGAGACTGTCTGCAGAATTTTGTTATGTGCTCTGCGACAAGTTTGACCTGGATGTCTTCTAAAACAACTTTGGTCTGGATCACGAATGGCAGGAATTCCCAAAGTGTAGGATACCCTACACTTTACTGTGAAGGAGGGTTTACAGTGGTCCTGTTGTTGGAGAACTGAGGTATAAATTCCCAGGTTCTCTCCACAGCACAAGACTCTACTGAAGTCTATCTTCTGCAACTGGTGTTTCTGCTGGAAGATGTGATTCAGTCAGATCAGGCCTATATGATTCTGTGACAGGATTATCAAAGGTACTCTATCTGGTCAGATACTCAACAAGAAGAAAGCACTTGACATGGAACATAAATATGTTATAGGGATCCCTGTATATTGCTATTAGTCCCTGCTTTATCGAAGTCACTTGATGCTTTATGAACTAGAGCAGAAGTCTTGTTTAAGTTCTTCAGGATCTTGGAACAAGACTGTTGACTTTCATTAGGGAGAGTTTCAAGGCTGCCTCTTGACCTGCTGTCTTTTTCTTCCCTAATGGGAGAAGATTCATGCTTTTGAAGCTGTGTGAAAACACAGATGAATCGATGGAAGTTAAAGTTTGTTAAGTCACCGACTTGATGGTGTCTTTCACTGGGTGAGCAAGTCAAGAAATCTGACCCAGTGGCTCAGAACAAGTGAGTTCATTCTCATACTCAACATCTAGCAGGATACAGGCATGCTGCTCTACCTGGGCATCTACACCTCTGCAAACAATCCCTCCCCAGTTCCTGACTGGAACAAAAGGGAGGGAGGGTTGTCAGAGCAGGTATGAAGGTGGGCAGGTCTGCTGTGGGTCCTTGACTTCAGGCAAAATAAATTCATTGTGATCCTGTCAGTCCTGAACATTTTCTGCTATTTCTTCAACAGCCTGTGCCTTTTTCCCATGACCTGGATTTTTTCAGGTCAGGGAAACACTGCCTCCCTTCCTGACAGTTGCATCCATGTAGCACGTACTGAGAACAAGCTGGCAAGGCAAGATTTCCCATCCCAGAGGCCATGCTGATTCTTTCTTTATAGTCTGTATTTATCTATGTGCTCATTAATCTCATACTTTTATGTTGGCTCTTCCACTTTAACCACAGAAAAAAGACTGACTCAGTCAACCCCTTTGGAGCCCTGTGTGTGACTGGGGCTTACAATGGTGATAATCCAGGCCCCTGACTCAGTGACTCCTTGTAATGATAGGTGACACACTTTGGCTAGCAGCTCTGCAATTTCACATTTGAGTTCCTTCACAGCTCTAGGGTGAATGGCTACTAATCCTGGTGACTTACTGTCCATCTAACTTACTCTATGTAGTCAAATTCTTCCTGTATACTTAGCTCAAATTGGTACAGCTACCCTACCAATCTGCTACCAAAAAATGCAGTGCATGTTGGAAACTTCCCAACATCTTTAACAGTAAAAAAAAAAAAATCACAGAAAATAAATCTCATATTCTCTGCTGTGACCTTATCTTCAGCTGCCACTTTCACACACTTTGTTGTCAGATGGTCCAGTTGTTTCATGAGCTGTCTTTCAGCTTCTGAGCTATTTAAACACCTTTTATTACCCATTTGAGTGTCTTCACAAACTCATTTATGTTTTCAGTTGTCACTGTTGAGTAAGAAATGACACAGACTCACTAGAAGGCTGGCTTGCACAGCATCTCACTTTACTTCAAAAGTCTCTCTCTTTATAGATTGTTCTGATACAGACAGACCAGATTGGTCAATTAATCAATACATTTCACCTGATTGGCTAATTAACAAAACCACCTTTCTTATAAACAATCTTTGAGAAAAACAGGAAAACAGAATAGGAAAACATGACCTGCAGGTTGTTTATAATAACAAGCTATCATTGTTTCTCGGCAATTCCCTAAAGTCTCACAAGTCAACCCAGAGAAAACTTATCTGGTTTTCTCGCTCTCTGATCAGGCTGTCACATCCACATTCTGTAAGTTCCTATGTACATATTATATGTTGTGGTTTTGCTGCTCTCCTCATTTGGACAACTTTTCTGTTTTTTTAAAGTCAATAATTTCTATACAGTAGCATTTAAGTTTTCTGTTTAGCTAAACAGGGCTTTTACTGGGTCATTATGTTTTCTTTTTCTGAGCAATTTGCCTGGGCTTCCAATACAGTATTTTCAAACAGCTTCAAGGCTGGTTGCAGGCCTTTTTGGAGTATTAATTTTGGGGGTATTTTTGCTAATAAACTCATTTGTATGCAACTCCTTTTCCTCAAATTAAACCTCTGTTTTCAGGATTTTTTTGGCTTGTTCTTTCCCACTGAAATATTAAGGCTAATTTTATACTGCTTTCTGTTATGGAGTGCTCTTCAACTAACACCATTTGTATTAGGCCCTGTAAATACTCAGGACCTAAGCCCAAATGGCAGCTTTTCATAAGAGTGCTAAGATTAGTTATTCTAGGAAGTGGACATCTACTGCATACAAGTCTTATCTCCGTCTCTTGTCCTGAGGCAGCAATGTGTCAGAACTCAGTACATCTCTCTGGGTGTCTGGAGTTGCTGGGGCCCCTGCTGGGGGGCTCAGAGACCCTGGCACACAGCCCAGAACATCTGTGGATTTGATTATGACCTGTGGAGCAAATTGCCAGCTTTGTATGAAGACCTGAAAGTCACAGAAGTTTAAATAATGTAATAATAAATTTATCACTGGGTGAAAAGGTAGATATTGGGATTTTTAGAATGGGGGTTTTGGGGACAAGATGGAGGGACTTGGGCATGTCCAGTCCTTCTTCTTCTCTACCTCCATCTTCTGCTGTGATGCTGGCAGTTTGGGATTAGTTTAGAATAGAAGTTCACTGTCTGACATAGGTGATAGGGATTGGAAAGTAACTGTAAATATGCTATACGTAGTTTGTAGAATAAAAAACAACACCACCCCGCGAGGGCAGTCAGAGTGCCGCTGGCTGCCCTGCTGAGCAAACCTCAGCTGGGCAGAAAGAAAATTTTATGGATAAGATTTAATAAACAACTTCAAGACCAAAAACTGAAGAGCTCTGACTCGTTCCTCAGACGTGCAGGCCTAAATAGAGACTTTTCACATATCTTGGGACTACTATTAACAACTAAGCTCCCGAGAGCAATGATACAATCTGTATATGTATAGTGAAAATCTCATCCCATTACAACCTGTTTTACATTACCTGAAAACTATAATCCTCCAGATTAAACAGGCCAAAGTATGAGCCTAGTGTTATTATTATTACTAGAGTATCAGATTTCCACACAGGATTCTGTGTGTTTATCTTTTCCCACAATATTTTTATGCTGTTTAACTTTGTACTTTTCTCCACATAGCTTGCCCTCACCTGTACATTTCATTCTGTCATCCTTCAAACCTTGTAGCCTGGCAACACTGAACCCTGTTAATTATCCTTTCACCAGGCCTCTGAGATGTCAATTATGTCAGGGTTGCTGTTTGTAACCAAAACATTATTTTAAAGGCTTCTAGAATTGTTGTACAAGGCAGCTTTTGTTAGTTTTGCCCTTGGCTTAGCTTTCCCAAACTAGTCAGCTGATATTTTAGGGAAACTGACTTGCCTTCTCTATTTCTGTTTATTTCCTTTCCGGCCTTTTCAGAGGTATGATGCATATCATTCAGGTTACACTGCCAAGTTGAATCAATCTGAAAAAGGTGCTTCTCCACGCTTGTCAACATTTTTCCAGTTTCTAGTGTAAATAATCTTGTATGACCTTCTTAATTTTCATAGGCAGCAGTCTGTCTCCACCTTGATCAAAATAAAGTCTGTCCTTCCTTTATGGTTTCCTTCTGTCTCAAGAAGTTTCTCAGTTCCTAATGCACTAAAATACCTGTCACTACTACACTGTGGTCTTACCCACAAACCACAACTCTGTATCCTTGCCTGTCTGGCATGCTTCATGCCCTGAAGCTGGGAGCAATTTGGAGAAGGCTATTGTGAAAATCCTAACTTCAGTCTTCTATTAGGCAGTCCAAACAGCCACCCAGAACATCACCCACGTGCTTCTCCAAGTCACTGGTACTAACCCAAGTCTCCTGGATTCCATCATGCACCCTCGCATCCACACCAACTCTGAAGCCTCTCAATGAGTAAACATCAGCAGCGTACTTCTCCTTCTCTTTCAGCTGTAATTTTTCGGTGGCTCTCAAAAGAGCAGACCCAATCTCCCCAAACTAAGATCTTCCTGCACAGCATGCAGACTTATAGAGCCAGACCCAAAGGCAGTTAATTTTCCACTTACAGTAGTATTAAGCTATCAAAAAATAAGATATACACAAGAATGTGTGGGGTGCAGAAGGGTGTATCAGGAGTCCCTTCATAAATATAAGATGAGCACCAGCAGTCCATGCTAGTGATGTGCTAGAGAGTGATTTCAATTACCATTGTGTCATAGAATAACTGAACCTTTAGATGAATTGGGAAACTTATAATAGAAAAATTCAAGTAAGAAAAATATGTAAGGAAGTGAGAAACCAATTTTACAAAGGTTGAATTGCAATACATGTCTACATCATTAGATACAGGTATTTATACTAAAAATTACTTGGTTTCCAAGCATATTGAGTTTATTCAAAATACAAAATGTCAGTTCTCAATTCTCTGACTTACTGTGTTCAAAGGACACAATAAGTGGATGGCTATGGGTGGTGATATCTGTTTTATCCATGTGCCAGAGGTGATCTTGGCATGGTTTTTTAGTACTTGATTTACTAATGGAATGAACCTACAAAATCAATTAGATCATTTCATTTACAGTACTTAGGTAAAATACATAATACACTTTACCTACTGCACAATACAAGGATGACAGTTTGAATGATAGAAGAACTTAAGTTGTTAATATAAAGATATGAATAGAATTAGATTCACTACAGAAAAAATTATTTACATCTACTCTGACTTGAATTAGATCTAAAATTTAAAACTAAAAGTCCATTCCATTTTTAATTCATAGGAACGTTCAAATATCATTAATTAGAAACATTTTATTTTTACCATACTAATACGCGATATTTAGCCTTTACCATTTCAACTGTGACTTAAGTATGGAAAAGAAATAAAAAATGGAGAAAGTGTTTTGTAGATCTGAATTCAGATAACTTTGAAAAGCATTTCCAACCCTTTTGAGATAGAACTTACCAAAACAGAGATTCAATCAGCAATTGAATTTAGAATTTTTCATGCACATATATAGACAGGAGACTGTTCGATTTAATAGTTATATTGCTGGTATGCCAGATTTAATTAGTTTAAAATTTTCATTTTATTTTATCTCATGTGGCGAAGGCACTTTTTTTGTATGTTGAATGCTAAAATAAAACCATAAAGGCCAAATTTTCTTACAAGGTCAGTATTCACAATCTGGAAGAAATATTCTCAGGTGGGCAGTGTTTCAAAAATAGAAATTCTCAAATTTCTTAGTTAAGGTTTGGCTATGGATACATTATCATTTTTTGGTTCAATTACAGCACACTGGACCCTTCAGAATGTTATAGTGAGAAGTATCTTTTGGTTTGCATACCAAATAATAACCCTTTCTGCATTTCATTTTACAGGAGAAAGCTGTAAGTCTAAAGCGTGATCTTGGTTACCATGCAGACCTATGATGAAAATGGAAGCTGACTTCACCAGCCCAAACTACAGGAACATAAAGGTGAAACAACCCCTCAAGAAGGGACTTTTGTTGGTTGTTGGGTAAAGGGGGAAAATGACAGGAACAAATCCAAAGGGAGCATGTTCAGGACACAGAAAGCTGAGAAAAGAAGCAGAAAGAGTTCATAAAAATTAGAAGTATGGTGACAAAAAAGGCACAGTAAAAATCCCAGTCTGTACCAGCTATTAGAGGGCTCTGCATTCATGGATACCCACAATTAAAAGAAGCCTGAATGACTTTGCACCATCCTGACATCCATTTCTCTCTCTTTACACTGTTAACTGAGTGATATAAAACCTTTCAAATGGTAAGATTTCACAGTCAATTTAAGGAAAGGAAATGAAAATGAAATCTTGTGATTTCAATGGGGATCAATTGTGCAAGCTTTGGTCCATGTCCCTGAACTTCATGGCATCCCATGCCTTTGGGTGGTTCTCCCTTCAGTGAAGATGTTTTATGTTTTTTTAAGTATCCCTACATATTTCTCATATCTTCCCCTCCAAGCTGTGTCTTCCTCCTTGATTTTTTGCCCGATTTTGCAACATCTGTGAGGTTAGTTTTGGCATGTTTTGGTCCTTTTCATTGCACTTGATGTAATCCCGGTCAATTTTCTTGTAGTAACTAAATGCCCCACTTTTCTGGGGGGTTTTTCTTTTTTCAATTGCATTTCACTTATCATATCTTCTTTCCAGAGTGTTTGTAACTCCTCCTTCTCTGTTTCCAAGATTTCAACAGGGATCAGTTTTGGCAAGCTTTGGTGCATGTGCCTGCACTTGATGGCATGCCTGTTCTTTTGATGGCTTTTGATTTGACAAAGATTTTTTTTTTCAAGCATCCATGCCATGTCCCTCATATATTCCCCTCCAAGTTGTGTCTTCCTCCTTGACTTTTTCCCCTGCTTTTGCAACATCAGTGAGATTAGTTTTGGCCTGTTTTGGTCCTTTGCACTGCACCTGATGTAATCCCGGTCCATTTTCTTGTAGTCATAAATTCTCCCGAATTTCTGGGTTTTTTTATTTTTTTTCAATTGCATTTCATTTGATCCTTAATCCTTTCCAGCGTGTTTGCAAGCCTTTCTTTTCTGTTTCACACGATTTCCTTTTGGGAAGGGAAAAGAAATCTTGCGATTTTAATGGGGATACATTGGGCAAGCTTTGGCCCATGCCCCTGCAGTTGATGGCATGCCATGCCTTTTGATAGCTTTCACTTTGGCAAAGATTTTGTGATTTGTTTTTTTTTTAAGTATCCATGCTATGCCCCTGTATATTCCCCTCCAAGTTGTGTCTTCCTCCTTGATTATTTCCCCTGCTTTTGCAACAGCTGTGAGGTTAGTTTTGGTCATTTGCACTGGACCCCATTTCCTCCCAGACCATTCTCTTGTAGTGACTAAATATCTCGATTTTCTGGGTTTTTTTTGGGTTTTTTTTCAATTGCATTTCATTTGATCTTTTCTCCATTCCAGAGTGTTTGTAAGTCCTTCTTTTCTGCTTCCAATATTTCAAAGGTGATAAATTTTTGAAAGCTTTGGTGCATTTCCCTGCACTTGATGGCATCTTATGCCTTTTGGCAGCATTCACTGTGGTGGTGTGTATTTTTCTGTTGTCAGTTTGAAGTGATTTGGTTTTCCCAGTTATAAGTGAAAACAGTTTTTTCCAGTTGTCCCCCATGCAGATTAGTTTACCCCAGAGTTGTCCCCTCTCATTTCCCTGTCCATCTCCCTGAAGACCAGCCCTTTAGTCTGGATCCTCCCTTGCATTCAATGGAACACTTCCCTCCTCCCTTGTCCGTCACTGTAAGCCCACCTTTATCCCTAGAACCTTCAATGTCTATCTTTTATCCCTTGAAACCCCATTTGTATGTTCAAACCATTCTCCTCCCCTATTATCCCTCATTGGTTGTGACAATGCTTGTGCTCTTCCCTGCCTTGCGCTCTTCCCCAGGTGTCCTGCCATTGGTTAAAGTTTGAATCCTCCCACTGTTTCCTCCCCCATACTTAAGCTGTTATAACCCTGTATTTACCGTCACTTATCACTGAACCCTCTAAGGAATTAAAACCTCTTGGGAGCCTACACAAGTGATCCCTCTCTTTAATTAACTCTGGAATTCTTGGCTGAGGATTACAACAACAGCCAAACACAGAAGCCTTGCTGCTACTGGGAATTAAGCAGCCCTGCTTGCACTGCCACACAGACTGGCCCAAAGGGTGGATAGGCAGCAGCCAATCTTGGTACTAGCCAGGAGATTGGGATAGAGACAAATTTCCGTGTAATTTCACTTTGGCAGAATTTTTTTTTTTCTTAAAAAAACCCATGACATATCACTCATATCTGCCCCTCAAACTTGTGTCTTCCTCCTTCATTTCTTTCCCCTGGTTTAGCAGCATCTCTGAGGTTAGTTTTGGCCGGTTTTGGTTCTTTGAAGTGCACCTTATTCCTCCCACAGCATTTTCATGTAGTCACCAAATCTCTAAATTTTCTGGGGTTTTCGGTTTTTTCAGTTATATTTCATATGATAATATATCCTATCCAGAGTATTTGTAGGCCTTTCTTTTCTAGTTTGAAACACATAAATACACTCCCCAAAAAATTTCTGGACCTTGATGTCCCAAGGCGCATATGCAAAGGACAAAAATATGCCAAAATCATCCTCACATATCTGCAAAAGCAGAGGAAAAAATCAAGGTGGAAGACACAACTCGGAGGGGAAGATATCAGGGACATGGCATGGATATTAAAAAAAAAAAAAAGAAAAATCTTTACCAAAGTCAAAGCCATCAAAAGGCAGGCCATATGCCATCAAGTGCAGGCACATGCAGCAACACTTACCAAAATTGATCCCTGCTGAAGGCCAAAAGAGAAAAGAAGGACTTAAAACACTCTGGAATAGAGATATCATCAAAGGAATTGCAATTGGAGGAGAAAAAAAAGAAATTTTGGAAATTTAGTGACCAAAAGAAAATGGACAGGGATGATATCAGGTGCAGTGCAAAGGACCAAAAGAGGCCAAAACTAAGCTCACAGATGTTGCAAAAGCAGGGGAAAAAGTCAAGGAGGAAGACACAACTTGGAGGGAAAGATAGGAGTGACATGGCATGGATACTTAAAAAAACCCTGAAAAAAATCTTCCCCAAAATCAAAGCCATCAAAAGGCAGGCCATATGCCATCAACTGCAGGTACATACACCAAAGATTCCCCTATTGGTCCCCATTGAAATTGCAAGATTCCATTTCCCTTCCCAAAATCATGTGGAACTGAAAAGAAAGTCTTCCAAACACTCTGGAAAGACATATGATGAAGTGAAATGCAATTGAAAAAAACCCCAAAATCCAGGAAATTGGGCGATTTTGTGACCAAAAGAAAATGGACTAGGATTACATCAGGTGCAGTGCAAAGGCCCAAAGCAGGCCAAAACTAAGCTCACAGCTGTTGAAAAAGCAGGGGAAAAAGACAGGGAGGAAGACACAACTTGGAGGGAAAGATAGGAGTGACATGGCATAGATACTTAAAAAAAAAAAAAAAAGAGAGAAAAATCTTTGCCAAATTCAAAGCCATCAAAAGGCCATGCATGCCAACAAGTGCAGGGACATGGACCAAAGCTTGCAAAAATTCATCCCTGTTGAAGGCCGAAACAGAAAGAAGTGTTGACAACAACACTTCTTAGACTTAGTGCAAAAGTCCCATACCTTATCAGTGATTTCTCATGTGCCGGTCCTCGCAACACTGTCTCCTTTACAGTACTACCCACAAACTCTAACTCCTTTTACAGCACAGCCAACAAACTCCAAGTCCCTTCACAGCCACCTAACCCACTCTTTTGTAGCACCTGTCTTCTTACAGGACACAGCTGTGGCCTTTTAAGAGCAGGCCTCTTCCTAATCTTTGGTGATTAGTACAGCTGCATCTCCTCAGGTGTGAGACTACCTTCTGCACTATGTACAGCTGCAACTCCTCAGGGGTGAGATTACCTTCCACACTGTTTTCTTACATTCTATCCCTCCACAATTCTCCCTTTTCTTTTAAATACAAAGTTGCAGCATGTCTGGAAAGATATGTTTGAGTAAATTGATATTTTAACATATTCACAGATCTCACTTAGGACTAACAATATACAAATGTTCAGGCAACACATCACAGTAGGAACATACATTTCTAAGTTCTGATTTAGTTTTGCTTTTCACAGTCTAGAGCATCAACCTAAGGCTTTTCATAAACTAATGTTGTGTTTACTATCTTTTGCAGGGCCCTTTGCAAAGGACAGTAAACCTAGTACAACCATCTTCAGTGTATTTCTATTTAACTTTGGAATGTGTCTGTGCACTGACCTTGATTCATTACTCAAACTTACATTACATATTATCAGAAACTCTTATAATTACACTTCTAGAATATTGACAATATCAATAGCTGTACAAATTTATAAGGCAACTCACAAGAATAAGTTAAAGGCTATATATTAGGCTAGTAACAAATCAACAATTACATAGTTTTACCAATAGCTATACAACTTGAACAACATTGTTCCAGTATTTGTCGAGTGTACTTATGCTTATGGAATATAAACTTTTACCCTTATGCCTAATCTAAGATTAAGAGTTGCAATTCACAAACAAAATGCACGTTTCTTCAGCAAACAAATACACTATATTGAATGATAGAGCTACTCTGTCCCCAACTCCAACTGCTGTTTTAATAATTCTCTTCTTCCTTTTACAGTTCTTTGTCGTATTACTTGGTCACTGCAAGCCTCTCTTGCCCTGATCCGTTTTCCATGTAGATGAAACAATCTGTTCTTCACTTGATGTGTTATTTCCCATTGTGTCCCCAGCAGCTCACCTGTACTCCAGGTGTGGAAGTCTGTCAGATCCGGAATAGGCAGCCTCCCCGCTGCACTCAATGCTACACTGGGCTCCATCTCCAGCTGCACCTGGCCCTACAGCCCATCCCAAAACACACTGGGTTACTGTGGAGATGGCCACTATACAGCTTTAGAGGGCTTCTCTTACATATTTTCTGTGCAGCTCTGACTCTGTCTCTGAGCTCCATGTTGCTTTTGTTCCATTGCTCATGTAGCAGCAACTTAGCAAACCTCCCCCTGTACTCCTCAGGGGCCAAGCTATTGCCGAGGCACTGGCTACTGCTGTGGCCATGCCATTTGCCACTTCTACCACGTCACTCCTGTGTCCTGCTGCACACACTGCCATTCAGGGGGAACCCAGCACCGTCGTGGGTCCCCTCTGGACTGTGGCCATACCTTGGCAGGGGGCACGGGGCTTGCTCCAATGCACCAAATAAAGCGCAAAGTGTGTAGCGTCCATTCCTCATATCCAGCACTCTTCCTCTTGGGGGTGATATCTCATTCCTTGTCCAGACTTCTAGGTTCCCAGGTCTACCTGGCTATAACTCATCTGGATTTTTAGGCTCTCAGGCTTTTGGTCTGCCTGACTCCACCATCTTATTTCTCTTAGGTTAGCAGTCATCTTTCTGAATCACCTTGGGATCACATTGCTTAATATTTAAGTACTTTTTCCCAAACCACCACAGGATCACATCAGTTAATATTTAAGTCATTTTTCCCAAATCACTACAGGATCACTTCCTTAGGGCTCTCTCTACAGTTCTCTACCTGAATCACCATAGGATCTCATTGGGCTCACCAATTGTCATCATATTGCAAAAGTCCCACAACTTCTCGGTGATTTCACATGTGTAGCTGCTCACAGCACTGTAGCCTTCTTAAAAGTATAGCCAACCAACTCCCTTCACAGCCATCTAACCAGTTTTTCTAGCACTCATGTAATTGGACACAGCTGTGGCCTATTAAGAGCAGGTCTCATCTTAAGTTTTGGTGATTAGTACAGCTGCAACTCCTCAGGTTGAGATTACCTTCGGCACTATTTTCTTACATTCTATCCCTCCACAAAGAAGGACTTAGAAACACTCTGGAATGGAGATATCATCAAAGGAATTGCAATTGGAGGAAAAAAAAAAGAAAATTGGGAAATTTAGTGACTACAAGAAAATGGACCAGGATTATATCAGGTACAGTGCAAAGGACCTAAACAGGCCAAAACTAAGCTCACAGATGTTGCAAAAGCAGGGGAGATAATCAAGGAGGAAGACACAACTTGGAGGGAAAGATATGAGGGCATGGATACTTTAAAAAAAAAAAAAATCTTTGCTAAAATCAAAAGCCATCAAAAGGCCTGGCATGCCATCAAGTGCAGGGACATCAACCAAAGCTTGTCAAAATTGACCCCCGTTGAAGGCCGAAACAGAAAATAAGGACTTAGGAACACTCTGGAATGGATATACCATCAAAGGAAATGAAATTAAAGGAAAAAAAAAAAGAAAACGGGGAAATTAGTGACTACAAGAAAATGGACAGGGATTACATCAGGTGCAGTGCAAAGGACCAAAACAGGCCAAAACTAACCCCACAGATGTTGCAAAAGCAGAGGGAAAAAATCAAGGAGGAAGACACAGCTTGGAGGGGAAGATATCAGGCATGGATACTTAAAAAAAAAAAAAAAAATTAAAAAATAATTCACCAAAGTCAAAGACATCGAAAGGCATAGCACGCCATCAACTGCAGCAACATGGACCTTATCTTTCCAATTTGATCCTTACTGAAAACAGAAAAATAAGTCTTACAAACCTTCTGGAATGGAGGTATGATGAAATGAAAAGTTTTTTTGGTTGATTCTTGCCACCATTTGACAGTGGATGGAGACTGATTAGCATCATGAGTTTATAATTTTACTGTAAAATTTTCATACTTTCTCTCTGTGAGTTCTCACAGGCAGGTCCTCACAACACTGACTCCTTTTGCTCTTTTTCTTCTCATAGCTGGCTGACTCCTTCCTGTCCTTTGCATGGCTCCCTACCCTTATTGTCCCTTTCATGACTGCCTGAACATTCCTCCTCTCAGCACAGCCAACAAACTCCAGCTCTCCTCTCTACCAAGTAACCCACTCATTTATAACACCCATCGTTATTGAATGTGGCTATGACTTATTAATGACAAGCCATATTGGACGTAGCTGTGACCAATTAAGGGCAGACCTTTTCCTGTTCTTTCGTAATTAGTACATCTGCAACTCGTTCAGCACTATCTCTATTCTCCTACAATCCATTCTCCCACAGAACTGCAGTTGAAGAAAGCCAGAAACTTTGGCAATTTAGTGACTACAAGGAATTGTTCTGGGAGGAAATGAGGTACAGTGAAAAGGACCAAAACATGCCAAACCTAACCTGACAGATGCTGCAAAATCAGGGGAAATAATAAAGGAGGAAAAGAGAACATTGACAGAAGGATATAAATGAATACTAAAAAAAAACATTTAAAAATTTTCTCCAAAAGGAAAACAATCAAAAGGTACAGGATGCCATGTAGTGCAGGGATATGGAACACAGCTTTCCAAATTGATCCTCATAGAAATTTCTAGATTTCATTTCTTTTCCTGAAAGGAAATTGAATTTGAAATACTTTGTTTCCTTTCCTTTCCTTGAACTACCTTATGCAAATTCGCTGTCTGTGATAAAGGCTACACAGTTCATTTGTTCAATGCTAGAACTTCTTGCTAACTGGCTCTTTATCACTGGTTGCAAATAATAAATAAAATTTAATATTTTTTTTTAGTATGTTGGTATTCATGCTTGCTCCACAGTGAATAACAAAATAACAAAATCAAAGGTTCACAGCAGGTTTTGTCTTCTCTAAACAAAAAATGTTTTCAGGTGATAAAGTCAGTGGCAAATGCTCTTCATGTGATTTTCCTAATATCAGAGTCAACAGGTGAGGGGGAGGATATGCCAAAAAAGCATCTTTTTTTTCTGTGAGTACTGTCATGGTAGCTCACTCCCTCCTAAATTGTCTCCAAAAGTTTGTTGCATTCCATGCAATGCTCTGCAATTTTCCATCACAGGGAACTCATCCAGCTTAAATATTGTCAATGATCACCCTGCAATGTCTATTTGTTGATATAAGTTGATAGTATAGTGTGATTGACATTATCAAATGTTTTTAAAAAAAAAACCTAAAGCTTTTGTGCTGCATTTCTCAAATTCATAAAAAGTTTTGTTAGTCAGATTGATTCCTACTGCCTAAAGAAGTCAGCACAATCCATAAGGTAAACTGCTTTGTAAGCAAGTATCACTTGTAAAAATCTAGTGTTCAAGTTGTGCACTCACATTCTGTTCAAAATAAAATAGGAAGGAGTGATGTGAGTGTTTCCTTGGGTTCAGTTACAGCTTCATATTTCAAAGCAGAATTTTATGTTCACAATGCCAATATCAAAAGTATATTAAGAAAGAAGCAACTGCTTGTTACTTGGAGAAAAGTTCAGCAATTATAGGAATTCTGTTTTCATACCATTTAGGTTATGGGTCACTTTTTGCTCTTTAACTTCTGAGTTGTTTGGGGATTTTTCCCTCTTAGCTTTTTGTATTAATTTTGATATGGAGTAAGAGTCCCTACATTCAGAGTGGAAGGAAGGGGTTGCAGAACCCTTATGATGTGCCTCCAGCATTATCAACAAATACATGCATGGAGTGTACATCTGAAGTTGTATAAGTGACATTCCTAAAATTCATGAGAAAAGATTCAACAAAAAACTTTTATGCATATTAATACTCTTTTGGGTAGCTAGAAAGTCTGATTCTGAGTATCCCCGTGCCCACACCGATGCATGTGTAAGATAATCAGTCTACCTGGCTATAGGTCTCCTTCTCTAGAAGAAAAAAAAAAAAAAACAGCACCAAAATGTCTGTGTAAGAAAGCTAGGAAAACAGTTAAGTCACTCCTGTGTGCAGAACTCAGCTTTGTGATACTCTTTGTTTCTTTATTTATAAAGCATTACCTGTGAATAAATGTACCTTTAACTCAGCCTCTGCAAGAGTAATTTTTTGTTTATAATAAAAAGGAAAAAACCCAATAAAAGAATAATCACTCTACAGGGATTAATATAATAATCAATGTTTTGATGGTGTTGATTTTCTTCCTCACTTACGCATCTCACTCTTCATCAAATTCTGCACACCTTTTGGAGCTAAAGTTTTGGGCCCCTGCTCTCCCTCTCCTTTCACCATTGTATAAATAATAGTTGAATTTACTTAGACAAACTTGAGATATCTAAACAGTAGGCATCCAGTCTAAACCATTTACCTGATGTCCTCAGACAGGCCAGAGGAACAGCCCTCTGAAAGAGTATACATATTTCATTTGACTAAATATGTAACTAAGGCAACTAACTAGGCTAAGCCTGGGTATGTACAGTTTAGACAGACAAATTTGAGAGGGGCTGTGTCCAGAGACTTTTCATATAATTTTTAATGCAGTTTTATTTATTTATTTGAACAACTCTCATTCCACAGTAGGAAAAAAAAAAAAACAGCTGGGTGTTGTAAGGAACTGATTCAGATTGTTTCAATTTGGCTGTCTCAAAACACTTAAACCCTTCTCACTTCCAGCACTCCATGAGGGCCACTTCTATTAGCATTCTAATCCTTTTCCAGAGGCTTGGTTTATTGTGAAGAAAACATTTATTAACCATTGCATTTGACCTAATAAATTCTTCTGTTTTCAAAAACATTCTGATTTAGGTATGAGAATGGCCAGGCCCACTGGATAATTTAATGAAGACTGTTAAAAACATCTGAAAAAGAGAAGGCTAAAGAGAAACAAAGTTGCAAGAATTTTGGTGATTTGAATGTGAATAGCAAGAAAAAAGTATTAAGCGAAGCTACATGTTCTTCTCTCTCCCTGGAACGTATGAACTTAAATTGACATGGACATGTAAGAGACTCATTATGAAATTTAATACTTCAGAGTCAAAGTTCTTCAGAAAATCAATTCCCATCTCATAGAACAATTCTGGAGAAGCCAAGTCTAAAAATTGTCTTCAAAAATTTAAAATAGAAAATCAAGGAAAAACTTCACTTCTTCACCTCCATCAATATCAAAGGTTTTTCTGCCTTGTTGTTTATTTGTCAACACCTGGTAATACAGAAGAAATGAATCAGAGGGATACGGTGACCTTAGATTGCCTGTGTGTGAATCTGAGGAAATCATCTTCCTGTTTACTTTTTTCAGCCAACTTCTGATTTCATTGACCTTCTCCAAAGGTTCCTTGAGAATGTGATCTTTATGAGTGTTTCCTTTCACTGAGAAGTTGATTGAGTTACAACTAAGCAACAGTAACCATTAAAATGATGTGTGTGGTGGAATTTTCAAAAAGTTCTTTACATCCAAATAAAAAGATTTCCCCAGAGATAAAAAGCAGCTAAACACAAAATCAAATTCAACAATGTAGGGCACACTCATGCAAAGCCATTTCTGACCTATCACAGACTTTGCTTGCCTTATTACACCAGAGAAATCTTACACGTACAGTTCTTTAAACTAAGGTCACAGAAATTGTCATCAGTAAGTGTCAGGAGTGTTAAAATAACTTAAATTTTTAATGGTTATTAAATGACCACAAGGCCAAACAATGGGGAAACCAAACATCTCCTGCTCTTCTACAGTTTAGCAGCATCACAGATATTACAGAAACGTGCAGCACATTTCTCTGATCAGCCTAAATAGATATTGTCACATTTCAGGTTCTCAGACATGATTAAGTTAATGGTCTTGCTGTAAATTGTTATTTTTTTTACAACGACAGAAGGGTCATCAAAGCTATAGACTCATTGCTACAGCACATGTGTTGGGAGGACAAATCTCTTTTGTTTTATGTCTGCAGATCATTTTGAATGTTTGAAAAAGGCATCTCTAAGGCCTTCATGCCCACTTGGTTGGCAAAGAAAATGGAATCCAATGTAATACCCAGGTCAGGCTCAGAACGTAGACTTAAGCTTCACTGATAAGCTTGTAGCAGCAAGCTACATCCCTGAGGACGTTTCTTTTCCTTTCCCCACCCCCCCTTTCCTTACAGCTTTATGACTCATCATCTTGCTTGATGCATTCCCTTTCCGAAAAGCTTTGAAACTGCAGGGCAGTGACTAAAACTGACCTTGGCTTACCCTGTCTCTGCACCACTGTGTTCCTGCTGCTATCATTGTTTGTATTTATTTTCATAACATAATGCAGAACTGCATTATATATATCTATATTCACAAAAATTTTAAAAAGGGCATCAATGTATAATTTAAAAGATAATTTAAAATAAAAAAGAGAATTACACAGCTTTTTATCAGCCAGACCATTCACATAACATATCACATGGCAAATGATTTAACAGTTGCTGTGTTCAGAGCTTTGATGTCTCTGGTTTGAACATCACATGCTGTCAGGCAATAAACATCTAACCCAAAGGTTATATGTTTCTCTTTGGAGTATTTCACAGTTGTTTTTTTTAACTGTTACCAAACCTTTACCATTGACAGTTTTTATGAATAATTTACACAGGAATACCTTGTTTGCCCACTCTCTGTTTATAGGGTATTAGCACATTTTTATAAAAGATGTGCCCATTGTTTGTTTACAAATACAATTCTTTTTCACTTTTCCAACCTTCATAATTTAGCACAGTGTACCAAATCAAGAGGACAAAAAAAGTGCTGCTATTACACAGAAACATGCACCTCCCTGAAGCACTTTTCAATTCTTAAGGAAGCTTAATAAGATATTAAGATTTACTGGCAACCACACAATTATATAAAAGCAAAATGTTACTGGCTTGATAGTAATTCATACAAAACTCCATTTTGTATGTAAGTAGAGCCCATAGACTGCATCCATTAGTAATGGTAAACATGCTATAAACATAATTTACTTCCTTCAAGATTCAGCTGTGAAAACATGCCTTTGCTGAAGACTTAACTTACAACCGGGTGCATAAAATACACAAATAAAAGTATGTATTGAACTCTGAGATCTTCAAGTCTCTATTAGCTAAGCCAACAGGAGGCATAAGTTATAGTCCAGCCTTCAGTTTAACATTCCTCTTACAGTGGGGATACCACCTAGTTAATTTCTAGTTTGATAATCCTTTGAGATTATCTGTATATGATTATTTGTATATTTCTTTTTGGTGCTCTGGATGCCACAAATTACCAAATACACTATTTTAAGGAGAAGCTAAAGAGTTAGAAATCACTTAACTTCTGGTGTGTTCAGAGAACTGACATGAATGCTCAAGTCTCACATATTTGAATGCGACAAGTGGTAAAGATGATTTCAGCCTACTTAGGGTACCTCCCTTTGTGACTCAAGGATTTTCCATTGCTCATTCACAGTCAGGAGTCAGATTAAAAGCTGTAACACAAGCTTGATATTTCGTCCTTCTTTTTTTTTATTAATCAATTACATTGTCACTAAGAATGTGTAAAATATTCATGGTATTCTTAGATACTCTTTTGGGATAAAAAGTCTCCTAAGTACCTTGGGATGTCCCAAGAAGAAGATAAGCATAAAGTTAGAGTTCTACGAATCATAATACATGATGTCAAGTCAATGATCATACAAATTTTTTTTAAAGTAGTCTTAGTAAAATAAAAAATCAAATCCACTGATCAAAAAATCTGATTCTGTTCAAGTTTTTCAGGAGAGAAGTAAAAAAAAAAAAAAAGGAAGAAAAAATAAGTATCCAATGTTCAGCTAGGAATTTTACCTCCAAAGAAGTAGATATGACTACTAACATAACTTAGTTTTGGGTTTAAGTACATATGGTGTTTTCACTCTGTTCAGGCAGATTGGCAACCTGTTATTCATGCCCATTTATACTGGTTAGAATGATGGTACTACTTCAGATTTAGATTCTACATGCAGGATTCTGTGAAGATCACACCTGCATGTCTTCACCTTTACAATTTTGTCCAGATAATACATAACTTTCTGAACAAACGTATCTCAAAAAAGCTATATTGTTACATGGATGTCTGATCAATCATATCCGCCTTCACCCCAACAATATGTAAGATCGAAGGAAAAAAGTTTGCCATGAATGCTCTCTCTTTTTCCAAAAAAGCCTTTTTTTCATATTCAACCACTTATAAGACTCCCCATTTCATGATGTAGCTTCAGATGTTCTCACTGCATCCAGAGGGGGAAATAAAAAGTTTCCAGCCCTAGGAGAGTTTGAAATGTGTATGAGAGTGTATGTGATCTGTTGTACTTATTTACTGCTTAATTCCAATTGACAGTTGATTATTCTTTTTCTTCTTACAGCAGTTTAATACAACATTTAAATGAATAAGGAGAAAATTTGAATATATTGGTTAAGCTAAAAGAATTCTAGGATGAGAAATGAAATTTCTTCCCTTTATTTGTCAGAATATTTCCAGTTACTCCTGATTAATTTCAGTGGAAAACTGCTAAAAGTTCATGATTGACATAACATGATAACTTTTATAAAGACAGATATTTAAGAAGGGCTATATAGAACATTGATAAGTTTCTGCTGAAAAAGCTTTCAAGATTCTAATGTGATCGCATTCTAACTGCAAAGTAGCACTGCTCTCTGCTGGTTGTTATAAAATTAAATTGCTGTTTGGAAGTTGCATAAAAGCTCCTCTATGTATTTGCCTGATTCATCTTTAAATTATGCTTTTATTTGAATTAGGAGAGATAAACAAATTCTTATTCAGCTATAGAGCCTATATGTATCTGCCTATCTCTCTGATAAATGAGCATTTCTCAGATAAGGCAATCTCAGCAAAGCATCACATTTGCAGAATTTTACATGTGAAAATCCCTCAGCCACTGACATAACCTGCATTTATGTTCTCATCTCTAATAAATTGTCTGATTCTTTCTCCAACTTGGCTTTCACATTTTTTAAATCTCTATTCATAACAGGCTTCTTTTAATAAGGGAAACAGTGATGGCATGAGTCCAGTTGAACACTGCATAGACACACAGCTCTTCCAGAAGAAGCAGAGAATCATCAGCTTCTCCAAACAAAGAAACTTCCTGAGACCCCTGTTAGTGCACCTTATGAAAGGAAAAGCAAGAGTCTTTATTCCCCTCGCTGTGGGTGGTGTATTCCAGGTTCCAGCTTTTCCAATTACATATCTTCCTGACAAATGGAGAGACTTTTTCCATGCTTGTGTAGTAATAGACAATGGTTCTTGTCAGTCATCTATCTCCTCTTTGCCTTATCCAGACAGCATTGAGAGGGCCCTGAGGGCAATAACCAATTCAGCAATATCAGATCTGGTCATTAGAGTGTCACATTTAGGCTCCTGAGGCATGTAATTTTAAGAAGGGACAGCTTTGAGAGGTGAACTTTTCTTGTTTTTCAAATTTGTTGTTAGGCTCTACAACTACAAAGACCAGTAATGCAATTGTACATTGGTTTATGTCTCTGTTATTGACATTTTTCTTTCTGGAAATGTATCAGAACTTACTTTATTATAATATGAGCAATCTTATGAGTCATCAGAGTTGGTCAAGCTTGCACAATTTCCCAGCCTAAGTTTATAGGATGTTGAAATTTGTCAAGGACTGTGCCATGTGAAAAGAACAGGAAAACTATACCCTGGTAAGAGAAAATGAGAGAAAAATAAACCTCATTTTTTACTAGCTCTAAGTACAGTCTGTTAGTAGATTCTCCTTTCATTGGGAGGGGCACTGTTGTGTTAACTTGCCATGTCCAAATTTTACAAAGAACACTTAGATTCCCTTTGAGGGGGAAAATGCAATGCTATTATACTAATGCAGCACTATTTGCAACAGAACTAAACAAAAAATCTTTATTATTCCTCTCTAAGAAATGGAAAATGTTTTAATCTCTGACAAAAGAGAAAAATATTCAGAAAACTAACAACCCTTTCCTCCTAAGGCAATTTTATATTTAAAGCAAAAGACATAACCAAGTCTAAAGTCTAAACCAAACTGAGAAATGTTAATTGGTATGCACTAAATTATGCACAGAGGGTGAGATTTTCAACGGCACAAAGGACAGTCAAATGCCTAGTTCCATTTGTGCCTTTACAAATAATTACAACCAACAATGAAAGCAAAGCTGTGATAAATGATGAACATAATTCCAAGTCTTTCTGTCCTTTTAAGGATGTAGAAACTGTCCTCTTCGATGGAGGAGAATTTCTGAGAATGTAAAACAAACAAGTAAGCTGAGAACCCAACCATCGCTCTTCTCCAGAGTCCTTAGTAAAGACAAGCAGTGACTTTTTAAAAACCCTTTCTCAGATTTTGTTTTTCACAAAACTGAAAACAGAGCAACTGACAATGGCTTTGAAACTGACGTGTGTCGAGTTACTCCTTATACAAAACCTTGTAGTTCACTGACCTTGCTGGTTTATCACTCAGGATTTGTAGCTTGACATTGCCTTCCCATCCTCGGCTAAATTTTTGTTGTAATCTCTTTAGGATAGAAACCAGTATTAGTCCATGTGTACACAATCTCTAGAATGGCTTATTCTTAGATTTAGGTTGTTATGTGGCATTAAGACTGTTTAAACAATTTAAAGCTTTTACCTAGTGTCTAACAAACCAGGAAATTGTTTGGATCTGTATCCAATGAATTGGGTTGTATCTAACATAGATTTATTTACTTTCTTTTAGTTTTTAATTAATATGCAATCTTGAGCAAAGCCCAATTAAAGGAACATTTTCATATATCAAAGAGAAAAAAAAAAGCTTTGGCATGCCAAATTCTTATTCAATTTCTCAGGAAAATAGCTTCTTTTCTTCAGTGAATTTGGAACAATGGAGGTCTGAATTCTTTTATGTTTTAAATAAAATGTAGGAAAAAAGCTGGTAACACAAGCTGAAAGTAAGCAAGTCTAATTTTTATTAAAGGTTCACACATTTTCTTCCTCTTAGTTTCCTCATCCACCTGGTTTTTTTTGTTTTTTTTTTCCCTCCAGATCAATTCAACTCTTAACATGCCTCAGGAGGAAAAAGCTTTGCACAAAAATATGCTTCACCTTAGGAGATCAAAGCTGCTTTACAGCTCCTTTTTTTTTAAGTCCCTTTTAATCTTAGTGGCATCAAGCTCATTAGAAACAACAACAAAAACAAGAAACAAGAGAAATTTAAGCTAGGATCAGTAAATTAAAAAGGTGCTTTGATATATAGTAGAAATAAGCAATAGAAAAATTATCGGTGCTGCAAAATGTGACATGGAGAACTCCTTACGTAAGAAGGATGGAAATAAAATTTTTAGTATCTCACTTCATCAGTAGAAAATAGTTACAGGGCAGATTTTATCTGTTAGAGGAGAAACAGTGGTGAAACCTGTAGTGTAAAGTACAAAGCAACTGGGCAGGGGTATAACCCTAAAAAAAGGCATTTTAATGAACTATTTATGGAACTGGAAAAAGCATTAAAGATTTTTCCAGTTGCTACAATTATTACAAAAAACCAACATATTAAAAATATCATGCCAATAACTGTTGCAAAATAGCATATCCTAAACTCCATGCAGGTCTAAAAAGAATGTGTGAAGTGTATAAACAAATGCATAATCACCTTACTTCCCTTTCCAGTTAAATTTGGTTTACTTAAAAGTTTCAGCATTAAGAAGTTAATCCACTGATTCAATCTTCCCTTCATGAGAAGAATGGGTTAATTTCCTTTTCCATTTCCATTAAACTGTTGTCATGAGAACAAATCTGTCCTGTATCATTTTCAGTTTGTCTCATTCTCTCCCAAAAGACAGAGACTTTTGAATTTTAAAGTTCTGGAGTATCTCTAATAGACAAGAGTTTGCCAGGCACTTCAGCCTTCTGAATAATCTCTATTTTTGCTACTTGTCCCATCTGATCTTTGTCACCAGCTGTATGAGCTAGGCAACCGACATTCAGCTCTGCAGCTCTATTTCATTGGAAAAGGCAGTGAGGACTGTCAGCTCATTTCTGACCAGTGAAGGCTGCAGATGGAATGGACGTTGCTGCCTGAGACTCATCCCAGCTAGGCCAAGGCACTGTTACCATTCAGAAGAGCAGTGATATTAGCTGCCTTGATAGATGGGTAGGTGCAATACTTGGTACTCAGACTTCACATTTTTGCTCCTCGGTTTGTTATGAAGAGGATTTATTGTAAAACTGCTGAGTGAAATATTGTTTCTGAATCAATTCAAAACTTCAAGGGGCCGAATTTTCACTCCCAACACAATTTCTTGATTTATGATTCATCTCAGCATGCTATGACAAGGTGTATTTCTGTTTAGTAAAGAAACAACAGTTGTTATTTTTTCAGCTGCAATTACTGCTATGTGAAGCACATTTTCCTCCTTCCAAGATGAATTTTTAAAACCTGATCCTGGAGCCTGTAGACTTTTGCCATCTATTTCACAAGGACTAAAAAATGGCTGTTCCTTTGCATATCAAGGAGAATGTTTTACTTCACTGCCAGCAGTTTCATTTCCAGTTCATTTCTGGATGCTTTTAAAGATGTTGCTTTTTGCCTGCAATGTACTAAACATTTTAGAACTTTAATACTGCTTCCCTTACATGAAACTTCCAGCAGCTAAAATTATCTGAACTTGTTGATGCAAAGGGAAGACATTTCATTTCACACTCCTGCCCTCCTTGCTCAAATACACCATGTACACAGGAAAGCTTGAACAAGAGACAGTAGCCAGCTAAGTTTTCTCCAAGATAGGATTGCAGTCTGCACTTATTTTTTCTACTCTGATCATTAGAGTGCAGGCATGTTGAACATTAGAGCAATTTTTAAAATCTGACATTTTTCTATGCTCATTTGAGGGTGACAAGGAAGAGTGGATGAGAAAGTGGAGATAAACTTTTGCTACAGTAACACCGCCAGAATGGTCTTGTATTACTTGCAGAGGAAGAGAAGTTTATTAGATATAAACATAATATAAATCCAAGTGCTGAAATCCTAAATACAGTTATTACAACTAACTGATATCATTCTGAGAAAGACCAATTTTTGTTTGTGTTATGGAAGCATACTATATATTGTGACCATGGTCACAAGGGTTTTCAGGATGAAGAAGAGACGAGAATGTTGACTCCATGATCAGAAGGCTTGATTTATTATTTTATTATATATGTTACATTAAGACTATACTAAAAAGAAATAGAAAGGAAAAGATTTCTTCAGAAGCTAGCTAAGCTAAGAATAGAAAAGAATGAATAACAAAGATCTGTGTCTCAGACAGAGAGCAAGAGCCAGCTCTGCCATGAGTGGTCAAGAAATCCAAACACCCACAGGAGACCAATCACGGGTCTACCTGTTGCATTCTACAGCAGCAGATAACCATTGTTTACTTTTGGTTGCTGAAACTGCAGCTTCTCACAAGGAAAAATCCTAAGAAAGGATTTTTCATGAAAGATGTCTGCGACAATATATCTTGATAGAATTTGAAGATCAGATCTGATACTTCTGGTTATATAACATGACCTAATACATGGTGTAAACCAGAGCAATTTGCTTATTTGGACTAAATCCTTCATTTTCAATCATTTAGTATTATAAAGAGGTGTTAATTCCTGAGCAGCTTGAGTCTATGTTCCTTTGGGCTTAGAACTGCTGAATTTAGAATTGCTGAATTTGCATTTAATGTATTCTATGGCTATACACCCTACAGCAATCACTGATGAAAAGCCCCTGCAAAATAGCAATTCTGATACCAAACCTCCAGTAGCAAAATATTAACCGTGAATAAAAATACTTTAACTGTAATTTTTCTTGGATAATAACTGTCCAAAGTTAAAGTATAACTTTAAAAAAAGGTTTTCACTGAATCTTTGCTCCCCATAGAGGACTACTGATTAGAAAACAACTCACAAATTTTCATTCATGGGGAATTGTCCACCGGCAAAACAAAAAGAGAAGTTCTTGAAATCTTCTCTTTCTACATACTTATTTATCCTACCTTTGGTTTAAGGACAGAAAATTCTTACTGAAAACAAACATCAAAATGACACCACTCTTTAGATGCTTTTGGGGTGATATTATATGCAAAGATAGTACAATCACTACAACTTTGATCTGATTCAGCCCAAGATTTGGAAGCTTACATCTTAGATATGCATTAGCCTTGAAACGAATGTGCAAGTTATTTTTGTATAGGAAATATCCTTCTGTTGCTATGGAAACCAGATGTTTGATAATTAAACTTGTGCTGTAAATAGTTGTGTGCTGTCATGTGAAAGAGTACTCTTCACAACTTGCTGTACAGACAAATAGTTGAGCTTCTTGTTTATTGAAAAATTGGAAGTAAATGGGGCGAAATAGCTTCCTCTGAAATTGACTTCAAAAAGCAAGCACTTTGCTAAAGCGTTTTAAATACCACTGTAAAATCTTTGCTGAATTTTGTGGCTATTCTGTGGGTCAGAAGGTATCATTGCATTCCTTTTTTCAATTCTATTTGCCTATTATCTTCTACTCGCAGATAAATGAACATGAACAACAACAAAGGAAATGTAAACATTTTCTGTAGCTAAGACAGTCATCTCGTTCAGCCAAAGCAATTGGACCTGCTCAATCAAGACCTCAAAAAATAGTTTTAACTTTTTAATATATTTAATCAATACAGTTTATGTGAAGCAAAAACTGTGTTTTCAGCGTAGTGGATTTTCCTTCCTGCATCTGATGAGTGATCTTTCATATTTTTGAGGGCATGTGATTTCAGAGGGCTCAGAAGTCAGTAGCTGAGTAGAGAGGTAGATGAGAGAATTGCAAGAGAGTGAGTTTTGATATGAAATGTGGAAGACTGCAGAGAAATTCTATTGTGCAGAATGAGCAGAACTGGTCAGTCTCTGTGGAGGGAGGACAGGCAGTATGCTCCTCCTGGGCATCATGTGGGATAAGGCCCAGACAGGAAAAAGATCAGCTGGAGTATATCTGACCATGCATTTTCATGTCTAAGAAACCACAACTCATATAGTGGTATAAGGACTTGAAATTTGTGCTCCTAGTATCAGCAAGGAAGAAAGTTCCACGCTGAGGAACAAGACCATCTATAAGTAGCAAGATTAATTATGGATCTACAGCTCAACACAGAATCACAGAACCATAGAATGGTTTGGGTTGAAAGGGACCTCAGAGGTCATCGAGTTGCAACCCCCCTGTCATGGGCTAGGACACACTTAATTAGATCAGGTTGCTCAAAGTCCTGTCCAACCTGGCCTGGAGCACTTCCAGGGATGGGGCTTTCACAACTTTTCTAGGCAACCTGTTGCAGTGCCTCACCACCCACCATAAATACGACTTGTAACTATGAATCACTCAATAGTAAGATATTAAAATAACCTTTCATAATACCTGCTTTTCCATTGAAAACAAATAAGAGTAAATGTGGTTTCAGCTTTTTACTGATCATTAAAATTTTAATCAATACTTTTTTTTCTGACATTGTCCACCAAAATATTATTTTCCTGGAGTAATAGAGTTGCTCAATCCATACACTCACAAATTTAATGATCGCTCAAAGGATTTACTGACCTCCTTATAATAAAAATGTTTTTCGTTTTGAATGTTAGGCCTTAAATTGCATTTGAAGGCACAAAACAGAGTAACGTCATTGTGCAATAAAAGTGGGCTATTTCAGATTTTATTGCTAGTGTGCCTGAGAGCAATTCTGCTGCTGTCACACATGAAATGAAACTTGTCCAGCAAGAAAACTTACTACTTGCAGAAATGCCCAATGTTGGGTAATCTGTAAATATGAAAATAGATTTACTCTACACAGCCAAAATTCATTCCGCCAAACATCAGAAGGGGCATTGTTTGATGGAAAAGATCTTCAAAACTATACTAATACAACTGCTATAGTATATACTGTATACCATATACTATATACAATTATACTATCTTTTATATATGTATATATATATAATATTCTACTATAAATAAAAGCTTGTGCTCTGTCTCTTACTTGTTCTAGCTTTCCTCCTGTATCACACTTACTGCCTTGCTTTTTTCTCATTCTTCCATTACAAGTATTTATTTGGTTTGGATGTTTAAACATTTTAAAGGTAAATGATAACAATTATGCAAGAACATAGAAAAACTAAAGAATGTATAACACAAAATGTGAACTTTTAGAAGATATAGTATGGTAACTATCACTAATCTATCTAACTATACCTTGCCTCCACTCCAAAACATCCCTTTTTGCGACAATTTAATTATCTCTTACAGCAGGCAACTTGAGACTGTTCTGGGTAACATTTGACAGAAGGCATGGATTATAATTCTGACTCTTCAGCTTCATTATGAATTTCTGAAGTATTCCTTCTTGAGGTGTTATTTACTTGAAAGGCACTAGAACTGCATAGAGAATGATACCTTTTAATACATGTGTGCTTCACATTAGGCACCATGCAGGTCATCAGAGAATTTGAATCAAAGCATGTGCATTCAAACTGGAAGGTTGAATTTCTCTGTGGGAAATTCAATTCCTACACATATTATTTCCCAATTTTCTAAAGCCTACAATTTTATGTTTTATAGCCCCAGGTTTATTAGTAGCAGTCCAGTTTTGAGACATTTTCTACATGAGGTAATTTTTTCCATTGTAGAGGTACATCTCTTCTAACCACAAACCAACTTGATCTCTCCAGCCTTGTCTCTAGGTTTAGCAAATAACTTTATTTCATTCAGAATATCCCTCTTTTCAAAATTACTCTTTTTTTGACAATATTTCTGTTTGTTTTGTTTAGGCACTGGATTGCCACAGTGTACAGGACAGCAGTGGTCCAAGTATAAGTTTATTTTTACCTGTAAACCCTGGAAAGCTTTCCCTATCACCAGACATGCCTGAAAGAAATACAATCCATTTCCTAAAGCTATCCCCCAAACAGAGTAAAACCTGACAGTAGATAAAAGAGAAAATTGAGAACTGTACTTTTACAGAGAATACAGTAGCAGATGGAACCTGACTAGTGAACTCACTAAACTTTAAAAGTCATGAAAAAGTGATCTCTGAACACAAAGTCGAATTGAATTCTTCACAAAGAAAGCAAATAGGGGAGGGAAAGCAGATCAATGAATCTCATCTACTCAATAAAGTATAAAGAAAGGAAAGCACTGGCTGCTATTTAATGCTACAGCCATTAAAGAACAGCTATTACAGTGCTTCTCCCAACTCCATCACACAATCTTACCACAGGAAAGATATTTATCCTCCTCCCTACCACCATCATACACTCTATGTGGAAAAAATAATAGGCTTCTCCTTTTCAACTGAAATTGTAAAACAATCACATAATAAATAATAGTTCACAGGTGCTTGTAGGATAACAATAAATGGATAACTTTATGATGTTATTTTCCACATAAAGTATTAGTGTTTTTTGTAAGGACTGCCCACATTAAGCACATTATTATTATCTCTTTATTATTAATCTCCATTTATGGCATTGGGGATTACTGTCACATATATAAAATAACAGTTTATTTGTTACACTAAGTAACAGTGAAATATTAGGCTATTAATTCCAGAAGATGTTATTATATGCACTCTGAGCTAATAAATTAAAGCAGGATATGAGCAGTTTACAATGCTACACTTTTCATTCATCTTTTACCTAAAAGAGTAAAGGAGTAATTCCACCTAAAGCCTGGAATTTATCACAGCAGAATGAGAGTGTTTCATGATATGAATGGATTTTCCTTAATATACACAGGAAAAAATAATAATCCAGACAATTAATACAGGAAAAAACATGGAAAGCAGCCAATTTCTTTTCAAGTCCCCTTTAGCCAATTCAATCTGTTTTGCTCAATTCCATTGCCAAAAATCAGTCAACAATCCTAAAAAATCAATCAGAACCCAAATTTCAGTATTACTACTACTGTGTGAAAAATATGCATGATCAAAACAGCAGTGCATTATAACACCAAGTTCTGTGAGTTTTCAAGTATAATCTGAAGTGAGCTGAATGTTGTCATTTACTCCCAACAAACTGTAAGGCAATATTGCAAAACACTAATAGGGAGCCTTCTGTTTAGCCAGTGTATTTGCTTATAAAATAAGATGGTTAACTTGAGTATCACATCTTAGAAATAACTAAATTCAGAAAACACACAATTTCAAACAATCTGAGATAAAGCATGATAAACCTAGATTATTTGTTAGTTCAGTTGTAACAGTTTGAAAAATAATGCAACTTTAAACATGAAGATAGTGGGAGACTAAGGGTATTGTTCAATGCATGCCTCTGTCACCCCCATTGTTCAATACAGCAAGCAGCTGGAGAGAGAACAGAAGTAGCATCACGTAGTTTACTTGAATCTTTCCACATAAAAGTGCTTATTTAATGATAAAAAATATGTTCATGCATTCATACAAACAGCATCTGTATATACAGTTCTTGATGGCTAGCTGTGTTCCCTCAGATTACTTAGCTTTAATAGTTTACTGTTCCTTATGGTTATGTGTTTCTTTCCATCTTAAACATAAAAACCTAATAGATAGACTGCAACCTAAAAATATTTCTAAAAACCTGCTATTTATACTAATTTTTTAGAAACTATTTTATGAACAGATGCAATATTTAATGAAAGATTCAGAGAGACTTTTTTACAGCCAACAAACTGAAAATTAATTCACCATGTTTAGTGCACTCCTAGTTTTATAACCTCATCCATTATTTTTTATTGTTGTTGTTAGGTAGTGACTTTTTATGATTATGCCACTTAGAAAATATAAATTTTCATTTATAATTGCAGAAGAGCATCAGAACAACATGGTTTAGAATTGCATTTATTCTTGACTTTTTGGAAGGGAAACTGAATTCTTCTATTTTGTACAAGAGTGATAATATCAAAGAAAATAATCATATTTCTGAAACTTTTTACTCTTTTTATCTATAGAGAACTAAATTAAGGCTTGGATTTCATAAACAAGTCAAGCTCATGTGGCTAGCCTGTAACATTTTGACAGTTGCATATGCTTCATGTTCTGACACGATCATTCATATTGTGGAAAAGCATAACACACTCAGAGGAAACATATTCTTATCAATATGATGACATTTTCTAAAGTGAACACTTTGTCAGTCATAAAATAACCTTTACTTGTTTCTTTTGTTTGTTTATTTGTTTTCACTTCTTTGGAAGCAATCCTCAAATCACGACTGTTTTTCTGAGTTTGAAAACAATTGTACAATAATTATCTAAACTTTTCAAGTGAATGTTCATATGTAACAATAAAAATACCCAAACAACATGCAAATATTTCTTTATTAGAACGTGCTAAATCCCACAAAAATATAAGACTTAAATTTTTATGCAGGTCAAGAGATACTGGCTGTCAAACAAAAGTAGAAAAGAAGAATCAGAACAGAGATGTCCCAATGTCATAACTGTAGCATTGGTCAAGGATGGATACATAGGGGAAAGCACAAGAACAGCTTGTGCAATTCACAACTCAGAGACTTCTTTGACCCTAATGTTGACACTTTTTGATCTCTCATTTCTGGAGTTAAAGTAAGGTTTTCTCTTACTTTAGAGAGAAAATATAAATGAGATGTAGCAGAAGTTCATGCCAACATCTATAGCTCAGTGGCTTGATTTGAATTATCTGATAAGTAGACAGTGAAATCTCAGAATGAATACCATGATTGTGTGGGCACAACCATATTGATTTTATACAAGAGCATTTTCCATGTAAATCAGACTTAATTGGTTAATAATATATTAAGAGCTTTGAACTGTCTGTTTTCAATCAACAGCATAATTTTCCCTTCTTACAAACTACACTTAACTAAAACTTTGCATAAGAGGCTTGTTGACTATACTAATGAATTTATTGTTTAAAATTTTAAGCTTTTTTTCATTCTTTAGTTTTTTCATGGATTTTTGTGGATTTTGGGCATTTTTGGGGTGATTTTTGGGGCTCTCACCATGGTCCAGTTTGTTGGCCTTGACAATCTTGATGGCGTAGTCAGAGATGCTGGAGTACTTGATCTGGGGAGGGACCCAAAATCCACCTCAAAATCCCCCAAATTTACCCCAAAATCCACCCCAAAACCCCTGGGACCACAAAACCCCACAAAATCCACCCCAAAACCCCCAAAAATACCTCCTGGAAGCCCAAAATTCCCCTCAAAATCCCCCAAATTCACCCCAAAATCCATCTCAAAATCCCCCAAATTCACCCCAAAATCCACCCCAAAACCCCTCAGACACCAAAATCAACCTCAAAATACCCCAAAATCCACCCCAAAACCCCCTGGAACCAAAAGGTACAAACCCAAGGTCAATGTAATCATTAGAAATCCATCTGTTTGGAAAGAAGATTATTTAAGTTATGAACAGTTGCATTTACTCCACAATAAGATTATTCTCTATACTTCATACATTAGTTTTCTGTTCAGAAGAATGCACCTAATTAAAGAACAAACCTGGTTTTATCAATAGGAGCCATATTAAAAAAGCAATGGTTCAGTAGATTTCTGTTGGGTTTGCCTCTTTTTAGATTTCCTAGTCCAATGTCTTTCTCAAGCAAATTGAAAGCAGAAGTTATATTCACGTTGCTTATCTATAAAATTTCTGCTGGTGTACAAAGGTTTGTATCACATCAGTATTCTTTTGATCTGTCAAAAACTGGAGGCATAGTGTCCTGGAAAATGCACCATTCCTGCAGTTTACCTCTGCAGTCTTACTCAAGCACATGTTTTGCATGTGTTTCTAGTTAACCAGAAGCTACATAATTTGTAGAATTTTAAACTCAATCTAAAACACCCTTTTTCTATGCAATATTTACTAACATGATTCATAATCACAGTTTTCTTTAACTTGTTGCAAGTGATTATACATATGTATGTATATATATGCAAATAAATACATCCATGTTAAGAGAATTAGGGAAGGCTGTGATAGCGGTGTTTAAAAGACTGAAAACTTTGGCCCGTTTCAAACTTGGAAACAATACTAAATTGACATTCGTTGGCAATACACATTGCTAACATTTAGTTCTAATCCATTATTAATTATTTCTACATATACTCAAATAAACAGATTTCAGCAAGCTTATCCTAAATTATCTGTGAGTAAACAATATGAAGGAGTTTATAGTCCTGATGGGTGTGGTTCCTCGATGGCTTCAGTGTCCATGTTCAAGGTGGCTGGTGTTTGGAGGTCTGTGAAAAGAGATAATAGAACTCTTTTCTCTTTTCTCTCCTTTCTTTTCTCTTTTCTTTGCTCATGATTGCCATTTTATGTTCTCTGTTCAAAAGAAAAAGGCAAATTCATATACCCTTTATATAGCTAAACCTACAATCACACCTCCAAAATAATTAAATTATATGTTCAAAATTCATACTAGTCCTTATCTATGTGATATAAGAATTTTTTGATTTTTGCCTATTTTTTCTCCCTGAAAAGGACTAGGACTGAAAGATTGTTGAAGGGGATTTAACAGTTGCCATCCATACGTGGATCTTATTTCATAGTTGGGACTAATCTTTTGGAAACTGTGCTCAAAAAAAAAAAAGGATTGTTGAGGAGTTGGTAAAATATGAGATGAGCAATTTGTTGCATACAAGCTAAACTAACACACTGGGAAGTTTAAGTTACTTATAAAAAGGAAAAGAAGACCACCCAAAAAAAAGTCAAGCCCCTAAACCTATAAGACTAAAACCAAATCTTCCCAAAAACATTTTGAAGTCAATGAATTGTAAAATAATCTTTTTTCATTTATTTTTTTTTTTTTGGTCAGAAGAATGAATTAGCTAAAAAATTATTCTGAATTTTTACTTACTTTATTGATCCTTCAACTTTTCAGGGAATTTATTCTAATTTATTCTGGTTGGATGAAATAAAACCTGAAACCAACAAGAAAGAATCTGAAAGAAAAATGGAAGTTAAACCAAAATGATCATGATTACCACATAGATGTGAGACCGTTATGGATGTATCACATCATACATAATGAATGTGCATTATGTTATGTGACTGAATTGTGAGTAGTATGTAAGAATTAGATGCACATATCCATATACATTATGAACTATATATAAGTGACGTGCACATAAAAATGTAAAAGGAGCTTCATGAAATTTCTGGCTAAGAATTATCCACGTATGTGGTACTACTGTTTATAATGCATCTGTTACACCAGTTTGTAATGGTCAGCTATGATTTTCCTCATGGGTAAAAGGAAATGGCTTTTAAATTCAAGCATTCTTGCTACAAAAAATTCCAGATGCCACTAGGTTCTTTATCAAAATCTGCTTAGTTTTCCTCAGAAATAACAATTCAGAGCCAGTTGTAAACCACTCTCACACATCCTGGCATTTTGTTCCCCAGCAGCAGGAAAGCAAGGAGTTAATGGGAGGACCAGCAGCAGCAGAAAACATGTTAAACACTGCCCTTTCCTTATTCCAGCAACTTCCACTACAACAGGAGCAAGTGGGTTTGTAGATTGCTTCCGCTGTAAAAAAGCATTAGCCTTAATTGTGAAAGTTTTCTTTGGTTAAACTTCGCAGATTTCAAAGTTAAAATTCTGCCTTAATGGAAGGCAGAATCTCAAACTTGTTTTCCAGTCAAATTTCCTGCATAACTTTTTTTTAAAAATGTCAGATATTGAGCAGGCTTTTCAAAAAAGCCAAACAGACAGAGACTGGATGGCTTCAGTAATAGGAATACAGCCTGGGGAAGGTGTATAAATCTGTAGCCTTGCTGTGCATAAAATTGCTTTGGAAACTCTGCATCTGGAAAGACGGGAGGTTTGATCAGTGCAGTTTGAAGGAATGCCATCAGCTAAACAAGCTAATCTTGCACCTTAATTACCAAGTCATGCTGCTTGTCTCCATGCAGTCTTATCACGAACTTTTTAAATGGATATAAAAGCAGTGGTGAGTTTGCAAATACGACATTAAATGGAATGAAGTTTCCTTTCACCCTCAAGAAAACATAGGGGTGACTCTATGAATCATCCTTATGGGCCCACACAGGCCACCTTCTGCTTCTATGGAATCTTAATACCATAAATGTTCAATCCATATGTTTCCTTCATGATTCATCCCTGAGCAGCTCCATATGTCAGCACTGGTCGGACAAGGCTTTTGAAATGCACAAGCAATGCTGGTGACTAGCAGACAAACACACATCAGTTCCGCAAGTTATTATTTTCTTTTATTTTCTGTTATTTTCTCTTTATTCTGTTAGACAGCAGAATAACTGGGGAGAGAACTGCTGAAGAGATCATTGGTGACATTAAAATGAACAAGTTAAGGTTTATCTGGATCTATAATATGGGTGTCTTTCTGTGCTCCTGTCGCTGTCGAGGCGGTTACAACATAAAGCAGAGACTACAAGCAGTCTCAGTTGGCAACACTTTATTATTGAACATGGCTGATTTTTATACACTTTCTAATTGTTTATGCTTCTTCTATCTTTACTATTGGCTACAATAAATCAACATAATACTATTGGTGAAAGGTTATAGTGACTTAACTAACTTTCTAAAAATGCTTCATCCAGCTGTAAAGTTCTTCTATCTTTCTTCTCTCGGTCTCCTTAGTTACAGCTTTGGAGAGAGCTCCTTATCAGTTTCTTCTTACTTCTCAGCTTCTTCTCGCTCCTTTAGCTAACAGGACCACTGTTAGCCCCTTCCACATGCTCCTGTTGCAGGGCTGTGTAGGAGCTAGTCCCCTTCCTTCTAGGACTCCTTGGCTATGCTCAAGCTGCAGGAATTAGGCTTGCACGCTGCATCCAGCCCAGCTCGCCCACCTGGATGTCTCACTAGGAATAATTCAGGCTGAGAGGGTTCATTAAAATGCATCCTTTGAGTGGATGGTTAGCAGACTGAGATCTTAAGGTTTACTGCAGAAGGTAGGCCTCCCAGCAAGATAAACAAGGTCTATGATTCTGGTATTGTTAATCTTGAGTTAAGAGAAGGGTCCAATACATGGACCTTCTCACCACAATGCCTGGAGGAGAATAGCATTCCAGGCATTCAGCTTGGTGAGGCTCTCACGGAGAGCAAGGTGGGAAATCATTATTCTCGGTTTATAAGAAAAGAAATGAGCCATGCATGAAGCAGTGTATGAAGCAGTTCACAGTTCCTTTATTAGTCAGAAGTATCTATTTTCATAAAAACATGAATAATTTCTATCCTGCATTTTCTACAAAACCCAATTTTTAAGACTATATTGTATCCAAGTGAAACTAAACATTTCTTAAGCTCAGGAAAATAGTACATGTATATACATCTACAGTGCTTTCCTAGGGAAATGAAGGCTTAAGGTTGGGATCAAATAAAGTACCCTTATATTTATATATAGGTATGCAGACACAGGCATAGGACTCACAAAAACATGCACTGACTTAGGAAATACACAGGAGCCTTTTACTGGCATGTGGGATGGTGAACTAAATCTGGATCAAGTACCAGCTACAGACAACTGACTAAAGAAAACGTGGGTCTTGACTCAGGTCTTACTGTAGCAAAATGAAGATTTTTTTGCACCTAATAGAGTGAAAACATATAGAGTGTGAGGATTCAGCTGACTCTTGTGAATATTCATTAGCATTCCTATATGGAAGAAATCTGACCTTGGTATATACAGGACTTTTCACACTTGTGCTAAAATTCCCTGAAGAGGAAATCTCACCTACTAGGTCCATGAGTGAGGAAAACAAACATCAAATCACATTCTTATTCTTATTTATAAAACCATCATATAATTTCTGTATTTTACAACAGGTAAAATTTCTGTATTTTACAACTGGTTTTCAGTCCTTATCCTAAACCATATTTATAATAGTTTTTGACTTACAATGAACTCTAATTGAACTACTGCTAAAAAGCAGCATGGATGTAGGTATGGATGAAGGTTTACAGCATAGTTTATACCAACTAAATGTATTTCTGCAGTTTAGCAAGTTTTACTTAGAGTTCTCTTTTAATAGAACTAATTCTTTTCATTCAAATTGATTGCATTAGAAAAGAGAAATATTAGCTCCCTGGTTAAAAGGAACTGTTCACTCATCAAGCACATACATTCTTTTCTTAAAAACTTTATATTGAAGGCTCCTTTCACCTACCTACCCACATATAAAGTGGAAGAAATTTTTTTGCATGTCACTTAAGATTAGAATAAAAATACTTTATACTTGAAAAGACTGACAAATATTTTGCTGATTGACTAATTTTATAGCTAGTGGAATATATTGATTGAATTATTCAAGAGATAAGATGAACTCTTGTTCAATGATTGGAGAATTTATTTTAAGCTGCTGTTCAATCAAGACTTAAAAATAAGAAGGGAAGAACAGAGGCATTTCATAAATTCAGCCTTGCCTGTTCCAAAGTTGTTTTGTCATTCTTCTACTACAAAAACCCTTGGAAACCCTTCTTTTGTGTCTTGGAGCATAGGTTATCTTTTACAAGCTACTAGATATATAAATTAATATAAACATTGCAATACATAGTTCTTAAGGAAAAATTATGGATGCTGATGAAAAAAATTTATTTTAGATTATCTTACATCTTTTTTTTAATCAAAAACCACACATCATCTGCAGTGAGTTAGGAAGATAATATCTCTGAGACTTGTCCATCTTAGGTGTTATAGTATCCAGAACAGTCAGAATGGCAAATGCAATTGAAAACACTCAAATAGGACAACACAATTTGGCTCCATATTTTGGCTGCTAAATGAAAAATTGTGAAATGTATTGGCAGATTTTTCATAGCACCACTTGTTATGGAAAAGTTCTGTTTTTATGCTAAAGAATAATTTCAATACAGTTCATTCTATGGTATCTTCCTTGTATGGGATGCAATATATTCAAATTCCAATTTCCAAGTGAGAAGAGTGTAGAGGGAGAAAAATGAAAGAGAAAATAAACTTATATTAACCACAGGCAGAAACTCAGACAGCCTCTAAGTAACCATCTCTCTATTTGCTTCTCTTTAAGTGATCTGATTCCTTTAAATTCACTATTACTGAATAAATTAATTCCAGAAAAGATTGTGTACTTCTGGGATATTTGAGGACAGAATGTTATTAAACTCACCTTATTTCCTTCAAAGGACAACTCAGGATGAAGCTGTGTTCAAGGGTATTCTGATTATTTATTCATATATATCCAATTCTAGTTAAGACATGTTGGCGTCAGTGAACATGGCAGAAAAAGTTAAAAAGTCAAAGCACAAAAGTGAAATTTTGATACAAAGAAGGGTGATAGTAAACATTTATTCTTAAAATGTGTTTTATTTCTAAGCATTCTACTACTTCTAAATTCTAACTTAAAAAAATATTATTTTAATTTGAAAAAGATGGTGTGTTTTGAGCATTAACTAGCAATATACCAGAAGTTCTTTCTTGGTACATTTTTAAGTTCTTTCTTGACATTTCATTACAAAATATAAATATCTCCTAAATTATATTGGCTTATAGTGTCACAGGAAATATTACCCAACAGCTGGTTTTATAGAAGGCTATAGACTGTTTTATGCTTAGATTTAGATAATTTGTGCATACTTTGCATTGTCTCATTATGACCTGTGGGGTTCTAGGTTTGAGGATCAACCTAGAAGAAATTAAAGAAGCCATCATGGAGTGCTACAAGAAACTCTCAATATAATTAAAATGCACAGCAGAAGGGTAAGGCTGATGTTTCAGAAGAAATTTCAAAATGTCTGAACTTAGTTTGGCAAGTTTTGACATATTAACTGCTGCCATTGTCAACTGAGGTCTCCATCATTTCAAGATAAAAATACAACAGTTACACTGTTTAATGTGCATGGATGAAAAATCAGAAGATAATTTTTTTTCATTCTTCTGAACACTGTAAAGCTGGATTTTCTCAGAGTATAATGGCATAAGAGTAGCTATCATTTCCACTTCAGTGGAACTTTAACACTCCCCTCTCATTTAGGCAGATTTTGAACTATTCAAGCATGAAGTTATTTAAGGTCCATCAAAAAGCAACAACCCAGAAGTCTTCCATGAAACCTCAGCTTAACATATTCAAAACTTTACTTGGCATTTAATGGAAAATAATTTGAAATTTACAAAAATCCAAAGAAAAACCCCCAACCAACAAAAAGCCCACTGATGTTACTGTGTGAAAACTTTATATAAAGGAAAACATCCTTAAGCACTAATCAGAAATTCGACTTGCCAGTTGCGTGCCTGTAAAATATCAAGAACTCAGGAGGAGAACTGCAGTCACTCTACAAGACAGGAGAAGCTATGGAAATAGCTGGAAATAGCTTATTTGATCACTAAATATCTACAAGCATATAGGCTTGTCAACATATGTTGTTTCATATACAGGGTCAATTGGGCAACAAATAAAAAGAAAAATTAATTCAGATTTCAAATAGGAAATGATGAGCAGACACAGAAGAATTGAGCCTGTGTTGTTCTGTCACTTGGCGTGACAGAGCCTCGTAACGCTTTGTGGAGACACTGAGATTCCTGCCAGGAGGTCCTGTACTTGGATTCATCATGTTCTCTTAGACAAGGGAGTCTGAGCAGAGTGCAGGCACTATCACAGCACTGGCTATTAGAATTGTCTCCTCTCCAGTGCAGTGAACTGAAATCGTACAATTACTCAGCTTTACTGAGTAGCCTGTGGTCCTCCTTGGGATCTTGAGAGAGAACAGGCTCTCACTTGTCTGCTTCATCACTTTGCAATGAAGAAAATAGGTCTGGGTATATAGTCTCTGCAATGTATTTGTTAATATAATATCACTCTTTAAGTGAAACATAAAACCTGACCAGTTAGAACAGTAGGGAAACAAACTTTCTTCTTTAGCTCATATTGAGGGTTTGGCTCCATTCATTTTGGGATGCAAACTTTCTCTAAGCTTGTGACGTATCTTTCTTTATCATGAGCAAAGAGAACATTGCTCAATTCTTACAGTAAAACCCTCCTGTATTATAACATTATTTGTAGTCAGGCCCAGATCAGTTTACTCGGGCACTCAGAGACTCCTGTAAATGGTTTCCTTCCTGATAAGCCTCCTTTTGTCCTCAATGCCTGTAGGTGAGTAAAAACCCATTTTCTTTTAATGACACACCAAGACACCTCCTGAGATAACTCTTACCCTGAGAAATAATGTATCAAACTGGATTAAGGAGCAAATATTTTTAAGGGAGATCAAAGTTGAAACAGAGAGATCAGGCATCCATAGTATCTCACTGAGGATTCAAAAACTGTAGGGACAAAATCACTACAGTCCATAGTAGATGCAGTGACTTGGGAAGAGTCTTTCACTTAGGATTATTTATAATGAAAAAAAGACTGAATCTGAGGTTAAGCACAGCCATTTTTTAAAGTGCATGGAGATATTTTAATAAAAGTGGTGGCAAAATAGAGGATGCAGAGCCAAATGAAGGAGGAATAAAGTAGAACAAGTCTTTGAAACAACAGATAATACTGTCATTTTCTAGGGCTTGTCAGGTGTGAGGGGTCCAAATCTTCTCCATTCAAATGCATCTAATGCTCAGCATTGCCTTAGATAAATCTGATAAAATTTGGCTAAAATTAGACCTTATTTGTGTAGTCTATTATTTTTCAACAAAATGAGAAGCTTAAAAAAATTACAGAAGCAGTAAATTTTCAAATAAATATTGCAACCATAGTGGTTGCAATAAAAGGTATTTTTTTAATGTGTGTGATAAAACTGCTGCACTTATGTCCTAATTTTTATTTTTTCCTTTGCTACTGTCAATAAAGGAATGAATAACAGAACAGGGAAGCAAAATAAAATAAAAAAAAAAGAAACATTTCTCACTCTCTTGAAAGGCTAGTGAAAAAAATGCAAGAAATAGACAGTTTAAAGTCATTAACAATTGCTTTCAACATAAATGCATGTTTGAAATTAATTTACTTTTCATATTTAACCACGCACTTTTTTTTTGTTTTTAATTTTCAATGCCTCAGTAGGTTAGGCTGGCTGTACTGCTATGTTCTCTGGGAACTTGGAAGATTCATGTGGAAATGGGAAGGTTCATGTGCAAACATGAAGATTTCCATACCCTTATGATTCAAAACTATGGAAATGTTCTTTTTGAAACTCAGAATAACTAATACAGTTAATGAAAATACTTTATTTAGTTTTTATTTTCTGAAAAAGCTTATCATTGAAATATACAGTTTTCTGCATTGGAGTCTTATTTATCATTTTGATCACCTGTGTCTAAGCAAGCATCAAACAGTCATGCCATAAAATCCATCAAAGAAAATGCAACTGAAGTAGCAGAAAATAGGGATCTAGTTCAAACTGAATCAAACAAAATTAATTTAGCTTTGGAAAATAAAAACTTGCATACTGAGGAACAGATCTCATAACTGGCAGAATTAAGACTGAACTATAAAAATAGCACATGTACAGCATGTAGATGATTTGACACGAACTGTCAATGAAATTTTGCTACAAAAAGTGATAACAAGACCTGTGGCTGTCTAAAGAAGGGGACAGTGGTTATTTGTACATGATGTAAGTGAGACATAACAGAATAATATAGCTCCGTAGTCCACATTTTGTAAAAAGAATATGGAAAACCTGGAGAGAATACAGAAGAGAATGACAAATATTACTTGTGGGGTAGAAAATGTATTTCTGCAGATGACATCTACAGCTCACCTCACTTAGCTTATCAAAAAATATAGTAAGAGGTGTGTTGCCTGCAACATATTCATACTCCAGAGATCAGGCACTAAAAGTATCAGGTATTGCTCAGTCTAATAGAAAAAATGCATGACAACAATGAGAATTTAAAAACTGATGGCCAATTCAAATGGCAAATGTCACACAAATTGCTAAAAAGTTACTTGGCCAGCTATCAGATACCACTCTGATACCAGAGTTCTGCATTTTACTAATCTTTATGTCTTCAAGCCAAAACAGGATGCCTTCATGGAATAATTGTCTCAGCCAAACACAAGTTGTTTGCCTTGGTACAGCAAAACCAGCACAAATGGAAACACAAATAAAACTTCTGGTTTTAAACTCTTAAATATCTTTGAGATACCCCCTAAAAGTCCTGGGAATTAATTCTCTGAGTTTCTCCAAAAGGAACAATTTTAGTCTTATGATCTGCGGCTTCAAGTCTTCTTGTAAATCTTCTGCAGATTCTACTACTTTTAATTATACTCTGGAGCTTGTAGGAGTTTAGAAAATATTTTTAATATTCTATTGCATTGATATAGAACTGAATGAAAAGCAGTTTGTGTTCTACTGAACATATGGACACACTCAAACAGCTTAAAAACCCCAAACCTAGAAATCAAAAGACTCTGTGAAAACCACTTCAAATAGGATGCACATCAATTCAGTGACTTTGAAATTGTCTTTGCGTAATTATTATTCCAAAGTAATTCTGTTCTGAAACAGCAGACTATTCTTTTTAGATAACAAAAAACTACTTAGTTTTACTAGTGTGAAAATAAATCATGGACAAGATGCAACATAGATTAGCATACATTTAGTTTTCAATCTAGTCTTTTAATGTCATAGCCCCCCCTAAAAAAGATAGTGACCTTTTCTTTCTGAAATTTGGATGAGTTCAGCATGTTACTGTAGGGTTTCAATCTTAATGGAAATATTATATTTGACATAATTTTTTTTCTGTTTCTCTGTTTTGTTGTTTTTGCAAAAGTGTTAACAACAGACATCCATGTCCCTGATCAAATTGAGGGAAATTGTTTGGGTTAATCCCAGTGACCTTAAAATTAATTTAATTTTGGTTTTATTTCAAGCACAATAAAACCAGAAAAAATACTTGATTCTTCAGATATTATATTTTCCCCCTCATTAAAAGCACTCTCACCCACTGCTGCTGTGAAAGCACATATCAGGAAGTGTTAAAAGTGATTGAAAATGTAATCCCTAGAGCATTAGCCTGATGCAGTTATTTCTATTGCTCAAATAAGTTCATGACCACCTTAAATCTTCATTTCCAGATACTATCTGTCATTTTCTACTTGCAAACAGAAAAGCCTTTTGGGAGAGAGCTACTGTGAAGGTTTGGAAACCTGACAAACTTAATGAATTTAATATATATTTTAAAATAATATTTTTAATCAAACTATTATCAGTAATAGTCTAACCTAGTGCAAACAAAAGTGCCTAATACTGCATTGAAAGCCAGGTGCATAATGTTTTAAAGTAAAATTATGCTGATGAAATTAAGATAATTCAAGTTTTCCTAATAGTTTCATTGAATTTTAGGATCAACTTATCCACATGAACATTGGCCACAACCACACAATATGGAAACACAAAATAAATGCTAGGCTAGCACAATCTATCTCTATCACTTATAATGTTGGTGATTGCTTCCACTTATATCACATCAATAAAATCTCTTGAGAACCATGAGAACATGATAATTGTCTCCATACAAAATACAAAGACTCTAGCTAAGCAGAAAAAAATCCCCTCTCATGGTTCAAGGAACTCTGTCAAATTATATCCTTGACTGCTCATATCACTCATGGTTCTTAAAAATTTGGTATTTGAGGAATCACCTAAATAAAATTCAGCACCCATTTTGTTAAAGGGGGAAAATTCAACAAGGAAATATATAAGTAGCCTGATATAATTTTAGTAGTTGCACTTTAAATTTATTTAGCTAATAAATAAAGTGGAGCCACACAGGATCTTTGCTGTTTCAGGACTTTTCAACCCTTCCATAACTGGAAAAAGTGAGGAAAAAGCCATGAGAAGACAAAATTTGTTGGTGATAGTTAGTTATTCAAGGTAAAAAAACAAGGGCAATCGAACTGCAGAAGAAATAAAGTGATAATGAAATGGCAGATGAAATCAGTGTTGGTAAATGCACAGTGATGCACATGAGGAGAAACAATCTCAATTTTACATATAAGGTGAACAGCTCTGAGATTATTTTTGCCACACAGGAACAAAATCTTTAGAATTGACCTGTAATAAACAGTTCAGTGAAAATGTCAGTTCAATGCTCAGGAGCAGTGAAAAAGAAAATAGACATTTAAAAAAGGAAAAGAAAAACAATAAAGTAAATATTATGATGTTGTATGATACTGTATAAAACTATCCTGGGTGCTCTTTGTAATTTCTACTTCCCCCACAACCACCTGAAAAAGGAAGCAGGAAAAAGTTAGAGAGATAATCACAGACAGTTATAAATGTTATTCAAATTGCAGTAAGAAACAGCCAGTAAGGGGTAAAATACTTCCCTGTAAAGTCATATGTTACACTGAGAAATAAAAAAGGAAAGACTAGTCCAAGAAAGCCGAGGGAGGTCAAAGTAATTTAGCTAAAAAATGAATCACCTAACAAAACAGAAATTCTTCATAGCTAATCTGTAGAATTCTGACACAAGGGGATGTTCATAATAAAACCTTTACAGGAGTCTAAAAAAAAAGTGGGAGAAGTTTATAGAAAACAAATCTATTATGGACTAGTAATCAAAGGTAGAATCTCTTGTGCAGGTAGTCCTTTAATACTGTTCTGCTGAGGACTGGGAGACTAATAAAGCCCATAAGAGCATTTCATCTGCTGCTGCTGGGACCTGAAGCAATGATGTAGTTGAAAAACTGAAAAAAAAAAAAAAGGAATAAAACATGTTTCAGATGCAAATGTCTTTGGCATAATAAAAGATAATTTTTTTTCTGTCTGTTCTTCATTGACCCATATAGGCAGCTGAGCCCTGCACAGCCACTTGTTTACTCCCACTGCAGTGGGATGGAGGAGGGGAATGGGGGTTGTGGTCAGTTCATCACACCTTGTCTCTGCCACTCCTTCCTCCTCAGGAGAGGACATCTCACACTTTTCCCCTGCTCCAGCATGGGGTCCCTCCCGTTGGAGGTGGTCCTCCATGAGCTTCTCCAATGAGTCCTTTCCACTGGCTGTGGTCCTTCACAAAGTGCTCCAGTGTGGGTCGCTTCCACAGCAGGCAATCCTTCAGGAGCAGGCTGCTCCAGGGTGGGTCACTCACTTGTGGGGTCACAAGTCCTGGAGCAAACCTGCTTCAGTGTGAGGTCTCTCCATGGGCCCACAGGTGCTGCCAGGAGCCTGCTCCAGCACAGGCTTCCCATGGGGTCACAGCCTCCCTCAGGCATCCAGGCTCTGATGTGGAGTTGTCCTGGGGCTGCAAGTGGATCTCTGCTCCAGTGTGGGCTCTTCCATGGGCTGTTGGGACACAGCTTCATCACTGTGGCCTGCACCATGAGGTGCAGGAGAATCTCAGCTCCAGAGCCTGGAGCACCTCCTTTCCCTCCTTCTTCACTGTCCCTGGTGTCTTCAGGCCTGTTTCTCTCCCATATTCTCATTCCTGCTTCAAGCTGCAGTTGCAGGGGGTTCACTGTCCCATTTTTAACTCTGTTACCCCAGAGGCACCACCACCGCAGCTGATGGGCTTGGCCTTGGCCAGCAGTGAGTCCCTCCGTGAGCCGGCTGGCATTGGCTCTGTCAGACACGGGCAAAGCTGCTGGCAGCTTCTCACAGCAGCTCCCCCTGTAGCACCCCTCTCCCAAAACATGACCATGGAAACCCAACAGACCATACAACTAATCCCTACAGGAATGAACTTTGGGGCACTATGCTGTGTACCTATCACCTGCCCAACCTACATCATCACAAGGATAATAGCCCATCCCTGTAGTGAAATTTGTTCCCTTGATATTTCGCTATGCATGTGTATTTGCTGTTCTTTAGAGCTCAAAGTCTTGGGATAAGCAGTGTTTCGATTTTCCCTGAATTTGACAAGAAACTTGATTCAATAACATAGCAAATGAAGCCTTAAGTCTTCAAGTTCTAGGTCACAAATTCTTCATTCTATGACTTGAAGCACTTGATTTGCATCGGTTTGCATCAGTTTGCATCAGTTCCCTCCTCCCAGGTGCTTCATACATTAAAAATGACTGAAAGTTTAACTTCTTTCTGTCATGTATGATGTTGGATTAGATATTGCCTTTGCCACTGTAGGTTCATGTCAGATCAGATACCATTTGCTCTCTCATCCCTGACACGAAGCCTTCATGAGCTCCAGTCCAATTCTCTTGTTGATTTGACCTTTGTTTGAATGTGGGTCTCTTCGGGAGCTTTGGTAGTGTGTGTGCAACACATCAGCAATGAGTGAAGCTCTGGCCCTATGGAGGTGTCCCCGCTGCACCCCATTTTCTGAGAAGTTTAAAGTGAATTAGGTATGTAGCTCAAATTAAATTTCAGTTGGTTTTGTTTCTTTTGACTCTGAAAAAACCCCAATATTGTTTTCTCCTCTTTTAAGTGTTTAAATCATCAGCACAAGTATATAAATATTACCTGTTAATCATAGATCAAATAAAACTTCAATATCCAAAGCAAAACTTCTGAACAGTTGGAGAGTGCAAGTTGCTGGTGCAGATAAGTGAGAAGCTATTAAAAAAATAAATACATATAAACTATAGTAATTTGCTGGACATTTTGCTATCAGAAACCTTCATTTACTAGTTATTAAATACATATGCCAGAGTATTATTTGATTTTTTTTAGTCAGGCACACAGGTCTATAATGCACAAAATCAGAATCTTGAAGACTGCTGAAGATGACAGTGATATGTTGTTTTAGTGATATTGCATTTAACAAATTTGTAACAAAGTTAGCGTCCCCACCCAGAGTGCCTTTGCTGAATTCCTATTTGTAGTGTTTGCATTGCTCAATTTCCATGCTGGAGAACAAAGATGGTATGTTATGTTCAGTATCAATCAATCTTATTTATTCATCTTTATTTGCTGTGTTATCTAATAGAAGCTTGAAGGCAGCAAGAAAATCAAAGCTAGATAGGATAAGTGTAGGATTTCATATAGTAGAGAAAATATATGAAGACCATCAAAATAGATGAGAGAAAAAGTAAACCCTGTGTTGGTGGCACTGAAGCCCAAAGAAAGATTAATGGGTAAATAAGAGCATGCAACTAGAATTTTATCTTGGGTGTATTTTAAGAGTGGTATTCAGAAAGCTTTATCTGGAGATAATATTTCTGGTTTTCTGTTGTAAAAATTCAGAAGAATTTTCCTCAAGGAAGATGCCTAAACCAGACCAGAAATGCTTAACTATTGCAGGGAGACCTAAGTGCCTATATCTATTAATCCTGACTACTTTTCCTGACAGGTCTTTAGTCACCCTTGTGATTATTTCCCCATGTGTCAGCTTTACCTAACCACCCTTCAGCCTACAGGGACGTAGCCAAAGTCCTCCTGCAGACAAAGGAAGAAACTGTCAAGCCATGGCAGCTTCCCAAGGACACTGGGAGCTGCTGATGCTCTGCCTCATCATCATTCCTACTCTCTCCACAGAGATGGAGAGATGCCTCTGCCTCTTGGATGTTTATGGTTGTGTCTTTGCAGAAATACCATCTTTCCACACTGTTGGAGAATAAATGAATGAATTTCTAAGAAACTGCCGAAACCTGAGCAGCTGCCACTCCACTTCTCCTCACCCAGACATCACCTGAGCAGAATATCTAATGATACCTAGCCAGAATATAAGGCTTAAATAAGTTAGGTGTTAGTTAAGATTCCAAAGAATAGTTGTCCAGTTTTTAATTCTTCATCTACATTACAATTTTGAATGGCCTTAAAAGCCTTAGCCAGATGGAAAAATTAAAATTATGTACTAATCCAGGCATTTCTTAACAAAAAAAAATGATTAAATTAAGGTATTTTCTTCAACTTGATGATGGAACAAAGCCTATGGCTAGAGGAGCCAGCCAAAGGGCAAAAAAGGACTTCCACATGAGAAGCCACTTGAGACACGTTCTTGTCATTTTTACATTGCTCTAGCTCATATTGCAGCATAAAAAAAGTTTCAGTATTTAGCAAGAACAGGAATAAGGCAGCCTCAATTTTTGAGTTTGTCAGCTTGATAGTGGAGCCCTGGAAAATGTTAAAAATAGTCTTTGAAAATATTAGGCTTTGTGTTTTCTCAGATCACTGCACCTGCGTAAGCAGTATGATAAATGACATAATTGTTAGATGTGATGATTGTTTAGTAATTAAATACAGTTATTATATAACCATAAGAAGAATCGTGAGAAACTATGTTGGAAATTTAAACGGGGCTATGTTTAGCTGAAATCTGTGTATACAATAGAACAATATAAGTTTGATAATTATCATGAAAGTTATATAACGATAGAGTATAAAACACATTCACCTCGAATGTATGGTCGGAATCAGATTTGGGTGGAAACTACCCCGATTCCCAGAGCTCTTAAATAAAAAGCACCACATATAATCGCTTATGTGATTATGTGTTTATGAACGCTAACAAGCTGAGCTTGTTGGCAAACACAAACCAATGCTGATTTATCCCTGTGTGCTAACAGATACAAGGAAGATCTCGGTAACCTTTTCAGTCATCCTTGGCAGTTATGCTGTGCACATCTTGGAGCAGACTAGGGCTGTATTTCTAATTTAGACATAAGTAAAAATATGTCTACCTTGAAAAAAATCACAAGTTTAAATATATAATTTTTCAGAATAAAAATGGAAGATATTTCATTTGCTTAATTCTAAATGCCAACACTAGCTATAGAAATTTCATTTTCATAAACCCACATTTATAATTGTATAATTCTTGTAAATAATATCAAATGAACTTTATGACAAACAAACCCCTGAAGATACCACAAAGGGAGGGGGAAAAATAAGGAGGAGGAAAAAACCATACAGAGGCGTTTATCAGAGGAGTGAGGTGTGAAACACCCAAGCCAAAGTGAGGAAGGATTAAAATGAAGGTGTCTCTGGGCAAGTTGCCTGAAAATGCAACTGTTTATGGATAGCTGGATACCTAACAAAAGAGTGAAAAGTCCCTTGATTAATCAAAGTTTCCTGATGACAAAACCAGATTAAGAGAGAGACTTTCAAACACTGTTAGAAGGAACTAGATGCTGAACCTTTAGAGGCATTCAGACTTCTTTGAAAATCCAAATCATGGTGTGAACTGAGAGACTTGAAAGGAGAGTTAGCGATGAAATACGTAGCGATTAAAACAAAAAGTTAACTTTCAAAACTTTGAATGTTCCCTTGACACCAAAAGCAAGCTGTAGGTAGACTAAAACCACTTATTACCATAATCAAGTCTTGCCAGTATTGTCACAAACTAAAAGAAATTAAGTAACACACACATCCCTCGCCAAGGAATAGTGTGACTGGAGGTGATCTTTCAGTGCTTTGAGATAATGACTGATAATTCCATTTGGCCAAAAAAAAAGAATAAATGCAGAAAACAGACTTCAACGGGAACAGTCTTCCTGTTTTAAGGCTTTTCAATGGCTTAACAAGATAAAAGAGTGAAATAACAGCTGCATAAACCCTTAGTATAATTTTGTAAATTGACAATAGTTTCATTAGATGTGTGTGCAATACCGAAGCCTTTATCAGCCATGAAGAAAAGCTGAGAAAGAAAGGTTTCTTAGATTTATAGATGAGGAAAAAAAATCATTGAATTTGGCACAATGTATGATATGGAATTGTAAAGGTTATTGAATCCACTTCGATAAAGAATAACATTAATCTTCAGTATAATGCCTTTGAAACTAACTGAGACATTGTTTCTAACAAGGGGACACTTACATTATATAAAAATATTGTTAGGTTAAATACTCCAAGGGCACTCTGTACTAAATCTTACCGTTTGTTTTTGTCTCAGAGAGTAACATTATTTTTTAAAATAAATTGCATGGATCTCAAGTCCCAGGGAATGCCATTATTTTCTACTATGTTCCATGGATTTCAAATTCTTCAGAATTTGCTATGTTCTTTCCATTTGAAAACCTGAAAAAAAGAATGCAAACAAGTGTTACCTTGAAGAATTTTACTTTTAAACGCAAATGAACAAGCAAACAAGGAACAGTTAATAGAATAAGGAAGGTCTCTAAAAAACATAATCAAGTTAAACCAAACCAAATTCAACCCAAACCCAACATTCAATTTTCCATTAACGTCTCATAGTGTGGTTATAATCACTGTAAATGCAATGTATGAACATGGTTAAATCTTTAAAAAACAGCACTTCCCTCGTCTGGAAAGTTAAGTATTGCCATGACAGAACAGTTGCTGAAGGTGTCTAATAATTTCAATCTCCATACACAACCACAGGCTAGCTCTTAATACTTTAAAACATAATTACCATTTAAAAAAAATCAAGGTCTTAATTAGTTCTTCAGGAAGATGTTAAAATGTAGTCCTTTGATATCTAAACACAGAAGGAAGGTTCAATCTTCCTAGCAGATACTATCATTAATAACAGGGTCCAGATAGAAAAAACTATAATCTTTTTTAAAAGCAAGTTGCAGAAATTATACATCTCTCAGATGATGAGGTTTTTTTGTAAATGACAGTAAAGAATTTACAAATATGGGCGTTAACCAGTGGGGCTTTTTTGTGGTTTGTGTTTTTTTAATTTTTTTAATCTAGAGAGAAGAGAAAAAGGGATAACCTGTAAATGTTAAAAGAGAGAATTGCCACTCTCTCAGGGGTCTATATTGGGAAATACAAGAAAAAACCCAAAACAAACACAAAAGCTTTCCTATTTGATAATATCTGTGCTGTCTTTACCACCATCTGTGTAACTGAAATGTTTTGTGGTACTGTCAAGAATATCTCCCAACAGTGAGCTGGGACTCTTCACCTCCCTGAGAGACACTCTGATTCTACTCCTTGGCTCTGCCACCTTGCAAGGGATATTAATTTCAGCTTTAGTTAATGTTCATATATGAGGACCAGAACATGGTATCCTTCAGTGAAGTTCTTTTGTTGTGATGTTGTATTTGTGTGCTTAACATCACCAGAAAGTGCATCATGTAAATCATACAGCTCTTGACACAGAGTTTACACTTTTCTTGATTGCAGTTTCACAGCTTGAGATTTTTAGGTCACCTGGAGTTAAAGTTTCTTTCAAAGTAACACTGCAGAAATGGTGGGCAAAGCAAAATTCTCTCAACTAAACTTCTGTCTCCTTTCTGCCACAAGTGGAGAGCATTCAGTACCTGAGATCCTCCTTTTATGTCAATGTCAGGGAAGAGGAAAAGGTGCTGCCAGCAGAAGCCTTCCAAATGTTTCATGTGAATACTAAGAACCATGCAATCTAACTAAATCCCTTCTTAAAACCACACTGTTATGCAAATTTATTTTATTTCAGAATCCTCTTGAGTCCTTCAAAAAATCCTACAATTTCTTTACACTTTTTTTTATTAAAACATATTGGCAAGAAGTTAGGTTCCTGAACATTTCTTGACAGCCAGTTTTTAAAGAGCTGAGAAATTTAATGGTTTTGTCTCCTCCACAAGCACTGAAATTATGTCAATAAGTAGAAGGGAAGTGAAGACAGCAGAAGTTGATGCTAATGGGTTTATTTAGTGTCCTTTGCCTGAAGATACTTCATCCAATAGGCACAAATAGGAGCCATTCACCCGGTTTGAACAAAAGGTTTTTGAGGAGCAATTCTAGGTGTCCATTCATAGCACTGATTACTCCTCCCATAAAAATTCAAATCAGAGAGAGATTTAAAATAGCATTTTAGGTGCATTTTTATTAAATTTTATTCACCTTTTTTTTTTCACACCAGTTACTCATAATCTATCAAAAGACAATGTTGCAACTTCTGCCACATGATAACTGACTCCAGCCATGAGCAATTAGAACCCCATTCTCATTTACCAAAACCACTAAAATCCTAAGAATTTTCAGCATCACTTTTCCCCGCATGGTGTAAGAACGTTTGAGAATCCTAACTATATCAAATACTTTTTGTACATATTTTGGTCCTGTGCAATTCCTGCCATAAGCTTATACTTTTTTCCTGTAATTACAGCTTCAGATCAAAGAGAAACTGGCAAGTGTCAATCTCACTATCGGTATAGCATCTGCTCTTTAGATTTGTGCAACAGTGTAGATATACAGGAAAAGTTATTTAAATCCTTTTGCCACTAGAGCAGTCTCCTTTAGAATGATGGTCAGAAATCATCTTTGAAACTGCTTTTTGTTAAACAAATTGTGATGTTGATAGCATTAACACTGTGCAGCGAACTGAGCAAATTTTAATCTTTTTCGGTAATGATTCTTAGTTTGCCATAGGTTTTTCACAGGAAAGCCTTAAACATATGAGGTGAGTGCCATGAAAGTTCATGATCTTTGGTCACACAGTAAAAAATAAGACCTTGAAACTTTTAGTTGTGGCAGGATGTAGAAGACATTTGCCTATAATGCTGACAGTTTTTATCAGTTTAAATGCCACATTAGTGTATTTTATGTGTGTTGCCTTGAATATACTGCCAGATTTCATAGATCTATTATCTGTTTTCAAGGCATGCCAACATCAAGTTAATCATTTAGCCATCTTACACTATCAGTCACAAGTTAGTGACAACCAGAGTTCTAATGTGCACATCTGCAGAAGTTCATTCTATCTATCTATCTATTCATTCTATCAAGTAAGCCATACAATAATGGCTGGAAAGTAGAAGTACTTTCTAAGTACTTTCTACTGGAGTCTGAGCTTTAAATCAACTGACAGTGACCTTGCTGTAAGAGCTCTATTGTTGACATGCACATGTATTTGAAGAACACCCTGTCCTCTTTCTTGCGCTGAGGGTTTGGAACATTTACAACTTTTTAAAAATTAAATATTTGAAGCCTGTGCAGATTAAAATCATATAAGCAATAACAAGTACTCCATTTCAGAATAAGAAACCAATAAAATGAGACAAATTAATTACAGAATTTCAGATACAAATGCTTGAAATTATCATGAATTTATGTCAAGGTTTAGCCGCTCATTCCTCCACCAGTGGGATGGCGAAGAGAATCAGAAGTGTAAAAGTGAGAAAACCCCAAGGGCAGGCATGTGTTCAGACATTTCCAGGAAAGGAGTGCTCCATCACATGTAAAGGTGACTTGGAAAGACAAATGAGATCACTCTCAGTGTTGCCTCCCTCCCCTTTTCTTCTCCCAGCTCTATATGCTGAGCATGATGCCAAATGCTGTGGGGTATCCCTGTGGTCACCTGGGTCAGCTGTCCCACCTGTGTCCCCTCCCAACTTCTTGTGCATTCCCAGCCCACTCACTGGTGGAATGGGTTGAGGAGAAGAAAAGGCCTTGGCTCTTTGCAAGCCCTGCTCATCAATGACAAAAACGTCCCCGTGTTATCAACAATATTTCCAGCACAAACCCAAAGGACAGAGCCAGACCAGCTACTGTGAAGAAAATTAACTCTACCCCAGGCCAAACCAACACAACACGCCATGTTAGGCTCTGTTTGACTGATTGTTAACAGAATGTCAAATTGTGTAATTGCATTGCCCTAGCACTGATTTACATCCTATGATTCTACCTGCAAATTGTAAAATTCAGAATTTGATTTTGTGTTAATGAGCTGAACCATTTCAAGTTAACACTTTCAATTTTTAATTTATTTCAGTGACACACAATTCTCTAACATCATTGTAAAGGGTGTTAGAGAGCTGGTGTTACCTAAAGGTATTTTAAAGAGCTCTTCAAGTCAAATCCTAGTCAAAGTCCTGAAGAGAGTAATACAAATGAAAACACTTGCATTTAGTTTTTGGAAGGGTCATAATACCAAACTTGAAAATTTCATATGAATATTCTTTTTGGTTTGAAATTTGAAAATCAAAATACTATCAAAAAGTCACATGGAAAGAGAAGTAGCAAAGTATAATTTAAAAATCAAAAGAAAAAAGGGAAAATGTGAAATTTCTGTTAGTTTCCCGTAATCTAAATGTTGTTATAATGCAGAGAACACAGAACCACCTGTCTCATTGATTTTCTTTCAGTGAGTAGTATTAACAATGCTATCCCTTTAGACCAAACCACCAACATGCCCAGAACTTCAATTTCATCCATAAGGTCCACAGACACCAAGCAGGATTTGACTCAGGACAGCCCTTTGCAAATATTAGTCAATAAGATTTGACATGCATTCATTAACTTTATTTTACAAAATAATATGTTGTCATATACTCAATTTGTTTCTCCTAGGTATCTCAACTTTACATGAAATTCCCCACGAGAGTATTTTATAAGTAGAAATATTGATGAAACACTTCATTTCTTCTGAGTATGCTCTTCTTGAACATCAGCTTTCCAAAAAAAGGACAGTGAAAAGCAAATTTTTCTTTTTGCTTTTTGTTTGTATGGTATTCATGGAAAAAAGAACATTAATAATGGAAAAAGAACATTAATAAAAAAAATAATATCTAAAGTTTTGAGAAGATACAAAAGACATTGGACATTGTGACCAGATGTTCAAAGTTTGCAAGTTTTTGGAGAGTTACGAATCTTCAGGGTGTACTTATTAAGTTACTATTTCTGAAAATAGCATCCTAGTTTGCTTTGACTGGTACTGTTTGAAGTTGAATCACATTGCATTGAAACAAGCATTCAGATTCAGATTTAAAATGCACTGGGTTATCACAGTTTTTTTATTCCTTTGGTAAATGTCCTTTCTGAATATAGACAGCTCCCACAAATCTTCAATCTGTGGGATATTTAAATCTAGGCATTTGACTCACTGAATAGATTCATCTAATCCCTGAAGCAATACACATATGGATGCAGTAACCTCTTTGCTAATTTGCTCAAATGCTCCGTAGGCTCACCAACAGTGCCAATGTCTCTCATTTAAATCAAATAAATTACCAGTGTGTTTCTTAGGAGAGAAATTTGTGGTGCTTAAGGAACAAAATAAATCATGACTGAAAAGCTATTTTGATTAACTTGGAATAACTCCTGGATTCAAAGGGCTTTTGGGAATCACCAATGCTCTAGTGACCCTATCCAAAACCTGTACCTCTTGTCATTTTAAACAATCATAAATGACCTAGACAATCTTTGGGAAAATGATGCTTTCTCAGGAGACCATCATACACTGTTATTCTTCCTTTTCTCTTCCAGTATTCCCTATTTCTTTGCCATGAGTTTTTCTGACACAACACTCCTCCACAGCAGAAGAAGGCGGCAAGAAGTATGGTATACAGAGCAAAATTAGTTTTCTTGGTCACGTTCTTTCCTCAAAACATTTCTACTTTTACTGTGTTCTTCTACTATACAACAGAGTTGTACCAAAGTAACTTTCCACACTTTCCTGGCAAAACAAATAATATATAGAGTCCAAAAATGGTAACATCATAGAGGGACAAGAGGAAGAATTTAAATTCTAAACAACTGTATAGAAGAGCAATTAATTTCATAATACATATTTAGAATATCAACATGAAAAACCATTTTCCACTGAGCATTTATTACTTTTGTTGTTTTAGTTAGTATGTGATTTCTTTTTTTGGAATATAAAGATATTGCCCTATTTATATATTTAAAGAGACTGCAGGTCGCATAGCAGAAGTAATCCATTTGAGAATTTCAGTAATAAATATGAAATACATGCACATTTTACTTCCACCTTTTTTTTTTTTTTACTTTCCTGGATGACCTGATTTATCCTTTATCAGTTGGATAACTATTGCAACAAAAAGCATAAAGACAGCTCTGTATAGATATAACTATAGAAGGAAATAGTGTTAGCTAATTAGCTAATAATTAGCAGTTATTGATATGTACTGACATGGTTCAGTTTGAGGCAATAATCCTCTTTGATCTTCAGGCTGAGAAAAATCAAAAGTTCAAAGGTATCAGTGGTGTGCGTGCTGGTAAGTGAGGATATTGATCATGTGTCAAGACAGGGCAAATAAGAAAGGTACACAGTGCCCCCCAGTAGGGATAAGAAGGTGCTTCCATATGCAACACCACAACACCTAAAAGTAGCTCTCAAGAACGCCAAGAGAGATTTGTCAAAGAATTCAATTGTACAGCTCAGTTCTAAAAAGTACTTGGAGTATTCCAAGGGCACCAAAAAAGGTATTTTTAGGGATTCGGAAATGTATCTTCTTCCTGCAAGATCATGGACAAAAAATCCTGCACTGATACAACAAAGTGAAAGAAGATTTGTGCATATTATCTTGATAGGAAAGCCAGCTTTTACCCACTGCAGTTAATTGCAAGATAGAGGTAATGAGTTAGCAGCATGGCTGCAAATACAAAAGACATTTTTCATTTCATAAGTGAATATGAAGATCTATGGAAACAATAAAATTCATGTTTAGCTACTCATATTTTAGCTCAAAGTTTTGTTTCCCTAGATGCATATTTATATTTTAGATTTTTTTTAAAGGAAGTCACTCAGCAAATGCTACATTTCAGTGTTGGCACATGCTCACTGCTAAGTGCGTGATTAAGCAGCCTGCAGTATGGAAAAACTGATTTTAAGCTTCCTAAAATGGCCTACACTTCATTTGCATTGAGACCACCTGGGTAAACGCTGGCTTTGACTTTAAAAAACCCCAACCTTTTGTAAGACTGTAAAACAGCACTTGAGTTGAGAGCATGTCTTAAAATTGCTTCTTGCACTTGGATCCTCATTTACCCATAGCACTGGCTCTATGGAACAAGTTGTGTTTATTATGTCACTGCCACAATCCTTGTGAAGTTGAAAAAACCCCATCTTGCTTTGCCCTTACCCCATGCTGTCCAGGAACACAGCTTCTGTGATGTAGGAATAGCCATCTCATCATGTATTAAATGGCCCAGGCTGAGTAACCAGTCAGGGTAGTGTCATGGTCAAGAGGCAGGGGTTATCTCACCTCTGGCCAGCCTGAGATGATCAGCTAAGCCAGCCTGGATCTGTTTATGAAAGATAAATTTGATATAGATAAATTTGTGCACTTCCCATTATCGTAAAAGAGGTTACTAGAGTCACCTATAATTAAGGCTGGACAGCAGTCATCTTCCTAATATCCTGCTTTTCAACTACCCCTGCCCACCTTCTGGGATGGTGGAATGAAACTGGGAGATGTTAGCCCACAGAAAACAAATCTGAACTAAATTATTTCAAAATGATCAAGGAGTTTTGTGGTTTGGATTACGGGACTGTGGATCAGTCCCTTTAAACAAAGTTCCATTTAACAATCCGACCAAACCTAGCTGTGTGGGGTCTGGGGGAATCCAATTTCACACATAATCAATGCAAACCTGCTATATTTTGACAGAAAAAAGGTCAGAAAACTGTATTCTCAATAAGAATTTTCAAACCTCTTGACCTGTCTAGTTTTCACCAAATTGCACATTTTAAAATACCTGAGTTTAAATTATTTATTACAGGGTTAGAGTGGAAAACTTTTGAGTTGCTTTGAAAAGTTCCTTAACTGTGTCTTAAAAAAAATTTAAAAACCAAGACCAAAAAACACTTTCCACTTCTACTTATAAAGGTCCTTACTTTCAAGAACTAAGGCAAAAACCCCAATTAAATTTCAAGGTGGACTGACACAGTGCCATAGGTGGGTCAACTTGCACTAACACCTTAAGAATGAGATTGAGAAGAAAGAAATAAAAAATCTGATTAAAAATTGGGATGGGAGATGATGAAAGAGAGGGCATTTTAGATGAGGTAAGGAAAAGATAACTGTACAGGAAAAACTGGGGTCACCTATATAATTAAGAGAGACTGACACCAGAAAAGCAATAATTGAATGGGATGCCAGAGAAAAAGCACATAGCCAATGAAGAGCAAAGGAGAGAGAGCATAGCTTTGGTAAGAAGCTAGAGAGATTTACTCAGAAACAACTTTGGGGTTAGGAAGGGGTTGGGACAGAGATTTACACTGTCAGTTTGGAGATTATGGTTGATGGAGCGAGATAAGAAGAGGTGAAGAGCAAGAACAAGTTGAAAAAGCTTTTTTTAGGAGAAGTTGAAAAGAAGGGTGCAGCAAAACATTTATCTCACAGAAGTATTTTGTGATTGAGAGGTAGGAATCCTCAACAGCAACAATGGTTTTCCTGACCATAATCCCCATCATTCTCTGTCTAGTAGTAATTTATGCAGTCCAACATAAGTATGCAATTTTTGCTAATACTGGTGTATCAGAGAATGATTACCTATACTACTAGTCACTACTCTGTTACTTGAGGTGAGAGAAGACTTAGCAGTGGATGAAAAATCATCAATCCATGCTCAGGATCCATCTGTGTATCAGTATGTCACAAGGTTACGCATACTGTCTTTTTCCTCTAGTTAGTTTTCCTTAAAGCCAAGAATCTGCATTATGCTCAAATACTACATTCTAATAGCACTGAGTAGATAATTTAGTCAAGAAAATGAGCTTTTAGATGAAGTGGCCACATGCTGTCATTATAGTGCAAGAGTTCTATTATCATTACATTGCAAGGGTTCCATATTGCTAGAGCTTCATACCTCCTTGATGTTTCTTCTAGGCAGCTCCTCTAGGCACTGACTCTTCCTTCTCCCCACAGTAGCCAGCTAACTCCAGTTCCCCCTCAACCATCCTATCCACTCTTTTATAACATTTCTTATTGGCTACAGCTGTGGCCTGTTAGAATCAGGCCATTTCCCAATCTCTAATAATTGGCTCAGCTGCAACTTCTTAATAGGGTAATATTACTTTCTATACTACCTTTATTTTCTTATATTGTATCCCCCTACAGCCACATATCTCTACAAGATCAAATTCATTGTGTGACATGGACTGTCCTTAGAACATGAATCAAAGTCCTTTATAACAAATATTGTTGTCTGAGAAACTTCATTTGAGTCCTCAGATTAAAAAGTCAAATAAGTAGGCAAGACGAATAAATTCTGGGGAGGGAAAAAAGATCCCTATGGAAAAAAAAAAAAAAACTACAGAAAAAAAGAGACTTCTCTTCTGCTTAAGCATTTTGAACATCCAGACACCATAATGTCTGATTCTGCAAGAAAATTATTGTGGTAAATCATTAAAATTACTTTTTCCTGGGCCAATATTAAGAGAATAGCAGTGTAGAGAGAAATAATTAATTTAGTATTTTCTAGGTTTTCATATATTCATGCTATGTTTGAGACTGGAAGGGACATCTGCAGTCATTGGGTTCAGCCCTGCTCCTGCTCAAGCAGTGCCACCTAGAGCATGTTGTCCAGGGCCATGTCCAGACATCTTTTGGATATATCCAAGGATGGAGAACTCACAACCTCTTGCTTAAACCTGTGCCAGGGCTCAGTCACCTTCACAATAAAGCAAAGTTTCCTGATGTTCCATGGTCACAGAGTGGTGTCACCAACTCCTGGTACTATTCTTGGTGGTGCTGCGAACATACCACGAAGGGAAGAATATTCATGATGGCCATGTCACAGAGGAGTTGGTGACATAGCTAGCTCAAGTTGGGTTAAAAAGGGCTGAACAGTCAAGGTGGACAGGTCAGTATGGATGTGAAAAAAGGCAGGGAGAAGTGACCAGTGAGACAGGTTGCTCCTCTTTGGTTCCTTGTTCAGTGTGTTACAGCCAGATGCCTGGACAGGGGCATGACCAGTTCAAAGTATCCTCCTGTCTTCTACCTCCTTAAAACACATAGTGACAGAGGACAATGCTCCAAAGGACAGATAAAACAGCCCCTATCTTGCAGGGCACTAGAAGTTCCCTACCGCCACTGGCAAAGAGAGATCCCTCATGTGGCTGGGCCCCACATCAGCTGTGGGCACAAACCTTAGTCATGCTGTGGCCTTAACTCAGCTAGTAGAGCACCTGAGGTTCCTATGTCACAGGGAAGTGAGTGGTCAGCCCAGCATGGGTATTTCATGCCTGTCTGAGAGATTTGGATGGGCATCCTTGGCCTGAGGGTGAGAGAGTCTGCGCAGTGGGGCAAGGTTTGCTTTTGGTGACAGAGTATCAGCTCTGGTTGCTGATTCTCCTGCTGTAAGTGACAGCATCAGCTATGTGAGCAGCTCATGGCATTCTCAGGATCTCCCCTTCTGCCAGTCAGAAGGAGAGTGTCGAAGCTTTGTACTAGGATATTGTGCTGAATCTAAGAAAAGACAATAACCCCGGCATGTGCCATGTCATGGTCCTATAAGCAGCAGGATTGTCCCTACAATGTGATCAAAGGGAACTCTCCACCACCTTCCTTCCTAACCTGTCATCATCTCACAGAACACTGGAAGACCCCTCACAGCTGTGTGGAGTCCCACCACCCCGAATCTCTGTACCTTGTCAAAGTCTCCCTTAAACCTGAAAGATTCCCATAGGTGTGAGAAATTGAAATTTATTAATAACCACTGCTCAACTCTGAGGACATATTTCCACTTCCCATCTTTTGTTTTCATAAAATTTCAAAGTATAGCTTTAAAGGCTGATTTTGCATGTATGTCAGAGATTAATTTCTATGTGAAGAACTCGCTACACCTAATTAATGTCTAGAATCTGTTTTGGGGGTTTATGTTACTGTGAGGTATGGAATTTTTATTTTTTTTTTTTTTAATGATGGAAATTCTAAGAAAAATGGCTCAATTGAAATACTTTTCTGAAAGAAAAACATTTTTCATTTTGAAGATTAAAAAGGCCTTATCGGTACGACAAACAGTCTTGATAGTCGCATGAAAAGTACTGCATTTTGAAATTGTCATTGCAAATTCAATTCAATGTCAACTTTAGTTTCATTTTAACTTTCTTTTTATTTTCATATCTTGAAAGAAAACATAAAACAGCATACAAAACTTACTAAAATACCTTTAGTCTTTTTATCTTTGTCTGTTTTGCATTCCACATTTTCTTTCTGCCCAATACAAGACTCAAATACCTAATCAGCACAACTGCTGAGAACTACAATACTACCTGCAATACCATTTAACAGAAGCAGTGCTAGAATACATAAAGTGCTAGATAAAATGTTCATTTTGCAGATTACATCAGTGACAGTGTACAGCACCGAAAATCATAAATATATCAAACATTTCTCACACTGATTCACTTCTCCTGTTGTAAATAACACAATAAAAGCCCCTTGTGAGAAGAGATAATAAAGATAAATAATGGTTTTGAAATGCTTAGATATGAGAGCAATGATCCAAACAGACAGATTTAATAATGTTGTTTTACAGACAGGTTTTTCACCCACTAATAAAATAGAAAAAAAGGGGGAAAAGAGAAAAAACAAGAGGAGAGATGGAGGAACTATGAAATATCTATTCATTTGCAGCACCCTATCGAGTTTGCAGTCTAAAAGAGGCGTAGATCCTTTTTTCTGGGGATGAGGAAGAGGGGACACAAATATTGTCAGTCACAGGACTACCTGGTATGCCATAACAAATAACCAGTGGAAGCAGTGGAAGAAGATGCAAGACATTACCTAAGACTGCACAAATAACCTTAATTTCAGTGTTCTCTGTCTTCTTGGAACTTGACTCCTATTATACTGATTTTAAACAATGCTTATTGTACAATGTATGCTTATAGAGATCGATGCTATCTCAGTCCTCATTCTCCATCTTTGCACCTAAATAACTGGCTCTTTACTGGGAATGATGAATTCTCTGTTCTCAGGCACAGCCAAACAGATGCAACTTACAGCAATTCTCTGAGACCCTCCTTTACCAGCAGTCACTTCACTTCTCCCTGAGACCTTACAGCTATTCACCAGCCCCTTCCATAATTGCTCCTTTTCTACATCCTGTGCTTGTCAGACATCTAAGATGAAGATATTCTTGCTGCTCATAAAACATTGAGAAACAGAACACAAGCAAAGGAGTGCTTATCCTGTTAGAAACCAAGTTTCTAAATTGTGACTCTATTCATTTCTTTACACTTTCTCTAGCAAGAAATGAAGGATAATAGCTCTCTTCTTCTCCGTAGCACAGTGCGTGACTGCGGAGGGTGGAAAACACCACAGCCTCAATTTAGAAAGTGCAATCTAAGAGAGGTTTGCAATTATAAGAAACATAACTTCAATAACGATCTGTCAAATCAAGTTGAGATAAACAAAATTATTTATGTCTGCAAAAAAACCCAAAAAAATATCCTATTTTAAAAACACAATTATTTTTTCTTATGTATCATTATAAGCAGGAATAAGAATATTGAGAACTAAAGAAGAAAAGAAAACCCAAGGAAAATTATGACACACTTTTAGGGAAAAAAATTAAGATAATCAACTGAATGTTTAGTTTGCATTAATTGTATATTCCTCATAAATGCTGAAGGTCTTACTGTAAAAGAAAATCTCTCCTGCATTACATATACGTTTCTAGTTAAGCCGTTCTGCTCTTCTGGAATAACTACACGACATGACAGTAAAGTATTTAGTACTTAAAATTCATATGTGGCTTCTGGATTGATGTGTCCTTCAAGAAAGAGACTATCCCAATTTGAGGGGCTTATGATCAGCCCATGACATTTTAAAGAATACAGTATGATCTTAACAGAAATGACTAGGGCCTCTCCTAGGGATGCTGGGAATCTGCTGGAAGCTGCAACCCATGACTGAATTCACAATTGCAATGCTAATAAATCTCTTCTTACCAGAGGGCTAGCTAAAATCCTGTTCTGTGAGAAGTGGTATCCAAAGAAATACTTAGGACAGGAATTACATAAAAAGTGAGGTTTGGGGAAGATAATGCTGGTGGTGAGAAAGCAGGAGCATGTAAAGCCATTTGACAGGCAAAATTCCTGGACACACTTCACACCTTCAATCATGGATGCAGTGGAATTAAAAAAAAAAAAGAAGCAGAGAGATGAACCACTGAGTTATTATTATATATGAAGCAATTATAACAGTGTGAAACTAAGCCTAGCTGAGACAGCAAAGTATATTTTTTCCAAAACCACAAAACTTCTGAAAGACTGACATTACCTAATGTTGCAACAGAGGTGCTTTTTTGCAGAAGTTTATAATTATCTAAAATTCACGAGTCTTACCTGTAATTATGAAACTCATTGTGAGACATAGATTTCAATCCAAGATGGAATGAATTCTGGGATATGCAAATTTAGATTGAGAAAGAGCTCCAAAACAACAGATTCAGACTGTGAGGTGCTACAGCAATAATGGAAAAGGACAAAATGAGCAATAGTAAAAGGAACACCCGTAGTGAGAAGAATGAAGATGGAGTAGTAGAATAGAAAATTGAAATTCAAGAAAGAAAACCCCAAAGAAATTCAAGAAAGAAAATTCAATTGAAATTCAAGAAAGAAAACCCCAGCAAAATAAAGAAATTCCCAAAATTCCAAGTCAGAGAAATTGCCCACGATTATACTCCTGTTTGGGCAATGAGCAAATGAAATGGTAAAACAGGCACAAAGATTTTCTTATGCTTCATATAAATTATGTATCAGGTGAGATAAAACCTCCTGCATATTGTAAGGAGATGGACAACAAGCTAGGGTCCTGGCAGCACTGTTAGAAATGAAGGAATAGAAGGAGATAGTAAACAGATGCATCATGAAATGAAACAGGCCACAAGAAGTTCTTGAAGTGAAAAGTGTTCTTCTCAAGATCTTTTTCAAATTATTCTACTGTAATAATTATGCTTTCCCCTCCCTCCCCCCCTTTTTTTAATAACTTTTCTTTTTGAGAGAAAGGAAATCAAACTGGAAGACTGAATAGAATCTTTTCTTCATAAATTAAATATCTGCATATTTTTCCTAAGATCCCCACAAAGAGGGAGCTGTGTTCTTTGTTTTCGTCTGCCAAATCTTTTTGGCAGACGAAAACAAAGATTAAAAGCAAAATTAAGTATTTGTGAAATCCAAATGCTACAAAATATGGACAACAAACAGGTCTTCTTGGGTATAATGAGTCACTGTGAATCAGTGACATCTAACACTTTTTAGAATGAACAGCATAATGGGCTAAAAACAAAAGAATTCCAGTAGCTGCTAATTTTGCTTCCAAAAGTCATTGTTTCAGCCTCTCAAGAAAAATGTTAATTGCTATAAGAGCAATTCAAAGATACATTCAGACTCCAATTCTGCATGAAAAAAAAATAAAATCATTAAAGCAGGTGTAAGAACCATTTTCAGATAGTTCCAATAAATGATTGCTTGCTGTACTGCATAAGCATAATGTATCTTAACTTAGAAGAAGTAAGTGAAATTTAGTACAATTGGAGAAAAAAATTTTTAAAAAGGAAAACCACAAAGAACTGGCCAGTTTGAGGAAACCTCATCCTAAAGGACAAAGTCAAGCTCCCAAGACACAGCAGAAACACAAGAGAAAATAATTACCAATAACTGTGTTTTTTGGCTATCTGCTCTGTACAAAAATGTTCCAAAGACAAAGAATAATTTTGGATTTTGCAAATATTGTCTATTGATTTTTATACTCAGTAGAAAAGAGTAGGTAGAGAAATGAGGAAGAAATGGCATTATGTATTTTCAAGATCCAAAACTTTTAGAGCAAATGTTATGGTAAGCATGATACAAGAGATCCCCCAAGAACCTTCTTCTGAAATTGCCGATTTCAGAAAGAGTTCAGGAGGACTTTAGTGCCAAAGGAATTTAAGAAATCCGGATAAAGAAAATTTGGAATTAGATTAATAATAAAATAAACAAAAATAGTATATATATAAATATAAAAGTGTACCAAATATTTTAAATTTGATGAGAATTAAAAACTTGCCTAGTTATTCTGCTGTAGTCCCTACTGAACTCTTTGGCAGGATAAAATCAGAAAACACAGATTTCATATAAAACTAAGATCACAAGGTAGTCCCACATCTCCAGGAGGAATAGAGCATTTTTGCTTAATTCTTTTTTTTTTTTCCTTTTCCATAACTTTATAGGGGCCTGGAGCTGCAGTTCACATACAAAATCTGACTGATTTATACAAGTTTAAAGATAATCTCTCCTTTTTTGATTTTTGGTTTTGAGTCTCTGTTCTCCACTGGGACATCTGGAAGTTCCTTATAACCTGCTGGCAACTACTCATTATTTCAAATTTTTTTTTTCCAAATGAAGTCCTGAAAACCAAGATTGTAGAGAATATTTGCAATTTTGATAAAACTGAAACACATACTATTCCTTTCAGTATATTTGCAGTTAGAAATGTACAAAGTGCCCATTTTTTAGGCAGAGTATTTCAGTGTGCAAGAGAAATAATGATTGTTTTTCCATATTAGGAATATTTTTCTTGTAGATTGTACCTGACTGCTGAGCAGGTACCAAGCAAGGTATTTTATTCTTAGTGTCCTGCCCATGTAGAGTTGGTGTTTATTGATGTGAAGGTTTCGGTATAAGCTCAGACTGATTCATATCTTTTCTACTGGGCTGATTATAGCCATAAAGCCTGTAATACTCAGGGACCTCTTGCCTTTGTTGCTAATTTCAACCAACAGAGTGAATGGACTCAAAACTGTAAGGAAAAGGACACCTAGAGACAAAGACAGGAAGAAAAAGCACAATTGCACAAGCCTTAGCTCCCTCTTATTAAGGAGACAGATTTAAAAGCATCTCTTGACTGTGGGAATTTTAACAGAAATGATTTCTTTATGGCTAATAACTCAGTGGGTTTGTAATCTTTTTGCTACCATAAGCTTTGCTGATTACCATAGGAATATTCCAGTGAGGAAATTTTGCTTGCATGAATAAAAACGTGTTGGACCAGAGTCTAAGAAAGCATGCTAATTCCTTTGGGTACACCAATATTAGCAACATCAACACCACTGTCCTGAGGCAGAGCTTACTTGCTATTTAACATTTCTGAATCTCTTGTGCAACAGGCTATCACAAAGTGACTCTGCCCTGATGGTCAACATTACTCTGTTGGAGCAAGCAGCATGCACCCTGCTCAAGTAATTTATGCACACACAGATCTGACCTACTTGAACATTATATAATAAACATTGACAATTGTCAATGGTGTCATTGGCCAAAGCCACTAAGAGTATGGCTATGAGATTGCCTGCCTAGTGTATCTTTTTTTCCATTTCCACATGAAAGTATTTCTGAAGTCCTAACTCAAATGGGGCATGATCCGCTTTCCATTATATATATTTTTATTTTTTTGTTCATTGTATGGCAAAAAACATTGGACCAGAGTGCTGTGGAATACCTATCACAATTTTGTTCAAAATACAGTCTAAGCACTTAGCAGAGATTTTTGTATGATACCAGTTGGTGTAAGAAATATAATTTTATATACATTACTTCAGAGATGCAGACTCCAAGCTTAAGTACTGTATAGAAAAACCTAACAAACAGTATCAGGCCCATAAGCAAGGTGTTTCACATCCTATATAAACAGTAAACAGGATAATATTTTTATATTTCAGGGGACTATTTGATTTTGAGTCATTCAGTTTAGATTATGAAGTCTCAAATGGAGCTAAGCTTCTCAAAGCTTCATTTTTGTTGCTTTTAATTGTACCATATTCAGTGCCTCACTGCTGATTAAGACATCAAATATTAATAAAGATACGTTTGTGAAGAATTTTAGTACTTTGAGGGTTCCTGACATTCTTTGCCAGTGCTGAAAATCCTGACACAGTTCCAAGCCAGATGCTGACACAAATTCTTGAGATATACTGGAGAGAGTTTATACTTCATGCAGTTCATCTGCATCAGAATGAATGGATCATTTTATCAGTTAGAGCAGGGCATGAAATTGGTAAAATTTTGTCAACTACTGTGGCGGTTCAGTTTCAGGGGAAATTGGAGCAGCAGGTGCTTCAAATTATAACAGCCAGTAGGATGTTAAACCAAGTCAATTAAAGTTAAGAACTGAACCAGTACATCAATTTTTTCCCCACGGATAATAGCAAATAGGCAGATATCTCCCATAGACATTTGTACAGATATGAGTAAGAATGTAATTTGACATGTCTTTGAATATGAAGCAGTCCTGAGCTTTCAAAAAAAATTTGTGACTGAACTAAGTAATTGAGTAGGCTATTTGATGTAATTTTGTAATCCAGGAAAATAAAAATGTACAAAGCAAGAATGAAAATTAGTGGAATTTCAGAAGAGCTTTTCTGTTGGAGCACTTCTTTAATGTGAGATAATTGTTTGTTTTTTCTTTTTCAAAAACACTGTCCATTTCAAAATAATCAAGGAGGAAAAGACCAAATAAGAGTAAATGTAACAACAGAATGTGTATCTTTATAAATTACAAAAGAAAATAATTATTTTCTTTGGTGATAAACAGGAAAGAAACAAAGCAATTCAGGCCCTAAATTCTCCCTGTCCTGTTCCTCATATTGATTTTTTCTTATGCTCTCAAAGTTTCAATTATCCTTTTTAGGACAGAGGCCTCTTTTTAAGTATCATCTGCAGCAGAAAATAAGTACATATATTAAAAAAAGAAAAAGTCTAAACTATCTCCCACCCCCCAAGATTGTTCTCATTCTCCCTAGGGAATCTTTAAAAAAAAAAGGCAGTTCTTGAAAATTTCCTAGAGAAATAAAAACTCCAAGTATGTTCCTATATGTCTAGGACCTGGTACATTTGAATCCACAAGGGAAGAGATAATGGACAAGATTTTTTTAAATATTTTACATCAACTCTGAACCTGCATTAGAAATCTGGAATTAGGCATGGGATTTGTATGTAAATAACTCAGGAACACAAATGAATTTACTTCTTCAGTTCTAGTCAAAAATCAAATAAATATTAGCGATAGCAAAAAAATCAAAGAAAATATAAAGTCAATCAATATACAAGATAGGAAGTGTCTTACCATGCTAAAGAGGGAAAAAGTGGGATGACTGCACTTTCAATAATATAAATATTTTTGATTTTTTAACTACTCAAAATTTTTTCATCTTAAAAATAAAATATTCCTGTGTTACATCAACAGAGGAATCTGAGATGAGAAAAACCAGAATTAGCTACTTTAGGCTGTGTTTAGTTTCTATGCCTATTTTTCAAATTTTCAGAAAGCTAAACTAAGACTCAAGAGAGGTAAAGATGCAGATGTTCACTTCAAAGATAAACCTCTACCAGACAATAGGAATTCAAAAACACACAAAAGTGTCTAAATAATTGCTATCCACAATTAAATGTATAAATGATAATAGAAGAGAGAAGGTTTAGCAAATAAACTCGTGTCTCTAGTCACAAATAGCAGATATGTAGATAAAAGTGCAAAATACAGATGAGCAATACTCCCCTTCTGCATCCAGTGATGTGTCTCCATCTCCACATAAATTATGTAATGACTTTTGCTAAACAGGTTCTGGTGAATTTTTCCTTCCACTTGTCCAGTTCATTCGGAAACCACCTAAGATATGACTTGAGAAAAAGTCCAGTCCAGTCATTGCAAGCATAATTCTTTTCCTCACAAACTCCAGAGAAAACCAGACAATATTCAAAAATGCCAATAAATGATCGATCAAAACACAGACAATTCAAACCAGAATTCTCTAGGCTGATGAACTCATTGCATTGTACATAGCAAAACTGTAAAAAAGAATAAGCACACAGTTACATTTAATAGGGTATTTAATGGTACACTTCCTGGCTGGTCTTCTACCTTAATTAAATTTGAGTGACTTCATTACCTTTGTGAAAAAACTACATTGAGCCAGGAATTCATCACGGCAAAACGCAATATTGCTCTTTTTCCACTGTAGAAAACTCAGCCAGGAATATTTTACTCTTTTTTTTTCAGGTATACTTTCTACTTAGCAAATTAGAAGTGTTACATACATTCTGATTATTGAGATGATATTTCTTTTTGCAAAGATAAACTTTTACCAAATGGCAATGACTGAAATTGAAGACAAAATAGGAAAACAAGAAAGTAAGCTTGTTCCTGCAAGACCAATGTTTTGTTTCACACCTTCGGAAACAAATGTTGATTCCTCATAAATAACAGAATATTTCTAAATTGTGCTTTATGAGAAAATAAAATACATGCAGAAAAAAAAATCAGCAAAACCCTGTATTAAAAATAAAATAAAGTGGTTTTATAGCTAAGCATGTCAGATGCAGTAAAAAAGGCAATTTTAAAAGATTTGAATTATATTTGTAATATATTGATAAAAGTGAATTTTAGCAACAACAGGATGTTTATATGTGACATATTACAATGTAGAAATACTTGTGGAAGTGAGTCTTTAGGCAAACTGCAGTCTAAACGGCACTAGGTAACAGAAAAAGAACCACTCAGTAGACTGTCAGTGTGGCATACCTAATTAGTATTAATTTAATCATAATTAATTTAGAGACCATTAATAGCAGAAAAGCAATTGTATTAGAGAGCCCATATTAGAATGTAATTGAGTACCATTGACTGGCTAAGTTAATGGTATTATTTATGAAGTATTTAGCATTTGTTATACATTGAAAAATACTATGAACTGTCTGCTATACATATTATTCAACTAGTTCTTCCTTATTCTGATTAAATAGCATCCATTAAACACCAGTAAAGAAGAATAAACTTCTTTCTGTCTTGACATAAAGCTTTAAATCTATTATACTTTACTCAAGCTTTTAAGCTGTGTTTATATAATAAACTACAAATGAAATAAATAAATCAATAATCGTACATAAAAACATCCATCTTTTCAGTGTCAGGAATTTTGAATACTTTTTAGTCTTTGAAAGATCAGCCAAAGAATTGTTACTACTTTGCAGGATTTCTGATTAGCTGCTCAATGAAGTTTCTTTTTCACAGGATTCCCCAAAGATATTTACAAATGAATGCCCAGATGTTGGAATCACTGCACATCTCAGAAAAAGACTTTGTATAAAAACTGTCACTATCACTGATGAGCAAGATAAGGAAGCCTGTTAGAAATCATGACACATTCTTGGGGGAAAATACTTTCATAGAATCATAGAATGATTTGTTTTGGAAGTGACCTTAAAGGGCATCTAGTTCCAACACCCCTGCCAGGGCAGGGACTCCTTCTGCTAGACCAGGATGCCCAGAGCCCCATCCAGCCTGGCCTGCATGCCCAGCTGCTCTGGGCAGCCTGTTCTAATGTCTCACCACCCCCGCATATATAGTTAAACACACATATACATATGTATAGAATATACACATGTGTACATAGAAAATAGACATATTTTTCCCCCCTCCTTCACCTGAAGAAGAAAAAAAAGAGCATCATATAATAGAGCTTTCTATGTTAAAGCAAGTAAGATAGAATATATTTGAAACAAAGAAAACCTACAAAAGAGGACTGAGGGGAACAGCCTCTAACAAAGTCAAGGAAATCATGAATGATAAATCCTTTTTGAAATGCATTGGAAAAATGTCTAGCAGAGCAGAGTCTAGAGGGTCTAAAGTACAAAGAAAATATTCAGAAGATGCAAAATACAGTAGAATATAAAGCGTGTTTTTCCTTGTTTGCTCTACAGTAATTTCGAGGTATTTCCACACCAGAAGTTTTTATTTCCAGGTAAGATGCCAAACAGATCTTTATCAGATTGAAATGTAAGTAGAAAAGTCTTTAAAGCAAATTTAGAAAATGACCAGCAGCAAATCACTAGGCCTGGAAGATATTCAGTAAAGAGTTTTTGAGCAGCTCAGAAAACAAAATAGTTCTTACAGCATGTAAAATTCATACTAAAAATGCTTTGGAACAGAAGGACTGCAAAATGGGTAATGGGGCACAGTACACCAACAAATGTATTGAAATATAATGCACACATGTTGGAACATTCAACCAGATTAAATTTAAAAACCAGACACAAAGGATTCTCTGTTGATGAAGCTCTTCAGCCCAAATTACCAGAGTGTGCAAAAGTTCTGCTCCTGCTCACAGGATTTTTTGAAATATATTGGGTGTAGACTGGGGCAGAAGCAGGACTGTAGACTAGATAGCTCTTGTTTGGACCCTACACATGTGTGCTTGGTTTTAGACTTGTTTCTTTTTTGCTATTTCAGGAATTTTTTCTATCTTTAAAATATTAGTCACAGATCATTACTGCAGATGAAGTATGCCTGTTTCTATTCTATTATTGAGTCCCAAGTAAGAGTAACCTTCTGTCTATATGCAAACTGCAACAAAGTCATCCCTGAAATGAACTATCCTGACACTAGAAAGAACGAGAAAGGAAAATACAACCTGCAGTCTTACTTACTTATATCTTACTGAATCTGTATCAAGGATAGCACAGCGCTGCTCATTGAACCTACTCTCTTATAAGCCATTCCTACTGTTAAGGATCTCTAATAATTTGCAACTAAACTCCTAATAAAATGTTGAACTTCTAACAGATGTTCAAAGACATTTGCAAGATTTATTTTTAAAAGCCATATAATTACAATGAAGACAATTTAATTAGAGACTCAAAGATGTTCTGTAATTGAACCCTGCAGCACAATCTTCCTTCTAAGAGAAAAGAAGCTTACTTTGCTTGACAGAGATGAACCAGCATAAAAAGGTAAAACCATCCTCAGAAGCAAAGCCTTAGAGGTAGTTGTTTGTTGCCTAGAACAAATAATTGTATTTGAAATCAAATTTATTTTCACCTTTGTGCAGGCTTGGAGCAGCTTACCAATTTTGGCTTTCTCTGAATGTTCAGTACTGATTCAATATACACTCAATAATCCTCATGTAACACATAAGGTGAAGACTGGAGTGTTAATAACATATCTCTGGGCATTCATTTGTAAGTATCTTTGCAGCCTTAAGATGAAAATTAAAGTTTGAGTCCAAATCCAGGAAACAAGGGAAGAGGACAAAAAACCTAAGCTCCTTTGGCATCCATCCCTAAGCTTGTATTTCAGAAATAAAATACTTATCAGAAACAGGATGCTCAATAGATTTTCTTTTTCCTACCTCCTAAGCATGAGTTCTATCTCTCTTTTACCTGAGGCTGAAGAAATGATGACAGAAGGAAGAAAAATTAAACATACACTGTGATAAATTGATAAATGTATATATGGAAGTATACTAAAATACCTGGGCATGAAGCAATATAGAAAAGTCTGCTTCTATGCTTTTGCACTATTCAAAAAACAGCCTATTTCCCATGCAAACTTTAATTTTATTTTTTTTTAATTATGAGAATTCTCTTGGAAACCTGAGCAGCATCTCTTGAGCTTAGGTTTTAAGCTGAATAAAATTAGATGTCATTTGCTGGTCTTCAAGCAGTTTTACAAAACCGGTCAAGGTCTTGCAACAAGCTAAAATATGGCAAATGGAAAAAAAATACATATTTGCCTAAGTTCAGCTACCTTGTAATGTGCAGTTATTATATTAAATATGACCCCTCTTAAATAACACCTGGATTTAGTTCACACTGCAGTGAAAGTGAAAACTAGCATAACTTAACAAAGAATTAAAAACAGAGATACAGCACAAAAAGTTTATAAGGTTTAGATCACAATGTTTTCTTATAAATAAAACCCATGGAAAAATACTGAGAAAATTTAATTCAGCGTAACTGTAGATGTGCTGATGGATGACAAAGATTTTGATTTTCTCAAATATATTTTTTATCTTCAACAAAGGACATGTTTTTAAATGTAGGGGGACACCACCATCACCTGCTTCCAAATTTAACATTAAAAATCCTAAATTAAAAAAAAAAAATCAGTAAATTAAAACTCTGAAGTTTTAGTTTTATTTTGATAAATAAATTTTGAGATAAGAGAGGCTACATAGTCAGAGCTAGAATTGGACAGGAGAACAGAGGACAGGTAAGATGAAAGCAAAGACTAGAGAAATCTTGAGTGTTCATAAAGCCAATCTGATGGCAAGGAAGACACATAAAGGTGAAAGTGTGGTATAAAAAAAATTAATAAAAATCACCTAACCCTCACAAGTGTAAATGGGAAGTCTTCTAACCCCTTTCAGAGGAAAAAGTGGTTATAAAAGTGAATTTCTGAAGGAATCAAGAAAAAAAAGGAGACAGATTTTTAACAGTTTTTGGTTAGTAGAGCTGTTAAGCAATATAAATATAAGATTTATTTCTTTTCCAGGGAGATGACAACACTTTAGAGATATTGTAACTGTATAATGCAGCAAATTTCTGCATCCACTTAGAGAGATGACTGGTTCTATAAGTTTAAAGTCCATATCTGCAAAGTTTAGAAAATAAGTGGAAGTTTTTAGTATGAGACTGTTGTTAGTTAGAGAGGAAGACATGAGTTTGATCTCTAATTGCTGGTGAGTCTTTGGACACAGGACTTCTTAGCAGAATTTGACCTTCAACATCTATACTTATTCATACTTGTCAGAAAATTAAATTAACCACTGAAAATAGCTTCTCTGATCATTGTTATTTCAGCAAAGCAGGTCAGCAGCCTGTCAGTTCTCTCATGTAACTTTCTTCTTGTTACAATTCTAATCCGTCAAGGTAACTTCAAGGGTAGTTTCAAAATATTTTTCCCCAAGGTAGCATTAGGTTGATACTTAAAACAAAAGCTCAGCACTCTCAAGTCCTTTCCATCCCTTGCCATGAACAGATGGCACAATCAAGATAGAACCATTTCCTTACTCTCAAAACTTGGAGGAAGTGGAATTCATCAGGAAAACCAAAATTGATGCTACAAATACTTCTGAAGCTGTTTTTATTTTAGTACATAACAAGTACAGTAGCAGCAATATGTTTCCTGGCTCCTGGCACTATGTGTTCAGTTTGTGTGGCCCAGTTTTGGTACCAGGTGTGCTACAGGGGTGACCTCTGTAAGAAGCTGCCAGAAACTTCTCCCACGTCTGTCAGAGTCAGTGTCAACCAGCTCCAGGATGGACCTGCTGTTCACCAAGGCTGTGCCCATCAGTGATGGTAGTAGTGCCCCTGTGATAAAATTCAAGGAAGAAAATTTGTTGCACAGAAGTAATTACACCCAGAGAACAGTGGCGTGAGAATATGTGAGAGGAACAGATATGAGGAGACACCAAGGTCACTGGAGAAGGAGGGACAAGAAGTGCTTCAGGCGCTGGAGCAGAGATTCCCCTGAAGCAAATGGTGCAGACCATGGTGAGGCAGCTGTTACCCTGCGGCCCATGGAGAGAGGATACCCATACCAGAGCAGATGGATGCTTGAGAGGAGGTTGTGAGGGGTGGGAAGCCCATGGTGGAGCAGGGTCCTGCAGAAGTATAGAGAGAGGAGCCCACCCTGGAGCAGGTTTCCTAGCAGGACTTGTGACCTTCTGGGGGATCAACACTGGAGAAGACTCTTCTTGAAGGTTTCTACCCTATGGAAAAGTGACTCACTTTGGAGCTGTTGGTAAAGAACCGTTGTCAATAGGATGGACTCACACCGGAGAAGTTTGTAGAGGACTGTCTCCTGTGGGAGAGACCCCATGCTGGAGGAGAGGAACAATAACTCCTCTCCCAGAGTGGCAGCAGAAACAACCTGTAAGGAAATGACAATTCCCTGTCTCCCTGCACACTGAACGGGAGGAGGTAGAACCTGGCAAGAAGGGGACACTGGGTGGAGGGTGTTTTTAGGATTCAGCTTACTTATTATCCTGCTCTAATCTTGGTTGGTAAAAAATTCAATTAATAGCCTCAAATCATGTCTGTTTTTCCCATAGTAGTAATTGGCAAGTGATCTCTTTCTGTCCTTCTCTCAACTCATGAGCCTTTCATTATATTTTTTTCTCCCTTGTCCACTTGCAGAGGGAAGTGGTAGAGCTTTGGTGGGTGCCTGGCATGCAGCCCATACTAATAAGTAACTAAAATTTAAAAGAACTCAAAATATTAGAAATAAAACACTTTTACCCTTTTTTGTGTCATCTCAAAAGCTGCAAATTCAAATGTTGAGCACAACATGTGATCCAAAAAAGGTGATGGTTTCTCTCCACCTAGTAACTGAGACACTTCAATATTCAACTTCAGCTGAGACAGTGAGTTGAAAAAAAAACCCCACACAGAAAATGGGTTTTTTCCTTGCTCTTTGACAGAAGAAGGAATATGCAGCTGTTAACAGTGAATTATTGGATAAAAATAATAAATAGGGCTGAGCTTACTAAAGGAAACATTATGCCAATCACTCTGCATTCAAAAATCCCCTGAATTATGCAGTGCAAAATCTTCACATACAAGAAGAATATGCTTACATGGAAACACCTGGTCATTATACACTGCTTTGTTTCTTTTGTGATAAAACTTCATGTAGAGAGGATGCTGAAGAGAAAAAATAAATGAAAAAGAAAGGAAACAAAAAATAAAACATTGCTACTATACTAGAAAAATAATAACTACATGGGAGGAATATTTTTTATTTTTTCTCTCAATAGAAAATTAAAAACCATAGAGGAAAACAATTAAAATATGAAAATCATAATATTTGGTATTTTTTGAAGAAAGGAGAAACCAAAAATTAGATTTAAAAAACCCCAGTAATTTGGATTATGGAAAACAACAATAAAACTCTCAAAGTCATGGTCACTAGGAAAAAATCACCCAGGTTAATTAAGGATATTTGATAACTTTGCATTTGAAAGAAAGATTATAACATATTGACGTTCTTACAAAGAATATCCTTCTATCGATAATAGCTCCTGTATTAATATTTATGATATGCATATTGACGTTTTGAATTGGCTGCAGTTTGCTCTCCTGTGAAATATTTTAGAAATGGTACATATCTGAAATTACCCTGTAATTCCATCAATGGTATTACGACAGCCTTAGGGTTTGCCTCAAAACTTGGTGGCTTGAGGGCACTCTTTGATTTTAATAAAGAAACCTATGCAAAGAGCAAGCTGTCAATTTAACTATAAGTAGGTCATAACTAAACTAGGACACTTATTCTTTGGGCCAAATCACAAATCAGAGGGAAAAGGCTAAGCTAAAAGGGTTTTACTGAAAATGCCAATCAGTAGTTACACAACCAAGGAAATGAATCAGCCAGTGGATTTACAGAGCAAAGAAACGGCTGCCCATGAATATTTGGAATCACTTATGGGAGCAGAGCCATTGAAAATGTCCAACTCCTGCAAGGGAAAGTTATGCATGGGTGGAACTGGAGACATTTTATTTTCCTGTAGGTTACATTGTGCAAAGAAAGTGGAAAGGAACAAAATTTAAAAGTTACCACTCTGTATGATACATTAATGTATTTAGTGTTGTTTTATTCTTTTCTGTACCAGAATTCTTCCACGCTATAGCATAACTTGAATCAACAGCCTGAAAACTTCAGGGTAGGGCAAGTGCCATCACTGAATAACTAAGTATGATTCTGAACACCATTTGATGTCCCTTTTTTTGACAAATAGACATTTTTATGACGCAAGTCTCCATTCTTTGGGTCATCATCCACACTGCATTACTTAGCAACCACCTAGGTGTCTTAAAATCTCCCTCAGAACCAGGATCTTAAAATAATACACACCTCATGTGTAAAGGAATCTGTCCCCAAAAGCATATTTACTGTCAAAACAAAATAGGAAATGAAGAAACATCTTTTAAATAAAGAAAAACAGAAAAGAGAATAAAAATAAAGCCAGGTCAGTCCTTTGTTATCCGAAGTATCAGATCTTTTCATTTAAATCAAATAAACAAATCAACAGTACACATATTGTATCTCTAGGATAGAGATTGTGTTTGATTTACATATGAGAACTTCCATAAAGCTAAATTCCTCATAAGAAATCCTTAACTGCCACGGCTGCGAAACCATGCACACAAAATGGCAGAGGAAAGTGCTGCGCGGTGCCAGGGGATAGACAAAATAGAAAGACAGGGAGAGAAAGAGAGAAATACTTACAATCCAGCGAGGGCCAAAAGAAATCTGGGAGCGATGGTTTCTGCTGGGGGAATGACTCCTTAGGTGTGAGGAGCTGCTGTTCCTGATCCCCCAGAGCACCACCCACCAAAAAGGGGTCGACTCTTCTGGAGGTAGTTTGACGGCCAACAAGACTTACAGCCTGATCCATGGGGTCTGGAGATGCCCTCAGGCCGCACGTTGGGTGCCAAAACTGAAGCGGTCCAGCTAGAGAAAGATTGTCCTTCTTGGATGTCCCAGCTAGCTATCCAACACTGCTAGCAGTAGGGGAGCACTATCCCGATTTCCATGGTTCAGGACAGCACCTAAGGCAAACGCTCTGTGCTGTGACTGCAGCACTACCTTGTGGTAGGACGTGGCTTGGCTTATGGCTACAGTCAGCAGAAATAAGAGAGCGCTCTCCAGCTGTGGTGAACCCAGGTTTACCGGGTTCCAGAGGAACCGACAGCCAAAGAGGAAGAGGGGGAAGGTGCAACAGCTTATAAGGAGGGAGGGAAACAAGGGAGGAGTCAGTCCTTGGACAAATAGGGTATCAGAGGGGAGCGGGATACAAAAGATTGACTTAGGGAGAACACCAATGGGGATAACTTGAGGGTGGGGCCCCGACCCCTGAGCCAATCACTCGGCGCTCTAGCTGGAAGTTTCTAGAGAGTTCTAGAGAGAAGGGTGGGAGCACCAAGTGATGGACGGGGCACTGGGGAGGGATTTGAGAAAGGGTACAATAATCTCCAAGGCAACTGGGGAGGAGTTGGGATAACTGGCAGCATAAAGGAGGGAAGGGAGAACCAGGGCAGAACCATTACATGATAGGGGGAACAGAACAGTCCCACTTATACAGACACAACACAACACTTAACCTCTTCCTTGTCCTGATTCTAGCAGAGCTGGAAGACGAGCAATATGATGGAGACCAATACCCTGCCCTTTGGTACAGTGTGCTTTTCACACCCACTATGACTTCCTGGCACAGTACCTTCCTTTCTCATGTTCATTTAACTACATCCCCCCTTCTAACACTTGGAAATCAGTTGTCAGCCTCAATTTAGTGCAGAAGAGAGTGGGCTGTCTTATGCTATTGTTCCCTCCAGTACACCTGCAGTCAAAATGCTCTAAAGCTTTGCTTAGTTCAGTAAATTAGAATTGTGGAGAACATTCCCTCTCTCTGGGACTTGATCATCTATACAGTTAAGATTTTAGGATTCAAGATCATCAAGTCCAACCATTCCTTAACACCTCAACTAAACCATGGCACCGAGGGCCACATCCAGTCTTTTTTTAAACACATCCAGGGATGGTGACTCCATCACTCCCTCATCTCCCTGGGCAGACAATTCCAGTAATTTATCACTTTGTCCATAAAAAAAAATTCTTAATATCCAACTTATATTTCCATTGTTGCAGCTTAAGACTGTATCCTCTCCTTCTGTCAGTTGCTGCTGGGTGAAAGAGACCAACCCCACTTGACTACAGCCACCTTTCAGGGAGTTGTAGAGAGTGATAAAGTCACCTCCAACTCTCCTTTTCTTCAGGATAAACACCCCCAGCTCCCTCAGTCATTCCTCACAGAGCTTTTGTTCCAAGCCCCTCATAAGCCTTGTTTCCTTCCTCTGGACATGCTCAAGCCTCTCAACGTCCTTCCCAAACTGAGGGGCCAGAACTGAACATGGCACTCAAGGTGTGGCCTCACCAGTGCCAAGTACAGGGGAAGAATGACCTCCCTGCTCCTGCTGGCCACACAATTCCTGATACAGGCCACGATGCCGTTGGCCTTCTGGGCCACCAGAGAGAGCACACTGATGGCTCAGGTTCAGCCAGCTGTCAACCAGCACCCCCAGGTCCCTTTCTGGGACCTGTCCAGCCAGACTGTCCCCAGCCTGGAGCACTGCAGGGGGTTTTGTTGCCAAAATGCAGGCCTGGGTACGCAGACCTATTTAACTTTGTCTTATTGGACTCTGCCTGTCCATCCAACCATTCCAGGTCTCTCTGCAGAGCTCTCCTACCTTCCAAGAGATCAACATGTGCTCCCAGCTTTGTGTCATCTGCAAAGATACTAATGATAGACTGAATACCCTCATCCATATAGTAATTAAATATTGAAGTTACAAGTTTAAACTTGAATGTTTGAAGACTCTTATATATATTTCTTGAAGTACTTTTTGAGGGTCTTTTTTTTTACCACCCACGACAAAGTATGGATAATATTCTGAACGTAAGCTTGCCCATCCTCTGTCCTCCCTCATTTCAGCTGGATTGATGATATTTGTAATAATTGATTCCCAGCATTTCTAATTCTTGCCTTGTCCCAAGCTCTGCTAGAAAAAAAAAAAAAAAAAAAATTATTATACTCCAGTTGGTCTGTCCCTTGAATATGACTCCCTATTATTGCACATACAAATTACCAAAAGATCACCTTGCTGGTGGTAAGTGGATATTTATTCCTCAGATTGCTTCTGCAATAGGAAAAAACACTTCTGAAAACAGGCCTTTTGCTTGTTCTTCCATTTTGCATTGTTTCCATCCTTGTTTACTCCAGCTACTGCACTAAATCCATGTTTTGTTCTTTGTTCTAATGTTTGTATTCCTCTCTGTCCAAAAAGTCTGGAAGTTTACAAATGCAGACTATGTTGTAAGTTATGGATTAGATACTATATTTAAGGAAACAATGACTGAATACATTTTTTCTATCAAATTATGATATAGTTTAAGATAGAAAATCTTCTAGGTATTATTATTAAATATAGATGTAATCTCTCATTCCATCATATCTGAACTCATTTCTCAGTAACAGATTTACCATAATTTTTGCTGAATTTCCTCCTAGGTTTTTTGTTCTCACATGTCTTGTTACGCAAGCAGTGTAGGTGCTTTTAGAAATAGCAGCAAAAACCCCATGCAAAATACAGTTTTCCATAAATAAAATGAAGTTAAATTTTTATTACTCAGAATTAATTTACTGCAATTGACATCTGATCCTTTCTTTGGCATTCATAAAAAGCATCGCAGGAAAGTTCCTGATGAAGCTGAAGAAGTTTTCTCTGCACTGATATTCTCTAGGAAGTCTCACGTGGACAGAATTATATTCTGAATTCCATGCATCTATTGAGATATGTGTAAGTCAAGTGTTCACAATAACTTCCTTTCTTAACGCCTCTCTTCCATTTTTTTCTATCCACTTGGCTGTTTCTTTAGTTTAAAAGTTATTTGCTCAGACCCAGTGTAGCAACAGAGATCTCACTTCCAAAACTATGCATGATTATATCACAAAAGATTAATTGAAGATGCTTACTGTTTATTTAAACTCATCCCTATTGTCCCCTGCTCCCCTCAGCAGTTAGTTGGGCAATGAAATATTAATTGTTTTACAATTTCTGTCAAAAATTCCCTCACAAATTACCTGCCACTATTTTAAAAATAATGTCTGACAGATGATAAACATTAACTCTTATTTGGTTTACTTGAAATTCCATAGATGGGATTTTAATTCCAGAAGTAATTTGATAGTTTCTTAGTTGATTGCATGGTTGTTGAGTTTACAAATTACTGCTTGCAGCTGTTTTTGCAGTTTTCCTTAGGGTTAAGCTGTTCAGAAGGAAACTATCACATTTTAATTAAATCTAATAGTAAATAGAACAAAAACTGAGTTTGTTTTTTTTTGGGGGGGGGGAGTAAGTTTCAAAATATTTATATTTCAATAATTATTTAGACATTTGTTCATTCACTAAGTCAATTTATTGCCTATTTATTGCAATTTTACTTTCAAAGTGCATTTTACACCTTAATCAGGATTTGTACAAGTGATTGAGAAACTGCTTTCAAGAAGGTTTAACATTTAGAGTGGTCACAGAACTTGACTTTTAAAAAGACTGCAGTAGGAGGAAACTCAGCTGGAGAAAGCTAATGACATGGCTCCCAATCAGGCTGTGAAAAGGAACTCAGAATAAAAACAAGACTTTCCAAAGCCATACAATCTTAGCAACATTTCAGAAAAGCATATTTGTTCTTCAGAGCTTTATTATCAGACAGTACCTCTCAGATACAGAAGACTATTAGGTTATGAAGCCATCCATCCCAAAGTTTATGCCCTGACTGATCCCCTTCTGACTACAAAGATAGCCTAAGATTAAGTTAGAGTGATTCCTTACAAGTTTTGGCATTCTCAATGCTCTGGTACTCCCACTCACTTTACAATAGATATTTTCATAATACAGAGCAACAGAGTCACCAAGACTTTAGGACAGTGAAATGCTGGCAAGTCTTGTACTTTCAGAGGATTTCACATACAGATATTAGAGTGAAACATATCTTTAATTTCTTTTTATTTGAGTTCCTTCCTGATAAATTATATTCTAACCACTAGACAATTCATTGAGTAACCACAAAAAAAAATACCCAATTACTGTAATTCTTCACCACAGCTGAATTTTTTGTCATGAACACAAATCTCTCTCTTCCATTCCTGTGACATCTTCTCTTTGGGTCTGATGATTCTCTCTAAAATATTGCAGTGATCCTGACTGGGCAACCCTTTTACATCAATGAGGTAATGATCACCCAGCAGTCCCTGGGAGAACCTCTGGCTGCACTGCTCATGGCCCTCAGCCTGTGTTGGGCACTCCACAGCCCCTGTCTGCAGGATGAGCTTGGCCAGTCTTTATAAAAGGAGCCTGCAGGTTGCTCCCACATGGTAGAAATGACTACATCACCTTGGTATCCTTGCTTTTATCTAAAAATGCAAGAAGTTCTTATAGGAACACCCTTTCTGCTTGACAATAGCAGTGATGAACTATTTTCTTGTAAGAAAATCCAGTAATAGGTCACATTACCAAAACTGGATAATGCTTTTTATGGATGGGGTCTGCATGGCTTGCTGTGCCCTGATAGTTAAACCACTCAATGATGCATTATTCAAGGTTCTCAGTATCTAAGACGTAAAATTAGCCATACTTTTCTTTCTCTGTAGTGTTAGCTCAAAACTCCACCATTTTGAATTATACTTTTCAAAGTCTTTTCTTACTTACATCATAAGGAACCAACACCTCCTAGTGCAAAACACATCCAAAATGCCTACTATTCCACAAGAACCACAAGGTACATAAAACCTGAAAGGCTTCTTAGCAGCCAGCTACATAGAAAAAATTTGAGTATAATTCCTGCAGGCATCTGTGGGTGTCATCTTGATATTTCCAGAACACTGCTTGTTTGAAAAACAACTTTTTTTCTTAATAGCTGTCAATGGAAATTATAGAGAAAAAAAAAATTAAATAGAACTTTCTTTTTTATTGTAGTTTTTTATGTTGTTTGTATTGTACTGATGGGTTAATCTAGTATTAAGAACCAATAAGAATCAAGTTATTTTAAATGATTTTGGGATTTACTGTACTTAATTTCTTGCAACATAGAGCCATTATATTCAGAAACTGATTGATATGTTCTCTTCACACTTCTGTCTACAGGCATTTTTAAAAGCTCATTATTGATTGCACTTAACACAAGGAAAAAGCACCATGCAGTGGCAAAGGCTTTTGCCCAGCCATGCTGAAAAGCACATCCTATTTACATCACATTAGAAACTTGGAAGGTGAAAAGATGATGATTTTTCAGATCCACAACTTTTCAGAGTGACAACTCCTTTTCAAAAAATCCTCCATCAGAACAAAGGGCATATATTCCCTGTCAGCTCATCTATGTGGTTCATAAACCTCTATAGGAACCCAATATATGGATTACATGGATTCCAGATCTTTGTAATTAAAAAAATACATAATCTTGGGTTAAGATGGGGAGAGAATATGTGCTCCTGGTCTAACCTGGGATAGTAAGTTGAGATGAAAAATTAAGTAACTTCTATTATTTCAGTTGGGTTTTTCCCTGGAGAATGGGAAAAGGAGGCTACCCATTCCTAAACATTTCCAGCTTTGCAGGCTCAAATTTACAGTCATATTCTTCAGAAGATCCTTTTATTTTCTTTTTCTTTTCACATCTTTGTATTTTTCTATCTCCTTTTTCAGATTGCATCGATTTTCTTACCTTCCTTTTAGAACTCAGATTTCCAGGATTCCTCATTTTCTTTCAAGCCTCTTCACTTTGGGGACACAGAGGTTATCAGCTGATAGTTCCTGCGTGTCCTTGTAAAGACAGGAAGACCATCCTCAGTTGCTTTATTTTCACTATCCACGGAGTATAAACAAGCAAAGGTCCTTCCAAGTATACCTGTATCACTTTCTCAAAGTGCCTTACTAAAATGAGATTTAGACAGAAGTAGAGCATTCTGTTCACAAATTTTAGGCTACATCCTAAGGACACTGAAAAGCCTGGTTCAGCAGTATTATTGGTGTGCATTTAGTGTGTATGCAAAATACTAAGTATCATACATTCTACTTTTAAGCAAATAAAAATGAAGAACATATTAGCCACTAAGGGTAAGACCATTTGCAAAACTATTGTTTAGAAAAGTCTAGAATGACAACAGCTACAAAATATTGTGTCTAAACAGAACTTTGCCGATAAAATTCATTTTCATAGTGCAGAGGTAATTTTTACATGAAATTAACATGGGCAGAAAGAGCAGGAGTCAGCTACAAAAGTGGTACTGAACCACAGGACTAAAACAGACATCCTGTCCTGCCACATAAATTCATCACTGTTAGAAGAAACTGAACCGGTGTTGTTCTTTTCTTCATGAATTTATGTCCAGGAACTAAGTCAGGAGACAGCCGGAATATTTATATATCTATTTCTCTAGAAAGAGATTTTGCAACAATATCAGAAATGCATGGAATATCTAACAGTCTTAGGGAGAAAGGTCACTATCACATTTCCAGATCAGTGATTTCAAAAGCCAGAGCCTGAAAACACTGAACATACAGTGTTGCATATAGGTAAGGGTTTGCATAAAAAGAACTTTGCATAATTTCTTACTCAGTTTTCAGATTTTCTGCCATAATTCATTCCATACTATCAGTTATAAAGCCCAATTTTAAAAATGGTGACTGCTTTAAGCTAAATTGACAGTTACCTGCAGTGAAAAATCTTGCACTTTTAGTATTTCAGCTAAAAATATGTCTCATTAGTTATTTTAATTATTTCTTCTTGTAATCCAGAAGTAATTTCCTCTCTTTGCATATAATAGAGACAAATATAATAAAAGTTATTAGAGTGGCAAATTATAACCAACTTCATTGCCAGCATAGGCTGTACACCTTCAAAGGAATTATTTCCCATTGCCTTTTTTTTCGACTGTGGAATCCTTAAATGTGCTTTTAAATGCAGTCTTTGAAAGTGTCAGACTGTCACAGAAGCACCATTTATAGCCTTGGCATTTCTTCTGTCTAAAGGACACAGCTTTTCTTCAGACAGCCTAGGCTATACCAAGACTCAACACAAGCCTCTTCATCACTCCAAGGCAAACCAGCCTGGGCTTAGTTTGGATTGCTATAGATTTCACTGAAACTCTTGTCTTAACACTGTGGAACTGAATAAAGTTAACCACTTTGACTCTCAAACTGCTTTATTGTGTATTTGGCCAGGGTGAAATATAAATGCTGACTTAAGTCTTCCTTAACAAATTACTGGAGAAAGAAAAGAGAAGGTACAAGCCATTCTTCCATTCAAGCATTCCCCAGTTCCACCTGGGCATTCAGAGAACTCTTCCCCAGCACCCATAGAAACACCTGAACTCTTGCAGCAGTTTGTACTCAGAAGTAGCACATCATTTTTACATGTATTCCATGACTTACCAGCCCACATAGGTGCAACCTAAGTCACTTTAGTAAAAATTGCTCACTTCTTTTTTATCTTCACATTTGAATTTTGAAAAGTACAAGACTATATTTTGTATTAACCACATTTTGTCGCAATAAGATTCCTCCCCTCCAATATAGTAATAGTTTTAGAATATTCTTAGTGAATCTCAATAAGTGAATCTTTAATCTAATGAATCTTTATATATGGTACAACCTCATTTATGCCATGGCTGAAATTTAGACCCAAGCTTTAGACTGCAAACCAGTAAAGTTTTATGTCATGTTGGCTGAGAGCTAAATACTTAATGCATTTCCAGAAATATTATTCTCAAAGAACTGTGTCACTGGATATTCCACATAATTGTGAGCTTCACTCAACTGATGTTGACTAATGACTCACCTAGGATTACATGTTCACGTACGAGAAACTTTTGCCAGCAAAAGAACCAGACTCTTGAGGTGTGCCACCAAGGAAAATAGTTTTAATTGCAAGGTAGTGATTTTTCAGTACAGCGGCAGGGCAAGACAAATATGTAAAATTAAGGAGGGTTTGCACTGTCTTTTATATGAACACTTTCAAGTGAAAAATTGAAGATTTATAACATAGGAGCATGAAATGCAGATCAAAAGGACAATGATCATTATTGGTCTGACACCAGAGTTCTGTTTCAGTGACATTTCTCCTCACAAATTAAGCGCTCGAACAGAAGGCACACATCTTTATGCACTGACTTTTCAGTAACAATGGAGGCAGTCACAGAGGGCTATAGGTCACATCCCACAGCTGCAGTACTCTGCAAGTGATAGGAAGGCGTCTGCAAGCTCCACTGTTCAAACCAGGGATGAATTTTGTGTCTGTAGCAGCTTTGGTGACTGTCCAAAGGAATAAGTCCACAGGAATTATTCAAAGGTAGAACTATTTTGTATGTTTTTGACCACCACCTTATGGCCTTATTTATCTCAGATTCTGAGCCAGAGTTTGGCCAGCAGTCAAAAAGTAGAGAAAGACCTGTAAAGTGAAGTCTACCAATTCCATTCAGAGTTGCAGTCAGTAGTCTGATGACATCTTTCAAAAGAGCTTGTTAATGTTGCTCATAGTTAAAGCCAAGAGTTGTCATGGGGACATCATAAAAAATTTGTTCAAGTCAGTTTCACAAGTCATTAGCTATCAGCTGAAAGTCCCATTCCCCTAACTCAAATTTAAGCCATTAAATCATACTACTCTCAACTGAAAAAGATGACAAAAATAACCCCTCCAAAGAAGAAGCACACTCTTTCCTTTTCATTCTTGCACTTAACCTTCCAAACTAAAGAGAACTGAGAATACTGGGAAAATTGAATATATAATTTCTTCCTCTGAAAGAGAAGCTTTAACTGAGAAAGCATGGCATGTAAATTTACTTTATTTTTAATATGTATGTGTACCATTTTCTTTCTGTGCCCCGAAGGTTTACACGCATAAAACCAAAACAGGAACTATGTCCCATAAGTAATGGGTAAAAAATTCCAAGTAAATAAACTCTATAAGTGAGAGAAAATATGAAAAATAACTTCTATTGAATAATACATTATTTTTTCAAGTATCTGTGATATAAAAACATCAATTGAAGCTGCAGGTTTTTAAAATTTTGTTCATCTACTCTTCGTAAGTCATAAAACATTGAGAAAAAAACACACAACCATGCCCCAAGAGGAATTAAGACACTTGGCAGGTACTTCAGTCACTCACATGCACAGATAATTTAGTCAGTGCATTAAAATCAGTTCAAATAACCCACTATTCTATTTACTTAGAAGGAAATACTTTATCACTCTCTTCTCTGTGTAGGTACATAGGACAAAAGGGACAGTCACTTGAGTTGTTTTCTTTGGTACTAGTGAGGCAGAAATGGGCAGCTCACCGATGCAGAAAATTAGAGAAGGAAATGTTGTGACAGATGCAGAAGAAATGCAAGAGACAAGCAACAAGGCTGGCCAGGAGAAATTAGAAGTATTGATGGGAACACCTCAGGAGCCGTTAAGCAGATAGAAAGATGGGGAGCAGAGTTCAGTAGGTCACAAAATTATGCAGAATTTCAACTTTGAAATCATAACCACTTAGGAGACATTTAAGGTAATACTTGGTAGGTTTTAGAGCCAGTACCAAGGAATTAAAAAGACAATCAACATGTTTTCTTTATACAATGTACAGTATATTGGGAGTTGTTTATATAGCATAGCTTTCGACTGCATAGTAGTTTGCATGTAAAATCAAGTTATTACAAATTCCAAAAGAAGGGCACAGAGGAAGAATTCAATCTGGATATGGAAAAGCAGTTAAGTCTTATGGTCAGAAGGGAGGAAAAGTAGAATAAGAAATCTAGAAATGCTGTATGGAGGGGAAAACCAGCATATTTTCCAAGGGAGTATTTCTAACTATTTGTGAAGGGTGTGAGGAGTGAATTAGAGATGACTCTTAGGACCTAAGGAGTCAGATGTATCAATACAAGCACCACTCTTCAAATTGGGATGGTTGAGGAGCAATTGCCCCAAAATCTTCTACCCATACTTTGCTATTTAAGAATACCAGAAAACTTACTGAAATAAAAAAATAAAATAAAATATAAAACACTCCAGCAAGAACAACAAAGAAACAAAACCAGAGGACTACTGAGAACAAGATTAACTCAAAATAGGGACAAACTTTGGAAACACCATCACCAAAGACATGGTGATTATTATATTAGTGCCTGCAGTCTGTATTGATAACAAGCGTGGCACTTTACTAAATATGAAAAGACTGTACCTTACCAAAAGAATGGAGAAAAACTTCTGTCCCTTTGTTCCATGTACATTCTGACTCTGAAATTTCAAGATTCAGTTATAAGACTGATATGCACATGTATGAAGAAAACCTAAACATTAAAATAATGTGAAGACACTAAAATAAAATTAACGTTGAGTAATGGAGCTCTTTTGTTCAGGTAGCCAAAGGCTTTGAGATTGCAAGCTAAATTAGGAAAATTTATGTGGAATTTACATCTCCTGCAAAAAAATTTTTCTCAAGCACAAATTTGGCATCAGAAAGGCAGATTGTTTATTCCTTTATTTATAGATCCAGCAAAATTCCAAGGTTTACTTGTTATAACTATTGAAGTTTAGGTAACAGCAAAGACATCTTTTACTGAGAGTGCGGCCTAGTTAACTATTTCAGCAGCTGTAATCAAGTAGTTAACAGCTAAAAGCACACATCATTTTGGAAGACCACTAGACTTTGGGCCTCATCTGAGAAATTTTTAAGAGGTGTATATATGTATATATATATATATTTTTTTTTTTTTTTTTAATTAAATGATAGGCTGAAATAATGGAAAGATGAGTCAGAAAAGCACTCTTGACTCACACATGTTAGGAATTGCTTCTCTATTGGGAACTGCTGCATTGAAGGCTGTGGGCAATTCTTTGAGAGCTCCTCTTCATAATTAACACAAGTAAAATTTATTTTACAGATTTAGGAAGCCAAAAAATTAAGCAGAAAGAACCAGAAAATTACAAAGTTACCTTTCTGCTATTATCTTGTGGCTCAATCTTAAAAGATTAAATATCAAGACAGAAATTGACTCATTGAAATGTCACTATTTGTCTTTAGAGATAGTTATTGTCCCATCAGATCCTTGGAGTAATAGAAGCATTTTCTATGCAAGGACCTGCAAATATTTCACATATTATTACTGATGGATAACAGTAGTTGGTAAGATTCTGCTACATGGTTTATTCAGAGGAATCCTCTTATTTGTCAATGTCAGCTCCTCTGTCAGCTAAGTTTAAATCAACCATAGTCATAAAAAACAGCAATAAACACTACCCTTACGCAGATTCATTCATTTTAGGTTAAAAGTTTTCATTTTTGCATTTTTGCCTGTGTACAGATATAGGCATTAGCAGCCTTTGGAAACCACTGGAGCTGTCCAAATTAGTGAAAATGGAAGGGCAAAACTGATGGCAAGAAGATGCATATGAAAGAAATTATCAACTAGCAAAAGAATATTTGACATCCCCAAAAGCCTGGAATTATATTTCAAGATTGATCATATATTTTTTTCCATGTAAGTCTTAATTTCTCTTTTTAATGATGTCTCAAAAATATTAGAACAAACATATAAATAAATCTCAAGACCAAGGGTGATATTTGAATCAAACAGGTGGATAGAAAGTTGGCATTTGGGCAATATAATATAGCATTCACCAAAACTGTTCACAGAACTCTTATTCAAGAAATTTTTCACATGTCCCTCTGTCAAATATTCCAACATTTAGATATTAAAGAGATTAAAGCTATGGATAGTATGGAAGTGCTTATTCAGAGAAGAGAAGTGTGGGCAAAAAAATTAGAAGAAAATGGGTTAAAAATAAAGTATGTGTAATTACACCTTCTCAGCTACTTCTTTTTGAAAGCATTCCACCTTAGAGAAGATAAAAATTAGCAGTGAGTCACCTATATAATTCTGTTCCAGAACAAGTTGTTTTTTAAAAGGGGAAGTAGTGATTTGGCATTAGGAATTAAAAATTATTTTGTGGAAACTGCACCACTTTACCTGCTATTAAAAAAATCTTTTGAATAAAATACTATAAAAAGGCTGAAATTTATTATGGAAAAGTACAATAGATTAAAGTTGTGACTGAAAACTGACCCATGATCACCCAGGCAAGCTACTGAATAGCTTCCACTATAAAATGTTGGACGTTCTTCATGTTTTACATGAAAGAGTTGCTATGAAAAATATCTAGATTGTTACTTACTTGCTAGATCAAAGACTGATGATCTAGTAAGGCACAGTTGTGATGGTACATTATTACTAACAAAACTAGAAAGATTTTTCTTTACTAAGCAAAATGATGGACAAGAAGTCACACACAAATAGTAACGGGAAGGTAAATACCTTTATGTAATAGGTGCCAAAATGTATATAAATAAATTGTTGATTTTTAAACATGAAAAACTATCTTATGGAGAATGACAACTATACTGCCTTAAGCTATCATAATATATGGTCAAATGTATTTATCACTGCTGTCACAACGTGATGAATTTTTTTATACCAAGAAACAAAAATCTTGGGTGATAGCAGCAGATTAATGAGTGAGCAAAGAGAAAGTATGGAGACAACTGCAACAGTTCGCCCTTCAAATCTCATGCACTGGAGTTGCAAATTAATATTTTTATAGTGTTTTTTGCTTATAAATTTTAATTTAGTTTTATTTTATATATTTATGGGATACAAAAAGGGAGGTATTTATTTATGGTCTTTATTTTAGAGTTATGGAGCCAACTAATGGAAGAAATGCAATTTTTACACTGTCATCCATCTTTAACCTTTAAAGAACTACTCTGCTCAGTGTTAAACAAAGAAAGAAGTTGTTATCTTGTGACTGCTGGTTGCATTGTCGGAATTATGAACAATGGAAAGAAGATTTTTAAAGAGGAGTTTTTACGACTTAGTGATGTAGGAGACAGATAGAAACAGTGTTCTTGTTTTAATTCTTCATTTCAATAGCATACAACATTGAATGGATTAATTATTAGGCATAATATGGTTTATTATACCTAATATGATCCCTTATATCTACCACATCATGTATAAGTCTTTATCTCCTAATGATAAAATAAGCGAAGCAGTTAACACATTCTGATATAGTTATCGTCCTTACATTAGCTTCACTAAAATTGCAAAAGGCAATACTTGCATTACTTGCATCCTCACTTTACGAATGAAATTGCACACATATTTTCAAACAGGAAATCTGGATCTACTGATTTGTGAATGATCAGAGGATATTTTTTTACAGTTAATAATTAAAATCACTTCATGGACTGCTGCTTACCCGTGATTCTTTTCAGGGATGGACAATTGAAATGGTTATATGGAGATTATTTAATGTCCCTTTCCTTCTTTTTATTTTTGGGTTGGTTCTGTTTTTGGGTTTTTTAAAATAATGATCTAATAATTGACTACAATAGTTCATTATAAATCTAAAGGTACTAAATTCCCTGTAGGATTTTACCAAATTTTCCAGCTCATTTTACAAAATAATGATATTTTATGACAAATAGAAAGCACAGGGAGAGATTAAGTAAAGAATAAAAATTCTCAGACATCTTGAATGAAAATTCTTGGCACAAATTCAGCTGAACATGCTGCTTTTCTTTTTTTCTAGATACAGTTCCCTGAAAGTCACTAGCTCATCCAAGGATGGTACAACACAGAAAAAGCAGTCAGAACTGGTAAAATCTGGGAAGAACATTCATCAAAACTCAGATACTGAAAACAGGACATTTATAGAAATCTCTATTGGTTGTTCCCTCTCTCAGAGGCAGAATGCCCACTCTTCTGAGTATTTCTATGACAGACCTCCTTGGCATTATACTAGGGATGTCACCAACCTTTGCTTGAAAATAGCCAGTCTCTCCTATTTTTTCAGACACACATTTAGTGATCCCAATGAACTTCCCATTTAAAAACATCTTGAGTTCATAGAAAAATACCATGGCCCCTGTTACAGTAGGCATTGCTAATATTTAAATATGTATTCTGTATTATTCAATGGAGGAACTTAGAAAAAACTTATTCAGACATAAATGATTTTAAAGTTTCCAGAAACATAAATCTGAAATAAATTTTTCCCAAATTTGTAATTTATTTCAAGCAACTTGTAAAGATTCCTATTTAAGTCAATTGAAAAAGTTATTACGCATGAGCAGTATGTATAGTTTGCATACAAGCAACATTAGAATTTCAAGGTTTTACCCAATAAATATCATTATCAAACATTAGATAGTCTAGCAAGATGATAGTTCTTTGCTGATACTAAATACACCCAAGCCACTGAAACTTTATGTATAATGTTATCATGTGCTCACCTCACAAAATCCTGTTTATCTTTCACACATTTTTTACATAATATTTTATTACTGTAATAAAATAACTTTAAAATACATGTTTAGAAGGCCACTAAAATAAATTTTCTTGAATAACTTATTAAAATCTTAATGCTTAAATACAAACCAATAATTTAAAGTAATATTTTTTGCAGCTAACATGTCATTATTTTGTACATTTTCTATTATATAATGCTACATATTTTGGATGAAAATTGTATTATTTAAAGTATACTTCTGGTTGCAATCAACTTAAGAGCAATTGAATTTTCTGTAAGTGGCACAGTATTCCTTACAATATTTATTAATACAAGGAGGTTAATTTCAGAGAAGCTGAATCATAGGTTTGTTGAAAATCATTGCTTTAGGAATCACACAATTGTGAATTTTGTATTTTTTTACCAAATGCTTTTTATCAGGATCAGAAATGTTTCCCAAGACCTGAATGCTTTTCTTCCATTTGAGAGTTCCATGTGTGGTAGTACCTGTATAGAAGTGGACATGTATATTACAGAACTGGAGTTGGTTTTCAGCCTTGGATACAGAAGCACAGAAAATTCTGTGTTTGAAGGGACCCACAAGGATCACTGAGTCCAGCTCTTAAGTGAATGCCCTGTATGGGGATCAAACCTGCAGTTAGAAAATCTTTGTGAATTTTTCCCTTTCTTATGAGTATGTGAACACTGGTGTACACTTATCATGAGTGCAATAGTCATACTGGATAGTCTGGAACTGGTGTGGGTGCTCTCAGTCTCTTCTTCACCTTTTTACATTCTGTATAAATAATTAGATAATCCCCTATGAAAAGTTGATAACCTATTTTGACCCTCTTGCATTTACAAGCCACAAGGATATAAGATCCTTCTTCATACCAATCATTTTGCCAAAATTATTTAATTCATGGCAAAATACTTATCAGAAAAGAGAGGAAGAGAAGGGCAGGGCAGAATTCTTCATTTCTTAGCGGTTGACTTCACTACACCTGAGATTAAAAACCATGTTTGACTTCACAGTTCCACCTTAAGTTATTCAAGGTAATTTTTAAATAATGACATTTTTTAGAGGCCTGAAACAGTCACTACTGACCCTTCAAATTACTTGGTAATTTCAGTCTCCCTCAAAATCTAGTATCTTTTTTGCTATTTATAAAAAAAGGGAAGAAGATAATATTTTTCTGATTCATTTTTAAGAATATGACAAGTAGTCCCTCAGGGGTCTGTATTGAGATCAGTGTTATTTAATACCTCGAATAATGACATAGATGAAAGGATCAAGTGCACCCCCAGCAAATTTGCAGATAACACCAAGCTGAGTGGTACAGCTGACACCCCTGAAGGATAGGATGCCATCCAGATGGACATGGACAAGCTCAGGAAGTGGGGCCATGGGAATCTCATGAGGTTTAATAAGGCCAAGTGCTGGTGCTGCACCTGAGTTGGGACAACAATATCAGCTCAGGCTGGGGATGAGCAGATTGAGAGCAGCCCTGCTGAGAAAGACTTGAGGGTGCTGGGGGATGAGAGGCTGAACATGATCTGTCAATGTGGGCTCAGTCCAGAAAGCCAATTGTACCATGGGCTTCATCCAAAGAGATGTGGCCAGGGCAAGGGAGGGGATTCTGCCAGCCTGTTCCACTCTGGTGAGACCCCACTGCATCCAGCTCTGGGGTCCCCAGCACAGGAAGAATGGAAAGGATGTTGATCGGCCAGAGTGAGTCCAGAGGAGGCCACAAAGACAATCAGGGGGATGGAGCACCTCTCCTACAAAGAAAGGCTGAGAGAATTGGGTTTGTTCAGCCTGGAGAAGACTTTGGGGTGACCCAATAGCAGCCTTCCAGTACCTAAAGGGAGCCTACAATTGAGTTTGTGCTCCATGGTCTAATGACAGTATGTCCTGCACAGGCAACATGAGGAGAAAGGACGTATTTTCTGATGAAAAGCACATTGGTCTCATCAGGAAAATAATTAGAAGCTTGAAGGGAGAGCTTGGTATCATGAAAATTAGTTTTAAAAATATTTCAGAAATAATAGCCCTCTTAGGGTGCTCATTTTGTTCCACTGAGTATAAAGACAGTTTATATGATCATTTTATTGTGGGTATTTCAAATAAGAGCAGATGGCTCATAGACTCATTCTCAGGCCTGGATTTCTTTTAGCCTAGCACGTAGGAAATGTGTTCAAGCGGTGATTTAAGTGCACTGAGTCACCTCTTGTTGAACCAATACGCTTCTTGATGGGGAGGTGGGAAGGGAAAGAGGTGTCTGCACTCAGTTTTCACATACAGGTAAGGCTTTTTCTTTGCTGTTAAGTACTGAAAAGAAGAATTTTCTTTTTCAATGGATAAGTCAGTTCTTTGCAAGGGGGATTCAAAGTTATTGAAGTCATCTTCAAGTTACAGACTTCTGCTGAAGGAGGAAGGGTGTCACATCACCCAAGTACAAAAAATTAGTCACTTCCCTCTTCTGCTTGTTTATATACATTTAAATTTCTTAGCAATAATTTATATCAGAGCACTATATGTGCTGTGCGTAAGCCACTAACCTGCAAGGAGTTCTCACTGAAGTGCTGGCAGGATATCGTGGCTGGGGACAGGCATAAATGTGACCAATGCCTGCAGAAAATAAAATGGGATTATTAAGAATTTTACTTTCTAAATTTTTTGTTAATAAATCCCATTTTTTAAAAAATTAAGAATTCCAACACCATTTATGACTACTTTTAATTTCTTCTTTTTGTCAGTGTCTTTCAGGCTGGTTAAGTAAAACAGAGTACCACTGTTAAGGGTTTTCATTGTTTCTTCACCTCTCTGCTTGCACAGCAGCAGATATGGATATTTTCTTTTTGCGAACTGAAGAGTAGTTTTAAAAGACTACTAAAAGAGACCATTATTTCATTTCTTGGACACTTTATACAGTCTTATGCAATGTATTTACTGTGCTTTCAAAAATAGAGCTGTCCTTTCACTTTGTCTGGTTCAATGAAGTGCTATACTTGGAAGAATATAAGTTTTAAAGAGTGACAAGTTTTATTGAACAACTTCTAGACTGTGAGAGGAATTCAATAAAGTGTGATGACAGCAATGTTGATAATATAAAAAAATCCTTTAATAAAAGTAGCAAAGAACTGTAGACACAACATAAATTGAATATGTTTCTATTTGACACAAATATGTCTGGTGAATCTATTGAAAAAAAAAAAAAAGAGAAAAGTGCTATTCCAACACCCTGAAATCACTAATCACTGGGAAACTCTTCATATAGGAGATGTATGTTTTGCCAATCTTTTATAAGGATTTAAGGGTGATTTGCTTACTTCTCAGTATTTTACAAAGACACTATGGAATACATAGAGGATATTTGTGACAGGAAATCATAAATAAATTTGCAATTTAAATGCTCTTTTATGATCCTGACCAAACCAGGCAGAAACAAGTACAGATGGTGGCATTCAGACATGAGTTCATTTGTCATCAGTATAAAGCACAAAGCACATACTAAGTTTGGTTCCATATAGCCATGTTAGGAAAAGAGGACTGCTATTAGGAGAGTCCCTCTTGAACAACTTGAACTAAGAAAGGGAAGGAAAGAAGACGTGAAATGTCACTAATGTTTCAACTAAAGAGCGACTGCAAAGAAAGGTGGTTATTTATACTGCTACCAGAAAAAGATTACAAATTTCTAGTCAAATGAAGTGACTGGCAAAGATGAAAGCCTTGTATAGCTTTGATTGCAGTGAAAGTTTAGCTAAACTTTACTATCAGTAAGCTATGTTGCATGCAGAATACCCAGAATTTAGCAGAGTGCAGATTACTCATTGGTAAGTCTTAATAAGAACGTACAAAGTACATTTTGTTACATGTGTATTCAATTCACGCTGACAAAGAGAGCAGTTTCTTTGAAACCCATCAACTCCTTTTACTTACACACTTCATAATTTTCACTTTCCAACCTATTGCAGCACAAACTTTGCCTTCTCACAGGGCTGCAGTTGTGTGTTTTTTTTCTTATTTGTAGAGATTTCTGTTCTTTTAGATAACCAATAGGTTTAGTTGCAATTATAATTAGCATCAACCTGTGAAAATGAGCTGTAACTGTTGCCTGGTTATCCCTTGAAAAATAGGGCATACTAAAGAGAATTACACAAAAAAACATTAAAAAAGTAGAGAACTTTCAAGATGTTTTTTCAGATGTGTAGCAGTTCTTCAGCAGGGGAAATAGAGGAAGACACTTTACCAAAATGAGATTGCTTGCTGGTATTTTATTTAACTGTTAAAAGGCATTGTCTTGAAAAAAAATAATTTACCCATACTAGCACATGGTTAAAGCTCACAGACAGAAGTTTAAATGAAAAGATCATCACCCACTAATATGGAAGGGAAGTTTCTACTTAATGCTGCATGCAGCTGAGACTACAGGAAAGATTTAGGTAGAAAACTCATATTTTTCCAGATGAAAATGTTGGTGAATTAGTTGGATCAACATCAAATATGATGAAATTTTGGAATGAAAAGAAGAGAAATTTCATTAAACAAGAGATATTTTGAAATGTCTATAAGCAAGATTAAGTAATATCCAACAGCAGAAATATGTTCACTTTCACTTATTCTGGTTTTAGAGACTTTATTTCAAATAGATGTTTATTTAGCACAGTAGATTTATACTACACAATACAGCAAGGTTAAATTGAGAGTCAAGCTATAGGTCAGCTAGATTAGAGGCACCCATAATCAACCTGGTGGTTTTGGAATGGCCTAATATATTCAAACAAATTCTGTGTTTGATTAGATAACAGCCATTGCACAGACCATAGCTGACCATTCTTAAAGTTATTGTGTAGGATTTATGACTTTACTACTTTCAAGATTCTCAGAATCATCATTAATGACAGCAATTCACTCTGAAGTATATTTTCTGTATATATTCAGTATATGCTCTGAAGGTATTATTTTAATATAGACTACTATGACAATAATACTTTTCTGGAGGTGGCTACCTCCTCAGAGTGAAATAGTAGCAGTAGTTTTCCCAGCGAGATCATCTTTTCCTGCTCACCCAGCCTCCATGCAGTAAAAAAGCCCTTCTTGCTTTCATGTCTGACTGAAGAGGTGTGAGATTCCCCACAGCATTCCATGCTCCCCACAGCCTCTCTAGGTCCTGGAAGATTAAATAAGATTCTGCATTTACATACCCATGCTCTTCTCAGTTCCTCAGCTGAGGAAGAACTGACTCAGCCAAGGAAATGGTGATGTAACAGCCAATGATTAAATAACATTGCATCATAGGAATGCAGATATTATTTTCTGATTACAGCCTGCCTGCAAGATTTAATTCCTGATTCAGGCCTCAAGTTTAATTCTATCTCCAGGTAATAATGTCAACTATTCATTTTTTACATTAAAATTATTTGTTTAGGTTGGGCTGGGAATTAAGGAAAGAAAAATCAGCTGAAAGGGAAAATCCCATTATAACAAATTTGTTTTGTAACATGAGACCCTAAAAGAACAGGTTTTGTATCATGCAGCACTGAGCAACAGAAGATTGAAGGTTCCTGCAGCAAAAGGAAGCTTCCTGACAAGCTGTTTCCACCCTTGGAGCCATCCTAATATAGGGACTTCTCCAAAAGCCATCATCTTTCAGATTTGTAATCACCATCTAAAAAGCTTTGGCAGCCTTACCAGAAGGACTTTCCTTCCACAGAGTGGGGGCGTTTGAAAGTCCAATCACTACAGACCTGGCACCCAGGTGTGCATCAGGAAACCTGCAGATGCAGAAAGTTCACCTCAAGGCTTTAGTTTTGGCCTTCAAGGCACTGGTGGGTTTTCTCCAAGGCAGTGCAGGCATGTTGAAAAGCCACCATCTGTAACCTGTGTATGACTTTCCAGGAATTATGGACCCCAACAGCCTCAGCCAGGAAGCTACATGAAATTGCTGGGAATAAACTGAAGCTGACACTTCACTGGTTTCACATTATACATTCTTATCCCCTCTGCCAGCAACATTGGTGCTCCTTTCTCCACATGAGGAGCTCTTGGTGAATTCCAGTCTGTGGAACCCAGTCTATACTGGTTTTTATAAAACACTTATAGGGAGTCATGTTCACAAGGACTTCTTAACATGTAAATTTTTTTCATTTTATTTTTATGTTAATGCATAAACATTAAAATATGTTTATTTGAGGGGTGTTTGCTCACCCATTTGTTTCAGTCTTCATGGATGACTGAATTTAGAACAAGAATAGTTCAAAGTAAAAATTCATAAAATGAAGTTTCTGATTTTAAATGGAAGCTAGAGATAACACTAAGAAACAAAGCAAATTAATATTACAGCTCTTAGAACTGTAAACGACATAGAGGTGCTGTTAAATAAATAGTGCTGCTAATTCTTCACTAAGTGTTAGACATTAGGATAAGAATAATTAAGATATTTTTTCTTTAATAAAAGCAATTTCAGATAGCTGATGGTTTTTCTGTAGAATTAAAATAATTCCCTGTAATAGAAAAATTGCAAAAAGGACTTAATTTTCCAACTACAGAGTTTTATGAAATAATTTATTTGGAAAAAAAATTAACTTTCTTAACATTCTTATCACATTCCCCAGAATTCTTACACTATGGCTTCCTTTGTAAATCACCTCTTTGCCTGTAATTATTTCTAAGAACTCTTAGTAAAGTATTTACTCAATGCTAATTTGTAAAGTAGACTATTTAAAGGATATGCTGATATATTGACTGAGGAAAGTGTGAGCTAAAAACCAATAGAGAATCAAGGCACCTAACTTAAATTTCAGAGCTTATATGGTTTTAAACCATCTTTCTTCTATGATCAAAACTAAGCAAATTTACCTTGTATATTAGCTCAGTAATGAATTGTTAAACCACAAAAAAACCTTGTATGGATATTGTGATTCAATCTATATCTAGGTCATATCAATATGAATTACTTTAATTTTAGTTTAAACCAATATTGTAAATCTTTCCTAAATATCAACAGGGTTTTTTATGGGTTTGGAACAAAATTACTTTAAAATGTCTTCTTGTCAAACCTACGTGACTTTCAAGTGCAAATAAAGATGCTTGAAACTCAGAGTAACCCTCTTACAGTGTTTCAGAGCTGTGAGATGAAATCAAATCATATACAAGATTTGCAGCCACAGACAATCAAAAAAAAAAACAAGGGAGAAATAATTGAAGCTGTAACAACATCGTCTTTGATACCAATGTCTGCTGCCTTCTCAGCAGGGTGGTGTAAGGAAGCCTGTGCAAGGAGAGAATCATCCCTAGCTCTCACAGCACTCAAGTAGCAGAATCTGTCTTCTGCCATTCTTCCTTCCTTCACAGGAGGGGGAAAAGCATTCAAAAGCACAGAAAAAGCTGAATTAATACACTCCCTCAGATACTGGGAAGCTCTAAAAAGCTTTTAGCTGCTCAGAAACACCACCAAGAAATCCACATGGGTCCATTTCAGGAAGGGTGGAAAGCATATGCAGTTGTTTGAGTGATACCAAAAAAAAAAAAAAAGGAAAAAAAGGAAAAAAAAAAGAAAAGGAAGTAGTGATATCCCGGTTCAAGAAAAGAGTAATACACCATATTTAAGATGTTTTCAGGAACTTTATATTCTACTGAAGTGCCAAAAATAAACATTAGCAGCTGGGCAAATGGAAATCATGCTGAGAGAGTAATGCAATGTACAGTACAGTTAAACCACAAAGAATAGTAGCTACCAAATTGCAACATGATATTTGCCTGTGCCCAGGGCTCTGTGGGAATCCAGAAGCAACTTCTGCCACTGTGATTATGCACCATTTAGAGCTGTTATTCAGTAGCTTTGCTCATTGAGCATTGCACAGTCCTAAATGGACCCTTAATCAGCTGATTTCCAGCTTTTCCTGTGCACAGAAGGGTCAAGAAACACTGCAGCATCTCACCCCCACACACATACCCCACCTTTTCAAGTGTCCTGGCAAACTAGTTAGTTTGTCATATGTCAGGGGTCTTTGCCTAAAGTTTTTTCTGCATCTCACCCACTTATGATCAGCTGAGTGCCACACAGGGGACCATATTTAGATTAGTGAATTCGGCCCCTATTTTTTAAATGTTGACACCTGATTTGGCTTTCTATAGCCCCATTGATATGATGTAGACTTATAGAAAACTTCTGCCTTTGCTACTTTTTAGTTTCAGGATTGTGCATAAATAAGTAATTGTTTCAAAAATCAGCTCCTTTTCATAGCCCTGGGCACACTTCTTAAAAAGTTGTCTTAGTATTTTTGTTTCTGATGAAATAGCTCTAAATGTAAGTCATTATATCTTTACACTTAACATTTGTCATTTAATAACTCATCCACTGATTAGAGACAGATAATACCAATAGCTCCTAGTCGTGAGTTCCACTGCAGAAGTTTACAAAGGTAAATAGAGGTTAATTACCTGAAGATTAGTTGAATAATCCCACTGTAATGAAACTAATGAAAAAGTCTCAATAAAATCATGCTAAAAAATGTTGGGTTCTAATGTTGAGTCATATACTGAACTAACCAAAAAGGGAATTTTGTTTCTTTTTAAAATTCACATGAGGAACCTTCAAAAAAGAACACACTCATTACCAAAACTTAAGAGCTGTTATTGTTCTCTTTCTTAGAGTATCTTCAATGTACCTCAGTACATACCGGGCATAGTTGTCCAATAAAAGTGCTCACCATAGCTCATAATGTGTTTACAGCTAAATATTAGTTTCTAGAGTAACATAATGTTAATATCAAAGTACCCAAAATTAGTATGGGTTCCTTTCAAGAAATGCAAATTTAAAATTTAATTTTAGATAGGATATGGAACTTTATAGTTTCTACACGGAGTAAATTCATTAGTGGTATATTTTAGGTTTTGTTAATTTTTTTTACTACTTTGATAACAATATTTTTCTCCCAAGCAGATAAAATCAATAAGACATGTCCTTCTGAGTGCATTATAACTTTTCTTTTTCCATTTTGGAATTTAGCTGAGTGAGGAACTGTTCCAAAGCATTTTCATCCAATAGCATTATATCTCTTTAAAAAAACATGCTCAAGGCCTGACTAAAACATTCTTTGCCTTGGCTACAAAAGTAACATCCTCTTAGAATTGTAGGATACCATTCCTCTCCCAGATGGGCATCTTTTAATCGTTACATAGAGAGCTTATATTAAAGAATCTTTCTTTAAACAGAACTTTAAACAGACCACTCAGGCTTTTATCGAAATCCTTTGTAGAGCATTTGGAGAAATGATTTTACAAAACTTATCCATAAAGTGTTTGAAATTATGAAAACTGTTGCACAGTTGGCATATGAAGACTAATAACAAAGTACCTACACAGAATGTAAAATTTTGGTTTCCTCTTTTCATGAATACATGCACATAGAAAATGATGGTATAAAGTCAAGGAGAACTGTGTTATAAAGGAAAGGAGTTTTAAATCAATTGGTTTGCTTGGGTTTTTTTTCCTGTGTTTATAAGAGGCTGAACAGTACCATTTAGAACATGATATGACTCTCTTCAGTTTGGTTTGGTTTCTTCCATGAGATTTTATTTTTCACAAATTTCATTAGGAATTTTTTCTGTATTTTAAATACTCTACTCAATCTCCATAATTAGCCAGCAAATCATATACAATTGACTGAATTTTAGCCTTAAAATACAGGAAATTTGGTTTAAGGTATCTCAATTATTGTCCTTTCTGAGGCTGTAACATCAGTCAGCTGTAATTCACACCCTCACAGCTGAGTTCTATCTCTAACTGGGCTCTAGTTCAAAACCAAGCAAATATCTAAATTTGCTTGACTTATACAAAGGCTGCAGACAACTTAAACTATTCTTTTAGGTTTTCACCTAAAATATGTTAAGAGCAATCATTTAATCAAAAATAATGCAGCTCCTTAACATTTTAGCTCAGGCTGTTAAAAAAATCACTGCAACAGATCACAGTGTAATCAATGGCTTTAATTATTTGTTGCCTGTACTAAAGTAGGCATTTGAAAAATGCAAATACAGTACTCCTTAGGTGAATATAGTTAAATTATGCTGGAGCCATTGTAAAACTTTTTTTGCCTATATACTCTTATCTTGAATATTTGGATATGTGAATTAACAGAGCTATAATTATTTGGCTGATTTGTTGCTGAATGAGCAGAAAGGAAAAGCCAAACCAAGAAAGACTTACTGTCTTTCCAAAACTCCTGTTAAACAGTTCATCAAATATTTGGAGTGGCATTACTGCTTGTATAGTCGACATTGAACTTTTTTATGAGGAAACATTTGCAAGACTATAAAGCAATTTAGATTTTTTTTTCTCATTACAATAATTGCAAAAAGAACTGGAATAGAAAATTACCTAATGGATTTCTTCTTTTCTCTACACCTTCCGGAACATAACCATCTGCCTCAATCCACACCTCCCCCCTAAAAAAGCTACTAGCTGCAATACATGGTCACCTGTTAGCACCTTTTATGCTATAAAAATTAAGTGAAAAGATCCAAAAATTCATATTTAAGACTTTATGCCTAACCAGAAATTGAAATATTGAACTTAAAATGGCCTCTGTCTGAAAATCTCAAAAAAAGGTCAACTTTTCTCAGTATAAAGTGACAGTACATACAGATTTGGGGTTATTGTTCTCATTGTTCTACATTATGACCCCAGATCACTAATGAAAGTAGCTAAGACAGCCTATAAAGCATATTCCCAAGCAGGATCTCTGGTCAATAAATCCTAGAGGAGGAATCTGAAGAACAGCAATAAGAAAAATGGTAAGAGAAAAGTGTGTCAACAGAGGCAAATTTCTTCTAGTGTTATAGAACAAAGATACAACAAAAATGGTCATTGAATACAGGTAACAGAATTTACCACCTGAAGTAACAAACTTTAGCAATAATTTTCAAATATAACAGTCTCTAAACAAGATTCTGTGCCTGCTATTAAAATGTTGATGATGGGAAACATAGTGGTGGTGGCTGTATTTTTTGTGACAGTCTTCCAGTCTGAGTATGAATATACTTTTCCTTTTACCACATTTAGTTATTGCTTATAAAGAAATTAATAGAACTACAGACTCACCAATTACCTTAGTATACCTGAACACATTCCTATTTTTCTTTCTAATCCTCTCACCTTCAGTGTTAGATTGCCTTAAAACAGTAAGTGTATACTTCAGACATCAAAATTCATCTCCAACTTCTCATCAAATTAAAATTGCACACCATTTTGCAATCCATCAGTCTTTTGATTGACACAGATTGTTAGCTTTCACACAGTAAGATTTGAATACAAGCCAAATGCATATCATACACTCACTGACTTGGCAGGAACACGGCTGCAAGGCCAGTTTTGGGAGCTGAAAATCCAGCCCTGGCCCTCAGTGCCTAAATTTCATTTTAACATCTGTTATTCAGCAATAAACACACAGGACTGCGAAAAACAGGTTCATATTGTATGAATGTTCTTGAATCCTCTGTTTGGGAATTTGCATGTGGTGCATAGCTAAGTCCATGGCTGAAGCTGGCTGGAATCAGTCTCATCCGTTGAAGCAGATGAGTTGAAAAACACATTCAATGATATCAGCTGTTCCTTTTATACAGGTATGCAGATTACTTGGATTTCAACAGTCTCTTAGAATAGCTCTGGCATAATTCCCCCTCCCCCCCACTTTTTTTTTTTAAATATATCTTTTGATTTGCAAAGGGAATACATACAAGTTCTCATCTTTTGCAGAGGTGAAAAAAAATAGTGTCACACATTAAAATGGTATGCAGCCCTGAAGAGATCATCTTGTTTCCTTGAGCCAGTGAATCCTATCTAAATTTATATTTCATATATACTGTGCCAAATATCCCAGTCTGAACCTGAGTTTGATCACAAAGTTTTCAGCAGCTTTCACAAGTATCTTGATTGCATTGTACCTATTAATTTGAAGCATTAAGAATATGCAAAACCAATGTATCTTTGTCTCTTAATGATGCAAATTGACAAGGTAGATATCCTCATAGATAAGTTCTATAATTAGTAACTTAGAAATTTGTGTAAAAATTTTCAGGCTTGACTTGCAGAGCTGACTTTACAGTAATGTTCTCCCTTTATTATTTACACAGCAGAGCTGCATGTCTTCCTCCTCAGACCATCAATTGCCATCTCTTGGTAACAAGCACTACAAACTAAAAATCTAAAATCTATCTAAAATTGCCAACACCTTCAGGTTGATTTGGGTTATATAGTTATATAAAAATTAAAGGACATGATATATTTGTTTTAGTTCAGTTTTCAGTATCTACCAACATGACTGAAATTAAATCCTTTTGTAACTTTTAGAAGCCAAATGTCTTCAAGCCATTAGTGTAATTTCTTCTTCCTTCAAACCCCTAGGGGTTTGCTGCCTAGTTTTAAGTCTAGATTTTGCTGCAGAATGAGGTGTGCAGAATGAGCCATGAGATGTCTGCCCTGCCCTGCTTTGTAATTCTTGCCCCTTATCCTGGCCAAGCTGTGCCACAGCAGTGCTGGCACCTCTCTGCTACACACCTGTGTGGTATTCTCAACTCCTGCTCACACCAGACCTGTTCTGCTCATCATGAGGAGGTGAGGGAACTGTGGGGACAGAGTTTGGCAGTCATGTTTCCATCCTTTCCTGCCTCACTTTCATCCTCAGCTGTTGGCTGACCTTGATCTCTGGAGCAGTCTGTCTTTGATGCAGCTTGGTGGAATTCTCCTGTGTCCTCGGACACAGGAGGATTGAGTCTTACCTTGATTGTGTGCTTGAGGAATCATCTTTCAAATCTGTGTGGTTTGTTCTTATTAGCCTAAGCAAATACTATGGAAAGGTTAGCTTAGGACAGATAAAAACTCACAAGAACATTATTTAATTTCTCTGTTCTCTCTGTTTCTCTTCCAGGGAGGTACATACTTTGCAAAGGTCACTAGCATAAGAAACCCAAATTGCTGTTACGTGTCCTTTCTTATTACCTCTTCAATAGTAGGTGTACCACAAAATGTTACCCAGTTTGTGTAAAAGGAAAAAGGTCTTGGCACATACTGAAATACTAGAAATACCCCTCAGTGCATCTCCCAAATGGGCAGCACCAGCAGCATAGTTATCCTGCAGCATAACATCTCTAATACATCTGTGACTTTGTTGGACCATGATGGCTATGTGGAAGTTTCAGCCTGAGAACCTTGGGAAAGCCATACATATGTAGAAGTTCTGTCACATAAACTGTCCAGTTGTCCAGTGTGGACAACATTGACTGCATGAGGCTCTGACTCAGAGCAGGGAAGTCTAATTTAGATGTGTTTTATGATCACCATTACTCATTGCTCTGCATTTCCTGATATTAACTTATAGAACACAGCCTGCAGTCTAATTCTTGTAAAACATCCCTGAGCAGAGGGATTTGGATGTTCTCTTTTCTTGAAATACAGTTTAACCACTGCAGACTGTACTGTTGAATTATGCAAAAGGAAGGCCAAAAAGAGACAATAATAATGTAGAATGAGGCTAGAATGCCAAAATAAAATAATTTTCTTGAAAAGCAGTGTCCCATATAATATTATAAGCTATTTTTCAGTAGAAAACTGAAAGAAAAAAAAAGGAAAGCCCTGAAATAAAAGAAACCAATTATATATTTCTACTGAAAACCAACATATGACCCAGAAGATACCTACATTTCTATTTATTAGAAGTCATCTCCAAGTTTTAGTTGGGAGTTTTCTTTAATGAAACCTTAAGCTCTGACAAATGGTAAAGCTGAACTTTTCTGTGAACTAGCTTGCCTTCAGAAAGCAACATGAGGGCAAAAGATAGTATATGATATGAATAGAGCTAAAAGATACAATAAAACCCTCTTATTTTTATTACATCTGCTATACTGGTAAGTAACTTACTGTAGATAGGAAAGTGACAGTCTCCCACAGTAGAATAAACATTAAATTGATGTCACTTAACAATTCATGACCTCATTTCATGTGATGTAGAAATCTGTACATAAACTCAAAATACAAATTACCTCCCTTGGATAAGTTGCAAAGAAAAACCATTATGAGGAAATCCTTCCTAAAGGAGAAAAACATGGGCTTTGATAACATGGGAATTCACAATATTCTATAGGAAATCTAATATTTTTTCCCCAGATGTTTCAGAACTCTTTAAATGTATGGCACTGACATTTCTCTCTCCATTGATCTTACCAGACTCTTTTTTTATTACTCCATAGAGGTAGTTTTCACTTAGTATGCACATAATTCCTATATATTTTACAGGATTTATGCACATGCATCAAGGATAGAATAGATATCCTTGATCTTATGTCTACATATTCCTAGCAGAGAGACTTTAAAAACAGGTGGAGGATAAACTTTGCTAGCTCTGTAGTTTATTCTCTGAATCCTAAGTGTGCTAAGTGCAAAGACATTTACAGGAGGAAAAGAAAAGAGAAACAGAAAAGGAAAAGCAAGACATCTTAATATCTTACAAGTAAGAATGAGATATTAAAAGATATCAGTTGTTAACAGTATAAAACCCAGTTCCAAAACATTATTTTTTTTCCTGAGAAGTAAAAACTTTCAAGTATTTTTGGTTTTGAAATTTTCAGACACCTTTTCATAGTGTGATTTTCTAATGGTTTTGGTCAAACAATATATATTCTTTCACTAATATCAAGTTAAAGTGAGAATGTAGCACTTTTCCACTTATTGTACAAAATATAAACAAAAAGTAGAAGAAAACCCAATGTACTGAAAGGCTGATAATCTGCACTCAAGGAACATTGATAATTCAGAACAACAAGTAATAGAGTATATGGCAGTTCTACGTGTTATAAGGTCTCAGGTATGTAACATTACTAGCAAAAAAATTTGAAATCTTTTTTTAATATAAATGGATAATGTGTAAAAAAATCATAAAATGCTATTACTTATTACTATATTGTAGTAATAAGTACATTTTGGCTGGTTCATGGCCAAAAGAACAAAGACCATAAAACAAAAACCTCAAAGAGACAAATAACTGTTCATGCGTGTGTCTGTAGAATCTTACCCAACGTGGTCAAGTAACAGTTACAATAGCTGCATTTATAGTAATATTAGAAGATGAATGGAGATCTAAGATGAAATCTAGCACTAAAAATTCCTGCCAAACAAGCAATTTCTAAGAAACATTCCCGTTAAGGCAGTTTTTGTGAGGTTGTCTCTTGCTTTCTTTCATTACAGAGAATATGGCCACCCATTTTCCCCAAAAACTGACAGAAGTAACCTACCCTTTTTGTTCATGCTTCATTTCATTCACAGGTAATCAAACACTGTCTGATGTCTGAGGTACTAGGCAAACAATCTAATCACTGCTGGTATTAAGAAAGAAAGGGTGAAAGGAATTTAATTTAAAATTATGAATGCATATGCTTTACTTTTTGAATTTGAACTCCTAGAAATTCTACCACATGCTGTTTTACAGTGACTGTGCATTGACTTACATTATGTACATGACAATCAGGGTATTAACCTGCCATTTCTTCCAAATGTCACAGTCACAGACAGTCACAGTCTAACAAGCCTTTGTCACTAAAGAAACAGAACTTGAAGAATATCACATACGTAATTAATAGACACAATTTGTTACTCAAAAATTTACTATTTACAGTGATTGATTAGGATAACTGTATGTTTACTTTCATGACTTTGACATCTGTGACTAAGCAAATGGTTGTATTGACTACTTTGCCTCATGGTCTAAGCTTCTAGTTTGTCTTGAGTTGGGGAGGATTTGCTCAAAGTTAAATAAAATTTGAAACTGCAAGTTATTTATTTTCATGCTAATACTGTATTTTTCTTCCTCTTTTATCTACACTTTACTTCCATCAGTGAGGAAGAGTTAATTTTTATTTCTATTAATGACTGCCAGATCTTGCAATTTAGAGACAAGGCTGCAGAATAACCCAAATTAATGACTGTCAGGTATCATATTTAAAACAATTTGAAAAGTCTACAAATACAGTTATCTGTTGCTATCATCTGTTCTTGAAAAATGTTTTACAAAAGCCACAGAGCTAGCTGACCCTGAAAGCTGACATCTTCAATATTAAATGTTACCAGTTCAATGGCTGAAGAAAGTGAGGGATGCTCTTTACTAGTGCTTTGACTTTACAGGGGAAAGCTAAGCTGAATGAGCTAGGAAAGCTGCTATTGGACAGTGAAATTCTTCTTGTCAAACAATTAAATTGTGATCAAGTTTCATTGAAGAATATGAGGTCATGTCCTCATTAATTCATTAATCTCTTCCTACTTGCCATTTAACCCTATTTCTTGAGAAGAGCATTTCTGAAGCAACAAAACTATTTTGCCTATGTGATCTCTATGGAATCCCTAAAACAATATGTTAGATTTGGACAGGGAGCCCAGTCAGTAAAGGGCTGAAGTATGTAACATTATTAACAAAATCATAAAGTTTTATTTCATATAAATAAATTGTGTGTAAAAAAATAATCATAAAATCACAGTTTCTTTGAAAGTACACAATTTTTGTGGTTTTGGGTTTTTTTCCCACCTGTCAGCATAAGGAGCTTGATTACAATCAGGAAAGGCCAGACTAGAAGCTGTTAACTTGATGGTCATAATAATCCTCTTCCTTCATTCCTGCTTTTTCCTGTATGGGTAGACTAAGGGGGGAACAATTTTAACAAAGGCTTTTAAGTTTACCTATTCATTTTCATAATAACTGATCAACATGAACAACAGGAAATGAAAATCCAAGTCCAACGGGAACCTTTGTTGAAAGTACAATTCTCAGGTTCTTTAGTCTAACACATTTTAATGCAGAAGAAAAGGAATCATTAGAACTTCAAGGGTGGGTTTTGTAATAATCGAGAGAAGTGTTTCTCTCTGTGAAGTATAACCATTTTAGGGAAAGACTTGCAGAATTACATTAGTTTTAAGTAACCTCCAGGAGGAAATCTAGACAGTTCAGGGTGTTTAAAAGTTTACTTTGGAATTAGTAGTTATTTCAGGCAGATAATCTTCTGTAGAATACAAAACCAATTTAAAATCACTATATATCATATTTTATCTAATAAGCAAGCATACAAATAAATGAGCTGAGTTTTTCAGCATTTCAGAGCATGTGATATGTGAATATGCAATACACAAAAAGGTGAAAGTTACAAATTTTGTGTGAAATTTGTCAAAAGCCTCTCCAGTTTTGAAGCAAGTTATTTTTATCAAAATAAAAATAAATATTTTATTTTCTATTAATATGTAATATGTTTTACAGTGTTCTTTTAATTGGCTTGCTGCAGGCTGCCAGGTAGCGAGGGAGCCTAAGAACTTGTAATGGAAAGGGATTATAAATGAGATATTACTTGAGTTTTCTAAGAAAAAGCTTACAGATTGAAAAATGTTCTTTACCACATTTTTACTAAAATAGGGAGCAATCATCCTTTCCAAACACTCCAGAGTAGTATGATCTATGTGTCTTATTTTATTTTACAACAGGGCATAATTACTTTGTCAGTGGCTTCCAAACACCTAATTATTTGCAGAACCATTTATTTTCAGAATATCTAAAATCAAAGCTGTGTTTAAACTTATGTCTTGGAGATTCATCATGCTTGGATAGATAAGCAATAAAGAGAACTCTAAGGTGAGTATAATTTTGAGACTCTGAAATGTATAGCTATGATTTATAATTGTCTTTTCTGTGTGTCACCCAAAGGGAGAAATTATTAGATAAAAGGGTACTGTAAAGTGGTTAATGTGATTGGATTTTCAATGAACTTGAGAAAAAATGTCTACATTTTTAGGTTTGTGGTAGGATCAATGACAGCTAAGGTTATTCTATTTAGTTAGCTATATCCCTTTTCAAAATTAAATCTAAATTTCACACTTTGTGGGAAAAAATCCCCTCTTCTAGGATGTTTCCAGGTGTTCTTGTGGTCTCTTGCAAGGGTTTACAGATGAAAAACTAATAGAAGTAGAACAGAAAGACTTTAAGCTATTTTACAGCACTAGATATAGTAGGTCACTCAAATTGATATCATCATCTACTTTGGTAACACTCCACAGAGAATAGTCAAATTCTAGCAGAAATACAAGCCAAGGTAGACATAAACCAATCATACCAGCAATCTCATATTACAATTTATAAATATTCCTCAGTACATTAATAATCAGCCCAAAAAAAAAAAAAACCAAAAAAAACCCCAAAAAACCCAGAAAAAGGCAGCAAAACCCAACCAAAAAAATCCTCCAAACCAACAATCACGTAATAGCATTTGATATAAATTACTTACACATACATGTTCCTCTGCAAGTTTTGATCGTACTGAAGATAGTGCAGCAAAAGGATGGAAACTGGAAATTTAAATTTTAATTTCTCTAGAGCTTCAAAGTTAGCTATAAGTACTACATTTCTAATGATTTCATCTTTATCTTTGCTGTTATTTGTTAAATTCCTTGCAAATAGATGTAAATTTGAGAAGAAATCATGAAGATTTTTTTTTTCCAGGGAAAATATTTCTGTAAATATTTAAAAGAAAATATCTAGGTTTTCAGTTTAGCCTTGTGATAAACAGTAACAATTTTTCATTTAGAGTCATGTTAGATAGAATAAAAGGCAACCAGTTTTCCATACCATGTCAAGGAGCACTCTCTATAAAGCATCAGAGAGCTACTCTCTTCCTCTTGTTGTCACTTGCTCTCTTGGGAGGAAGTCTTCCTATGCACAGCAAAGAAGCAGATGAAGACAAAAAGTTCTTTGGGATAGAAGAAACTGAAATTTGTTGCAATTCAGAATTCAGTAAAACTGGGAATAAACTCTTGAGAAGAAACATAGAATGGTTTGGGTTGGAAAGGACCTTAAAGACTGTTTAGTTCCAATCCCCCTGTCATGGGCAGGGACACCCTCCCCTAGACGAGGTTGCCCAAAGCCTCGTCCTGGCCTTGCACCCTGCCAGGGATGGGGCACCCACAGCTTCTCTGGGCAACCTGTTCTGGTGCCTCACAGAACCACCCTCACGGTAATCATACATAAAAGAACCTGGTTGGAAAGACTTATGTACAAAATCTATTCTTTTTCTGCTTCACCTTGAGCTTTCTTTCCATAGGTACTTAAAGGTGAGCTCCTTCAAAGCATTACTCATGCCTTTTACTGTTCTTGTAAAACCTATATTTTGCAGGTAAGAGCTTTTCTCTCTGCAACACCTACTGTTTAATAAAAGGAAAAATGGTAGGCTGAGCTATTTCTACATGCTTTTTCCAAATGTCAAGACCCATTTTAATAGTATCCAGAACTAAAATGTTTTGTGTTTCCTTGTCTCCAGTGTACTTTTTTCTTCTATTTTTTATTTATTTTGTAGTTAGACAAGTTTTATCTTTTTCTGCTAAAGCTACTGTCCCAGTTTGAGTACCCAGACATGTATTAGCAGTCATACTCCAAAAAGCCAGAAGAGAATATTTCATACAGAAAAAACCAGTGCCTTTTCAATCTTAGGCTAAATATTATCCAATCAACTTTTAGATGTTTACATGTGAGCAAATAAGATTAATATTTTAATATATTTTAATATGTTCAAGAAAGTATACTATAAAGGTAAAGTTCAGAATCCTCTGGCTTAAGAAGTCACAAATTTTAGCTATATAAATGTATACCTGATTTTCTTTTTGTATCTGTCAGAGTGTAGAAAAGACAGGAAATTTTCCCGAGTTCATTATTCTATAGAGAAAAATGATGAAAGTCAAGTTAACATAAATACTGTTTTTCCAAGTATGTAATTTACTAGTATGCTAATTTTTCTGAGAATTTTGTGTGAAGGAGTTAAAAAGAAAGTGGGGATTTACAATGGGGAAAGTGGGAACTGTCTGAATTGCCTCTAGAAGCAGTGTTAGAAGATATAAACAAAAGATTACTACAGCAGAACTATTTCTTCTTTGTTAGAAGCCCAGGAGAATTAAGTTTTCTTAAGGAAAAAGATCAAGTTAGTCATTAAGCCCTCAATTACCAATAGTATATTAGAAACAGAGTAAAGATAGAATCGGATGATTAATTTTTAAAGTTTTTATAGAATCAATAAAAGGACAAAGAAAGTTTAAGTTTTATGAGATTAGGATTGGCTTGGCTCATTAGAGGTAACTGATGGTACTGGCAGGACTGCTTTAAATCGTCCCTGGTTGCAGCTACAGCGAGTTGATACAGCTGTGCCAAACAGGACAAGCCTGTTCCTTGCTGAGCTCCATTAAATCCATACGGTCAGTCAGAGAGCCTTCAGCTGCAGATGTACCACTGCTCCTGGTCTCAATCAATGTTAGGGCTACCTTCAAGCTGTCTGCTCATGGCACCAGCGCTAGCAGTTTTCATAAAACTAATATTATCAAAAATAGTGTCATATAGACAGGAGGTTGCCAAGTTGGATAAACTTTGAGTGTGATCAAACTCAGAGGAAAGGCTTCACTCTGAGAGAGAGTGGGCAGGTGGAGGAGATTTGTTTTTACATGTTTTTTCCTAGCTAAACAATATAATTTATTTCCGTTAAGATACTGGTGATAATAGTATATATGCTGATAAAAATTACACTGGCCAAAAAATTCCCATTTTCTTAAAGCAAATGCGGGGGGGGGAAAAAGCAGAACCCCTTCCAAGTTCTGGAAATTCTTGGATCCCACTGTCAAAAAAAGTATTAGACATTTCATAGTCTCCATCCTGCTGGCACCTTCTGTACTGTCAAAGACACTTTTGATGCCACAACTGCCAGAAGAATAGGTAAGCCTAGAGTCAAGGTTATGCATTTAGGAATCCATGATGGTAATATATCACCTCTTATGTTCTTTTAGTATAATTTAGTATAATTTTAATAGTTTCTATTTCTGGAACTCAAACTCAGAATTCAGAGTAGCAATAAACTTTAAAAAGTCAACATTTACCTTCTTGATATCAAAGAAGAAAATCATTTAGAATATGAAGCTCCATGAAAATGGGATTAGTTGGGAGTTAGCCTAAGTCTTAGGTCTTGAAAACAGATGGAAAAGAGACTGAAGTCCTTACTGGCACTAAGTTTTTAAAATCCAATAAATATCCTCAAGGACTTTGTTTTATAATAAATTTTGCAGAAAATACTGTTCTTTATAGTGAACTGCATTTTGGGGTGAGGTGTTTCAATTTTATAACAGAGTTGTATTTTAAAGGACATTCATATCCACAGTAAAAGACCTAGATTATTTTGCCTTTTTCAAAAGGGGTTGAATGTGCATTAATACTCCATGACCTTATATGAAGTTATGGACAATTACTTCTTATAGCTAAATGGGGAAAAAGTCATATAAATAGAATCATAGAGTCATATGATTGCTTGGATAGGAGTGACCCTAAAGATCATCCATTTCCAACATCCCAGCCTTGAGCACAGACACCTTTCACTAGAACAGGTTGCTATGGCCCTATCACATCTGGTCCTTTGATATATTCAGTTTTAGGGGTTTTGGCAACACATTACCAAAAATGGAACATGAAACCAAACCAAAACCATTAATATCTATACATTTTTCTTATCTAGTTAACTCAATATTTATTGTGATCATGATATCCATTACACATACACTTAAGAAATACTTACTTAAGGAATATAAACTTTCTAACTTCTTTCTTAAAAGAAGTTAGAAAGTTCCATAATTCATATTGGGTTAAAAGAAGATGAATTGCAACTAAAAACAAAGTGTAATTCATTTTATTGCCAAGGATATTTTCACTTAATACATTATATCCTTAGCTATATGAAAAGCAGAGTATCTTTATTAAATAACTTTACGAACACTCATCATAACTTTGCCAAATGTCTGTCTTTTCTATTACTTAACAAAAAATATTTCTGCATATTCAAAAATATAATTGTAACAAAGATTTAAAAAAATATATAATTGATTCTATGATTTCACACAAAACTTATCCATTTCATTTCTCAGGAATTCAAATACACAATTTTTGAAGCTGCACTTGTCAACTGCAGGTAAATGTCCACCGTAGTAATTTTAGCTGTCTAGATAATATTCCTCTTGTTCCACACAGAGTTATGTCAAGCAAGCAGTGACAAGTAAAAAAAAAGCTCAATCCAAATGCACTTATTTCTCCATAACTGTACAGTTATGATAAATATATATATTCTTCCATGCAATAGCACTTCAGAGAAACCAGTTTTTAAATTAACTACTCAGAAAGAGTACTGTCTTGATCTCATTCCTTTCCGCATAAGTATTAGGATGCAAACTTAATTCCACAACCACAGCAGTCCTGTACATCAAAAGGCTAGTGCTCGGTTAATAGTGATTTTACTGATTTTTGTCTTTTTTCAGTTTGCAAGTCTTAGGTCTTTTTACTCTCTACGCTGTTGAATCAAGCTCAAAAAAAACCCCAAAACTTCATTTCCAACTGACTGCTTTTCTGAGATGGAGTAACACAATGATCTTAATTTTCTAGATGAGTCAGAAGGTAGAGAAGGCACAGGTCTTTTACTATCTTCTAAAATAAAGGAATTTAAGTATTATTTTATTTCAGCATTTGCTGTCAAAATATCTTTAAGGACATAGGCATAAGAGATTAGGTTAAAAGTCATGTTAAGGATCCATATTGCAGAGGACTTAGTAAAAGGCTAAGCAATGATTCAATCTAGACAGCTGTAAGCATACACAATTTCCAGATGCCCAGCTAGGCAAACAGTTCTGTGAACTGCAGAAAACAAATGATGATGTACAGAAGTCTTTCCCCAGGATAATATGCAGGTGTAGAATACATCTAACACTGATTGGAGTTTTGCTGGTTTCCTTCTCAAACCCTACTTGGTCCATACAATATGACATTTCTTTCAGTCTTCTAACTCATATTCTAAACAGTAAGCCCATAAGATTAACCCTGTTTTTTTGGTTTTTTTTTTCAAATCCTAGGCCCAAAATGTAGGTCTTTTACAGCTTCACAGTGCCTGGAAAATAGAAATGGTTTTCTTAAATTATACAGTTTTCAGGAAAAAAAAAAAAAGAACCAATTTTGGTGAATCTTTCCCCAGGAACATTTAACACAAGGGGCACCATCTCACATAAGATGTTTGATGAAAAATGTTTTATAAGCATTATATAAGCATTTATGCTACAGGCCCTAAGTGATCACAAGAATACCAGCACTGTCCAGCATCAACACAACTGAAAGGGAGACTTAAAGGGAGCTTTAGATACTGACATAGTAACTTCAAAGATTTATGCAAATATTCAAAATAATTTGACTCAGAATCAAGAAGTTTGGAAAAGTGTTCTGAATGTGACATTCAGGAGGGAACTCAGAAAGAAATTCCATTGCCTAATGTGGAATAATTCCTTTTGTATGAGAGTGTGAAGGTCACTGTGACAGAAAGCTTTATAGCACAGTATTAGGCACATAATGTGTAACAATGCATGCAAAATCCTACCCTTCTTCACATGATTTCTGATTTAGTTCTTTGGTATTAAATTTACATCTGTGATAAGTAAAAAATATTTAATAACATTCACAACAAGAGCACTGTATATAATGAAACAAGGTTTTGTCCAGAAATTCAAGACCTGCATTGCAACAGAAACAGCAATCAGTTACTTTGCATTTAAACAAGTAATTATTAGGGAAAGGAGAGGACATTTTCATATTGTTATGTTATGTCAGGTATTTTAAAATTATTCCCACAGAGCTAGTCAAAAGGTTTGGACACATAGAGTCTTCAGAAAACCTAAGTGCAACTGCAATGAGATCAAAATTAAATCAGGTTTTAAAAATTAGTGATCCTCTTGTCCAGCTGACCATTTATTTACAATTATATTTCTATCATTCTTGTCTCCAAATCAAATTTGTCAGTGCCAAAGCTGGGCAAATGTTCACAGGTTATTACAATTGGATGAGACAACCTTATTTGAGGCACCCAAATTTAGGGAATATCAATGTACTCTAAAATATATATTTCAATCAAGATATTTATATGTGTCTGTATATTATATATATATATATACACATTACCTGTATTGTAATATATATTGTATACATATTGCATCTATATAGTATACAAAGTATTCATATCATATGCAATATATAGTGCATGAAATTATGTATATTTAAACATTGCATATATAATTCTGAAGGATATGCTGCCAAAAAAAAAGTTTAAAACTACATATAAAACAAGTTTTGCAGAAGAAATTGTGCTGGTTTTATGTGGGGTAGAGTTAACACAGACATAGATGTTATCAGGACCTAAAAATGCTGGTTAATTTCACTGCCAAGATAATCTACTCTTTCTAGAGTTTCCTGTCAAGTATTTATAAATACTCTGTATTTCTATGTCCTCTGTATTTATATGTGTTGCTATAACAACTCAGCAGAACCAGAGGTCCCACTCACCTGTAAGACTTTTTGTTTAATAGTAGGATAAGGTGAACAAAAGATAAGGACCTTTAATAGCTCTGAGTACTATCTCAAGCAACAACTACCTATACAAGAAAATTACTCTTATTTCTATTTCCAGTGTAAAAATTTATGTGCAACCAATTTTCACCTGATTTCACTTACTCCACTTGTGATGTTTAATTTAACTAGATATTCTCTCTTTTAAATTATGTATAGCAAATATGGTCACACAGGTTGATCTTGATAGATGAAACAAACCATAGTCACCAAATAAACTTGTTTACCACAGATTTTACTTTTATGAATTCAAAATAACCTGATTTTACATTTTATGCTAATCAGCTTAATCCAGTTTAAGTTCTCAAAATCTTCTAGTCTGAATAGACAATGCTAATCAACACCTACATCTAAGAATGCCACAAACTTGAACACGGAGGAAGCAATTTACTTTTTTGCTATATACTGCTGAAATATGTGGTTTTAAAGTTCCAGTTTTTATTCCCAGCTTCTTTTAGTTTTTTCACATTTCAAAAATTATTTAATGAAAATAAGATGCACATTTATCCTGCCTTATTTGCCCTTGACTTGGTTCTTCAAGTAGAACATTTCTTGTGCTTTGGTCTCTACCACTAAAGCATTTGTATAATTCTGTGGTTTTTTTAGTCTTCCCAGAGTGTCTGTGTGGTACCATTCAGTTCTTCCACATTTTTAAAGAGTGGGAAGATAGCACTTATTATTTTTCTAAAGAGCATAAAACAAAACCACTGCTTCTTTTTGTAAGTGCACATTAAATGGAATCTATGTCAGAAGATGAGCCAACAAATAAAACTCTTCAGGTTTCAAAAGAGCTAGAAGAGGAATATATATTCTCAGTTCTCTTCCCAGCTACATTTTATTTTATATAATGAATTCAAAATACAAAGAAACATAAAATTAAATTAGCAGACCTTTAAATGTACTGTAGCCATTTATTGATATTTCCTTGAATTACCTTATTAGAATGGCTTCAAGTTCAGTTCTCAGGCCATACCAGACTTCTCTGTGTTGAAAACAAACAAACAAAACGTTCCCTTTCTTATATGTTGTATTTTAATTGTTTATCGAACCAGTCACACTGGAAACACATAATAATAACTTTTTAAAATAAGTTCTTAATGCTGTTATTTCCTTATTAAAAGGCAAGAGTTTTGAAAGAAGGAAAAAAACCTTAATACATTAGAAAGAGCACTCCTATAATATGGGCAGCAGCAGCAACATGTAGATTGTCTACATGCTATGCATAAATAATTAAAAACCTAAAATGGCCTTTAAATAGCTAAATCCCTGCTGCAGAAAATATCAGTAGATGAAATTGTTCCCACATGCTATGTTAATGAGATTCACCTGTTAAGCAAATCCAACTGATTAATACCTGCTGGTTTTGAACAGAAACACCTCTGATGATTAGCACAGCTCCTTTTTGTTCCTTAAAATTACCTTAAGGTGCTGATATTGTAAGTCTTGAGGAGAGCTAGGAGCTTCCAAAAATGTGGTGCATGCAGTCTTTTGAATAAATTTTTAATCAAAAGATGAAGGGGAGAAAGCCCTTCATTTTTTTTTTACCGTCTTCAGTAGAATCCTTATAGCATTTCATCAGTATAGAGAGTTTGAAGATATGCTGCTTAATGCATTTACCATGCTGTCAGAATGATCTAGTTCACTTTTCCTCCCCGGCATTCAGCTGTACACTAGGCATTACAGACATTTTCCTTAGTTTCTAAGCCAGATCTTTTCCAGACACATACAGGTGTCTGAGGGAAATCTAAGGGTAATTTTCAACAGAGGGGATGCTATATCAGTGAGATGCATGGAAAGACTGCATCCTGCAGAACACACTTCTTTTTCCTCTTGGGCAGTGCATTATTCCAGCAGGTAAAAGTACTTTATAGTAACAAGTGAGTAGATAGGAAAGCAGGGCAGGGATTGGTGGATTAGTGGCAAATCCTCTTATCTGCTAAGCAGAGCAAAGCAATGATGCTACTTCCATTAACAGGAAGCATTCTAATTGCAAACACAAGCTATTTTATCATGCTGATGTTCCTGTGCACACAGGCATACAGTTTGAATATCCAATTTTGCCTCATTTTTATAGCACTGTATAATCATCTCAATACAACTTGAGCTGAGGCATGAACAGGTAGGATATTTATTTTGGCCTACGGAAAAAGGTTCTAATTTTTGTGAATAGATGTAAAATTCATTTGTTTTGGAGGTAGACCAAATTTACAAAATTAAAAATTCTGAGCCACTGCAAACATTTGCTTAGAGGATGCCTAGAGGGATTGAAATTATCTTTATCTTATAGTTGCAGCTCTCTTACACTGTTAAATTTAATGAAAACTTAATTTAACTAATTTGTATATAACAATACATTCATTATGAGGTACCTGGCTTTCTATTTTTTAATTTTCTTTTCCTGACAATTGGTCAGAGAACTCTGTGTGGAAAAACTGCCACATGCTGACTTCTGTTTTCTGTCTATACTCAGAATCTTTACTGTCATAGCTTTTAAGTTCCTGGAGTTAAAAACAATTAAAAAATAAAAATAAATAAAAATTGCAAAAGTAGCTCCAGTATATTCATTTTCCCAAAATTTTCATCTACCTTGCACTTTGTGTTGTAAAGAGTCTGTTAAACCATGGCAACTACAATCAACAGATAGTGAAGGAAAAGTAGGAGTTTCCCTTATCCTATTATTTCTATGATAACGGAAATCTTGTTGTGTTTATACAACAATAAAGTCAACTTCTTTTCTTTGTCATATCTAAAAGATTAGTTTTTAGGTAGTAATGTTTCCCTTTCCTTCCTTAGCAGATGGTCTGTTTTTCACTTAGTATTCATTATTTTTGGTCAGTACAGCATGCTCACAAAGGAAATTATGATCTTCATACAGGTAAAGAAAAATTTAGGTCTGCATAAAAGCATGGTAATCTCCAACATTCACCAGTTCTTGGGACTTGAATGTAGACAGAGCATGTTTTCTGTTTGTTCCAGGGTTACTTCTATTTTTATTGTTTAATTCCCTTCATAGGAACATAACATTCCCAATCATCTGTAGTAACTTCCCAGCAGCATTAGAGGACCAAATACACTCACAGATATGAAATATCTGGTCTTACAGGACCAAATACCCTCACAGTTTTCATACAAAAACAAGATTGCACATGCAGTTTTATGACAATGTAAATATAATATACGCTGCACTGCATTTGCATGATGTTCTTTCACATCTGTTCTTAGTTGTCGGCTATATGCAGAATTACAGAATAATTGGCCTGAATTCTATCAAATAGACAGAAATGCAGCATTGAAGATCTTGACTGCACATATTCAATCCCTGATGAAAACCAAGAGACTGGAAGATCTGTTCCGTGCACATTTCCTGCGCAAAGGGACTTGTCCATATTATTGGTCCTATTCATTCTGGTTTTCATAGCATGTTAGTTTTCATTACATGTTAGTTTTGTGATTGTTTCAGGAAGAAGGAGTTTTCAAACAAGGAGTTCAAGTTATGCCTTCAAGAGCTAGATGGCAACTTGCATGAACTGTGCCTAGAAAAGAAATAAAAATGTAGGACCTAAAAAGAGGTTAAAGCAGAAAGGTTTGGCTGGTTGATTGGTTGAAATTGTGTCACAGGATTTAGGAACTCACATATCCTGTCAGGCAACATCTGAGGAGAAATGAGAGAGAATCAGTCACTTTTGTTCTTTCTTCAGTCCAAATTGCTGAGTCCCCAGTCCATTATCCTGATTCTGCACAGATGTTCCAAGACAATTAGAGAGCCACACAGCTCTACAGCATTTTTTTGTCTGGTAAAGAAATTGTGAAGAAGGACTGAGAGTGGAATTGTGGATTCAGGTTTCCATCTGACTTAACATGCCAGCCTACAGTGCTGCAATATCTGAAAGATCTACACCCCCTGTCCTTCTATATCCCTGTCAAGAGTAAGCAAACACCATAAAAGTGATCAATTTCCATCTGCAAGCCTTTCCCCTTGAAGCAATGCAACCATTGTGCCTGTCTATGAAACACACAATCTGCATTCGAAGTTTTTGGGCAAATTGGAATTTTACTGTTTTTCAGCTTAACAAAATCGATGTCTGTGTATTGAGGACAGTTTATATTTTCATCAATAAGAAACTGCAGCTGTGGAACAGAAGCTGTCACAAGGCATTGACCTGCTGCAACAGCACAAGTAAAGTTTGTATCAAACTGTTATGAACACACATCAAGATAATGGGAATATGAGTGCAGACAGAATGACTGCTCAGGGAAATTTCTTTTAAATTTACAGTCTAATGTGTGCCATTATTCAGCATTCTAAACAGAGGATAAGGAACATAACCAAAAAAATCTGAACAATTGTTTTGAACTAATTTTTTTGTTGTCAGAAAGCATTATCTCATTTGTCTCCAGCAATAATTTCAATAATTTAAAAAATATTTCCTGTATATCAAGTCACTATTTATCCATGCCACGTAGCAGAATGCAGTATTCTCATGAGTCTTTGGTCTATAAACTTAATGTATAGAACCACCTATGAGTTGTGTATGGGACCTGAGGAATCCTATCCAGCTCATGTGTGGATGGACAAGTACAGACCAGTATGCACATCTATACAATATATGTGTACATACATATTGTATGTACACACATATATATTCTCAATAATGGAGCTCCACCCTCCTCAGCCAAACAGGGGACGAGGATGAGTAAATTGGTGCTTTCTGGGTTTGCAGGAGTGTCTTGTGTATCTGCCTGTAATCTCTGTGGCCAGTTAAGCATATACATGTTTATTTATGTGTGCTCTATCTGTGTGCGTGTGTGCAGGAATATATCTTCAGCCTTGCTACTGGTGAACCTGGGGACATGGAACTGTGGCAAACTCATCTCTCTCATTCTGTCAATCTGGTATGATGTATTTTCCACAAACAGTTAATTAAATAGAAATATGATTAATCTTTTATCAACACACAGGGGCATCTATTGTATCAGAGAGAGTCTGAGCTATACAGGAAGTATCTGTTGGCAATGGCTATATCAATAGCTTTTCATTCCCATTATCCCTGCAATTAGAGAGAAACATTAGCTTCAGTGTGGAAAGCCTGGCTTCTTCCAAATAATATCTGTATGATAATGAAATTCATAAGTTCTTTGTAATTTTGCTCGCTCTGGTGATTTTAATATGCCATTGTGACAATTTTAGGTAGTTTGAATAAATAAATATTTGTGTAGAATACATAGTCAAAACAATTTTCGTTTCATGGTTGCAAGGTAGATTATGAATGCACTAAATTCCAACACAATTTTGTTCTTCCTAGTTGAATTTTTATGACTGCAATATTTTTGTTTTGATTATTTTTTTTTTTCCTCACAGACACATGGAATACTCTTCACCATAGTTGGATGCAGTTGACTCTTTATTTTACAGATAAAATTCATTAATTACCTTTCTGTTGAAACTTTTTAAATGATGGTGCCTGTGATTTTGCTGTAAAATTCAGTCTGATCCACCAAAACCAAGTCAACATTTTTTCACCATCTGATAATGATGTATGTCTTACTGATCTTCTATGTGTTAAATAACTTGAGAATGTTAAAGAAGCTTTAGATTTCTAAATAGATGGGTTTTCATTACTGGCCACACAAAGCATGATCTCCTGTCTTTAATTCATTATGTCAGTACTGCTCTTAGTCCTTGAAATATCTCTGCTGTACAGCTTGAACAAAGCCAACACAAGCATTTTAAATAATGTCTATTTTCTACTTCACAACTTTGAACAGATTGAAAAAAGAAGATATTCTAAGTCTTTTTAGCAGAAGAATATACTGTTGTTTTGGCTGAACACTCTAACACTTCAAAGCCTCTCTAACACTTCAAAGCTTCTGCACAACCACTTTTCAAAATGGTTCAATGCTTTTATAGACTTTTTAACACAAGAGCAGTGAGCATGTGTTATAGACAACTTCCCATTTTATTAAAAAAAAAAATCACATAAAAAAATACCAGGAGCCCTTCTGCTCTTTAGAAGACACTGACTCACTGTTAAAGTGTCTAGAACAGCTCTTCAAGCAAACAATGGAGTGAACAAATGGAGGGAAAATGCACCCAGCTACTCTATAAGCATCTCACACAGTACACAGCCACTCAGTGTTGAGAGGTGAGGGACACAGCCTTGCATAGGTAGACTTGGGTATTTAAGGCTGAGGAGAAAGTTGATGCTTCTTGCTGATAGTTCTCTCATATGAAGCAAAATTCAAATATTCATGAGATTTCATTTCAAAAGTTTCAAAAAGAGAAGAAAAAATTGAGTTAGTTAAGCAATAGAAATATATCTATAGACCCTCATTTGCCAAGAGAACATGGAAGCAAGGTCATTAATGGAAACACAAGTATAAGAATGGCGCAATTTCCAATGCTCAGCTGAGCCCATGAGGTGAGAAAATTGGCAAGAAAGGACTGTAAGTGGGGAATTAGTTTCCTCTTCTATACCTTCCACTGTAGTTAGGAATGTAGCTTTTACTTTTCAATCAAATTATATGTTCTGATATTTAAAAGCCCATTCCAGTGACTAGAATATAATTTGTGGGATTATTCTTTTTAAAATTCCCCCCTGAATGTGTCCAAAAGGGGGATCTATTTTTTACATGCTGTTAGACTATGAGACGTATTAAATCACCCTTTATTTCATGTAAATGTTAACCTGGTTAACATATACATTAAATCATCCTTTATTTTATGTATACGTTAACTGGTTAACCTCCAGTTTCAAGGAGAAGAGTGCCCTTCTTAAAATGGTGACTGGTAAACTTTCACCATATGAGGTGACTGATAGTTATAGTTATAAATAGTTATAAATATGTGTATCAGGAAGAATCTGTAAATTACTGTAATTTTTCATGTCCATGAATGCCTATACCTACCTAAAAGAATTCTAGAGGCTTTTGATCTTCATAATTTCTAGGTTTCTCTATCCTTTGGTATTATAATAACATCCATTTTAATAAATTATCACTCTTCCCCAAATCCTCAATAAACAGATTTCAAAATAATACAAATTGACCTTAATTCTATAAATATACATAAGAAAAAAAAAGCAGAAGTCCAACCACCAAGAAAATGCCACCTGGAAGTGGGCCTAGCCCTAAATATGCTCTCTTTTAAGGCAAGATTGCTGTATCTTATTACCTAATTAGAAACTCACTGGTGCTGAGCCACAAGAGTCGAGATGAGAAAAGTATTCTTCATTGCAAATGCAAATGCTAGACTTAGTTTGCAGATGCAAATCTTTTGACGCTTTGAGTAAAGCCTTTTTAGTGGTCCTGGCAGGAGAAGGCAAAAAAAACCCCTCAAATGTATGAATAAATTAAACAGACAGAGCAGAAAGAAGAAAAAAAAAATAAACAGGAAACAAAGAAACTATGAGGAAAGCAGAGTACTGACACCAGTTTTGATACCATTTTTAAAGCTATAATACCTTTTACCTGAAATCTTTACAGTTGTCCTGATTTTCAGTCATATTTGCATACACCATTGCAGAGTTTAGTCATTGTCCTCCAGATTCTGCAACTGACAATCTCAACCATAAATCAAATAGATCCAATCTTACCATGACAATTCTATCAAGTAGAACAGCAAAAGGTTCTTTTTTTTTGTTTCTCTCCTTGATTTATGACAATATGATAAGACTTCATGTCAATAAAGTTTTTCTATTTCTGTTAGAAAATACTGTACACATTTTCCCAAATTAAAAAAGGGAACAGAAGTTGGAAGCTCTCTGTCAGCAGGAAGCCAAGGAAACACCCTGATTTTTTTAACCTATTTAGATGGTTTGGCTATTGATGCCAAATGTGACTGTGCTGCTTAAGAGTAAATTGAATACATCCCCATGCCCAAAATTCTACAAACATGTAGGTGGGGGGTGGGGACAGAATTGTGAACAGCATTCTAGTACTCTTGTGGGCTTCAAGGAGGGAATGTCTTTTACAGACATTAATGGAAGCTAAAAGAGGGTTTCAGAAAGAATAATCTTCAATTTAATATAAGTTTTCCATTAGCATGCGAAAATTGGCATGAAACTATTAATGTACATTTTTAGCAATTGAAATACCATAAACCCACAGCTTTTCTCCTAGCAGCAATGATTTTCAACCTCTGAGTTATAAAACACACATTTGAATCTCTAAATGGCATATCTCATGGTGGAAAGTGGGTATTACCAGGCTTAATTGGTTGATCTAAATGAAAATAAATATAAATGTCAAGGTTTCCTTTTGGGAAGGATCACGGATACAAATTGTGCCACTTACTCTGTTCACTTATGGTTACTCAACTTGAGTGAGTAGAGGTGTTTTCACTAAGTCTTACTGTAAGAGGCTTTTAGGACTACTCCAAATCTATCAGTTGATGCTTCAAGATGGGATATAAGGGCTCATCTGACAGCTTCTGGTGTGAAAGCATCATCTCTGCCATTAAATATTTCACACTTGCACTGGATGTTCAGAGAGATGTGCTTATAGCTTTTATCAGAGTAGCTCATTCACTGATGTTTCTTTCACGTACAGTACTGTCAAATGCTGTCCAGTCAAAATTAGACCTTTCTCAGTTTCATGCACCAATAATATAAATGTGTGTAGTTTGGGTCTTTTACCATCTCCTTTAAGTTGCTAGGTGTATTAAAATTTTCATTCAGCTGTTGAGTGATGACGCACATCCATACAGGACCAGTGTTTTCTAATGCACACAGGTACTGAAAATAATTTCTCCTGTGGTACAGCCTGCTTGTCAGTTACAGCACTGCTGTTACAAAAAAATGCAGAAATATTTTATAATTTGAAAAATGCTGAATTTTTATTCTGGTACTACATGTTTAAATCTGAAGGGCTTAATTAGGTACAGATTTCTCTTAAAACCATGAAAAAGGAGAAAAATATATATATATGAGAACAAACAATTATTTAAAGGCATTTTCTCATGTTACACTGAGGAAATTTATACCTTCATGGGATACAGGACAGTCATTAAAGATCCACATTAAGAGTTTTATGCTGCTGAGTTTTCTATTTAATATGGCTGTATATTGTGATTTATATAGAATTGGAACACCTATATCTTCTCTTTTGTGAACTTCTGGATTGCTGCCCTACCATTTGCCCAAATAAGTTTATTTCAGAATGCTGATTAAAAAATCAATTTCCCAGTCCACAACTTTGCTCACTATGTGAGTTCTTTTGCTTTACACCACTGATTTCTCTTTACCTGCTACATTGGTCATTTGCTGTCCTCCCTGGTGCACCCCATTTTATCCCATCTCTCTTGTTCATAGCCATGCTGCTAACTCCTGCCTTGCTCATTGCATTTGCCAAACTTATTATCCAGTTCTTAAGCTTCAAAGAAGAATTCTCCTGCTTTCTCTCTGACTGCCCTTTGCTTGGGAAGATTTCTCTGAAAATCTGAACTAAAGTAGAATGTTTTTATGTATCAGAAACAGCTTAAAACTTTTCTCTTTCTATGATGTCTTTGAGAAGCATAAACTAACATAAATTATTACACTAAATTTGACCTGTTAGCCATTTTAAGGGATTTATTTAAAAGACTTTTACAGGACTTAAATATTTTTAATCAATATTTAATTTTAAGTTGTTAAACAATAGGTTCCTAAGTAAGATGACAGTTCACAAAATAAATGTCAACAATATCGGAGTTTTTCAACACCAAGAGTGACATGAATATGGAACAAATCCTTTTGCATGCCTGCTCTTTTCTATTTCTCACTATTTATTATAGTGGAAAATATTACATCAAGAATTTGAGCAGATATTAAGAAATGAAGTGTTACTGGGTAAAGATGTATTTGTATTTGTGAAACTGCTGATTATATCCTCAGCTCATTGCTGAGGATATAAAAACAAAAGCAGGTAAGTATATAATCTTTGGTTTATGAATTATCCTTTCATCCTGGAAGCCTAAAATTTTGAACAAATAGATCCAAAATAGATTGATTTGCACAGAATCTGAGTAACCATATGACCTCAAAAACAATTGCAGTGAAAAAAAAGCTTGAAAAATTTTGCTTAGAAATAAGACTAACTCCCACTAAATAGTAATAGGGCAGGTTTTAAAAAACATTGAGACCAATATGTCTCTGTGCTACCAATCCAAAAGATTTTTCTTCTGTGAAGTCACACTGGCCCCCAAGATTGGAGCTAAGGCAGTATAAAGGCTTTACCATTTTCTTTGAAGTCACTACAGAGTAAGGAAAAAACAGGTCACATTTACTTCACACGTCGAAGAAACACTTCACATTTCTGGTTTTTAAGAGAAAATGTTCCCAATGGCATTTTGTCAAAGGTATAACGATTAACACATTATTTAAAAATCTTATCATAGCTATTATAAAAAATAATTAAGCATGCAATCTTTAACTTGCAAAACGAAAACATCATGTGAACAGGAGTCAGAGACATTATCATGACAAAGACAAGCCCTTCTTAATAAATCTAATAAGCAATGCACAAAAATTTCATTAACTAATAGAAAAGTTACAAAGCTATTTTACAGATTTTTTTATATTTAAAATGCATAAATATATACATGTATCCGAATTCATCTAATAGAGAACTGATAGAGTTACAATCCTTTTGTATATGCTTTCAGTTTGGTAAACTCACCTCCTAATTTTACATTTATTTCATGTTTCTTGCTTTCTCTGTTTTATGGGGTTTCCCTATATTGTAATGCAGACAATTAATGTATATTTATTACAATTCATGGCATTTCTTTTTGAATTAGCCATTAGGTGCACAATGTCTTTGTACCTAATGTAGTGCAAAAGGATTTAACTGTCTTAAAAACTAACAAAATTCTGTGAACACAAGGACAATTAATAAGAAGGTAGAGATTTTAGAGGAAGTGTGAACATAAAATTTTATAAAATCTTTTTAAATCTACTATATGATTGTCTAGCAATAGGGTGTGGTTGGTTGGTTAGTTATGACTGAAGAATTGCTTTCATCTAGAAACAATAAATTACTGCATTCAACTATAAGAGAGAGAACATCTGAGATACCAGTGATTTGAAGTGATTTCCTCTGATTTCCTCTATAACACACACAAAGCTGTAGCTTGGGCAATAACCTAGACTACTGCCTGGCTGTTGCCATTACCCATCACCTGATTCAGTATAAGAAAATCAGAGAATAATGTATCTTGTTAATTGTGTAATGAATTAAGTAGAACAAGTATCTTACTGACTGTAAGTATATTATTTCACTGAAGTTCAGTCTTAATTGGCCACATCATCAGTTTACTGTAACAAAGACATATGCATTATTTATGGTAGCTGCACTACCACTAAAATTCAGTGAGACTTTACACTGACAGGAATAATACCATGCATAATACCACTTCTCCACTCATATCAGTGGAACCTCATTGCTGCTGGTAGATGGAAAGAAATGAGAAGACAGTGGAGACTAAAATTGCCAAATATTTTTGTAGTTACATCATGTCATATTTAATCTAGAATCTTTGTATTCTCAAACCCGTGAAAGCCTTTAAGAATTCCAAATAATCAAAGAAAGAATTTAGGGTTTTGTCAAGACATGGAAGAACTCACATACCCTTCCCCAGAAAGCTTTACTAAGCTCTGGGTCCCCTTCAATTTGCAGATATACAGTCAAATTAGACTCATGACAGACATAAACTAATCCAATCTGATTAAAAAAAGACTATATCAAATGTACATCATGAAACATTCATGAAACAATGCCCTCCCTATGCTTCCCCTGGGCTACCCAGATTCCAAGAACCCTTGGCAGTCACCAGGGCTGTCAGCCTCTGCCTGAGAAATGTTTTAGGAGTGCTGTTCTCCAGCTCCCCACAGCCCAGTCCTGCCTCGCAAGGGGTCCATGTCCGTCCTCAATCTCAGTCCATCCTCAAGAAGGATGCCATCCAGCACCTGGGGCTGGGATCCCCCATCTGCCCTGCTCCTCACTGAGCAGTTGTGGTGCTGGGCTCTGGGCTCCTACCCCTGAGGCAGGCATGAACCGTCAGGATGCTCTGATGGTGCCTTCAGTCTTGTGTCATGCTGAACAAAAATGCAGTCTGGGAGATAAACACTCCCAAATTACTGTGGATAGAGATACAAAGTTGTGGCAGGTTACACAGGAGACCATTACAACCTTACAGATATATTATGTTACACCTCCATTGCACATATTTCTCTTTCTCTTCATAGTGTGAATTTTCCTCAGAACCACAGAAGATAATGAGCAGTCCCCAGACACAGGTCCAAGGAGAGGCTCCTTTCAGGGACTGTGGTCTCCTTAGAATCCAAGGCTTATTTTATGACAAGAAAGACAAAAATACTATATATATACTCAATAACAAAGTGAATAAAGAACAATTTGCAATTTTATTGTGATTCAACAATTCATTGTAGATCCTGTGGTTTCCTTCAGCCATTATCACACCATTGGAAGAACAAGCAATTTCATCTTCACTAGAACTTAGGACTGGAAGATAATTCTTTGTTATGGATACCTACATTACTTTTTCTGATTTATTTAATGCTTATTGACTTGGATTGCCTTTCCTACTGAAAGCAAGACCTACATAATAAAGTTCACCGATCTTTCCAAACTCATGAGTGCTGGGAGCCAAGATTTCTCCTTATAAGTCTCCAGAAAAAGGCAAGAAAAGAGATTTTTTTTTTCTTTCTTATCAAATAGCTGCCTGATATTTTTTTCTAAAAGTAAGAATATTTTCCAGAGCAATTAAATATACAAATAGTCTCTGATCCAAAAAAAATCCAGATATAGGTGAGGTAATTACAAGCTAAATGTTTAGCAATGGGCTACATTTCTAATGAGTAAGTGTTGGTTTGGTGTAATCATGGAAATATGAACTCTGCTCTTCAGTGATTGTTTCAATTTTATAAGTCATGATGAAATTTGTTACACGTATTTTCAAAATCATATTTTACATTTAGGAAATTATGTTATTTAAGCCCTTTGAGAAAGTGTAATATTTTAATAGATAACAGTGCAGCAGTGCATACTGCACAGTGTGGTGGGATGGCAATTGAAAGAAATGCCACTATTGTTACTCCATGCCAATGTCATGCTTTACCAAATTAGAAGTAGCATTTTCTGAACTTTCTACTACCTGGAGCATTATTAAAACTTTTTTCATTACGATAGAAATCACCCAGCCAAGGGGAAAACAGAGCTTGGCAGCTGGTAAGAGAGTACCCCTTGTGTTCCCCCCCGCCAGCAGAGCACAGGTAATACTCTTTTTTCAACCTCACAATGATTATGAGAAAGATAAAGAGAGACTCAATCCCTTTGACAAGAAATGGCTAGGAAGCATGAAGATTAAGAAATGCTGTCAGAAATAAAACACCAGGTGTCGAGGTTTTCGTGGGTCTTGGGTCTTCCAAGAGAGGAGAGCAGTTGTTTGTTGTAGTAAAGTTTTTTATTGCACCAGTCTTGAAGGCAAGGAGTTCAGACTATTAAAGTCTGTGCTAAAAGCTTTCTGGCATAAAGTCCTGATGTTTCAAGCAGAGCAGCAGCAGCAGCTCCTGCAGTTTCTTTTTCTTCTTCCTCCATCCCTTGCACCTCAATACAGGGGGTTTTTATTCATAAATCATCCAATCAGCTAAAAGCACAATTCTAAAACATTCTTTCTACACCAATCTAAGCTTGATTTTAATGTGCAAAAGTACTACAAAAGTAGTTTCAGTTCTTATCAAAAAACTGTGTATATAATATTATCTATTTATGCAAATATACCATCTGTTTTCTTACTTAAAATTTACATATATGTTTATCTATTTACATCAATAGTTCTATCTATTTACTCATATACTTCTGCCTGTTCTAAAAATGCAAGCAAAGTTCTGCTATGTTTTTGTTATGTCTAGAGCTAAGTTAAACCTGTGAAAAATAACACTACTGAACTTTAAACTAGGCTTTAGGGCCTTTTCTAGTTAACACAGTCTCTTAAGGCACTTAAGATATATTTGTATTTAGTTAAAACTAAAACTTACATTTCTGTTTCATGTCTGTGTGGCTTAATATATTTCAGCTTCTCTAAAGGCTCTAAATCAAACCCTGCATTTATTTTTCTCTCTGAGGAGCTCAGAGAGGCTTCTCTTCCATGCATTCCTACAACCAGGGAGTCCTTTCAGACGAGGGTAAAAGAAACCAAGAAATAGGGAATAGGTCCTGCGAATCATCTTGAGGAAGATAAAACACACACAGCTGAGACTGCCAAACTGCTCCACTTTCTTCAGAGTGAAAGCAGCTTGCCATGCAACAACTGGAGAAACAAAGGCTCACTGGAACCACGTTCTTATAGCCCCAGTCAAAAAACGAGCACAGCTAACAAAAATCTACCATTAAAAATGCCTGAGAGGCTTTCCATCAGTTCTTGCAACAATGCTTGTGAAAATTATATAGGAGACTCCAAGAACTGAAGGGCTGAAAAAGCATATTTACAATCACATCTTTCTAGTATCAAAAAAGGACAGATGTTTTAAATATTAAAATGGATATACCTTATTAAAACCTTATATATGTAGCATTAGCTGTGATAGAAAAAATTATAAATATATTTACATATATATTTATATGTATATAGTTCATATCAATGTATTTTATGTGCATATATGCATTAATGATGAGATTGTTGAATCAATCTTCAGGTGCTTTGTGAAGAGGATTTTAATTGTACAAGGTATTAAACAGACACATTGGATTCTACACAGAAAAGCTGGAAACTAAAATTACAGAGACAATGAAAGGTTTAGACCTGACATACCTCTGATGAGATAGCAGAGATTAACACTTTTATAAGTTTGCAATACTTATAGAACAGTTTGGGACTTTTTTTTTCATATAACTGAATATCTAAGAGCAAAAAATTGCAAAGTTGTAGTAGTGAAAATATATAGAATGCATGCAAAAAACCAGAAGTAATTCCTCCATTAAAATGGAATACTTTCTAGTCAGAGTATTTTCAAATAAAGGACTTTTTGAAAGTGACTTATGAAAGACATCAATAGATTAGGTGTCCACAATTTACATTACATCATATTGCATAAACACATGTAATTTAACAGATAAATCCCACCCTCAGTTTGGGTGGCAGTAGAGGTACAATCTGTGACTTTAGAAAAAAAAAGAATGAAATAATGAGTTTTTAAAGAAAGATTATGGGGAGAGACAAGATAAAGTTATCTCATTTGCAGAGTGGTCCTCAGTTGCTAATTGGGGATTCAGCAAAGTCTCTCTCTCCTGGGCAGAAAGAGTATGAGTCTTTCAGAGCAGTGAATGCAGAACCCTGCTTGAAAAAATCCACAAGTTAGAAATGGGACAAGGCCTTTGCCAGACGCATACTCAAAAAAGAGTTATAAAAAAGGACAAGACTTGACATTGAAATTTTACCCTGAACTTCATAAAGATTATAATAGCAACAGAATGAAAATGTAATGTGTTAAAATATGGTTTGAATAGATGGTTTTTCTCACCATTTTACAGCGGGAGTTTTCATAATGCATTAATTATCTCTGACTCCAGCATATGACTTGGAGAAGATGCCTTAAGATGTAAGTGTACTTCCTTTACCTTAGCTTTTTATATGCTTTTTATAATTCTTTACATGCATTTCTGGGATCTTCAATTTTGTAGAATTGCTTACCTTCTCTAGTAATTAAAGGATCATATGCCCTCCCTAGGCATTTATATAACCTATAATTTATGGACCTATATAACAGAGTAAGAGAAGACTTTACAGTCTCCAAGTCCTAATGTCAGAGGGTCAGACTCTTTCCAGCTTCCATTGACAAGAGAGAACTTTCTTTAAGCAGTTGATCTGACAAAATATTTCTTAAAAGTTAGATGCAGAAGTCTCAATTTCCATCTATAATGTCTCATTTTCCCAAAGTTTAATGTTTCAATTTTGCCAGCAAGAGGCTTATTTAATTTGTATTTTTTGGTCTTTCTTCTTTCATTTCCTACAAGTTATCTGGAAGATTTGACTTAATCTTATTAATTATTAAAAAAAATAAATAAATACTTTTAGAAAGCCTCTCCCCTGTAACACTGTGTACCTCTGGCAATACTGAAGGTAAATTCTTCTGTTCACTATAGAACTTTTACTGGCCAGAAATGCAATACTACCAAGTTGATACAGCAATATCTATAACTCTGAGGATAAATATTTAATCGTGAATAAGAAACACATCTTATATAGAAAACAGAATAACTTTATCTATTTTGCCCAACGTAATAAATACTGCCAATTCCAAAAAATTAGCAATACCACTGCTGTGGACATTGTGATATGAACCCTTTTTATTAGGAGTACAAATTACTCCCCCTTGTATTAATTTTCTAACAGCTGAACAGCATGGCTCAGCTAGTAGAGGTCAAAAAATATTGTAAGTTTCCTCAAGATGTATTTACATACATCAAAAAACTCAATAAGTATTTCTTTTCTATGATAAGAAGTATGCATTACTGTTTGCAATTCTTGCATTTTCATAAGAGAAAAAGTAATTTAATCTTTTTCTTCTGCAAAAGTTTTAGTCTGCCTTGCATTTTTCAACTCGTGTTTATGAAAAAGGTCTTGTAGCTATATCATGCCACCTTTTTAACACTGACATATGTATATACATCATGATTTTTTTTTTTTCTGGCAAAATGTAAAAAAACCTTAAACTGTGACAACACCCCAAATTTCTCCTTATTGTAATGAAATTATACTTAGATTTATTTTTTCATATTGTAGACAAGGACTAAGGCCAGTAACTTATACTTGCCCAGGAAAGGGAAAATGTAAAGAACAGGCTTAATTTTAGAAAGTACACATTAATTTTCCTCACACCTCCCCTACAGTGAAGTTGAAATGTTACCACATTGTGCTGTAGTCACTTTGCCAGAAGAAATTAAAGCTGACCCTGGAGAGAAAGAGAACAAATATTTTGTGGAGGTTCTATGAAGCCTCCCAGATAAAAGGAAGCAGTTACTGAAAGTACTTTTTTCTTTTTGATGGTAACTTGTATAAAGAACCTTGAAAAAAGAGCAAGAATCACCAGTAAATTCTGAAAGACTCTGCTGCAGCTCTCTACAGTTTTCCTCATTAGAAGAATGAAGAAAAATGAGTGCAGTTACGTGAGAGGCAAGCCTTTATGTATCAGATGTTTGCATTCCATCTGAAGGGGATATCTTCCCTAAAAATACAGAAAGATCAGGAAGTAAAGTATTCCTTGAGGAGAAACTCTGAAGCCTCAGCAGAAATCACATAAACATCAGTCACTCTGCATCATTTTTAGAGGCTATTGGTCAATTAGGGGCAAAAAGGAAATGTCAAAGATTTGCCTTTTTATAGATGCATCCCATGACACTCTTCTGTCTTCTGCAAGGACTATGACTTCAAAAATATTGTAGGCCATATAGCTACCAATACTCATATGGGAAACAGACAATTAGCTAAGAAAGCTGCTCTCATAGTTGAATTTGGGAAGGTGAATATTTTTAAGTTGTGTTTATCTAATGACCTCAACTAAAAATGCTTCATATCCCATCAGATGTACATGAAGAAAGTGGTAGGGGTGGGGGTGGGGGGTTCCCTTTTCAGAAGTGGTGAGGGAAAAATGAATGAATGGATAACAGGAAAGATGATTTGGACATACAATTTAAACCTGCCATGAAGAAAGTCAGAAATTCTATTTATATCTCCTGATCTCCCAGCCTGGGAGAAGGGAAATGAAGAATGTTGTAGCCTCCCTCTAGCACCTTGACAGTAAAAAAAAATTACCTAACAAATTAATAGTTTAAAAATACCTCTGCTCATAAAATAGCAACATTTTACTGATCTGTACCTTACAAATTTCACCAGAATCAGGGAACAAAGGGAACTGAAGAGAAGAATGTTGGCCCCTTATGCTGCTACTTTGCAAGTAAAAGCAGTCATGATAATAGATCATCCCTGTTTGGTAACAACACAGATGGAGGGTCAGGGCATGTGAACAAAACTATAACAAATACACTGAGTACAAGTCCCTCGGTTTCTACTGTATGGTTTTTCAGCTCTTTTTCTGTATAACTAAAAACATCTCTAAAATTAATTGTGAGCTAGATAAATCAATGCTCATCATCCTTCTGCTGAGATTCTGTGAAATAAAGAACAGGATTTCATAGATATTAACAATGTATGCATACTGACACTGAATGAATGATGTATAGAAAATAATTCAGAAGTAGAATCAAAAAATTACAGAATGGTTGAACAAGAGACCTCTGGAGATCATAGAGTTCAAACACCCTGCTCAGGTAGGGTTACTTAGAACCCCTTGTTAATGATTTTCAGACAGCTTTTGAATATCCTCAAAGAGGGAGGTTTTCCGACTTCTCTGCAAAACCTGTGCCAGTACTCAGTCATCCTCCCAGTAAAATAGTGCTTGATAATCATAGAATCACAGAATGACCTGGGTTGGAATAGATCTTAAAGACCACCAGTTGCAATCCCCCTGCCTTGGGCAGGAGCACCTTCCACTAGACTGGGTTGCTCAAAGCTCCATGCAACGTGGCCTTGAACACTTCCAAAAAGGGGACCTACAAAACTTCTCTTGGCAACACAGTCAATGTTCAAAGTGACTCTCCCATTTCTCAGTTTGTGCCCATTGCCTCTTTTCCTGTCACTGGACGCCACTGAAAAGGGTTTGGCTGAGCCTTCTTTGCAACCTCTCTTCAGACATTTGCACATGTTGATGAGATTCCTCTTGAGCCTTCTCTTCTCTAAGAGGAGCAGTTCCAATTGTCTTCAGCCTTTCCCAAAGGAAAGATGCTCCTGTCCTTCATTGATCTTCACATCCCTGTTCTGGATTCTTTCCAGTATCAATAGTACAGACTGTTTTTCTGAACTTGTGGTTTAGTATTCCCTTGCATTTGCTTGTTGAATTTCTGCAGGTTACACTAGAGTTTCCTTAACTTTATGTGGATTTGGTGGATTGTTCTGAAATATTGCTGTAAGTAGCAAGGCTCCCATGGGCATCCATCCATTCTGTTTGCAAAATCCATGGCACTTTTTATTATTTTATCTGTTCATTTCACTCTGCGCTGCCGTAGGCTCTGAAAATGTAACTAAGCCTTGCTCTGTCAAGCAACAAGAATATTCACACTGGGCAGCTAAGAGCAGGAAATTCTGAAAAAACATTTCCCTACACCATAATTTTATCTAGAGAATGAAGACCTATTTTCAGCTCTATATTGAATTGGTCAACAAACTAGTCTCTGGTGCTTAAAATAGGTCCAACAGCCTCTATAGCAGTATACCACAAGGCTAAAATAAAGAGAAATTTTTCCTAAAATCTTTTGTAACAATCGCCAGTTGCAATCTGTTTTACATAATCAAAGAGATGAATTTTTATTCAGAAAGCATTTTAGATCCCTCCAAAACCCAGTCACAGAAATTGACAAAATAGACAAAGAAATAAAAAAAAATTGCCCCTGCTATAAAAAATTAGATACTTGCCTTTGATCCAAGTCAGTGATGATAAAAAACCACACCGAAATGGTCTGAAGTCGGCAACAAGTAGGAGGAAACATCAAGTGACTGTTGGCTGTTTGTGGGAGATGTGATAACATGAGGTGATAAAACCTGTGACTCAATGAGCTCTGCAGAACATGCATAAACCTCAGAAAAGTGGATTATGGGAAAAGAAAGTGAACAATAAAATCAAAAGGGAGACCTGATTTAACAAAATTGAATACCAGAATAGCAAAAGAAACACCATGAGAAATCAGACACCCCTATGCCATCCCTCAAATCTGATCAACCCTCATTTAACCACTGCTTTGCTTCTCTGCAGCAGGTGTAGCACCAATTTGACATGTACGTATTCTGTAGCTCTCAACAATAAAATCACGATAAAATAATTTATAGTGTGAAGCACCAGAGCTAGACAGAATTGCTATTCACACTCTTTGTAGGGGCTCTCTTGTCTACTGTCTGTAACAACAATTATTACAGACTACCCACTACAAGCTAAACTGGAGTTCCATAATTACTTTTGTACAAAAATACGATGCCCATTTCAAATGTTTTTAATTTTATGATTGCGATGGTCTAGATGAATTTTTTCCATCTGTAAAGTATTCATGTAGGACATGTGATACATCCAGTGGAAGGGGAAGGAAAAAAGGTAGAGCATTAAAGGCAACAAATATTACAGCAAGGATTATTTTAAGAAGTGAAAGCTGCTTACCCCTCTCCCTATTTAACTTTTTCAGCTGGTGTCTCCATTTACATTCAAAGAGCACAAAAACACAAAAGCATGAAAATTTGCACAAATCATTACAATCAGCTCTTCTGAACACACAATTTTTGTATTCTCATGATACTTGATGTTTAAACAGCTGCTGTTTTTGCAGGCAGACCCAGTTGCTGCCATATATCTTGCATGGAATTGCATAGACATGCAAGTTTTTATGAAAGTATAAAAAGATAAAATCAATTTAATGCTTAAATTATGAGTTTCCAAAGGATCAGGACTCACAAGAGCAGAAAAACTCCCTTAAAAATGACGACTGTCAAAACAATACATACATCAAGAAAATTTATAGCCTGGACAGACCAGAGTATAAACCAGGAAAAATAACCATAAAACCTGCAACAGTTTTGTCCTCCTAAACATTCAACTTATTTCATAACTAAATCTACAAAGTAGGAAAAATGAATACACATGATTCTATATTGAGCATTTTCAAGAAAGGAACACAGTCAGTGTTTGCAGTCAGTTACTACCTTACATCCTCTTGCATAGCTAAGATGCAAGCACATATGCCATATTTTATCACACTTTTTCTTCCTTGAAATGATATAGATTCCTTAGAAAACCTGGCAATGTCCTAGAAAAACTTGCTTTTAATTTAAAGTGTGCTTACAGGTAAGTCAAATTCACAGGAATGCGCCTATTTGACCCTCAGTGATTTTGAAGACATTTTTACATTATCTTCAATCTTCAGAATGGACACAAGAGGGAATGGTAATTAATTTTTCTTTCCCAAGGTCCAGCTGGTCAAAATAAAGCTGCATGATCTAAGACAAAAAGAGTTGACTTAGGACTTCCTACTATAATTTTTACCTCAAAATTTCTATGAATAATACAGTTTAATCATGAAGAATTAAGTGCATGCTGCTGTAGTGATTATGTTTTAGCAGAAGTTATAGCCTCTATCCTGTCTACACAGGCTAGTTTATATTTCTCCATTTCTGGGATTCTTAGTTTTCTGTTTTTCAGAAGGCAAAAAACACAGCCAAATTTCAACCATCTTGAGCACAAAAAAATGGCCTTCAGTCAAGAGAGGCTTATCTAAAAGAATCATGCCCCAGTCACTTAGAATCAAGAGACAGTGGTCAAGTACTTGCTGTTCCAGAAGAATCCCCTCTGTAATAGCTTCCAATGTATTGTCATTACTGAAAGACATGAAAAATAGAAAAATTATATAGCAATCAGCATTATATAGTTTCTAAAAAGACATAATGTGCTACAAAAACAAGAAATCAGAAGCAGCCCTTACAAATACAGGTCTTATGTTCCTACAGTACAAAAGCAGCAGTGTGAATGAAGGATGTAATACATATATGGTAATTAAACATGAGAAAATTGAGGTGTTGTCTATATTGACATGAGCCAGAAACAATCAACAGTACCGAGGACACATACAGTTAGTTTTTTCCTACCTAGATATTCCAGTCTGTAATTTTTTTTTCTGAGGGACAGAACTGTCACAGTAAAATTATTAAAGAAAATTGTGGTCATTCTTTTCCTCAGCAGATTACATCATAAAACAAAATTTGGCATTAATAAAATGTATTTCACAAATGATCAATATATATATCCCAAAAATATTTGTCAATTGCTGCATTTCAATGTAATTATCTCTTTAAACAGAGATGAAAAACAGAATGTAGGCATCACAATCTACTTCATCACAATAATGAAATATTATTCCAAGGGATGCTTCATAATATTCCACCAATCAACCTAACCCTCCCAAAAAACTGATTTTTTTTTTGGTGATCCAGGTTATAAATTTAAATGTCTGAAATTCAATCATTTGGAGCCTTGCTGTTGAAACATCAAAAAAAAAAATTATTTCAGATCACTTATTGAGTCATTTGACAATGGTGCTTGTTACTGTCACTTCAGGACACATGGCATTTGTAATCAGCTCACCGTGTGGGGCTTAAAATAAGTAGCTATTATTTATCTCAGATGTATTTCTGACATCTTTCCCTATTAAACTTTTCTCCTGAATATCTGTATAGAATATATTCCCTACAGTTATAATTCCATATCCTAAGTGTAAGATAAGATTTAGAAAAAACAAAAATGACAAATTATGTTCCTGGGTATCCAAAGATCCTTGGTCATCCATACAGCCATTATCTCTTCCAAGTGACAAGATCATTCAAAAATAAAAAGCTCTCTGTAGATAAAATTTTCACAGATCTGTAAATGCCCTTTAATTTGGAACAGAAATCCTGTCTTTCTCCCTGCCACTTTATTTCATCTCTGGTTTTTTTATTCCTCCTGGGTGAAGTTACTGGGAAACAACAAATTTCACTGATCTTGCTGGACATTTTGTAAGAAACTCAAACTGTTTTCTGGATTCACAGAAAATAGTGTTTTCCAGCACAGGGGAAGCACAAGGATCTAGTGTGAAGCCAGTACTGGGTACAGTATTAAGCCTAGAGTGTTACAAGTGAGAGAGCAGTCATTTCTGTCCTTGTTTATTGCTTTTATTCTGAGTGTAGAACCTCATGCATAGCTCAGAGATAAAGAAATCAACAGCAAATATTTACATCATCAGTTCTTCTGCACAGTAACTACTGAAATAGACATAGCTTAGTCTGAATATTTCATGCAGGAAAGAATGACTTAGCAATCCATTACTTCACTCTGCCACTGAGCTACCTGCAGTCCTCATTTTACCTCATCTCATAGTTTGATGAAAAATGCCACACAGCCTGGTCATAAAACAAAAGCCAGATTGCAAACAAATTATAAAGAGAAAGTAAGTCATGTAACTATTTTATAAAATCATGCAACATGATTTTCAATTAGATTTTATTCCTGAATATGTCCTCAACAGATATAAAGTTATTTTATCAGCTGTAGGTCTTTAGGATTTTCCAAATTCTTAGAATATACTGAGAAGTAAGAAAGAAGGCACAGCATTCTATTAGCAAATTGTTTTCTATCCTCAGGGTGTTTTCTTCCAAAATAGAATCTATTTTACACTACTCTTTATTAAAAAGTAATTTTCTAGCATTGAGCTGACATATTTCTTCACAATTCTGCTCTACTAACAAAAGCTTCCATCTTTCTAATGATTTAAACACCTTGTAATTGGCCTAAGTCTGCACAATCAATGCATTCCCTCTGAGGTTAATGTAGTATATCCATTTAGTTCTTCAATTATAAACTAAAGGATAAGGAATCTCAATATACCTGTCAGCAATTCAAAATAGCTTGCAGGTTTATACAGATGTATGGAGCTCTTAAGAGAAATCAAGAGGTTTCTGCTTAAATTTATTGATAATTTGTGAGTGTATGCAAAGATTATATGTTTTAATTTTTCCACTGTTTTTCTTATATTAGATTTGCAATTTTCCAGCTGTTTATTAGAATTCTCATGAGCTCTCCCTAGTTCCCTTTTCAAAAATTTTTTGTTTTCCCTTTGGTCTGGTTCAATTATAATTTCATTTTTCATAGAAGAAAAAGACTAAATCAAACCAAAACAAAAACAAATAAATGAAAATAAGTAAACAAACCACAAAATCTCCCCAACACATGAAGCCAATTGTTTTTACAGTAGAACTTATTAACAATTATATATGACACTAATGGAAAGTGCCTTAAAGTAACAATCAAATGCTTCTGGTGCTAAGAATAATAAAAAGGTTATTCTCTGTGTTACATACAACCAAAAAAGGAATTTTGTGGTAATTTTCTTTCAACCCTGTCATGTGCAAATTGTTCACAACATTATTAATTATCTTTAAATTGTTTAGGTTATTTGCTGTGTGCTCTTCCTATTGGGAGGTCATCCTTTAAGCTTACCATCTTTATCTCTTTTCTTCCTTAATTTAAACATATTCAGGTCCATTTCATTAAATGTCCATATCTCAAGCTCTTCTTTTATTGAACAAACTTTCCTCTTTTCCATGCATTTATCTCTGCAGGTAACGGTCCAAAATCCCTCACACTTACTTTGTGCTACATCAAACAAGCCCCTAATTTTCCGGAAAAACTTGCTCACTTGCTTTACTTTCTATGACTGACTCACTCTCATGATTCAGGAAAGTACATGGCAAATATAAAGAAATATGTGGAAAATATAACATCAACCATGTTAAAAGTTATTGTCCGTATAATCTATCCATCACTGGTTCTTCTGTAGCCGAATCTGTGCATGGTCCACAGAGAAAATAGTTTTCATGACCCCTGTGGTTGAATCATAGGTTCAACTAAGTTCAAGCTATTCTTCATAACTTGTGCTAACTTGTGCTGACTTGTGCTATTAAAAGCTTGTCCAGGATTTAAGTATTTTGTCTCTTTGTGCATTACAGGCTTTCTGTTTTCAAAAGATACATATAAGCAACTTGTCACTCTGTGTATATTCTATGTGCTTCTTCATGTGCCTCCTCCACAAATTGTCTGAAGCTCTGTCATTTCTTATGGGCAGCATACAGATATCCAAGCCCATTCTGCAGGAGACTTCATAGGAGTATTTCATCAACTAGTGCTAAATGGTAAAGGACAGGCTAAAGAATCCTTTGCTGCTCTTTTATCAGTGCTTAGAAACATCATGAAAGCTAATTTATTTTTCATTCAGCAAAAGGCCTACAATGCCTAGTTTGCACTCTTGTATGTTAGCTAAAATAGTAGCCAATACAAAATTAGTAAATTCTTCTTTTAGTGTTCAAGGTTATGAATAATGGGAGCAGAACAAACTCAAAGGTGTGTGGCATGGTATTCCTCATGCTCCTTCCTCAACCAAGAACTTAACTTCAAGCTTTGTATTGAACTCTCAACACCTGGTAGTGCTCTGGGATACACCAATAAAAATACAGAACATAGTAGGTGGTGCCATGGGTACTCTGAACTAGCACAGTTGTCACAACAATTTCTGTGATCAGCAGTGCACAGGAAGAATAATGTCATCAGCATCATATCTGGCCACCCCTGGCATTTTCTCCAGCCATGAAGATCCAGGTATCCCCTTAGAGGGTAGGGCTCTTTCAGCATGATATTAAAAGCCTGGGTCCCCACCTCTGGCCCCTGGCCTATTTCAGGAAAAAGTTATCAGCATAGTCAAAGGAGGCATAAGAAACTACCTTTGTGACTTATAACAAAATTTGCAACACCACTCTTTCACGTTCTCTCCTTTATTGAATCTTCATGTAATGTAGAGAAGTAATACCCATAAATATAACAAAATAATTCAATATCTTGCTTGTAATCAGATAAATTACATACACTTCTCTCTCCTATGCAAAAATCCTGATATAAAATTAACCCACTCTCCTTTCAGTATGAGTTGTAACTGCTAACCTGAAAATTGTGTATGTGAAATATAGCAAAACCAGTAAAATAACTCAATTATCTTCTACATTTCACTGCTTCAAAAGTAGGGAAGTAATTTTTATATTGATTTTCTCAATAAATTGAGAGAATGCCTAAGAATTTCTATTTTAAAATTCTAATCTTGGAAATCTAATTTTTATATATGTATAGAAAAATAGAAAAATATTAAAATATATTAAAAACATTATCCCAAACGTGAAAAATTTCACTTTTGTTACATAGGGTCTCATTTTTCTTTAAAAGCTAATAGAATACATGAACCACAATGAAATCTGACAAAATTATTCCCTTGGAATGCATTATGACAGCTTAGGAAAAAAAGACATTGAAATAATATGGAAAATGTAGTTCATCATAGAGAGAGAAATACAAAATATAGAACTATAGCTTGATATGTTCAGAAAAATACTAAGTAAATAAAGCTTTCTTCTAAAAAGGTTAAAGGACAATACCTCCTTCTCTAGAGAAAAGAGTTTGTAGAATCTCAGTGCTCTAGAGAGCAAGGTGGCTTTTTATGATGTCTTCTTTTTTCTGAAATACTTTGTGCAATCTGGTCCTAAACATTTGAATGAGCAGAATTTTCTTAGCATTAAATATTTCAGTAGTTTATCCTTGTATTTCAAATAACTGTCAGGTTTGTAAATTCTGCTTGTTAAAAGGATCCTGAACCATGACTATGGATTATGGTTCAGAATTGAAAAAAGAAGTGCTTTCAAATGTACAGCTACTGTTATTGTTCTTAATTTTTTAATTAAGATGGAAATGAATGTAGATTTTGTAAGTTAACATTTTATTTCTCTTCTCATGCCTTCTCCACTCAGAACTCCCCCCCTTTCCCAAAACAGCCTGCTTACAACACACCCACTTTTCCTCACAAAGAAAAAGTATTTTCTTACACGCTTGGCAGGGTTTAAACCCATTTTTGATGGGTTGTGTTTGCATTTTATGTCCACATACAAAATTCTAGTATACTGACATAGTCATATTTTTCCTGTATGAGTAGTGAGCTATTTTATGAATGAATGGGAATTAAATCACCTTGCTAGAAATCTGTAGTGACATAAGCCACATGTATTCAGAATGCTTATAGTAACTGAAAAATATATTAGGCATCTGAAGCTTTTATAAGCTCAGAAATATAGAACTACTTTTTATAGAATTGAAAAAATGAAGAATACTTTTTTTAGAGGGTATTTAAGTTATTTTAAAGCTGAATTACTTTAGCATGTAAGTAAAAGTAAACCTGTAAGTAGAAGTAAACATGTAAGTGGAATGCAAACCATTTTAAATAGAAATTCAGCTTGGGTTGAAATCTAAAAGAAATAAAGGAATACCTCAGAAAAATGATGAGAGTGGACAGGAAGTGTTAAAAACTATATTGTCAAAATTGTTGAGAGAAAGAAAAAGGCATCATCATGAAGCTGAAGACTTGCAATTCTATTGAAATATGAACCAAAAAAACCCCAACGAACCCACACTTCACATCTCTGGATTGTGATTAAAAGAGAAATCATTATATATGGCCTAGTACCTTGGGTAGGTAAGTATTTAATACTTAATAAATTTCTCCTGAGGCCAGAGAACTCATGTAATAAGTAACAAATGGGCCAATACAGCATTTCAAGTCAGGAGTATTTTGTACTCACAAAATATTTTGATTGTTGCTCAAAATTTTAGGCTATCAGAGGTTGGATTTTTATTCCCTCTAGATTTCCTTCAGAAACACTAAGGATATTCCTTAAATTTTTTCCATCCCTCTGAGAAACAGAAGTCAGAGATATGTCTCTGAGAGAAGAGAAGAAAGCATTCATCTTCCAAGAATACAATGCCAGCGTTTAAATGAAAATGTAAAATAGAACAGGATTAGGAAAACTTGGCTGGAACTGTCAAGAGCTTCTGTATAAAATAAATTCATGAGGTAGAAGGACTGTTGTAGAAGCAACAGAGCTGAAGAACTTTGAGGTGGGTTGCGTTTTTTCTGGGTGAGCAGGAGCTGATTGGCTAGAGCTGGAGAAAGCTGAACTGACCTAAAAGGTGAGGGAAAAAAAAGATGGATTATAGGAAAAAGAGAATTCTCCTTTTTTTTTTTGAAAGATAAGGTCTTGGAAACTCTTTGTCAGAAACATTCAGGGAACATAAAACTCTACGTTAGTAAAGAGTGGATGAAGCTGGGGCAGAAGAAAGAGACCTCAGGACTCTGAGTCTCTTACTTCAGAGCACTCTGTACCTGAGTGTTGCTATTGAGATTGAGTGGGAGCTTGAGTAAATCCACAAAAACTGCCATATTTTTGGTAACCATTCCGTATCTCCTTGTAGGGGACTTCTGTAAAACCTGTGTTGATTTTTTTTCTTTTTCTTTTTCTTTTTCTCTGTATAAGAAAACTTCATTTTTGTTCAATAGGTTTGATTATAATTGCGGCAGAATCCAGGTTGATTTCTAAAAATCAGAATGCATTTATTTTTTCACTGCTAAATGCTAAATTTCCCATTATTAGCTCTGGTAGTGGTAGCTATGTTCTACACTTTTTAAATAACTCCTTTTAACTACAAATAAGATTTGAATGATACTTTAGCAACAGTTAAAGGGTACTTGAATGATACATAAATAATGTGCTCTAAAAGAATGAAGAGTGATTGGGGAATCAGTATGTCTCAAAGTAATGATTCATAGGGTAATCTTTCTCTAAATATTTCATTTAAACTCAAGAAAATTTGCAAACCATTCATTTGCACCTCTCTGACTCTTGGCTTCATCCTAAAAACTGTGTTATTGAGGCCCTTTACATTTACAATTTGTAACTGTCAGGTTCCCTGCATCTCTTTAGGCATTTCTTCTTGTTTTTCTGGGATTTTTGTTTTTTTGTTGTTGTTTAATTTTTTGTTTCTTAATGAAAATAGAAAAAAAAAAAGACATATTTCACTGGCAAAGACAAAGATTTTTGCAAAAGAAGCAATTCAAACTTAATGAATTAATTGTTCTAAGTCAGAAGTATGAATAAAAAGTGTAGAAGCTTGAATGAATTTATAGTTGAGCTTGGTGGAACATGAAGACAGCTGCAACTGGCTGCATTATTGATGAGAAACACAAAGCAGTTACACAGAACATTGAGTTAAAGAGAATAGAACATTGCTTTTCAACTTCATGTGCAGTCAGTTGTTAAATCTTCATTATCTAGGTGGATCTTGGGGAGTTATTTGAACTGGGATTACTTATGTTTATTGGGGCTTTCTCACTTGCTAACGACACTAGGTTTTGTTCAGCATGCCTTAACAAGACCTTTCTAAAACTTTTCCCTTTCTTTCCATTGCCTACCACTTCAAGATAGATTTGGAACTATAACTAAACCATTCATATTGGCTGGAAATAAAAAAAAAAAAAAAAAGGTTTCAGATTAATGCAGTCACCACTATATTATTATTTAAGTACCTAAAGCAATAAAGGTTAGGTCAAGCTACAGGGAATGTTGCTAGCCACACAATTAGATAACAAATGTAGGGTGGAGTTCAACCAGCTTCTCCATTACATTAAATAGCTAATGCTGCAATTGAATTAGGGCATTTTAGGGCATTTTAAGGAAAAATACTGGTAGATCTGGCAGCAATTTGGAAATATATAATATTTCCAAATAAGACATATCAATGGATAATAGCAACCTTAAAAATAAAAAAGAAAAGTTTTTAAAAGTTCAGGTTTAATATGTAAAGGTGCTAGGTTACGTTCTTATTCTTGCTGGCATAATGCAGACCTACTAATATAAAATGCTTTTAACAATTAAAAAAAAATCACTTCAAATAAGTGGGTGTGCAAAGGAGGCTTCAAACAATTCAATTTTCGATCATTCCATGTGATGTCCTTTGTGTTTGCCTAAGTCAATGGACAGAGAGAAGCCTTAACTGTGACCTGTGTCATCCTCTAAGAATTAAGCAGCCCTTTCTTTAGTTACTTACATCTTGCAAACAAGACCTGTGATTAGGTCAGACCCTACTTCAGTTCAAAGTGTTAGGATGCAATTTCCTGTGCAGACTGCCTCACCCCTCATTTTGAACTCAACTTTTCTATTACTTCTCCTTTATTTTTTTTCTCCCTTTTCAGATTTCAAAGTAAAAAACAAGATTCAAGCAGCAAATATAACTCAATAACCTCTCACCCTATACTTCCTTCCTGACTACGTTGTTATAAAATGGGAGGTCACAAGATTAAATTGTTTTCCTTTGGAGGTTAGCTTTCATCAAAGCAGGACTGGGCTTTTGCTTTGGTTTTGTTGTGGATTTGGGATTTGTTTTGTTTTGTTTCATTTTTGGTTCGTTGGTTGGTTTGGGTTTTTTTCACGTGTTGTGGGTTTTTTGCCTACTGCTGAACTACGACTTGTGCTTTAAACAAATCTAAAAACCTGATTTATGTTTCACATGAAATCAATACCCAAAGTTAAAAGATGTCTTGCTGTTCTGTGCCCTTTGGCATTATGCCATTAAATTCCAGGATTTTGTAACAGGAAATAATTGAATTTTTAAGAAATTAAAGACTTTCTAGATACAAAGAAGGAGTTTCTCCATTTGGATCAAGCTTTATTTTATTGTAGATAATGGGCACTCAACACAAGTGAAAATCTAGACACAATATGGCTACACCTGCCTGGGCAAATGTTGGCCAGGAGAATGTCTGGGGTTGTGCTGAGAATATGATGGCATTAAACATGCTCCAAATTTCTATACCAAAGTCTAGCACTGGATTAGTGAAAATCTGATGAACTGAACAATCAATAAAAGAATCTAGTTTCCAGTCGAGTTTCATCCAAAGGTAATCCAGTTTGAGCACTCCCATGCCACACTCATACAAAGCATAGCAGCTTTTGTAGTTGGCATCAAGAATTTTGCTTCAGACATGCATCTCTTATGCAATGGAGGCACCCCTACAGGGCTGCCATAAGAAACCTATTCCACTGTTCCTTGAGGCAAAAATCTACCATATTGATCAAAATTGAAACTGTGGCCTTAGGATTTGCTTCTTCTGTGCCCAAAAAAATCTTACAATTGTCATGTGTCTCTAAAAATTTCTTTTCAGCTTCAGGGAATCATCCTTCCTAGGACCTCCATGAGCCATAGCCAGCATCCATTTAACTAACATATTTTTCATTATTTCCAGGATGAATTTTCTGTTCTGCATAAATGTAAATTAATACACCAAAGCATCTGTCTCTTTTTGAATATATTAGTAATCGATATAGGATTGCAGTGATTTCAAAACTATGAAAAACCTAGGCCTAGAAACAAAGTCTAGTAAATACTATAGAATGTAAATTAAAATATTACAGAGTGGAAATTAACATCTACTGAAACAAAGATTTGGCTTTCTGTATCCATGGGAATTGTTTGGGAATTTTTTGCTGTTCTGTGACCTGCTATTTGGTTGTTTCCATTTACAAGTCTCAGTGTGATAAAACAGAGCCTTTCAAATTGTGCTGCTGTATTGGTGCCAGCACTCATCTCTTTCAGAAAACAATCAAACAAACAAAGAAATTAGATATTCTAGATGCATTCCAAATTAAGCAATCCACTACCTGCATGTTAATAATTATTAAAAAATTGTAGGTGAGTTACTTCAATGTTTTGATTCTTGCACTTAAATTATTCAACACTTCCACCAAAAGACAATGGTCAGAATACACACAGGAACACAAATTCATACAAATTCCAAAGATGCTCTGATTCACGTACTGCTTCATTCTCTATTAGTTGTGCAAGGAGTAATATTAGCTTGTTTTAGACTAGAGGGAATGATATTTCAATTTGTATCTTTAAAAGATTCTGCCATACAGTTAAAGCCCATACATATGGATCATTTTCAAGGGAACTGCAATGCTGTCCTGATCAGGAATGTTTCGGTGAGCCAGGACCCCAAGAATCCCATAATTCTCTTGCTCTGTACTTTATTTCAACAACAGTGTGGAAACATAAGCATCAACAAAATAATACAAGAACTACTAAAAAAAGTTTTACATACTCACAGCAAAAGAACCCTGAAAATGTCATTTATGACCCCTTATATGCATATAGATCATATATGAACAACTCCAAGTCAAAAGTTTTTTATAATTCTTGATATAGGATATTCCACTAGCGCTGAACATGCTATTACACAAATATGTACAACATAAAGGGAGACTTCAAAACACGTATTTCCTGCAGATGTGATTAGAATGCTTACTGCTTTTTCTTCTTATATATAATTAGGCTCTTTTGTATGCAACAATGCAAATGGACTCAAAGTGAGAGTCCTATTGAGGAAATATTTTGTCTGTTTTACTGCTTGGATTATCTGTAATGTCTGCTTGGATAAAAATTATGCTGTCACTTGCTTTGTAAACTGGAAGTAGTTAATAGATAAGTCACCCAAAACTTCTTCAGAGTTGTTGATTATTTTTTTACTTAAGGTGTGAAGAGGTGAGTAATAAACCTCGTCCTCTCATTTGTTCCTTGTGCATGGGGCTTTGCAGCAATCACCCTCCTGGCAGTTACCCAAGTCTGGTCACATTTATTCCTGCTAACATAACAGCTTGTATCTGTCACTGTTACTCTCTTCTTTTCCCTGGCGATCACCCATTCTCACTAACAATTCCCCAGTTCTCCATTTCCTCTGAAATATACCTGCTGTCAAAATTATGTAACACTTTATGTGCAAATGCTATGTTTGTTTGTTTTTAAAATGTATGAAAGGAAAAATCACACAAAAGAGTCTGCATTGTCATTCCTGACGTATCAATTTTGTCTAATTCCAAAAAGAAAAAAGCTTTTTCAAGACTTAGAATCATCATGAACTTTAAAATATTAATTGACAACTAGTTTTTTTACAGAGTTATAAAAGAAATTTACTTTAACTGAGCTTTTCTGAATAATATACATTGACACATTTGGGTTTAGGTGATTTGGAATTCAAGAATTATGTCTGTGATGATGCTTTCTCAATGTCTTCAGTTTATTCTGTTCCTTCTCTTGCATGAAACAGCTGATCAAGGAACTGAGCATGCTTTCCCAGATGTTTTGTTCTGTGGTACATCCATTTCTAATAAAATATTAATATTAATCAATTTTTAATAAATAGAATTGTATCACCTATGTTTTTCAACTGAATTCTTCTGTCATATATTTTTTGCCTTCTCTAATATCCGCAGCCAGCATACACAAATGATAATCTAGCTTCTGTCCCTGATCCAAAAAGTGAGATTTTAACAGAAGTCATATAGCTTAAAATTTAAAAAATTGCTCAATTCATCTGTTCTTCTTTGGAAAACCACTACAGTGAAAACCTTACAGCACATATTCTGGGCAAAACTCTGCAATTTAGTAGAAAACATAATCTTCTGAAAAAGTTAAGTCAAGATCTCAAGATCTTGAGAACTAGTGGCCAGAAATGTCAGATGAGCCTGATTTTGCAGATCACCTCAATGAACTGAACTGACTAGAGGATTGAACTCTTGATAGGCACTAGATTAGTTTCTTCATGGTTACCTCTATTTAAACCTATGCTAATATCAAACTTAATGTCACACAAACTTAATGTGGGGTAATTATTTTCTAGAGTGAGGTTATAAGATTCATTGTAAATGCCAAATGAAGAGAGATTTTTCTCTCAGAGAGCCATGCATATTTACTCCCTCCTGCCTTTAGTGTAGGCAGTCTCATATTATGGAAAAGAAATACTTTGAGTATGTTTTTATCTCTACTACTTTGCCAAAATAGGAACATGACAGCATGCTTATTCCTAAAATTTTAAACTCAATTTATCTAACTAAACTTAAATGAATCAAAAAAGACTACATAGTCTACCAGCACTGACAGAGCATGTTAACTCCACATAGAATTGTTTAAGTTTCATAACATATTTAACATTTTAACATATAACAGCATGTAAGAGTATATTTAACATTTTAAGTTTAGTAACATGTTTAAGTTTTACTAATACACAGCAAAGGGAAGCTCTGAAAAGAAATGTCTGCAGGCACCATGAATATTTTACACTTTCAAACCAAGTAGTTTGAACTGAAGTACATACTAGTAGTATATGACTAAAAATGCTTACAATATTTGTACTAAAAATATATATTTGCACTTGCTTTATGATGGAAATGAAAGTAAGAACAGGCAAAAATAATCTCCATAATTTAGTTTACAAAAACAGTACTCCTTTTCTATCACTCCCTCATAACGAATCTAGTGATGAATTACCTGAGTAAGAATAAATTTTTTTAATTAAAATCTTTGCAAGTATTTCTATACAGTAAGGAGGGTTGCCATTATTTCTTCCCAGATTATATAATTTACCAAAAGGAATAGAATAATAGATGCATCAAGGTTGGAAGAGGTCTTCAAGATCATCCAGTCCAATCATCAAATCAGCTCTGTCACTGTAACCTCTAAACCACTAAATCACACCACACAGCTCCAGATTCAGATGCATCTTAAACACCTCCAGAGATGGTAACTCCACCATCTCCCTGGGCAGCCTATTCTAATGCCTGACCACCCTAAGAGTGAAGAAAATTTTTCTAATGTCTAATCTGAGTATCCTCTGCCTCAGCTTAAGGCCATTTCCTCTTGTCCCTCAGATTTTGGCATAGAATTTGCTGGAAAAGTTAAGCAATCAAAGCATGTTTAAACTCAGTGTTATGATTTCTCTTTCACTTCTTTAGAGTGAAATTTATAATAGTGTCTCAATATGCTCTCTTAGGTTAAGCTTAGATTATAATAAGGGGAGTAATTACCTAATGTATGGCAATGCTCATTCTAGTTCCAAGTGCATTAGAATGAAGTGAAGGTCTCATTGAGAAAAGAGTTGGGAGCTTTTTTCAATACTTAAAAGCTACTCCATTTTCCTGCCTTTGAACGAAAACATTTTTAAATCACACAAAAACATACTTTAAATGTTCTTCAAATTACCTGGCTTCTTCCCCAAAAGGCAAGTTCTGATCACACCTTCATTTCAAAGTTCATGCTGCTTTCTTCTAAACCAGAACATTCAAGGAGTAGGTCTAACAGCAGTATCATCTAACAGGATGATACAATGAGGAAACTGTTACTTCTAAAAAATTCAGCTTAATGCAATTTGTTACACCAGCTGGCTTGTTTTGTCACTATAGGACACGAAAAAGCACAAGCGCACACTCCTGTTCTTAAGGTGAAGAAAATGGGCAGTTTATTTTCTGACTCCAACATTTATAGTTTTCCAGAAGTGGCAGTGGATTGAGGGTGACAGTGCCACCTCTCCAATGACACTGGTCAAACCAACAGTCCATCAACTCTCTCCTCCTCCATAAAGGAATGCAAAACAATAAGTTATTTACAGAAAGGATGTAAGAAAGTTCCCTACAAGAATGTCAACATCAGAAGGCTTAGAAAATCTTAAAAAAAGGGTGACATTGTTTAATCAGAAGAAGGCTTTCTATTAAAAATAAACAATAAAAGGAGGCCATTTTGTCTTAAGATGAACAGGCAGAAAAGCATCTGTAGTGAAATTCTTTTCTCTCCTCATAAACAGTAATTACTTTTACATTTCATGAAGAAATGAGTCAACAGTTGCACTTCTTTTTCTAAAACAATAGCAGTTTTTGCATTAAAAATTAGGTACTCCTCTGGTACCATTTCCATTGATTCTACCACCAGTCTTGGAGACTACCTCTGGTGGAAGGTAGTCTCCAAGACTGGTGTAAGAATCAATGGAAAAGCTTCGAAAATATATTTAAAATATTTATATTGAAGTAAATCCTGTTTGCTCCCATGTCTGCCCAGGATGAGTGATAGATCAGTAGAAAGTGTTGTCCCTTGTACTCTGCTTCTGACAGTGGTAGATAGTGAGGGTAGAAATAGTGGGGCATTTCCTCTTTCCCAGGCAGACAGAAAGTGGCATTAGGATGACTTCTAACTGCAGGATCCAATGTAAAAAATGTTATATTCTTGCAATGAGTTGACTGTTAATGTGGGACTTAAAGAACTAACATCTGTTTTAAAAAGTTATGTATGCACTTGACGTATAACCCTAACTATCAAGTCCTGAAAAATATAAATAATATCAGTCAAAATTTAATAGATAAGAGATTTGATCTGTCTTAGGGGGTTTTAAGAAGATCTTTTCTATAATTGTGGATTTTGTTATCTTCCACCTACACATTCTGTCACTGGAGACAGCTTAAATCACCAAAGAAGTCTTTTAAACACTTTTAAAGAAATTGCTGTATTAGGATGCTGTCTTCACACTCTTAACCTTTGAGATAGAAAATGAAAAGATCTCTGTGCTTTTTTAGGTGGATGTTTTAATGCCAGTCAGATGAGAAGGCCTTTCAGAGAAGAAGCTGTACATTAAAAATAATGCAAGGCACATTGAAAAACAGAATTCCTATCAGTGAACAGATTCTTTTTGATATACAAAACTTTATTTACTGGTTTAAAACTGCATTTCAAGAACCAGATAGTTACTATCTACAAATATAAAGTAATGTAGTCGTGACTATATGCTATCTTAAGTATCTTTTTGTCTTAAGTATATGGAGGATGATTGATCAAGAATATTCTTTTCTGTATATATTTCTGTATATATCTCAAGGATATTCTTTTCTGCTAATAACATAGCGTGGTCAGTCTGAACAATTGCGTCAGATGAGCATAGCAAGCTGTATGACTTTGAAGTGTATGTTTTATAACACTTTGTCACACATTTATGAGACAGGGAAATTCTGAAATGATAAAAAACAAGTCAGCACTACGCATTCTGCCTAACAGCATCACCATTTATATACTGGGCTTAAAAACCAGTGTATAAGAGTTTCCTGAAGTAGCTGAGGGCGGTAATATATGCATTCAGGAATCAAACTTCTAATTAATTTAGGAGTGAGAAAGTAATTTAAAAGCAAGAACAGCAGAATTCTTTAAACAATCTGGCCTCAAAAGAGGACAGAAATTCCCTACCGGCATTTTTGTTTATTTTAACAGAACCTGGTCTACTAAGTTGATTTCATTACTTTTTCGGTAATAGGATGCTGGAATGTATTTCAAAATAACAAGATTGCACAGACATACCATTAGTCATCAAATGCATTTTCTATCTGACTTCCATGTGGAGTATAGAAGTCCTGCTTGTATAATAAACAGAATTTTAATCATCTGTCTGTAAAATTGGGTATTACAAAAGCAAATGAGCAGCAGAATGACAAGTAGAAAGATTAAAGAAATAAATGTCAAATGAAGATCAAAAAAAGAAATGTAGAAGGAGTGATTTGGTCACATCCTGTAGGACAAAAAAATGACTTAAGCTTTTCTAAGCAGCTAACTATTAGTGTTCTCAAAAGAAAATCCTGGACAAAGAAACTTTGCACAATTAAACAATTTTCATGTATTTGACTCAATTTAGGTCTCTGAAACACAGGAGAAGATTTTTTACTAGCAAAAACCTGCAGACTGACTTTCCTACTACCTGCAAGTTATTTTCTAAAAGGAAAACATAGGCACAAACATAGAGTCTACAACAGGCTTAAAATCCTTGAAATTATTCCAATACTTTTCCTGGTCCCTATGAGCTCAGCATCCTCTTAGATTTCACTTGAATAATTTCTTTAAAACCATTCCTTGATTTTCCATCTCTACAGCATAAACAAGAGCAAAGAAAATTCTGTCTGTGGTTCAAGTCAACAGAAAAATCTGCTTTAACTTCCAAGTTGATCTTGCGGGATAAAAGAAACCTATCATCTTACAGATATGAAAGCATCTATTTCTTTTTGTCATCTTGCTTGATCTAAGAATGAAAAGCAATGCACACTTAACAGATGTCATACCTTTCTTGTGCTGTGCCCTCATCACAGGCTGTCGCTGGCATTTTTCTCCGTCATGTGTCTTTGGTGGCTTTTTTGTCAATGTCAAAATGGAGTAAGTTATCAGAAACTTCTGCCTCTGAGTCCAATGCTCACACAAAAGCTACAAAGACAGTCTTAATTCTCTAATTTACTTTCATATTTACAGGTTGTCTCTTGTAGTCTAATAGACAGCTTTAAAGTTCCATGCATCTGTTATTTTCTCAAAAATAATGAAAAACAAGAAACAAACTTTAAAAATCCATTAAAATTCACATTAAACAACTAAACACATTAACCTTAGAGTATGATCCTCCAGTAATATCCCCTGGCCATTTTTTTGAAGGCTTACATGTCTACATGCTCAAGCTATAGCACATTAATAAAAATGAGTTTGTGTACAGATTTTTGATAGAATTTATTAGTGTGTTCAATCTTACTGTTTAAATTCTCTACTAACATTTGTTATTTTGTTCACAAAGATGAATAAAAATGTCTCCATACTAGAATATAATCAAAGTAAAAAAGTCATAAAAATTCTTAGTAAAAAAGTCATACAAATATTTTAATTAGGAAAAAATGTAACTATATCACACTTATTTTAATGGTATCCCAGCTGTTGTTACTAACCACATTTAAGAAAAACAGACTAAACAGTGAAATTAAATTTCCTCTTGGTTTAGAGGTTATTTCCATCATTTATTTCAGCTACTGTTTCCTGCTTTTGTATTTGCAATTCAGCAGTACTAAAACCATAATCCCTGCAAGACCTACCGCGCTTATTGTGCACACACAATTATTCTGCATAAGCAATAAAAAATCTTGAGTCAAAATTTGAGCTGACATAGATTTACCTAAACACAAATGACATTTGATGTTTCCTCCCACTCTGTGTTAACAGAAATCCTTCTGAGGCATTCTTGACACCCACCTACAGCCAGGGACACTGCCTGGTTTGTCTTCTGAAGATCACTCTGTACTAAGATGAGCTCTGCCTGAAAAAAATGGCTAAGACCAGGGACTAATTTTGCAACTCTGAATCTCATTGTGACTAATTTGTTTTCTTTCGCTCCCTCTTAATTGATTATGGTTTTCTGACTGGAGTGTTTAAACTAAATGCCAAGGGCTATGTAGCACGCACAACTTCAGAATAACTTTCTCATTAAAACATCAGAAGTCAAAGTCTCAAGGAGAATTTGTAGTTAATGTTCCATGTTGTCTTTTATAATTCCTTTCTCCAGTGGCTGTTCCTGCCACTGCATTTATTTGCAGATCCTTTTACACAAAGGTAACTGGAGACATGTAGACTTACATGAAAGTAAACTTAAAAATGTTGTTTGTTTCTAAAAGAAATGATTTCACACAGCACAAGAAGAAAGTGAATGTAATAATAGTTTATTAGAGAAAATTCTGAAACTTTAATGGTCTTTTCAGTCATTCCTTGCTCTGGTAATGCTTCAGGGAGGATTTCCCACTGGTAAATGCTCTATAATTTAAAATAAGTGAAGACATCAGGACGTGAGTCATTAATTGTTAATTATAGTCACCTACCTTTATTGGTTTCCTACAGAGTATCTAGTTAACAGTGATCTATAGACAGATTTTTTAGAATACCTGTAAACAAAAGAAGACTAAGGTACTTTATGTGATGGTTCCACACCATCTGCTACACTCTTTGAATGAAATGACAGCAAGAGGGAGTAAATTCAAAATGATGTAGCAGATGGTCTTGACATAAAATGATGGCCTTTATGCCTTATTTTTGTTTTCTTTTTATTTACTACTGAAGAGATAAGCTCCAAATTATCTCCAAATAAGGGGATAAGCTCCAAATTCTATTAGAATATGGTAACATTATTTAGAACTATAAAATATGCCAGAAAAAAAAATGTAGCTTGTAAATTCACTGTAATATAAAGGGGAGAAAATAGCATTCTAGATTAATAGAAATTGTTAAAATTGTTAAAAGAGAATTTTAACAATTCTGGAAGTGTTTAAAACCAGGTTAGATTCAGCTCTAAGCAACCTGGTCTATTGAAAGATGCCCCTGTCCATGGCAGGGAGTTGGAAACAGATGATCTTTAGGGTCCCTTCCAAAACAAACCATTCCATGATTCTATGTTAGTGAATATCTCCATTCATCCTTCTTTCTAAGGCTGGCTTATTTAGCTGTCCTCCCAAATAAGCAAAGCCTTACTGGTGGAGGAATCTTCTGTTTCTCAATCCAGTGTTCTTTCCTCTGTATTTTCCTTAAATTGTTAGTGAGTCTCATTTTAATCAGGAACTTTAACTGGCTTTTGAACTAACTTTGGGAACCAAGCAAATAGGAGCTAAAAATGTATCTATTTTGTCAGTAGTTTCTTTCTGTGTTTCCTTTGGGACATTATCTCAGTGACCTGTTCTCAAAATACTGAGTAATCTGAATGGCTCCAGTGCAATGCTCCCTCTATTGGTGGTTCAGTTTATCCCCAGCAACTGCATTAGCAGCCTTCAAATACTCTTTTCATAAAATAAGGCCTCACAAGTCATTATTATTTACAGATGAAACCTGAAAAATTACTTTCAAAGGAAGAACAAATAAATAAATGCTGTAAAGGAGCTTGAATCAGATTGATTGTGACACAAGCACTGGTTGAATTTTTCCATTTAAACAGAAATTTTACCTTACTATTGCCTTTTGCAACCCCATCAGCAGTAAATTTGTTTCTGTTGCTGGACAGTAAGGTGCATTCCAGGTCTCTCTGAGCATTACTTCCCATTACAAAACTTTCATGTTATTTTGTAGATGGAATGCCAATGTATTTTTCACCCAATTCTGCATTGTACAGCATAATTCATAGTGAAGTAAGAGCAGCCTTCTTATGAAATTCAAGTCGCAGAATCAGCTACTGAACTACTTGGAAGTCCCCAAAATAAAAAGAGGCAAAAATAAAGTGATAAAAAAAGTTACTGAGAAGAATGTGGTTGCATTTAATTCCATGATGCAGTGACAAGTAATAGGACACAACAGAATAAATTCTGTAAAAAGAAGAAAAGTACTGAAAATATTGGGGAAAATTATAAAGTCAGGTTACAGAATGAAACAAATTTTCCCATGGAAAAACTACTAGAACCTGATTTAAGGAGCCTCCTTCTATAATGTTTTTATTTGGGGAACATAAGACTCTTCTCATGTATACGGAGTTGTTTCTTATTATTAGACAAAAAGATAAGTGATGAGATCTAGAGTTAATGGAATGTGTTTTCAGCTATGTCACAGAGGAAAAGATAACGAAGATAAAAGTCATAAAGCTCAGTTTGGCATCAGTTTTTTAGATATGAATGTAATAAATTGTTATGAAAAATTATGGGGAAATGAGCCTCCCTTTTCATAGACATTGAATAATTGTGTGGAACATATGCTAAGAATAATAAAAAATAATAAAAGACGAACCTCTTAGGAGGGTCCTTGTCTTAGGAAGTAAACACAGTCTTCCTTCATGAAGTAGTTGAGAGACTGTAATACTGGCACATGACCTAATCTTCTGTACAAGACTAGATATTTATATCACAACACGATGACAGAACCATTAAATCAGGGCAGCTAGAGCAGCCATAAATGATGCATTAATGAAATATCAATCAGAAAAGGAAAAAAAAATACACCTTAATACTATATAAAAAATTGACACAGAAATATGATATTTTTTTCATTAATGCCACAACACTACTGGAAGTGCCAAACTGCATATTTTTGCTTGAAACTTCAAATGTCTTCCTACAGAGGAAAAAACCATTTCTTTTATACATCTGACTGACTCAAACACTTGACTGCTGCCAAGGATTCAGACCCATGTCAAAAGTAACTGTAGAATGCTTAAAAGGGTTTCTGCACTGCTTTTGAATGTATTTCATTGGAATGTTAATCACTCAAAAGAGAAGACTTAACAAGAGAAAAAAGGGAGGCCCCGCTGTTATTTTAGCATGGAGAGTTCAATAATATTTTAATGGATTTTTTTTTTATTTAATTGAATCCTGAAAGTAGTGAAAAGGGGTGGAGGAAGCAAAGGAGTTTTAGTTTTCTTTAGAAGTTGATAAACTCTTTCTCGAAAGCATGATGAATGTGAGACAGATGCGACATTCATCTGGAACAGTCTGATGTGAGATATAGAGGAGAGATGAAGCACAGAAAGGCACAGATCCTCAGATCCTGCTTTCTGTAGGAGAAGTGGCACTGAAGGAGAGGAGGAATAAAGGATTTTCAGATCCTCAAACTAAGGGCAGACAGAATGAGGGAGAAGTTGAGACTAAGACCAAATTCAGTCACTGAGAGAAGGGAAATAAGATTTTGCGATTGTCTCCTGGAAACATCTTTACAGAAGTCAAATGTTGTTTGAATCTCTATCTTCATAATTATAACATACAACAGATCTGCCAAAGATAATGTGTAATCATCTCCAAGTAATGCATAAACCCAGAAATTTTTATTTTTATAAACAGTGTTAAAATGGTATTTATGTTCACTGAATTGTATTTCTTAAACTTTAAGAGTATTGTACTGCTTTGGAATGAAATTTTGAGTCAGGTTGATGTGTCAATTCATTTTGGGGATGTCCACTTAACAGACAAACTCATGCATATAAGACCCTACCACCTTTGAAATATCATTGTTGTACAATAATGACTCCCTTCTTCCTTCAAAATCCTGGCAGGACTCCTGCAAATTAATTATCCTTTGTCTTAGAAGTGGAGACCTCCATGGCACAAAGCTAGGTAGGGCTCCCTAGTCCCCATAACTGAGGTGCCCAGAATTTTGACATTCCTTTTCACAGAGTTTACTAGGAAAAAATAGTATAAAGATAATGCTATGAGAAGAAACACACAGAGGCAAACTTGCTACTCTAAGGTATAACACACAGCTCTTGCAATATAATCTGCCACTATACTAACTGCAAGAGATATCACATGTCTTCTCCTAGGTAGATATGTTGGATATGGGCTCCTGCTTTAAAGCACCAACACCAGACATTGTAGGTGTAGGCAGTAGAACCTGAAGTGCCTTTTTGACCATGGGCCATTCATTTCTTCACAGTAATCATGAGCCCTGGCTCATGTAGCTGGGATCAAGTAGTTGGGATCCACTCTATCCCCATCTATAATTTAGTCATTTGTTTATAAGAATAAAGAGATGACAATATTTATTTCATGCAGAGCTAAACCTCCTCCAAAAATGCTGAGTTGATGTCTCTTGCTAGGCAGGATCCAGAAGAAAATAACATCAATTAAGTAAGAATCAACAAGAATTGCATAATTTTGAAGGTAAATATGTACCTCGTCACACATACCAGAATTAAAGCCTCCTTATAAAATTATAAATAACTTTTAATTCCTGTAATATAAATAGAATCTTTAATCAAAACTACACCTAAGAATTTGTTCTTCTGTCCAATTGTCATCCAAAAATATCATCTTCAAAATTTTAAATTCCGAAATGGCTGAAAATGTGCCTATCAATGGGAAGTGGTGGGTGCTTTCCCTATTAAACTTTATGTCAACTCACAAGTTTTCTCACTTTTTGCTCTTTCATTTCACTCCTCCGTTGCACCAGGCAGAAATGCGTAAAGTGGCCATGTAGCCCTTAGCTGGTGGTTGGGGTGAAACCATGATTCCGTCACTACCTTGCTATGGATGCATTCACAGTAAGAGGTTCCAGAGCAGAATTCTGTATTTCTTCCTGTCAGTTTCCCCTACAGAACTTAATTTTTTTTTTGTTTTGGTTAAGAGTTGCTGATGATCCTTTCATACATTTATCCATATTTTCTATTTATACATAGATAATTATGATACATTGACCTATGCAGAAATGCTTGTTGTTTTATTTTGCTGATTACTTTTGTTTATTTTTTACAGAAGAAAAAGGTTTTAGAATATCTAGGTACTAATGAAAGTATTAAAAGCTATTATTATAGTCTTATTCTGTTTAGATAGCATTTTGATTTTCTAGTTGCACAGTCAAGCATGAAAGTACCAATAAAGAATGTTCCCTAAAAGGCTCACAATCTATTCTACCCTTGGTAACTTTTTGTTTCATTTTGATAAATAAATAAAAATTACAAAACACAGTTCTTGTTGAAAAAAAGTTTGGTGTTTTTTAAACTTTTTTTTTATTAAGCAAGAATTAAAATATCTGATGTAATAGGAGGTAAGCTTGATCACTTGTATGTTTAATTTCCATTGCTTGTTATATATGTTTCCAAGAAAGGATGATCTGAGAGGCAATAACTTAAGAAATGTTTGGATCTGGATGAAGAAAACCCTGAACTAGTTCTGCTAAATATTGGCTTTAGTTCTACTGGTTTCCCTTATTGTTATTGGTCCTAAGAAGCGGACTTTAAGGTCCAATGAGATTCTCATAAAATCTTCCTATTAGACACACTTCAAATGCGCTTCAAGCTAGAAGAGTTAAGAGCATTTACTGTATATTTTGTTGAAAGATTTTAAGCTAATTTTAAAACAATACCACCCACACAAATAGATAGAAAATATCAAACATCATGCTGTGTTACATACTTTATTGCTATCATGCTAGAGAAAGATAAAATGCATTCATTATCTTACCATGACAGTGAACCAATCCATTTATTTCGTTACAATTTTAAGCAGGAAAGTCTCCTTTAATAACACAAAAAATAAGTCCAAGTTAAGACAAGAATACTTATGACAACAAATTTACGTATTTGCTCCATGAACATGATACATTTTGACAATAACATATTACAAGAATTACTAAGTAGTCACTGCTTTAAAATTAAATACAAATATAAACTATCACTATAAGGACTAACATAAAAAAGTCTCATCAACATTTAAGGAATGTTGAGTGTGTAGAGTATTTGAAAGTAGCTAATGAAATGTAAAAGTATGTATTTCCATATGCCTAAATTTTAGATAACCCTTCAAGTCTCCAAAGTAATATTCAATCCATAGTTCTGGTTTACAGTTTCTTCTTTCTCATTACATATTTTTAGGTGTTATTTATTTGTATTCCAGTATTGTTACAGCTAGTTTTGTCAGCTATAGAGAAAAATAGATCATTTGTGTCAGAGTTGCTTTTGAAAGTGCAAGCTTCTCATGAGAACTTCATAGCATGTACCCAGGTATGGCATGCTTAAAAAAAGAAAAACGCTTTTTTTTCTGGTTTTGTGTAAAGAAAAATATAACACAAAATGAAGAAAGTCCATAGAAGTATTGAAGTAATAATGTCACACTTAGTTTTCAGTGGAATTTATTTTTCAGATCTCCTTGCCCATTTTTTCTTGGAATCTCACTTGACAGTTCTATAGTTCACATTTACTACTGGAAACCTCAGGGTTTTCTCTCCTTTGCCTTTGGGACTTGCCTTTCCTAGCATTTTACAAGAGTATTCTCCTCCAGGTTCATAGATCAAAATTACCAGGATGGTGCACAATGAGACCCAGGCACTTCTATGGAGGTTTCTGGGTAAGAGCCCACCCACACCTGCTGCACTAAACAAACTGCCCACTGCAGTTTGGTAACCTTCAAACATCCAACAGCAAAACCAAGCCAGCTCTGTTTGAAATTCTGCTGTGTTTTATTGCCACATCAGCGCTGACTGCATATTTGGAAATGACTTTTGTCTTCATAAATGTTATGGGGTTTTCTAATTGTTTCTTTCCTTCACTTAACTTCACAAATGTGTTTCGTCTTTTTACAGTTGTAACACAGACAACTAAAGAGTAGCCCAAACTTAGTTAAAGCCAGAAGTCAAAAGACAGAAGACCTAAATGAGAGTTAGATGTTTGGACATTCGTATAAAGCATGATGATCATGTTTAAAAAGGCATATTGTTGCTGCAAATATTAACCCACAGTAAATTAATTTATATTTTGGGGTAGTTTGCTAACTACAAATGAACCTAAAATTCTCATAATAAAATCCCATAATGAAATCTTGCCAATCAACTTGAAGTGGTTTTGTCCTTCTCACATGCATGCCTCTTCTAGATATCAATAAGACCATTGTATGTATAATCAAAAAGAGCGACTTTGTGAAGAAATGTTAAAAATATTTTCTTTCTCTGGATGGGATTAATAATTTTTATGTTCAATTATTTTTCAGTACTTGTAAATAAATATTTCCAATAGACTTAAAAGACTGCATAAGAGCATTCATTTTGCTATAACAAATTAGTATTTAATCCAAAAATAAGAGAGTTTGTTATGAGTGGCTTGGCCAATAAACATAAATTTTAATGATAGACAGATAAAAGCAGGCAGAGTGCAGTATCATTTTTAATACAGTAACACAGGCATTCCCTTGCATAACAGCTCTCATTATGTAATTTCCAGTGGCAATGTAATTTATCTACTGTAATTTGCAGACACGTTTAAAACTAAATGTGATTAATATTTATGCAGTTGAATTTTTTCCAAAAGCAGATTTTATTTTATGTTTTTATTTGACCTTGTTCTTCAAATTATTTTTTTTCCTTTCATCTTTCTGCTTAATAAATCAAGGAGAATATATACATAATGATTAATGTTAATAACTGCCCTGCAATAATATTGTGATGTACTGCATTATATGTCCTACTGGAATTAAATCAAAACTCTTTTACCTTTTATTAATTGAAGGGTGGTAGTAAAAATCATAATATATATGCCAAGAGGGTAGCAGAGACACATGTAAAATGTGTTTCAGCTTTTTGTACATTCTCTTAATTTATAAAAGGACTTACACCTTAATTTTCTTATAATTTTTCTCTTCAATATCCAATTTGCATGCAAATTGAAATGTTTCAAACTGCAATATATTTAGATGTGCATCTTCATTTCTGTAATTTTCCTCTTCATTCCTTCCATGTCAATACAAATTCTTCCTGATGAGATTGTTTTAGCAACTTGCATGAAGAAGTTTATTGTAATTTTCCTGTTTTGTAAAAGCTATGTAGATTATCTTTGAACACAGAGCCATCCTTTCACTGTTAAAAATCCACATGCTCTTGTGCCTGCTCAATAAACAATATCGAAAAGGTGTGGTTTTATTAAACCAAATCCTGGAAAATTTTGAAAAAAATAATCATTAGAAACAAATTCTGAGAAAAACAAAGACATTTTTCTTTGTGCACCAGTAAGGGATCAACCTCTTCTCAATTGATAATCCTAGTTTTTTATTAATTTAAAACATTCAGAAACTTTAAAACTCACAACACTTTCAAAATTGAAAATGAAATTGTTAGAAACATAAGTGGTTTATTAACTGGACTAGGCTTCAATCACTTTTTATTCTATTAGAACCTGAGAGCTCCATTTCCTAAGACACAGCTGTCTCTTTTTTTTCCCCCTATTTTCCTGTACTTTAAGAAAGTATCTTTTAGTGCTTTTCATTAATTTTAAATATGTCCCCTCCTCTTTCTAGTGGAACAAAGACTTACAGAGAAAATATTTAGGTTGGAAAGTGATAAAATATTATTTACTGCCCAGTCAACTATATAAGCCCTAGAGAGAATGGAATTTATTTCTCCCCCAAGAAGACAGCGTGTGTAAGAAAGCAGGAAAAACTGAAAATTTTATGATCAAAAATGAAACTGCAGTTAGGTGAGAACAGCTAGATTTCCCACTGCCCAGATAAAGCTACTGTTCAAAACTATCAGTACAGAATAGGCATGATACTGAGACTTGGTGGGTAGTGGAAAAAGAAAAACGAAAGGGAAAAAAATATAGATATGCTAAGATTATTTTAATCAACATATACATTAAAGTATTACTGGAGAAGAACAGTAATATTCTGTTTCCCACCACCTAGAAGAAAATTAAGTGTGAATAACAGTTCAGATTTACAAAGACTGACTGTAATGGATGACACTGAGTGAAAAATTGTGAACCACTCAGAACTGGAATAATTGTGGTTTTGCCAAAGAAAAATAGAAAAGAACATCCCCAGAAATGGTGCTGAAAGCAGAACTTCAATCCACTTCATGTTACCCTTGAAAGTCCAGTGTCTTGATGCACAATTTATGTATTCCAATTAACTTGTTTTAATTCAAAAACTATGCATTCTTCCTAGGCAACTGCTCCAAAAACTATTGCCAAATTTACTCACTTTCTCTCAGGTTTCAAATGAATCATAGAATAATTAAGATTGGAAAAGACGTCCAAAACTATTAACTCCAACTGTTGACATAATTCCACCATGACACTGAAAACATATCACTCATTTCTTGAACACATCCAGGGATAGTGATTCCACCACTTCCTTGGACAGCCTTTTCCAATGTTTAACCATGCTTTCAGTGAAAATTGTTTTTCTAATATCCATCCTGAACCTCATCTGGCACAACTTCAAGCTGTTTCCCCTTGTGCTATTGCTAGTTGCCTGGGAGAAGAGACCAAGAACATTTTTGACAAAAATATATGTCTGAACTGCTCAGTACCTTGGTGTAACCTAGCTGCCTGCTCCTAGAAACCAGCATACTTAGGAGACAGCTTCTAAGCACCAGAGTTGGTGACAAACCTCCAGGAATAAGTTCTACTGAGCAGATTTGGAGAAGTATATTTTGTGTGCAAGAAGCAACATTGACTTTTGGGCACCACTCATACATTTATACCCTATTTGAGATTCAGTACAAGATTCTGCAGTTCGCCTCTGAAATTACACCAGGGTGGGTTTTCTTCAAGTAATGTGCCTGTAAAAATTGTAACCCAAATATCTGAACTGCACTGCGCAGGGAGAATTTTGAATTTTCATTTAAAAAATAGTGTGTTTTTTAAAATGCATGACACCACCTACAGTAAGAATAATCTAAAATCACATACTGCTATTTAAGGCAATGCTAAGAATATTGCTTTCATCAGAAAGACTAGGAGAAAGCGAGTCTCAGACAAAAAAAGTTACAGAAAAATGAGCACAAGGTTTTTTGGAAAGTATCAATAATAACTGCTACAGTAGCAAGACAGTGACAGAGACAGTTTGAACATATGACATAGTTTACTTATGTAATTGAAACATGTTTTTATTAATGTGTCTAGGCTGAGATTATTTCTTCTAAAACTTTTTGTTTTACAAAGATTTTCAGTGTTCCCAGTGCGGGAGGTAAGGAGGTGGAATAGAGTTCCAAGAGTTTTGCTAAGGAAATCCATAATTTGGAGCACTTCCCAGTGCAGGAATAGCATCCTTGGGTTTTTTTGGTTTTTTTCCCCTCCACTAGGCAAGAATGATAACAGCAGCATTCACAGTGGATAGGAAAAGCCTGTGGAGACTGAGTTCACTAATGAGGTAAGTGGAAAAAGAAAGGAGGGGATGTTGGAAGTAAGGAAGGGCCCCTAGATTAGATAATAACTGAATGAGGTAGGTGTTTTCTTTCAAGCAGTCTAGGAGGAAGAGAGACACTTTGAGGGATGAAAGAAGCAGAAAGGGATACTGGTGCTAGAAGATGAAAGAAAAGCAGAAATATTTCATCTTCTCTCTAAGTAAAGGGAATTTTTCAGAGAGAGAAATATAGTACATAGTATGCTATCCTTTCAGTGCTCCCAGAGGAAAAAGGGTAAGTAGACTAGGGAAGTGAGGGTCATAATAAAGATCATCTCTTGCTGATCCATAGTGTCAGCTTTTAAAAATATTTTAACCACAGAGACCTTTGGAAAAGAGGCAGCTGAGATTTGAACATTTAGTTGTTACTTTGGCATTCCAGAAACACAGCCACTGCTCTTCCAGCTCCCTTCTCCTGTCCATCCTGAGCCACTCTCCTCCTTTCTGGTCAGAGGGTGGGAGCATACTAGCATTTTCCTCAGCATGAAAACAGAGCTCTCTGCACTGTGCACACGACAAAACTGCCATTTTCTTGGCTCACTGTGGTTGCAGTCACAGAATATTTGAAGCTAGACAGCACCTCTGGAGACTGCCCACTGCAATCCACTGCTCAAAGCAGTGGCAGCACCCACAGCTGTAGGATTCCCAGTCAGATTTTTAATGTCCTCAAGGATGAAGACCTCACCACTTCTCTGAGTAATCCGTTTCACTGTTTGATCAGCCTTAGAGACTGTGATTCTGTCTTCCTCAGTACTTCAGATATCTCCAGTGTCCTGCAACAGGAAAAGATTGTTTAGGAAAGACACTGTGCTGAGTTCTTTAAAAGGACTTACCACAAACATATTATTTCTAGACTTTATCACTGACATAAACAGATGCATAAATAAATAAAATTTTAAAAAAGAAAAGAAAATCATCCAACAGCAAACAGATATTCATGAAGATCTTTTAAAGGCAGATACTAAAAGAAAAGAATAACAGTGAAAACAAATACAACATATATGGAAGAATAATATAACAGAGAATTCAAATTATCTTCATATCCATTAGTACATAGTGCTTAGCATATGCATTTAGAAAAACTAAATTATGCTACTCTGCTCCTAGTGTACTTGTATGATGGACTGCAAGTATCCAGAATTCCAGCTAGTGTATTTCTCCAGTCTGATAGAGTGCAAATATAAATTTTAGCTCTTGACTAAGGGAGAAATATGTAATTGTCTTCTCAAACACATTTTCACTTTGAAATCGTAGGATGGATTCATATGAAAATTTTTTCCACATTTATAGGAAAAAATCTTCCTACTATAACTTAATGGTCAGGAATGAAGACAAAAGAGATTAAAGTACACAGAAAGAATATTAATTTACTTTTTTCTACTATACTTATAATATTAATTTAAAAGAAATCTCAAAAGAGTTTTTCCTCATAACTGTTTCAGTGAGTTCTTATTATCTAAGTAGTCAGACATGACTTTGTCCCTACACTCACATCACATTTTCTGCAACTGAGTAAAATTCACAGCTATAAATTTTATTGCACACTTCTGTACTACAGCTAAGTACCAATTTATACATTCTATTTTGTGCAGCACACTTTGCCACTGCAGCCCTCTGTACCCTGTTTAACACATTAAACTGTTAACAGCCAGGCAGTGCCTTTGTCTTACTGAGCAGAGGTGCAACAATAATGAGGTTCAACAACCGCACACAAATGCCAGATGACCATTTGACCTGAGACTTGACAGCCACAGGGAAAGGGAAGCTCTGCATGGTGGCATTTTATGTATGTGTGACTCAGTCTCTTCTTCTGAAAATCAGGGATTGCACTCCAGAAGGACTGAAGTAATACAAGAGAGTAGGAAAAGAGGCTTTCTTTTAAAAGCAAACTTTGGTATAAGAAAAGATCAAAAGATAATTACAATATTTTTTAAAGACATATTTAGATACAAGTATGTAGGGAAAGAAGAAAATTATCAAACATTCCAGGGATAGCCAAGGACTTTGAAATAACGTGAATACTGAATATTGGCATGCCAAAGGAAATACATAGTAGTTAAACATTTGTTTTTATCTCACATCAGGAATTAATAAAAGAGGCTAAAAATGTGTAGAATTTAAAAGAGGTCTCATCTGATTCATTTTTACAATGAAATGAGTGCAATTAAGACACAAGGGAGCACGTGTGCTTTCAGGTGGATACTACCTTCCCAGAAAATCTATGTCTAAAAACAGATTAAGATGTCATTTACTCTCATGAAGCAAGACAGCAGACAAGACAAAAAAACCCACGCTTTTATTGTATATACACAGAGTATATATTTATATACATATATCTCCATGTATGTGTGTCTATATATATATATATACACATACACGTCTATGATGTGCACACACAGACTACCAGCTTGAAATGTTCCATTATTGAAAAATTCATAATTAGCATTTTGAATAACATTTTTTTTCTTCTGACAGAGCTCTTTAGAGTTAAAACTGTTGTTAAAGTCTATTAAAACATATAATACTCATAAAAGTAAAATAGCATATGCAGTCAAGACACAAATACTTGATAAAAGATATGTAGAAGGAAACTAATTATTTCAAAACTGATAAAGGAGTTTTTCATCCCCAGCCTACCCAAGAAATGCATGTACCAGTACAGAAATTCCCGCCTAGGTCAAGTCACTGTCAGCAAAAGTGTTTTACTGACAGTGGACTTCCTAGTAATTATCCAATGAAAATAACATATATCAGCAAAAGCCTTTTACTTCTTAAATTACATAAGGGCTTTTCCTTCCAGTATAACATAAATTTTCTGTGAGTAGTGTAATTAATGATGATAGTTTCCTAAGAATGTGTGCATTTTATTCCCCAAACAAAAATCCTTCAAAACCTCAACAAATTCAGTAAGTAGGCTTTAAGTTGCCTTATATTAATATTTTAAAATTGAAGAAAAAATTGCACCATACTAGATATCTAAGCCAAAAAAATTCCAAAATATCACCTGTCGTATGAGAAAACAGATAATTCTCCCTTATTTTCCTCTAGCAAAGGTACAACGGCTAATAGCAAAAATTTCAAGTGTGTTAACAGTGACTTATAGCATCCCCATGAAATTGAATTTTAGAGTTCTCTACATGAACTGTAGGAGACCTAAACATTTTTTCTTAGCACCCACCAAATCTCTTTGTGGGACAAATACAAAATATTTAAATTAAGTTCAGAATGTCAAAAAAGTTATGATGCAGACTTCAGATCTTGTTTTGACTTCATTCCATAGGAGCTGACAACCAGCTCTTTGGGGAAAATGTGTGGCTACTGGGCCCTTGTTCACCTTGTCTTTCCCACATCATATGTTTGACTATTAATCACACCTATATTCCCATACTAATCACTATTCTAACCTTCTGTATTTGCACAGCAATCTTGTTCCTATTTTTTATCTTCTTTATTTTGAAGTTTGATACTGCTACTCATTCTTGCATCACAAGATACAGGATATGGACCCTTTGGTTTTTAAATCCTTATTCATATATTTTGACCACATCAGTATGCTACTTGCAGTATTCCTCATTTCTTTCCACAAACAATTCTATACATGCAGTCTGGTCCCAGTTTATCAACCAATCTCAAAAGAGGAGATCCAGATGATTCCTGGTAAATTAAATGCAGAAGAGACACATAGTCCATTGAAAAAAAAAATTTTAACAGAACATAGCAAAATTTTAAAAACAAATGCTTTGTCATAACTAACTTTTCTCTTGAATATAGGTCATGAACCAACCCAACAACAAAATCACAATACTTTCTTACAGGAACCCTGCATTATAGAATCATAGAATCACAGAATCACTAAGTTAGAAGAGAACCTCAATATCATTGAGCCCAACCCATGCCATAACACCTCAACTAGAACATGGCATTGAGTGCCACATCCAGTCTTTTCTTTAAACACTTCCAGGAATGGTGATTCCACCACCTCCCCAGGCAGACAATTCCAATATTTTGTTACGTTGCCTTTCTTTTTCATCCCTCCAGAAATTTCAATAAAAACATCATACTTAACAAGAAATACTATATAGAATATTTAAGGTTGATTAACCTAAGTTAGTCATCAGCAATGATAAAGAGAGTTATAATGGAAGGTGTTATAATGAACATGAATGGGATAATTCCTATTGCTTTTAAATTTAACTAACTGGTCAGCACTTCTAAATCAAGTTACAATGACAAAGAGTTTTTTTTATGGAATTAATAAAACTGACAGCACTCAATCAATTAAAAGAACTGGTAAGAGCTGAAGTAGATGTATTCCCATTACAACATATTGAAGGAGCCATTTTAGAAGGATCAGATGTGGATAAAATGAGGAAAAAAAAATCTGTTCTTCTAAGAGTGAAAATGAAAGCTGAAATGCAGCTTTCATTCAAGCAGGTGACACGCAGTAAGAGCAGAATCATATAGATTCTTTAGTAAACACTGAGCAGTTCTACCCTTTTTTCAGTGTGATTCTACAAGTTCCCACCTCCTGCCTTAATAACAGTGGGAGCAACAATGACTAAGGAAGCTGTTATTTCCATCATAGTTCTGTTAACCTTCAGTTAATAAACTGGATTAAAATTACTTTCCATAGTTCCAACAGTAAATAATTGAAGATCCAGTTTACCAGACAGATAACTCCTCCAAAACCAGACCCTTGATGTAGACAAGAAGAGGACACAAATCTGTCACTTGATCAGAGCATTTATTAAATTGTTCAAATACCTATGGATAAGAATGACAAATTTGGTTGAAAAAGCAAAATTTTAGTTTTGTAAATTGCAATTCTACTGATTTTTAAATCTTTCAAAATACCAGGGTGCTTGTTCTGCCTGATTGCCCTGTTTTCTTCTAAAATGCTTTTCCTGCTTGTATAATATAGAATGGTAAAAAACCCACATTTCTCCCTATATAGTTTGCTGCCTTCTATTGCAAAAGATTTGGACTGGTTGTAATGTTATGAACTGAAAGGTTTGTCCTTTCTCTGATTTCTGTCATATTAAACAAAATATTATCCAGCAGAAATAAACAGCTAGAATTTAACTACACAAGTATCCATAATTTAAAAATTTTGGCTGTTAGGTACCTTCCCACCTCACGTATTGAAAAAAGCACTAGGCTATCTAACCTGAATCTACTTACAGATGAAAAGTGGACAGCTGCTTTCAGTCAATAAAACATAGAGTGTTTTTTCATCCAAATATTAGGGGGAATCATCACCTCCTTGGCTCACACTTTCGCACCACAGCTCTGATCATCAGAGATACCAGAGAGCAGCCGGCCCAAGTTCGACATTGCTGTTGGCAGCATTGGAATGCTTCGATGATTTTAGATCTCTCTTTCCACAATAATCCATTAGAGTTCAAGTTTGTTGTGGCTCCAAGGTGTATCTTGAAGCTCATATTTCTTATCTAGGGGCACCAAATAAAATGAAGCTTCCCATTTCTAACCTAGGCTCTTAGCCAAGACTTGAAGGCAAGCTGATTGTTTCTGTCATCACAGAGAAGCCAGTGATTGTGTCAGACATATGTGAAGCTTTATTTCTGTTAAGATACTGCACACCACTGCTTTTCCTGAAAATACACAAAACCCCCAATAAATTGAAGGCAATTTACTCCCTTATAATGCTTGCTCACAGTACATTTACAAAAAGGTATTTATAAAAAGACAGAAAAATTATTTGATATATGTGTTCTCTTCCTCTGGCTTATAGCAATTTGCATTTTGGAAACAAAAAGGAAAAATTGGCATAATTACCCCATAATAAGCACCACAGATTTCACACACAATACAGCACTACTACTAAAATATACCACATGCATGATGTAGGAAACATCATGCATGTAGTATGTTCATTGAACTCACAGGTAAGAACACCTACAATGTAATAAATTTCATGTAATTAATTTACATCTTTTCCCTCTTCTAACTTTTCTCCTGTTTAGATAAGTGAGATTTCCTCAAACCTTTTAGAGAAAACAGAACCTATTTAAATTTATATATTTATATTTGATGCACATTTTTATCCAATTACATTGTATTTTGACATACCTGACGATTTCTAAATACATGCTTCCAAACAATGTGTCTTTTCCACCACTGCTAGACTGAAATAAAAAGTAGTTACAACACTATGCAATTAGTCAACATTTTACTAATATTTAACTCTTTGCAGCAATATGCTCTTTCTCTATTAGCTAGCTGATCATATATTTCAACCATTTAAACTGTACTTACTCTCCACAGTAAATGACAGATAATAGCAGTTTGGGATAATGCAGTCAAAATGTCAAACTTGCAGCTGCTCATGAAAGGGATAGATTCAGTAGTTACACTCCTGAAGACTTTATCTGACTCACGCTATCACATCAAGGGAAGGAAAATAAAATTGGTTATATAACCTGGATTCTTCCACTTGCAGCCAAAGTATCCTGAGAAATATACTGAAGAAATAATGAGTCTATTATTTGATTAGGTATTACTTAACATGCTGTGGAGATAAAGCAAGTGTAGCTTTCACTGAATCATGATCTGCTAGAAAAGAGGAAGAGCATCTTTGATCATTGGCTTGCCAAGTTGTGAAGAGGGCTTTAAACTAAAGTTACAATAGAAGGAGAAGTCAGTCCATCCCAATCCTGGCAGTTTGATGCCAGTGACAGCAGGAGATGGGCAGAGTCTGAAGAGGGATCAGAGAATCAGCAGGAAGGCACCAGATGCAGAAGAGCAGCACAAAGGAATTCCAGCCACTCCACAAAACAAGATGGCTTCATCAGAAACCAAACTTAAATTTCTCTGTGAAAGGGCACATAACATGAAGAAGGAACAACAAGAAAAGTTTCTACAAGTATGGTGGTGATAAAAGGAAAATGTGAGCCCTTTTCAGTAAGAAATAGGACACCTGGTTACTCAGGATATGGAGAAGGCTGAGGTACTCAATTACTTTTTTCTATTAGTATTCACCAGCAAGTGCTTCAGATGCACCACTCAAATCATGGAAGGCATAGGTGTCACTGACATATTTTATGAAAAATCTTTTGCCAGGATTTCTTCTCCTGGGAAGCTGGGAAGCTTCTGCTTCTCCATGTTTTGCTCCTCTGGAATGTGATTTAGAGAATTGTTAACCCAGCATGTGAAGTGTTTTTGATTAATGGCCAATCACAGCCAGCTGTGTTGGACTCTCTGAGTCTGTCACGAGATTTTTTTATTCATTCCTTTCTAGCTTTCTGATGTCTTCTTTCTCTTTCATTAGTATAGTTTTAGTACATAATTTTCTTTTAATATAATATATATCATAAAATAATAAATCAGCCTTCTGAAACATGGAGTCAAGATTCTCATCTCTTCCCTCATCCTGGGGACCCTCAAACTCCACCACACATAGGCAGGAACTGGGAGAATGCAGAAGCACCCACTGCAGGAGAAGATCAGGTTTGAGAACATTTAAGGTAAGGTGAGAACATTGAGAGGTGCAGAAGTCCATGGGATCTAAGGGAACCTGCTGATGAAGTGGCTAAGCCACTCTCCATCATCTTTGAGAAGTCACAGCAGTCTGGTGAAGTTCCCATTGACTGTTTAAAGAGAAAAAAAGAAGACACAGGGAATTGTCACTCAGTCTCACCTCTATGCCTGCCAAGATCATGCGGATGATCCTTCTGTAAGCCAAGCCAACCATATTCTGTGCTATATCAGAAGAAGTGTGACCATCAGGTCAAGGGAAGTGATTCTTCCCTTCTGCTCTGCTCCTGTGAGACCCTTCCTGGAATACTGCATCCAGCTCTGGGTCTCTGAACATAAGAAGGATGTGGATCTGCTGGATTGAGTCCAGAGAATGGCCACAAGAATCCATCAATGATACAGACGACCTTTTCTATTAAAACAGACAGAGAGAGTTGGGGTTGTTCAGCCTGGAGAAGAGAAGACTGCCATCAGAGGGGTAAAGCATAAGGACAAGTCAAGTGATTAAAGTTGACACATAGAAAATTTCAAGTAGATATAAAAGAAAAAAAATACCATAAATTTGGTCATAAATTTGTACCCTTGTACAAGAAGGTTACCTTCTTTAATTTGATTTCTTTGGAGCAGGAGGTTGCTCTAGATAACCTCAAGAGATCTCTTCCAAACTAGATAATTCTATAAATGTTATGGACATCATAAATAGTAGTTTGAAAAGTAGCTGATACAGGAAGCACTTTATCTGTGGTTTCATAGGGCTTGGCATCCAGTTTGTGCATGGATAAACCTACTGCTACTCCAGACTGTTCTGGGTAGTCAAAAGTGTGACTAACTGGGGATCTCTCTTTACCACAACCAGTTGAATACAGCTCAGAAGTTGCTCCGTGACAGAATGAACCTAGAAAACAAGGCTAAAGAAAGTTCTGTGAAAAATTCATCCTGGTCATTTACACTAAATCATTTTAAAGACAAGTCTATCAAAGGTTTGTTAATAGCCTTGTTGCTGATAACTACCTCTGAACTTTCTAAAAGATGCTTTTCAACCAGCCCACCTGAGTCTGTGTGCAAGTGAACCTTCAGACCATTTGACAGTTTAGGTGCAGATACAGGCAATAGTTTGCTTTATTTTACGCAGTGAGATGGAGAAACTGAAAGAATGAGAATTTCTTTGCATTAAAGCAGTTAGTCATAGGCATTGTTTACCTAATGTGACTTTATAAGTGCATCCACATGCTAAACACAAGAGCTTTCTTTTGATCCAGTAAACATTGCACTGTCAGTTGCAAAGTGGACTATATTAAATGACTTGACTGAAAAAAAATGTTCAAATACTCCAGAATGCATGTCCTTGTGGTGAAATCCATAAGGACTCTTTGTACTTCAGATAATCTTCTCAATTCCTATAAATGTTAAAATTTGCAGTAAAGGAAAATGAGCATGATGTGATAAGTGCCATGAGCAGGCTGGTTTTGATTTATTCCTCCTCTCCCTTCATCTTACTATCTGACTTCTCTCTGGATAACAGCTGCACTCCCAGATGATCTACTATTGGTGTTGTTCTTAACAGAGCTTTCTCAAATGCTCTGTAAAGGCAGGGAAACCATCTGCAGGAATTATGAACAGATGATCCATGGCAGAATGTTCACTCTTGAGGTTGACATTGCAAAGTAGACAAATGAACCATGTGCCCATTAAGTTCTTACTTTCGCTTATGCTTATACTTTACTTTCCTGATACTTAAATGGTGTTCTGATGCTGCCACATGTAGGTATAAGAGTGTATGGCATTCAGGGACTTCCCTTTTGACTCCCAGTTACCCCACTTGCAATTTCTGGTTTGATTCTTCCTGGTAGGAGTTCTTCATATTTCCTTACTAACAAATTATCAAATACTTATATGTGTATATACATATATACTTATCTTATTAAGTCAGTGCAAGCTGCAGCTGGGCTGTGAAAAGAGTAAAACTTATTGAAGTTCCCAGAAAATATTATTTAATTGATGGTTTTCTACAAGGGGATTAGAATAGCAATAGTTGTTCATTTTCCCTCCAAGCAGTGCAAACAAAATGGCTCTAAGCATTTTGGTTAGACAAGATATTTTCTAGCACAATCTACAAGCTACCCTCAAGCTACCAGAATAAAGGGAAAAGACAGGAAACTGGCCGGCTACCCTGTAGCCTGACCTTTCTTTCAAAGAAAGCCAGAATGGAGTCCTGGGTTTTAAGCCAATTTCAGTTCTAAATGTGTCCTGGTTTAAAAGCATACAACTGAACAAAACAGATTAGCGCAGCTGGTTTAGCGTTTCAGTTTTGTTAAAAGGACCTTTGGTGATACAGCAAATCAAAACAGAGAAAAGTGCTAGCTATTCTCTTCAAAGTCTGTGCTTTCTGTGTTACCATAGCTTTGGAATCCTTCTCAATTAATAAGCAGTGCCACATCACCATTTTTATTTAATCTCCATTTTTGTGGTTTGGCCACATGAGTTCAGAGAGCCCAAGAGCCTCAAAGTTTATCATGTAGATAATCTTTAAGACAAAAAACTTAATTAATGGCAAATAACTTTTAGAGTGGAAGTATTTCTAATTAAACATAAAAAAGAGCCCTGAATCCTGAAATCTGGCTAAATAGCTCAGTGTTTCAGGTTCTCCTCATTTCTTAGAATAGATAGGTTCCATGTAACTTGATGATTCAAAGAGTAAGGGACCTATTTTAATGAAAACTAAAAGGTTACTTGGTTTTTGAAAATTTAAATATTCACATACGTCCCTTTATTAAAGAGCTTGGAGACATAATTCAAAAGTTGTAATAAAATCATATCCGAAATTATCTGAAGACTGTGCCTTAAGAAACAGAAAGGTACTCTAAAAATCTGAATTTTAAAATAAATTTAATTTTTTATTACCTTTTTTATATTGGAGGTTTTTTACTATTTTTCACATTTAAAAACTTGGCTACGTCAAGTGTAGATACAGGGTTTGAGATTTAGTGTACTGAGTAAACAACTAACAGCAACAATCCTGCCCACAAAATTTCTTCAAAATAATTTACCATTCTTTCAAGGAATAAAAACATTATCATACAAAGAACATATAGCTATAGTATTGGTGAAGGAAATGAATGTTACTACTTCAAGCTCTAGATTTTATTTTTAATTAAAAAAAAAATCTGTAAAAATTATGCAACATATCATCTTCATCTCTTCTGAGATATACATACATGCAGTACTTCCTGCACATTCTTACTAGTTTCCTATCAATCTATTTTATTTCCTTATCACATCTGCTTAATAAGATTTACTATTTTTTCAGATGTTTAAGAATGAAACCTATGTTTCCAATGGGAAAGGGTGCTAGCAGTTTTTGCTGCACTATGGCTTTAATGAATCACAATTCTTTTTATCTTCTGGCTAATCTTCAATGATATCCATGAAATAAATGCTTTCCTTCTTCACTCATTTTAAGGGATGGAACTGAGAGGACATTACGGAACTAGTTTTAGTTCTACTGAAAGGTCAGCAAAGAGCAGGCTGTCAAATTTGACCTAACAATAAGCACCTGGCCTGTAGGAGGCTGGGGACTTTCAAGACATCAATTTATGTGAAACAACCTAAACCAGGTCCAGAGACAGAGATAACATACTATAACTTAAGACTTTTTTTTTTCCCTGCTGAGGTATTTTTATTTTTCATAACACAGTATTTATTTGGTTATAGTAAGAGATGCTGTCATTCACTGACTATAGCAGTGACATGCAAAAGAAAACTAATAGGACACCTGCTTATTGCAGCAATAATTGAAGATAATCCCCTAACTAAGAAATCAAACAACTGTTGCAATGAGAATGAGAAATCTATGCCAAAATGCTCTATGGTGATGATTTTAACAAATAAGGGTTTGATTGTCTTATGAGGGAATTCAAGCCCAAATCTCTCTCTCCCTTTACATCCCAGAGGTCAGAGGAATTATCAGTAATTAATGGCAGGAGCTTTCTCCTGTTGCACTTGAGAAGAGCAATTAACCTGATTTTCACACAGACTCAAGAACAAAATTTAGTCCTGGATCCCAAATGGAGGCAGGTGTTCTGCTGATTTAGGTAGGCAACATGCTGAGTTAGTTCTCTCAGAAAAATCTCATGCTCTGAGTTTTCGTTTGAGAGGCTTCTCTAATTTATTTACATTCCCATTACTTATTCTAGTTTCCTTTGGTTTGAGTGGTAGGAAAAGGAGGAAAAGAAGCTTTTTTGGCTAGGTTGTGTTCACTGTTTACTGAAGTAATGTGATGCTACACAACATACCTTGTTCCCATATCTCTATTCATCTCTATTTTCTACTCCCTAGACAAGCACATCTAAATTATTGAAAACTAAGAAAAATTTTTAGGCTTTTAAATTATACATTATCGTTTGAGTTCTTGTTCCATGTGGAATTCCCATTTATGAATTTACCTGGTGATTTTTTGGCATGTGAAGCAGAGGCTCAACATGGACTTCTTTGTGACACTCACAATCCTTTCACAAATAATGTTATTGACACCAGTAGGTTTGGTCCAAGAAAAAAAAGAAAAAAAAAGATATTTTACCTAGAATGATAAAATGGGTATTAGAATATACTTCAAAAGAGTTATGCAAGGGACCATTTAAAAATTACAAAACACCAATGGAAATGGAAATGGGTCAGGTTTTTACTTTCTTTGCTACATTAATGCTAAATTACCCTATCTTTCCAAAAATACTTGTAACTCAAAAAGCAGAAATACATGAGGATGTCTATATACCATATTTCCACATCTACCAGCCTTGGCATCTGGTTTCTAGATTGAATCTTTGTAACACAGGGATGCATTAAGACCAAATCAGAAGCTACAAAATAATTCATTTGACTTGTTTTAAGGTAAATGTCTAAATCTAGAAATATGAGCAAATATATTAAATCATGAAAAAACTCCCAGTATGTTTCTAAGACACTGTAACTGTTATAAGAAAATCCTGAAACCAGCTGCATAACCACCTTTAGCTTCCTCAGAAATATTCCATTTCAGTTTTGAAAGGAACATTTTCTGCTTTTAGCACATTATTATTTAGCTTTTCTTAGAGAGGCATTTTGTTGCAGGTCAGATAGAGATCATGTTACTCATTAAATATGCTTGATGGTGACATCATGAGCACATTCAATCACAAAATTTTAAGTACTTGCATTTCATCAGGCATCATTTTGGGAAGTAACAGCCCTTCACTTCAGCACTTCAAAAAGCAGTTTTTCATTCCATGCTGTGTGAACAAATGTTCCTGCTCTTAGCCACTGGCAACTTTTGGGACTGTGGTGCAACACATCATATAGTTAAAAGTCCTCATCTGTTATGCCCAGTGTGACTCTGGGAGAATTATTGATGCAGTGACAGCTCAAAATTTTATTCTCACCCTTCCTGTGTAACATCAAACTCATTATTAATTTTAAAAAGCAACATACTCACAATCTATGTGCAGGGCAGAGTAGGTTAATTTGAAATTATCAAATCAACTTTCATTACCTAAGGACAGAAGTTTGATATTCCTGGAATGAGAAGTTGTCCTCCTTCACTTGGGTCTTGAGATGCCACTGTAACTCAAATCTTTGCTTCCCATTCAATGAATCATCACTGACTTAGAAATCTTTGTCAACATAAGAAGGACATGGATCTCTTGGAACAAGCCCAGAGGAGGGCCACAAAGATGATCAGAGCACCTGATCTCTGAGTTGGAGCACCTCTTCTCTGAAGACAGGAAGAGAGAGTTGGGGTTGTTCAGCCTGCAGCAAACTCCAGGGCAACCTTAGAGCACCTTCCAGTACCTAAAGGGGGCTACAAGAAAGCAGGAGAGGAAGTTTCCACAAGGACATGTAGATACAGAACAAGGGGAAATTTCTTCAAACTCAAAGAAGGTAGGTTTACATTAAATATTAGAAGGAAATATTTTTCTTCGTTATGGTGAGACACTGGAAGAGCTTTCCAGAGAGGTTGTGGATGCCTCATCTCTGGAAGTGGTGACCTTCAAGATCCTTCCAAACCAGACCCTTCTATTTAATTTTACTATTATTTTATTGTAATAAACACTGAAGAGCTATAGAGCTTGCTCATTCCAGGTCACTTTATGACAAAGAACCAATTGAGCCATACTTACACAGAATATATTGTCCTTACACATTAGGTGTTGGAGAACAAATTATCCTACTTGTGACACTCAGGATATGCATGCTCCAACAAGGATTTCATTTCAGTTTCAGATCTTCCTTTCTATTTCACCACACCATTATACTTCCAGAAAATGAAGAAATAAAATCATTGAAGGGCACAGTCTTTTTATATTAATTTACTTGTTAGTTAATTTACTGCATTAAATGGTTAACTAAATTGTCTCATGTGCATTATTACAAAAATATTTATAACCTTATTATAAAAAATCATAAAATTTATATAAATATATATCAATATATATTTTAACAAATCTTTACATATTATATACAGTATAAAAATTTATAACAATATTGTTTATTGTTATAAATATTTCTTCTGACTCTTATTCCAAACAAAGTTATAACTGTCTTGCCTTGCCTCACAAAACAGGTTTCCAATAGCTTGTCACAGTGCTCTGGTGCTCTGGTGTATTTTAATAATGACAATTTAAATGAAAAAAACCCCACAACATATACAAAACCAAGATAACTATCTGAATTAGGGATTTACAGACATATTAGAGAGATTATGTTCCTCCTGAGCTTTAAATGTTTCTCTATTCCTTGGACCAATCTGAATTTGGAATCTGAGTTCTCATTTTCAGGTGCACATCCTAAAATAAGACCATCTTAGGAAGAGATATGCATGAGATGTTTGTTATGTTGAAGCTGTCTCTATTTACAAATAAACAAGTAAAATTAACAAGTATGCCTGGAAGAGAGTGAAATTCACCAAAACTGAAGGCTCCAGTGCTCTTCGTTACTCCAGTGAATTTCTGTTTGTCTGTAGCACAACATTGTCATAGAAAAGAGAAAAAAAAGTTTTGGTTTTGGTTTATTTTATTTCTTTTCTAAAATGCCTTATAATTAGAGGGTGAGAAACAGGAGCAAGAATTAGAGATGCACTCTTAATTCCAGGTGTTAGAGTGCTTTATCCCAGGAGACCTCAGATGGAAGGATATTATCCTCCCTCTTCCATCAGTCTTCTTCTAGTACATCCGTATTTTTCTGCTTTTTGTTCTTTGCTTTTTAGTGTTACCCACATATAGAAGCCACCCAAATTCCTGAGGAGAAGAGGAAATGTAGTTTAAAAATCAAAGTTTGTTTCAATTAAAGATGTGCAGTTAAAGAAGACAAAGAGAAAGAGGGAAAGAGGATTTGTAGAAGAGTTTTTACAGTTTTCCACAGCCTTCTGAACATGTCAGAAAGAAAGTGCATCACTTCAAACACAATAACAGAGAAAAAATTAGTCACTGAAATGTTTCCATTCTATAAAGACAAATTTTGGGATCTATAGATCATTAATTATCACCGTTGTGTATAACAACTGCAATTTACTCTCTATATTTTCCTATGTTTCTAAAGAAAAAACATGGACAAAAGGATGGCTTCCACCTTGGCTATGACCAAGGACTGAATCTAGGAAAGCTGAAATCTGAGAGAAGCAGTCTTGAATCTTATATAAGCAATTCATAGATGAAATATCATTTAACCATAGGGAGTAGATTTCTGACCTGTCAAATCAAAAGCTTTAACAGGCAGGTATGCTCTATAAATGAAGAGAGATAGAAGGGAGATAGAATGAAAGGTGATTGCACTTTTGGAAATATAAATAACTGCTTGCAACCTAGAGACCAGGGAATGAGTTAGCAACCTGTTTTTGTTAAAGGCTGTGTAGGTAATATCAAGGTAATTTAATAGTCAAAGGATTTCAGTTTTCATGGTTGTTGGTCTACAGCCTCTGAGGCTTTACACACACACACACATGAAAAAATTACAGATTAAAGGAAAGAAGGTCTTTTATTTAGACCAGTCTGATAGAAAGTCATGCTATTCATTTTGTTAGATGCCAGAACAAATAAACCCTGAAACATTACACTAATCACCCTAGAACACTGAATTTAAATGTTGTTTCTATTTGGTTACCTAGAGAACTTGCAATGAGTAAATATGGACAAAAGAAATAGTAGAATTTTTCTTCTACAGTGTTTCAACATTTCTGAATAGAAGCCAAATTAATACAAGCACAGTATAGGCAAGGTAGCTCAGCTATTTATTTAACATTTTCAGATAGACTAAATTAAGAACATGACCTTTAAAGTTTTTGGTCCAGAACAGGCCCTCTAGCCCTGTGATTTTTACTTACTGCATTCTTCTTATGGTCAAAATCCCTTCTGAAATACTTTTCAACACTAATTTACTAATTGGCTATAGTTAAGAAAAATGAACATACCTGGGCATTTTAAATACTCCCACGCTGCTGTCACTCAGAGTTCGTCATCTGCAGCTAGCCATATATCCATTAGATCTGGTGAGTCTATTTATGCATAGTGGATGAATTTGGGTTGTTTGCCATCTGCATGTGAAGGATAAAGTTCAGTTATTTTATTAATCCATAACCTCTGATGAAATCCTGCTGAGATAATTAATCTTTTGAGCCATTTTTCTCCCTCAGGTATAGTTACCATAATAATACTTAGCTACTGACAGGCAGAGGAAGTTAGGGGTCTTCAGCCTGGAGAAGAGAAAGTTGTGTGGACACCTCATAGCTTCCTTTCACTATCTGAAGGGGGGCAACAGGGAATCTGGAGAGGGACTGTTCAACAGGAGCTGTAGTGACCAGACAAGGACTAATGAGTACAAGCTGAAAGAGGGGGAAATTAGGTTAGATATATGGAAGTTAACTGTGGCCATCACGAGGCACTAGAACAAGTTGACAGAGAAGCTGTGGATGTGACACATCCATGGAAGTGTTTAAGACCAGGTTGAATGGGACATTGAGCAACCTGGTCCAGTGGAGTTGTCCCTGCCTATGGTAGAGGGGCTGGAGCCAGATGATTTTTAAGGTTTCTTCCAACCCAAACCATTCTGTGATTACAATTCTGTTATTATAGAATTAATATTCTATAATTTTGCTTTACATTTGAACCTAAAGTTTGGCTTTAGCTTCAGAAAAACTGGCCCTTGGCAAATAAAAATAGTGTCTTTCAGAATAAAAATTTAAAAAAATCAAAACTGATAGCAAAAAACCTTTCAGTTACAATATTCTAAAGGTAAAGATGGAGGTGTATATCATTCCAATGGGAATAAAGACATTATAAGAAGGAGGACTGGAATGGGTCTGCACAACAGGAGTAGGTCCCATTCTTACTAGCCCAGGCACAGCAGCAAAACCCCAAGGTCAGCGGCAGCTCTGTAGAAAACCACTGGCCTCCTCATTATGTTCATCTGCTCTCCAGTGGTTCCATTCTCAGTGCAGTGCTGCAAACACATTTTCTTGTTACTCTTCAGGTTTTCTGGAGATTTAGACATTGCTTGGGAAATGAGCATGACTTAAGATGGAGTAGCAAAATGAAGGGGATATTTTTCCCATGGAACACACTTTTTCTTTCCCTCCCTATTTTTTCACTGCAAAGTTACACACTTGGAGTCGTTTAGAGTGCTGCCTACACCCTACTGGAAATAACACCACCTTTTAAACAAGACCAAGATGTATCTTGCAGGAAAGGTTTTGTTATAACTTTAGTTTTTCAAATACTTTTTTTTTTCCTCACAGCCTCTTACTGTAGCTGGCATGCATTACCGACGTTTAAAGGAACTAAAAGCTTTACAAAAAGAAACAAATAGAGGAGGGAATAAAAGGGGGGAAAAAGTGTTCTGGGGAGGAAAGAGACATTTTGGTTAGCAGAAATTTTTGACAAAATGAATCAAATATGGTCTGCTGAGCAGATGGAAACCAACTAAGCTTAACACATGTTTTTTAGTCTGAAAAGATGTCAAGGAAACCTGCCACAAAGTCATTGCAAAAAAAAATCCACTTTGGTGAGCAAAACATGTAGGTTCTATCAAAAAGGTCATAAATTTCACCTCAGCATTTAGTTGTTCAATGAACTGATTACAGTAACACATTTTACCTAAAAAAATTAGGTCAAGTAAGGAGAAAGGAAACCCCTGAAGTCCATGGCTATAAATGTGTTCTAGATGACCTACAAGGGAAGAATTATTTAAAGATCATTCAACTTAAACTCTCCAGAGATTTCTGGTATGCCATTTATTATTTTCCTACAAGAAACATGAGCTCTGACTTATTGCTCCAATTTTAGAATGGAAATCTCAATGGAACATGCACTATAAAAATGGACTGTAAAAATCACAGTAATGAATCCAGCTGAGTGATATGATGAGTCCTGAAAGTATTTTTTTTCAGCTGATGAATTAATCTTTTAAGAGTCAATTTTTAATGTTTAAGAATAATTAAATTTCTAACTGATTTTTGAAAGCACAGCATGGAAAAAGATATTGGATTAAAAACACCTTATTCATGAAAAGACACCTTGAAAACAGTACTGACTACAACTGTCCAGTGTTTCTACCATTTTGACTATATCCTTATGAACATAAAGTGTTCTTCCTAAGTTTCTATATATTCAAAAATGACAGTGAAACTGTATGAGAACATTATTAGCTCCTAGTTTGAAAACTATATTTAGACAAATTCTTGCATACTGTACATAATGGGAAGGAGCTCTTCACCTGTTCCTCTCTATTTCCCAACCAAAATATAGGTCAGTTCAGAAAGGGAGATTATAAAAATTTTACCTGTCTAATTTTTAGATTAATGTAGAATAATGTAGAACAATATAATAATATACAATAAAACATTTAAGAATTTGTGCTCCTTTGAAAATATTTACTTTTTAAGAAATATGTATTAGCATCATGGGGAGGACAAAAATACTTTTATAAATTGCTGTAACTCTTACTTAGGTATTTTCTTAACTCCATATAAGTTTGTGTATTTAGTCTAAATAAAAGTGGTAGCCATGCAGAATACTTAGGCATGTAATGCATTTTTGGGCAGGTCCCCAGCTTCTGTGTCTTTAGACTTACTACCCCAAACCATTCCTGTGTTTGCCACCCTTGAACAGAAAGGTTTATATATATTTATACTTCAGTAGAAATAACAATCACTACTCTATATTTTTCTCCAGTTTTGCAATAATCAATTGCACAATCAATAACTGATCTTTTTTATGTTCTGGCTTCCAAGAAACTGAAAAAAATCATTGCAATGTTTCCATGAGAATGGCATTACAAGATGAACAACCACAGCGGGATTTCAAGTTTCACCTGTATTTCACATGACAGAGCAAATAATGAGCATAAGATGCAATTTTATTTACAGATAGGAAAACACTGTACTACTGTTGAAACCCATAAGAGCAACCTAGTGCACTTGCTAATGCTAACAATGTGTTACATATCACTTCACTTGTCTATGAATCCAAACCTAGTCTTAGATACTAAAAATTAGGGTCCAAGATCACACTTAGTTATCTCACATCCTCCTTCAAATCATTAGTATGAGGAAATAGGACAGCATTGTTTTCAACAACATATTTGCATTTTCCCAACCCTTTTTCCAGTGTCTGGTTGTAAGGTTGCTCTAAAATTGTTACCTGTTTCAAAAAGGCAAACTTCATCAACCCATCAACACCTCTGAATCACAGGTAATAAACGTATAGCTGGTCTTACCAGGCCTTGCCTCTGCCACCAGCCTCAGCCTGTGCTCTAGTGCGCTGCTTCTCACCATATGTAACAGCAGGGAGGTTGGCATGCAATTTTTACCAGCAGCCTAGGCACTGAGGTCCAGCCTTTTGGTAACCCATAGTCAGAGGGATTGATTTTTCTTGCACGTATTTGGTTGCTTCTAACTTCTGTAACGGATATCTACCAATCTTTAATCTGGCTGTACTTAATTATCGTGTTATAAATCCTTTATTTTCATGCTTTCAAACACTAAGATAATACTTTTTAAATATGTGAAGTGGTTGTACTTAGCATCTTCTTCCTGTTTTCATGTACACTTTATGTTCAGTAGACATGCAAGCTAAAACCCCTCTTCTTTGTATTCAACTGGTAATTAAACCCACATTATTTTATGAGATCTGGAAATATTTTTTACCACCTTGATCAGTATTTTCAAGTTAATAGTAGCCTAAACAAGTGTTTCTACCACAAAAACAATAACAAAACTCACCTGCATGTATGTGAGAGACTGGAAAGAATGATTACTGGCTCAAAAAATCTCAGATGTGTGTGGAAGGAAAGGGCAGATCAAGTTCTGCAAAGATGGAACAGTCCTCTGCCCCACAGGCAATCCCCTTTGGAGTTGCAGTCTAGACCCAGAGTAGCTGTCAGATCAAAAGCCCCACCTGATGGAGAGTTGTGGCTACAGGAGGCCAGAGCAGACTAAAAACCATTGCACAAAGACACACATGGCTAAGTCCCTATTGTCCATGGAGTTTATGGCATCTGAGACCACACTGGATCCAAGGGTGATAGCTGTACATTTCTTGTCTCTCTCTTTTTTCTCTCTTTCTCTCCTTTTCTTCTACTAATTTCCTCTTCTTGAAATCTGGGTATTTTAAGGTTGGATACGTTAGAGTGTGCAGAATCAATTCATTGTGAAATACTTTATTTTGATTGAAATTTTGCCAGTTTCTGATCTTCTAATGCTTGCCAGTGAAGGTTGTGTTTTGACCTCCCAAGAACTTTTGTCAAGCTTTCTTTTGTGCCACCTCAGGGAAAAGTAGAACCTTAAGCCACTTTTAAATAAACTTGTCGTGCAATGGCCGGGGATTTACAGCACATTCCTCTGTAACCTGCACTGGGTGACCCTGTCCAAGCAGGGGGGCTTGGGCTAGGTAATATACAGAGGTTCCTTCCAACCCTAACAATTATGTGATTCTGTGAAGTCCTCACTGAAGGGCAGACCAATTAGTCCAAAGGGCAAAGAGCGATCTCATCCAATTCAAGAACATGGAGTTGTGCAACTAATGATATATAATGGAAAAACTCACTGGTCAGATAAACAAAAAGCTGAAGTTAAGATAACACCAAAATTGCCTGACAGGTGTTTTTAGTACTTCAGAGCTTCAAATGTGGACCAATATTTTTTGGCTAAAAACCCCAGCTTTACACTAATTTTCTTGTGTCCCTATAAAATCTGATTTTAAAGATACGTTTTGACTACATCTAATTGAGAAGTTATGTGGTTTACCATCAAGTTTACATAACATGGGCATATATCTAAATTATGGTGAAAACAAGACAGTAGAAATACTTTTTTTGAAATCAGAGGCAAATATTTTACAAAAAACACAATAGATTTTTCACGCTGTACCTTGTTGATACTGATACTTAGGATTTATCTTTTTTGATTTCATTTCAGGCTTCCAAACACCTTAACACTCAGCTCCAAGTTCCCTAGTAAAGTAAGCCTTGGGTTATTATTCTGTTTCAATATTTACTTGTGAAGAAAATTATTTATTAACAAAACATAGAAAAAGACACATAACATGAGCTTCAGGCCCAGAAATACCATGTTTTTCTCTCAGTCCCCCAGTCCTATAGGCAGAGAGGTTATTTTCAAACCTAAATTTTTGTAGTGTTAGTGATTGCCTTTTTTCTTTTACAGGTCTTTTCAAGACTCTCTTGACACTTGACTATAACAACAGATTTTTAAAAAAGAGAAAAAGCCTGGAAGTCACCACTGGCAGTCAACCATTAAATTTGATTTTTATTTCTTCTCATCAGGCAGAGAACAAATAAGTCATCTATGAAGCTGAAACCAGGAGCTCTCTTAAACTCCATTTACACAACCTATGCACACTTCAGTTGGGGTCTAGTGACATAAATAGGTTTGTAGAAGCCTGTAAGACTTCATAAAATAAACACCAGGGCAAGGAATGTGTGTATAGATCATTATGGAGCTTTTAGAAAGAGAAGGAGAAGAAAATTTTATTTTGTAGCACTTTTCAACTTACTCAACTTGAGAAATCCCTTTTCTTTTGAAAAAATGCTGGGGGTTTTTACATTTTTGTAACCTTACTCATTTAAATTTATAGGACTTGTTGGACAGTACTGCTAATTATTTTCCTATCAGAGGCTTCTGCTCTCTAACTGGCAGAATTGTAATGAGTGCACACATAGGAATGGTTCTTGGGTGTGACAAGGGGAGAGGTAGAAAATATAACACAAATGCCCAAAGACCCAGTTCATATAATGGAAAGGCCCTAAACTGATTCCATCAACACAGAAAATACAAAGCCCATAAAAACCCTGCCTGGATAAAAGACTTGTCTCACTTTACTGTGGCCATTCTGAGAATGTGTCCAAAAGAAGGAATACAGCTTCACACACTACCGTTATCAGTACTTAGGGTTTCAAGTGCAGATCTCCACAAGCTTCATAACCAATACTCACTTCACTTTTACTGACCTTCTTCCATGATATAATTTCCTCTTTACTCTGCTGTGTGTTGTACAACTACTTTGACTTAAAGGACTTTCAGAATTGAAAGATCATGAAGCCTGAGTTTCTCTGCAAGTGGCTGGAGGAGGAGAAGGTAGACAAATGCAAAAGAAATGCTATTTCTCAGAACCAGAAGAAAGGTTGCAGAAAATAATATATACAATCATCTCAAGTGATTGACCTCCTGATTGACCTCCTGCTAACATTGCACATTTCATTGGCTGACTTGGTCAAGGCCTGCTTTGCTCAAAACAGCTGGTCAGGAGACACATGATCAGGCAGCCTCACTCGAGAGGAAGGAAGAGTAAAATGCTGCTGTTAGCACAGGGCAGCATGTACAAAGATTCTTCTTATTAGGCCACTTGCAGAAGTGAGCCCACATTAAAGCCTGGGAAAGTCTCATCAGAAGAGAAGCTAGCCAGTTCTCCTGAATTCCAAAAAAAATGTTTCCATTTTACTAAATCAAGCAAGAGAGAATAGGCAGAGAATTGAGTAACTGATGCTGGAAGATTAGCTGACTTTTTCATTCTCCAAATGGCATGAATTTAGGGAGCACATCTAAGCCTGAAAAATGGGCATTTTACTGAATAACATACACAAGTTTTTATAGTGCATAATACTGATAAAAAAAACCATGAAAACAGGTCAGATGGCTTGCAGTAAGAGGACTCATACCTCACTATGGAAAGAAGCACCAGATACCTCTCAGGTGTGATCCCTTCCTCAGGGTTTTCTGGATGGATAGTATGGTCTTTAATTGTCTCTTAACCATGGTAAAGATCTGGTTCAATAAAGTCTTTCTCAGAAATCAGTTCATTTTTACACTCCAGTGTACAGGAGTATAAAAGTTTTGGCTGTGATAGAGTTGATTTTCTTCAGAGAAGGTTGTATGTGGCTGTGTTTTTCATTTGTGCTGAAAATGGTGTTGATAATAAAGTTTTACTTACTGCTGAACAGTGCTGGCACACAGTGGAAGGATTGTACATCCTAAAACAGGATGCTATTTATTCCAAACAGAACAGAAATGAGCTCATCACAACAAATAAAAACCTTGTTCAGGAGTTGCTTGTATAAGTCAATCTATCATAAAACAACTAAACTTCAAGACAGCAAAAATATTTGCTCCCAAAAAGATGTAAAGATGAAATGTATTTGTCTTCTGCAGATGAAGATAATCTGACAATCCTACTCCACTATCCTGTAAATTAAATCTTTCCCATGAAACATGTGAGAAGCCTTGTGTGTCCTATTCCTCTCCCTTCTTTCAACTACAAATTTCTGATTCAGCCTCTGCAAAGATATGCTTGAGTAGTTTCTCCAATGGCCCATACATCAAGCAGTACCTTAAGACTTCTGATCTTTGCAATTGTCTCCATTATCAATTTTTGTTCAGGGTTGCTGTGTCTTTGACTATAATGTATTAATTTTCCTGCCTCTTAACCTGTCTTTTTTTATGCTGACTAGCCATAAATCAGATATTCTGACAGTAATCCTTACATTCTTCTGATCTTTGCACTAATGTAAAAAATGTACACCATTTCATGAGGATTAACATTTTTTGTCATTTGATTGGAACACTTTCATTATTTGTTGGCAAAACAGAAACAGTGAAAAAGATGTAATTGATGTTTTTACTTTAGTCTCCAGTTCATATGACTGATGTTTGTAAGATATCAAAGATTTCTCTTTGTACCCAATGAGTCAATTTACAGAAAGCAGTCACATTTTCTCTGCCTACAAAAACTGTAACTAAGTGACAGTGGTCAATTAGGGTAGATTTTGAGTAGCTTCCAGCAGGTCATTTCCAGATTGGATCTGAGTGACAATTCAGTTTCTTATGTGACAGACACCTACAGCTAGATCCACAAAGGTTTTAGCAGATCAGTTTTAGCTTACTGTCATGGTTTAGGCATGGTATTCCCCAGTTTAGTGCTCCCACTGCCACTCCATTTCCCTTCCCCTCCAGTTGAAAGCATAAGAGGCAGAGATCATGGGTTGAGATAAGACCACTTTACTGGAAACAGCAGTGAGATAAGAAAACAACAGCAACAATACTAATATCTAAAGTGTACAAAGAGAGTGTGGCTTCATGCAAAACACCAGGCCTGGGACAATGAAACAATGGCAGACAGATCCTCCACCACCACACTTTTCAGATCTGGAAAGGAATGCCCTTTCTTCCAGGAAGCAAGGGAGAGATTGCCCTACCCCTGGCAATGACCTAAATGGTATGGAATAACATTAGGTTGCTGGCCATGCCCACAGGGTTCCAGGCTCTGCACTTTCACTGCTGCTGTGAAAAATTAACCCTGTCCATGGCTGAAAACAAGACACTTGTATGCAAGTGCACTTTTTTATTCCTTCTTATTTATACTGCCAACCTACTGGTTCGCTCAAGTTGGATTATACAGAGAGCAACTAGTCCACAGAGGCAGGATTTACCATCCAAGTTCCTACAAGGTACTCCATGTCAATAGTTTTTGAGGGTTTTGTTGAATGCCTAAACAATTACTTGGACTTGGCCTGAAAATCTTTTGGGACACTCAGTAGAGTGAACATACAAGAAAATCTGATGCTTTTTTGCTTCAGCTTTTTTAATGGTTATTCAGCTAAGACCACAGACTGAAAACATTGAATTTTCATTATTGCTGGCATTATCAAGTCTGACACGAACCTCTGTGCTCCTGAAGGAATAAGCATACTTGCCTTACTGAAACAGATACATACCTTCTCCTGAGTTAAGCTTTCCCCAGATTAACTCAGGAAAGGATACCCAGAAACACATCCACAGCAGGACTGAAATAAAGAGGGCATAACTATACAGAAAAGCTGAGAGAGATCATCAGCTTCTCTGTAAAAGGAAAAATTAATCAGAAACCAGTAGATTTCTATAAAACAAGTCCAGTTTTGGTATTCTTACAATCACATAACTGAAGTGCTGCCTTGAAGATGCAAAGGAAGAGGAAGAACAAGTGTATTCTATAACAATACTTGGGGCATCAGAGTTTCTTCAATTGCACAGGTACAAGGCAAAATACATTGAATACTGTGTTCAGTTTTTGGCCTCTTACCACAAGATATTGAGGTGCTAGAGTGTGCCCAGAGAAGGGCAATAGATGTGCTAAAGGGTCTGGAGGACAAGTCTGATGAGAAGTGCATTTGCGAGCTGGACCTGGGGCCTTATCATTCTCTACAACTACTTGAAAGGATGTTGTAAAAAGAGCTGGAGGTCGGTCTCCTCTCTCAGGTAACAAGTGATTGGATGACAGGATATGGCTTCAAGCTAGGCCAGAGGAGGTTTGGGTTGATCATTAGGAAAAATTTCTTCACCATAAAGGTTGTCAAGCACTGGAATAGGCTGCCTAGGGAGGTAACTGAGTCATCATCCCCGAATGTATGTAAAAACATGTGGATGTGGCACCTAGAGAAAAGATTTAGTATTGGACTTGGCAGTGCTGAATTTACAGTTGTACTTGATGATCTTAAAGGTCTTCTCCAGCTTAAATGATTCTATGGGACAAAGCACATGTGTAATGCTCTGTTCACAGTTGCCCATTCACTGATGACATCACAGAACCACTGTGAAACTAGGAAAAAATTGATGTTTTGTTATTCAGTCACTTAATCTCAAGTAGCAAGGCGTTTCTTTGTTAGATATATCTTATCTGAAGAGCAGTTGGTTACATGCACTAGAATTATAGTCTGGAGCTGAAATGCACTTTCAGAGCATAGCTCCACAGCCATTAGGACATCAAGGTTCCACTGCACCTTGATGTGATGTGCACTGTGGTACAGCTGCAGTGGAACCCTTGAAAAGTAGAAACATTCTTGGTACCCATTTGTGTTACAATCTCTTAAACTGTGTTGCACTGTTAACTAACACAGACTCTTTAGCAGCCAGCCTTGAGCAGAGACTAAATTTGAATTAAATAGCAGAATGTAATCAGCACTGCTTACACAGTCAGGTGTCTTCTAGGGATCAATAAAGATTCCTATATGCAGATGTGAACAGAAAGCTAGCTTAACCTAGGTCAAAACCCCTCAAACTCACACAGGTACAGACAGCTGAAATATTTTAAATTACAGCAGCAGAAAGGCAGTCCTTTTTCTAAGTTATTTGTAGAGTCGACACCTCAAGAGTGCAACAGATGGTATTCATGTTCCAGTATACAACCCCTACACATTTGGAAGGAAAATAATAAACAAAGCTCTCACTAACACCTGCAGTGCTTGCCACTGTAAGACAGCAGGCTCCTGATGGCACTGCACACCTGTATGATGACAGCTGGCAACGTCAGTCAAACATCTTGCTTCCAAGCACAAGAGTTTTGGGTAAAGGTTGAGGAAGACAAACCTGCAGATGTGATTTACTGCATGGAGAAACAGTGAAGGCTGCAAACTGATACTGCAGCTCTGGCATTGAGCATCAACTCTTTCAAGTTCTTCTCTTCCAAGTTCCATATATGGAACAGCTTGTTCCTAGTCCTAGCCTTTGGTTTTCTAATCTTCAGCATAAACCAGTTTACTTTGCAAATTATTTGAGGAGATGAGGTATGCCCAAATTTAGTCCTGTGTGAATGCAGTATGGTTACAGCTGGCTTGAAACATTTGTCTCTGACAGCTGAGCCAAAATTCAGCTTATCAAATTAAATTCAAATAATCAAAGAACAAGGTAATTGCTCCCTTAATTGTCCTTAGGTATCTTAACAGGGTACCAAAGTTCTATGTATTATAGAAAACTTAGAAGCCTTTAGACAGCTCAGAAACTGATCTAAAGTAATCTTTAGGAAACACCAGAAGGGGAAGAGTATTTCTTCCCACTTGTGTATGCAAGGGGGTCTCCTACTGTGCAAGCAATTGATTGCACAGATAAAAGTTAGTTTGCTGAAACTAGCTCTATGAGCAATTTGAAAAGGAAGTGATCTTCACTTTAATGACAGAGAAAGGCACATATATATCTGCCCTAAAAGTGCTTACTTGTGCAGAAACTTGTAGGCTGCATTTTGTTTGCAGATGTTGCTATGAATACGACATCAAGCAGCCCCTCTAGGTATATTAGGATGCTAAACCACCAAGAAACTCAGAGGAATGTACAGGGGTGGGAAGAACCTTCAGGGCATGGTGTAAGAAGAAAAATTCACTGCAAAATTAATGAAGAGATTTTCATTAAAATGTATCAGTATGCAGTCAAAGTAATAGCTCGCATATACTGAAAATGGTCTGAAAAACAAAGGTGAAATAAATATGCTTTATTCCAAAAGGCAGAACAACATATAGGAAACAGTCTGTCATTTTTCTTTCTTTCTCCTCCCATCTTGGTCAGTTTTAAGTAATTGAGAAGCAACTATACAAAACCTACAGACAAATCCCAACCTAGCACACTTCTTTAAAGCCACATGCACATTCTGGTATTTGAAATATTTTCCTGGGATCCTGAGATGAATAATATTAGGTAAAAGGAAAAAAAAATGATCTTCCACATTGTATAAGAAAAAAAACAAAACAAAAAACAAACAAAAACCAACCAAACAAAAGATAACAAACCCCCAGCAATTTTAGAAAAAAATGGTACAACTCTCTTTTGTTAATAGCATAATTCTTTTGAAAGACATGTCATAGGGACTTCTTTTCTAAGGGTCTTTTTTGGTGCATAATTCCTCAGCAATGGCTCCACAGCATCAAAGGCAGCTGAGTGCAATCTAGGCTGAAAATAGTCCTCCTCAGCATTCCCACAGGGCAGGCAGCTTCCCTCTCAGCATTCCAACTTCAGGTGGGTTAGCTTCTGAGAGCACTTAGAGTGCTCTCCAGTTTCCCTACATATGAAAATTAGGTACTAGTCTTTGCTTCTAGAGCCTGTTTCAGTCAGCTGTGAAGCACCTGCTGTTGAGCTTCTTTCACACTTCTACTACCCTAGCACAGCCAGTATAGAGGGGAAAACAAAGCAGTCTCCCTTGCTTGTCATCTGACAGCAATTACATTGCAGAGCAGGTTGAGGAGGTGCTACACCCTCCCTGACAGCAGCCAGTACCATTGAATAGTCTCACTCAGCAGGCCTCTGCAAGTTCTTTCCTTACAGCCTGACAAAATCTAAAGCTATCCACTTGATCCAGCAAGCCAGCAGTTTCTCCCTGCTGCAGCTTTCAAGCAGGTTTTAGCCCTCCAGCATTCTGGCTGGATTTCAGCCAGCTCTTCAAAGTGAAGGACACCAAAATCCTCAGTAAAACCATGAGGAGTGAGGCGACTACCTGAAACAAGGAGAGAGAAAAAAGCATCAAGATTGACATCCCAGAACTGGTATGGCAGAAAAATAAGGCTAGAGAATAGGGAGAAGTGTCTTAGGTAGACAGGTTAGTGACTGAAAGGATTTACAGAAACATGCTGATTGCTTTCTCCCCTAATTCCATAATCAAAGATGGCTGACTGGCTCATGTTGGGTTTCTAAACAGAGACAGAATACTCCTGTACTCTATTAAAAAGTCTCAATTTTAGGATCATCCCCTTCTTATATTTGCCCTTAAATGTCACCTTATTGCTCAAGTTTTACAAGTTTTTTTTTTAAATTTCTTTGGAGGTTTCCTCTAACAGAGAGAAAGATATGTTGTATACTTCACAATATGCAGCAGTACATTTCCTCCTATCTTATGTGCTGCTCTCATAATGTATTTTTTTTCTCTCCAGTTGTTTTATGGGGGCTCCAATTACATTCACTTCTTCTGTCTCAAGCAATGGAATCTCAGTGACTGATGAAATAATCAAATTAGTAACAGTAAGTCACAGCAGGTTTCAACTGTGTAGTTGTCAGGGGAAGAATTTGCTAGATGATTGCCCCTCTATGCAGAAAATAGTTGTATCTGTAGATGTGTGGAACCAGGACTGGTTGTAGAAAATAAATTCTATTTCCTTCTGATGTACAAATTTTTAAAATGCATTTGGTATTTTGGTTTCTGATCATAAATAATGTGTGCTTTGGTACTTTTTTCTTAATAGCTCTATAATATATATTGAGATGATGTGTTGCCCTTCAACTTAATTTTATTCAAATTTTAGACAGAAATTTTTTATTCTGGAGAAAACTAGGAAATGTATTCAGGTCAGGAGTCTGAGAGGAGTCTGAGTCAGAGGCTGAGCCCCTGAATACCATTTTTATTCCCATAATAACTTCTAAAATAAGCTGGAGAAAACCACAGTAATTTTAATGATTTATTGTATTATTATAATAAAATTATAATAGGACATCACACCTTATTGTGTTATTTTTAACAGTAGAAACTATATTTTCTTTGAAGAAAAAAGTATTTTCTTTGGAAACAGCTGAGATGAACAATCTTTTCTTTGAAAGAATGCCAAAGTAGCTCTGCTACAGCAGCAAGAGCATTTACTGACAGTAACTAGAGGCTTAGATCTGCAACATGTCCTCCAAATGCCAGCCTGTTTTCCCTTAGGAGAAGAATTAAAAGTAATTTTGGGAACAGCATGGGGAAAAAACAATCAAGATTTTTTTACAAAGTTCTGTGCTAGTATCCTACAACACAGTATTTTAGAGCTTTGTAACAGAGAGCAGTTACAATCTGTTACTACTGTTAACTCTTAAGGGTGGAAAGACTCAGAAAAAATATGTGGTATTAAACCCAAGTATTTTGCTTTTAGTTCTCACGATACAGAGCAGACTGCAGTCTTGAATTTTAAGTCTAATTAAGACTAATTAAATGTCTAATTTTAATTGTACGTGGATTTCAGGCCAATGAGATTTGACTCATCAGCCTTAGGTGCTGAAGTTCAGTACAGAGTCACAAAGTAGCAACAGCAAGGCTGTGATAATTCCCTCTGATGCTGAAGAAATTGCAGTAAAATTAACTTTTCAGTTCAATCGATCCCTATCTCACATGCTTAGATGCTGCTAAAACGACAAGGACAGACTGCCAATAATTTGACTGAAACTACCAACAGTAGTTAGAAGCAAATGGCAAACTCCTCAGCTATCCAAAATACAATAGCATTTGTGAAAAGCTCTGTTTCCCTCTAACTAACATAGCCACCATAAACACATAGGGGTCACTGCAACACAGAAATGGAAAAACTGTAAGATTCATTTTGAAAATGTAGGAACAGGGAGGGCATCCTGACTCAAGTGTGTGTATACCTGAGTACTGCAAATTTATAGCCTTTTCTGAAAGTACTAATGAGCAGTGTGATGAAGTCAATTTTTTAACACATTGTAATGAAATATCAGCCCATGCTTTTCACAAGACTTACTTTGGCTATTCACCTATTCACTAATCTTTCAGAAAATTGCATATATTGGTCACAATTCCTCAGGTTTAATTTCACTTTAAAAAAACTCAAGAAAATGTTTGATAATTTGAAGTTTTATCTCCCTTTAAGTCAGCTGGTACACACATTCAAACTAAATTTTAGTAACAGTCAAGAATTTTGACCCAATTTTGTGATGATTATTTGGATGAAAAAAATGGGAACACTAAGGGAGTTGACAATTATGGTGTGTTGCAAGCCACCTCAACCTGTCAGATGAACAGTGTAGCCTCATTGGAGATCATGAATTACAATGGAGTGGTTCAGCAGAGCAAAGCACTTCCTACCAAGAACTTCCAGTATTCAATAAATTTAGTCTGGGTCTGCCGGTAGTCTAGTCCCTTGGATTAGAATCACAGAATGACAGACTCACAGAATAAGCTGAGTTGGAAGAGATCCATCAGAGTCACTGAGTCCTACTCTTGGCCCTGCACAGGACACTCCCCAAGAGTCACACCAGGTGCCCATGAGTATTGTCCAAATGCTTCTTTAACTCTGTCAGTCTTGCTGCTTTTACCACTCCCCCGGGGAATCTGTTCCAGTGCCCAGACACCCTCTGGGTGAAGAACTTTTTTCTAATATCCAACCTAAATATCTAATATCCAACCTAAATATCTAATATCCAACCTAATATCTTCCGCTGGAACAACTTCAGGTCATTCCCTCAGGTCCTGTCACTGGTCACCAGAAAGGAGAGATCAAATCTGCCCCTCTTCCCCTTACGAGGAAGTTGCAGTCTATGATGAGGTCTCCCCTCAGTCTCCTCAGGCTGAACAGTCCAAGTGAGCTCTGCCACTCCTCATGCATCTTCGTCTCAAGGCCCTTCAACATCTTCCTTGGACAATCTCTAATAGTTTAACGTATTTCTTATATTGTGGTGCCCAAAACACAGTATTCGAGATGAGGCCACATCAGTTCAGAGTAGAGTGGGAGAAGGTGAATTCATGGAGATTATCTTCAGATTTGCTTTAAAAATCTGCAAAAAACTCTGGCAAACATGAGCCCTCCAAATCCCTGTTTCTGTTACAAGCAGCACGCGGCCAAGGGACACAGCTTTAATCTGCACCATAATGACCCCAACTTTCCTAAGCAACCATGCTTGCTTGTGGTAATCCATGGGCAGTCATTTTATCTTCCATCTCTCAAGTTGTACTTTAGTCACCCTACCACTATCCTCAAAAGACACAGGTATAATAAGCAATTCCTTTTTTTTTCCATAGCAACTCTTTGCCAACAGAAGCAATAGTACTTCCACAAAACATAGCCATTATGTCTTACATTAACACCATCGCATGTTCTGAATTATCCCATAATTTGCCACTGAGGGTTTGATTTCTATCTGTGTTATGATACAGTTATTAAAATATTTAGAGAGATGCCTCTGCCTGAATTAAAAAGGTTTAAAAAGGGCCATACACTGAATATGCATAGCAACCTTTTGTGTAAACTCTGCAGCAAATGAATTTATTTATAGCATAGAGTTTCTTTGGATCAATAGAACTTTGAACCATAATACGATATGTACATTGATAAAAGATACCAGTTAGACAAAATAGAGTATTAACAGAAACTAATGGTAATGTTGGATTAACTTTAGGGGTTTTACTTACATGCTGAGAATTCTTTAGAAGAGTTCTATTAGCACCAATGTCTCCACAATCACCTAAGAAAGTGTTTTCTTTCAAATAATAATAAAAAATGCTGTGGAATTGAATTTCATTTATTTAATCTTACTCTATTGAAAAGAGCAAGAAGTCTCACCTTTTAAACTCACAGAACAAAAGTAGATTCACATAATCTCCCTGATAAATGTCATGTAAATTGCAGTATTTTCAACTGGAACATTGTAATTTAATGACCTTTCAGTCATGAATAACCAGAACACTTAGTACCTTACAATAGCTGCAGAGAGATTGAAAACATTCAGACAATAAAAGAATAAGAAAGAAGAAACTTGATTGTAGGGAATTTCTCAGTAGGGAATTCAGAAGTTCTTGAGACATCTTATTGGAAGTTCTATAGAATTATTAGTATAAGAAAAATGAGTGAGACACAGGCACAGTGGTTTAGCAACATATCTGGGGGTATGTACATATCTGGGGGTATGTTTAGACAGCAATAAATAAAGGTTTCTACTATTTATGTCTTTTGCTGTTATATTCCTCCTTGTTCCTCTTCTACTGTCTATTTACAGATTATTCATTTATGTAACAATAAGTACAATTTATATTTTCATTATCACATGTATCACCATATATTACTATGCATCATTTCTTTTGATATGAAGTGCAGAATGCAATGTGATATAGTGTACCACAGTAAACAAGTAAAATTTACAAGTAGTGATAATATTTTTTAGACTCTTACCTTTGAGAGAAATGCAATGTTTGAGGCTGAGGAAATTATTTTCATATTTAAAGACATTTTTATTCAAGGCAGCCTATATTTTTCATTTTGGTTTCCACAAGAACTGAGTTACTGAATGGTTGTTTGCAGGTGCTACTTAAAAGATTTAATCTTATAATTCCTTAACCCTGATGACAGCAACATATAGGGCCAAATGTAAGAGAAAATATTAGGTATTGCTTTGAATAAGGCAATGTCTGAGTATTTTCTCCAGAAGTCTATACTTAAATATGATATTTAAACAACAATCTTAAGCATTCAAATAAGGCATAAAGTGAAATCACATGAAATATTTTCCATGCCCAACTGCCATTTGGAATAAATGACTATAGATTCTAAAATTCTGAAAAATTCATAGGGCACATAATTCCTGCCCTTGAGCACTGTGTCTGCTTGTAGCTGTGTCACTACTAGAGATGAGATGAGATTCCCTTTTAAATGTTGTATAGGCTTTGGTGTAGAGGTGCACAGGAGTGATGATCATTGTGGGTCCTTTACAAATGAATAATCCTAGCCTAGTCTAGCCTAGTCTACTTCTATCCTATTTATAATCTAATGGATAAGTTCTTAGAGTATTGTCAATAAAATATCTTTCCTAAATAATCATACAAATGTGGAGTCAGAGGTAATAAATTTCATACAGTTACAACTGACAAATTCCTAAGAAACCAAGTACTTACCTTGTTATGATCAACTCCAAAATTTCCTGCAGATCAATAAAAGTGAGCCAATAAAAAATATATGCTTGGAAGATGAGTTTATACAAAATTATTAAACATTGCAATTATTTACAATTTGGTAACCCTGCCTGTGTTATAGTTCTGCCTCCTGTTTATATTTTGTAAAGTAAAATGCATCTTCAGCTCTTACAACTGAATAGTGAAAACCTCTTCTTGAGAAGTTCAATGACTCACCTTGTTGCTTTTTCATTTGCCTTTTCCCTCCATCTGTGACTGCTTATTTCTGTATCACAAAGGGAAAAACACTGTTGCCCTCACTAAACAAACCTAATATCTTTACAAATTTGATTCAGCTATACTTCTACTATTATTTTTAGAAGAACAAAAGAAACAAACAAAAAAACAAGCCAAACCACTAAAGATATTTCTTACTTTTTAAAAATATTCAGATAAAAGACCTTAGGCAAAATCAGGTCATATATGAATATATGCATCAGTCTTCAAGAATTAAACAAGATTCAATTTGTTTCCTGGTAAAAGCTGTAAAATCAAAGTTACAATTGGAATATAAACATAAAATTCAAGTCCACCCAAAAATTCCAACTGTGGCCTAGCTGGATATCAGTGCTTTGGCTGCATGCACACCCAGAACCCTCTGTAAATGAATTCCTGGATGGTGTAAGAGTTTCCCAAATCCTCCCAGCACTGAAGAGACAGCACATGAGACAAAGTCAATGACTAAGCCTTTAACCAGCTTCACAACAACAATTCTGTTACAGGAGCTCTCCAGGTGTGAATTACAGACAGACCTGGAATTTTCCTGAGCGGGCCCTCCTGTTCATCGACCCTTTGCTAGCCACCATCTGCATGCTTCAATACATCTGCTATTCATGCATAATTCATTCATATGCATTTGTTAAAAATGTAGCTACCTTGGATGAAGAATCTGGTAGGCTCACTGACTCCTTCAGGCAGTTCCTGATGCAAGACTGACCAAAATACACAGATAGTTGCAAATAACCAGCTGAAAGGGGTTTTTTGTGCATTTGACAGAAATGGTCATATATGACAGTCTTTTATGCATAATTAATGATATATGTATCATTTAAAACACTCAATATAAACATATCTATGAGATGCTGGAGTCATCATGGAGGACTGAAGGCCAGCTGAATTATAGGAAATAAGTGAGCATCACAAGTAGTCTTAATCTGATCCAGGTGAACACACTGCTGCAAGGATACTTGCAATGGAGGCTCCTGCAACTCAACAGAAAACAACCATCTCATTCATTCAAGAGACTGGTTTCCTGTCAGGAGTGCTATGCTCTGCCAAGGTGCCATTTCTTTTTTCAGATAAAATAAGTTGCTTGTGAGAATCTCTACAAGTTTCCAGTGCTTAAAAGGTGATACAAAAAAAAATATTAACAACAAATATGTCATCCTCTTTCAAAATACATTACTAATGAGGAATAGTAAATTTCCTTTTCAAAGTGTGAGAGAGCACAGTTCCACTACTGTGCAGAGGGATCGGTATACTATTTTCAAAACCATGCTAAAACAAAAACTTAATAACAAAAAAGTAGGTTACTAAATTTGAACCCTTGTGTATACATAGTGCCAAAAAAAAAAAAAAGCTGTATGCCTGCCTTTTCCTCTACCCTCTACTTTAGGTATTAGATGGAAATATTAGTCATGTACATGACTAATTTTTTATTAATTTCTGTGACACAATTAAAAAAATGAAAACCCCACATGACTAACACTGATTAACACAATACCTTTCGCCTCATATGATGAATCAGGAATGTCATATCAAAGGAAGAGAACTGCAATTAGATCTGAGTAGCAAGGCTCTACCTAAAGGCCAAACATTTCTATAGAACTTGTTCACTCCTTTTGGTCAGAAGACTGGATATACATGAAAACAGTACAAAAAGACAAGCATCATTAATACACTTAATTTTGCACCTGGAGCACTAAAACTGTTGCATGACCCTAGATAAATCATTCCTCCTCTAAAATTCAGGAAAAACAGCACCTATAGGGGCACTGATGCTTGAATGAACAGTGCCACAAGGTGACTAGCTAATTTCCAATAACAAAGTTGAATTATCCTCTGCATTTTTGCAGAACAGTCTAAAAGTACTTAATGCATGACACATTAGTACTTTACATAATCACTGTACTCCATAGACTCCAATACAACAGAAAAAAAATTCCATAATATTAATAACTTTAGCTGTACAGAGTCATTAAACTCAAAAAGATGAGCCACACTTACAAAATTACAGTGCTGTGTATAAAAAAAATATGTTTGTTTTAAAAGACAGGAAAACCAAATCTGATTAAAATAACTGGCTATGTGGTGGCTCTAAAATACTAAATAAAGTTCTCAGAAACTGACTTACTGAAATTTCTATTGTATTTCTTGTGACCCTGATGTTGCAAAGACTTCTAATTAATTTACCTTAATATATATGAACAACTCCATCTTGGAAAATTGACTACACAAGACTACTGAGCAAGCACATTGTGCATCGTTTGCAGAATTACACTTTAAAGCTAATGCATACTGAAACATACAAAGCAGTTTAAACATCACAATCATTTTGTATTAATTCAAACATGGACACTCACCTGCTTTGGTACAAATCAGAAAACTATTCAGACTTCCATCTGACACTCTCCTTCCTTTTCTACTCGACAATTTTGTTCATATAAGAGCTCCAAGTTGAATCTATGAAACAGTTACTCAAGAACAAGTCCCTGAATATACACCAATCCAGCACTTGCAGTAAAATATGTTCCTGTGATTAGGACAAAATATACAAAATATTCAACATGCTTTTACATCTAAGTCTGTGCAAAAAATAAACCATTTCTAAACTAAGCAATAAAAGGCTAAATAGATATTTCAAAAACATTTGCATTGCTTTTCTTACTTGAACTGCACCACAGTAATGAGAAAAGACAATAATAATTGACTTTGGATAATACATCTTTGAAAAAAACTTAACTAAATGGTGAATGGGTTCAATTTAATTGTGGCCTAGGGTAGTGATAGAGTACTGTTTTTAGAATGGAAACTATAGATTATAGAATCATAGAATGGCTTGGTTTGTAAGGATCCTAGTAGATAAAAACTTCTAAGATTTGCTGATGTAGAAACTCTAGGTAGATTAATTAGATATTGCATTTTAGGACAGTCAACTCACAGTGCTAGGGAATATCTTTCAGTATGGGATATAATTTCAGTGCTAAAGTTCCATTCTTTTGTGGTTTTTAATAGATATCTCAGGAACTCAAAATCTGGTGAATTGCTTTGTTTAAATACTGCATTAAATTTAAGTACTTCCAACTGGACAATATTTTCCTTAGGTAGTTATCAGCTAGGTAGAAAATCAGCTCTTACATGAACAGAGCACTGCTCCCTACCCCAAAAAAACCAGATCTACCTCATTTTACCACAAGGATCAGAAGTTTATGTGAATGAATGCAAGCAGAAAATTCTGGAGCTGCTAGATATTTCCCAGCTTATTTAGTTGTTTTTCTGTGTTCAATGTTCTGATTCTGTTTTTCATATTACATTAAAAAAGAATAAGGTATGTAGTGTCCATCTGGATAAGAAGCAGAAACATTAAGTATGGTAAAAAAAAAAGCTTTGAAACACTTAAACACTTTTTCTTACTAATATGAAAAGGATATACACATATACATGTTATCAATCTTGCTTTTCAGTACTACAGGGGGAAAAACAGCACTATGTATTAAGATTAAGGCCTATATTATTAATTTTGAAATGGCTGACAGAAGTTTCCTGTTTCTTTTTAGTCTGACCTATTCTGTGCATTCTTGCAGAATACTTTTTTCTCTTAAATGGTTTATCCTAGCTATGTTTCACTACACTGACCCTGACTGTCTTTTGGTATTTGTTTATGCCTTCCAGTTGACTAGTGTAAATAGCAGAAAGGACTATAGCACTTACAGCTCCTTGTTCAGTTTTGCAGGTACACAGAGGTTCCAGCACTTAAAACAACATTTGTTTAAGTATTTATCTGCACTCACATTTTTGTGCAGAAATAAACAGACAGAAATCAAGATAAAATCCAAAGAAAGCATCTAAGATGAAATTGCCTATATCAGAGAAGATTGTTATGTTCTAAAGTCTTCTGTTTATCATAAAGTATTTTTTGTTCTTATTAGAAGATATTACTCATAAGACTGAATTCAAACAATTATCACTGCTTTAGATAATATACTTGATTAACTTTCAGAAATAATAACTTTATTCAACAAGTAACAGCAAAAATATTTTTATATAATCAAGCTTAACTACTAGGCAATCAAATCAAGTTATTCAAAATGCAGTTTCTGGAATTACTGAAAAAGTCTAGAGATAATAAGCCTCTTAAAAATTCTGAACTCATTTAAACATTAATATACCTGCAGTATATTATCTCTGAATTGTAGCATACCTCTAGGAAAACACCTGATGGCATTGTTCCTTTAAGAGCCATTGACATGAAAACCTTTCTGAGTTATTCTTGGCTATTCTTTATTGCTTTATCCAAAGCAATAAATCATTTTTCCACTTATATGTTATAACCAATGCTGTTTCTTTATTTTGTTCAGTTCTGTAGGTAAAAGAAATAACCAATGCCAGGCCTATCAAGTAATGCAAGACCTGCTGTCTCTATGTGTATTTAAGAGAGAGGGGCAGAGGGCAAAAGGGACCAGCATGAGTAAGATGATGAAAAAGTATTTCTGCAAACAGATGGCAAGAAAAGTTTGAAATCATACTTTTGAGACTAGGAAAAGTACATCTTCTGCTGCATTCATTTTCTTATGTGTCACTTCTTGGATCTGAATTCAATATCATGAACTCCAAAAATTTGTAAGAAAACATAGAAAAGCTAAAAAAGTTTCTTATTGCATCAAATCATAAAATATTAGTTTCCTGGAATCCTATTTTTCTATGTGCACAGGTCTATAGTCTGATCTAAAACTTCCATTCACAAAAGCTTGACCTTTAAGGGCAGTCTTAGTATTTACTTCATCAGTCATAGATTTTATGCCTCAGTACTTGAAGTCTGCTCCTTTCTCTCTATAGAGGGCCTTATTCACTCAGTTGTCCTGGTTGGACAGTCTGCAGCAGACCCCCTCTGCAATGTCACCTGTCCCTGCCCTGCTTTTAATCCTGACCCAAACATTCTCAGTTAGCTTCTCACCCGTTTCAAAGTAGAGCTGGCCATTGACACAGAGGGAAACACCCCTCCTCATCTGCCCTGCCTGCCTTTCCTAAAGGGTCTGTGTCATTCCATTCCAGCACTCCAGTCAGGGGAGCCATCTCGTTGTTATGTCAATAACATTCTAGCCCTGCAGGCATTTGCACATCTCTAACTAACTCCTCTTTTTCATTCCCCATGGAATATATCTTGTATATACACATTTAAGTTGTGTCCCCAGCGAAGCCAGCTTACTGTCTGGAGTGACTGAAATTCCTTTGTGCCACACTTCAGGTACTCTCTTGCTGACCTGTAATCCCTCTCCAGGCTCTGGGTATCTAATGAAGGAAGGTTATTTATGATCCCTGGTTTTGCTTCTTCTCTGATGTTACTGGGGTGAAGAATAGAAACTGAAATAATAAAAAAGCCCAAATCAATCAAACATACAAACAAAAAGAAAAAGGTTTTGCTAACAGATCATTATTTTGATATTTTATGAAACCAGAGTATTATATTTTCAGACATCTATTATATGTGTGTTTAAAAAGCTGTGTTTTGCAGGCACTGACTAAAGTTAATTTAGAATTTGTATAAAACATTTTTTCTTGATTAAATCTTCCTTTGCTGTGCAAGTTGGGAATATTTTTAATTGGGCCCACCTCTTACTCATTAGAAGCAGGCCATTAGAACCAATATTAAAGGCCAGAAAGAAGTAAAAAAAAATAGTGGTAATAAAGGGAGATGTTTTCTGTGCACAGATAATTGAAAAAATAGTGTGATAGCCTTTGGCGATTAGGCTGGATATGTACCAGAAGGCAGGGGAGCCCTGTGGTTCTCATTTACTTGATGTACAAGACATAGCACCAGCTTCTTTTTCTGAAAAATAGCTCTTCAGGGTAAACAGAAATAATCATTAAAAACGCAGTGGTTGCTTCTTTTTCAGTTGGGGAAAGGAGATGTTGGGTTTTGATTTGGGGTTTTCTTTCTTGAGTGTGTGATCGTAGAGTCAGCACATAACACTTTGAATATCCAAAGGCTTTCATTCTCTCGAACAAGGTGCTAGTTTTAAATATAAGTATTATTCAGAACAGAAGTATATTCCAAGCACCTTGCTCAAGATCATGCAGGAATGCTAGGACAGAACAGATATAAATCAGATTTCCCAGTTCTGTGCTTTGATCAAAGAATGTCTTTCCTGTCTTCAAATGTATCCCAAAAGTATACCTTTAAAATAGTTTAGGGACCAGTCAAAGAGATTCACAATTACAGGCTTTGCAAGAAAGAATTTGAAAGAATACCTTGAAGATGTTTGCTCAACTGCAAATTAAACCTAGAAGTTAAGGAGCTCTTGTTTTGTCCAAATCAGCACACATGCATTTGAAATGTGGTATATTGTAGAAATCAGTTGGGGAGGGGGAAGTTCAAGCCCTGTGGAAAATCCTGTGAAGCTCCAGGCATCACAAAGGGCAGTGCTCTCAGCCTCAAACCATTGCCCCTCCTGATGTGATTTATCTCACTAACACAGGTGTCTAGAAGTCAAACATGCAAACCTGAGCTATGGTTCACAGCATGCACAACTATGGAAGGAAACTCTATTTAATTCACCTTGTGCAAACCTACTGATGAGCCCAGAAAATAATTTAATGCACAAGTAATCTGCTCCAGACAGAAAAAGGATGGCTTCTTTTTTTTTTTCCCTACACAAGGGGGTATACATAAAGTTCAATTAATAAGCACTTATTTCCTAGATTCCATATGCATGAAATAATGTGACAGCTTCTCTTCATCACTTCCATATTATGTACATCTAAAGAAACATTTCCCTGTTCTCTGGCCACTCCCTGTACAGGCATACACATTTCAAATCCATGAAGTACTTGTTACTCATTCTCAAACTTACTGTCAGTACTGCTATTTTTCTTTTACTTTTTAGTTTTCTTCACATGCTGAAGATTGTTTTGCCTATGAAGGAGGAGAAATGGTAGCAGCGTGGGTAGTTACCATTTATTTTTATCTTGGTTTTATTATCTCATGGGCTCGCAAAGCATTTCCAAGCAGCAAGAACAATTATTGAAGAAGAAGGAAGGTGGATAGTGCATCATTGCAGTATTTCCCAAGTTCCATTAAGCAAGCACAGACCAAACTGACTCTAGAAGTGCTTGTAAGCAAAAGTAATACCCTGCAAGTAAGAGCAGGAAGGAAAGCTAGGCTTTCAAGAACTATTGTGATTTCATGCTAGTCTACATTTAGTCAGGTAAAAGGAGATCCTTTAGCACAATCAATTCTTTTTTTCTGTGCCAAAGCAAATATTAAAAGGTGCTCAGAAGTTAAAAAGTGTTGGGTACTGCTTGGGTTAGTTTTTGCTGAATAGAAATTAATATACTGCTATTATATTAGGATCTATTTTGTTTCAAGGCAAAATGTATATCTAAGACTCTTTTAAGGAATAATGCTTCAAGAAGCCCACCAAACCACAATGGCTGTGCTGACCTGGATTTCTAGCCTTTGCTCCCTCGTCTTTGGAAAAGTAAAAGCATCTGCACTCTTTGTTTTGCATTGCTCAATCTCCTTCACTGTTCTTTAGATTCTCCATTCTGTACTCAAGTCCAGCTGAAAATGTCTCTTTTCTGTACCCTATAAAGCTTAAATATTCCACGTTACAAAAAGAAGTATGTTTTTTCATGTAATATTTTTTAAAAGTTTTCAATTTATTAGGTTGTGCCTCTGTCTACAGAATTCATAAGAGAATTTTAAAAGAATATAGACTGTTGAGCAAACCAAAATTGTTACTACACACTAAATAAAAGGAAAATTCATATCTAAAACTATCCCTTGAAAACTCTGCCCTATACACCTAAGAATCAATCACCAAAGCTTGACTTACTCACCCCAGTCTTTTACAGTCAAAATTTTCCTTTTTTGGTTTTAGACTCATAATCAAGGATAAACCTGTCTTAAGTGATTCATGTACTTATTCATCTCTATTGACTATGAGGAATACCTGGGGCAGCTAGTGCAGTCTTACAGGTGTCACAGTTGGACCTTTGGCAATGCACTTCAAAATGTGGGGAGCTACTTCAATAAAATTATAGATAACTTTGGAGAGAGGTGCAGAGCCCTTGGGAATCTACAGAAGGTTTACTGTACTCCAGTTACAAATGAAAGTCTTGAGCTTCAGATGGCCTCAGCAGCTTGGTTCCACAGCACTGACATGGCTCTACTTGCTGCCTGTATCCATTCCCCATGCCTCCCTGAGTTCACTCTGAGTTCTCTTTCTACCGTCTTCTAGTTATTTAAGAAAAAAACAAGTATTGGCTTCCCAAGAAAGTTTTATGAAATTATTGTTGCACTGGAAAAAAAAGCAGGACAAATCCACATCAATTTGTGTACATATCAAGCTGTCCAAGGTATGGATAAAAACCTTATCACAGGCAGAAGTAATGCAATAAGGTTATCAAGATACACAACTACATATCCCAGAACAGCCTGATTGTCCATTCTACAGAGGTAGAGGGAGGACTCACACTATATTTTAGAAATAGACAGCATTGCAAAATCATATTCTTACTTATTATTTTTTCACTAGCAAATGATCACATCTTCTGAAAAGGATGCTTGGATAACCAGTAATTTTGCTCTTAATAAGCATAAGAAGTGAATTAAAAAACATGAAGATTTAAATCATCAGATTTCAATACAGATGAATCATTTGCATAAATTTTATTTTGCCTCAAGAACACAGCTTGTCCCTAAAGGAAAAATAGCTACAGAAAAATTGATTTCAGCACAAGAAATTTAGCAGAATGATCAGCTTGCAGTGGCTAAAGAAAGCTTGCAAGCAGGCTGATAAAACATTCAGGGTTGAGAAGTTTACGAACATAACTAACTTTGCATTCCTCATCATCCTTCATTAGCGAGATAATAAAATCAATAGCAATTTAAATCAAGGGTATACTTTACACAAAGTCTCCTTTTAGGGTTAGTAGAAATAGAACACTGTGTAGGTAAAATTTCAGTTACCAGCTTCTTCTGTATCTAAATCAAAATCCAGTGCATCTCATTCAGGGCTCCAACAGTTCATTCAAAGCTTAAAGGAAAAATTTGCTTGTCACTCGTTTCTGGTGGAGCTGTCTAAAAGACTTCTGTTATAAAAGACTGAACATTATTTTCAGTCCTGTTAGTCTGTTCATGAAAGTAAATATAGGAATAATTCTCTAGGAGTCACTCTGAAATGGTCTAAGTCCTAAGTGAAGGTAAATCCCAGCTCCAGGCATAAGTAAGTAGGAAGATTGATATCCAGAGCAGTGGAGGGTGGAGAGCTCATGGGAATGCAGCCTTTTCCTCATCTGCAGCAACACTGATGGGAGTCTGCTATCACACTGATGGGAGTGATTCCCCCCAGCTGCACTATGAAAACACCTGATTCCACTTTTATCTGCTGTGTGCTAGGGCACATTCCAGCATACCACAACTAATGGAGATGCCTCTTCACAAAGTTGTCACTTCATAGATTTAACCAGTAGTTAAGTATACCCCAATATTCATATTATACACATCTCCAGAAATTTTTCTTGAAGGTTTCTAAGCCAGTTTGGGAAGTTGAACATCCATTAATAATTCCAGCTGCACTAAGTGCATTTCTGGAGCATATCTGACAACCATCTGAAAATAAATCTAATTTGTGTGCTCTGAGACTGCTCCAGTCTCATGTAAAAAGTAAAGAGGGAAAAGTAGTAAAAATGACTAAAAGATTCCTTGCATCTGTGCGCACCTTGTCTTGGTTAATACTCTGATGTAGAGGCACCACAAGAAGAAGTCACTCAAGCATAATTCTGAAGATAAAGATCATTATTGTAGTCTAACAAAATTAATTCATTATATTTGAAGGCACGTAGAAACAATATTTAATACCTGGTAAGTTTTTTCTTAGCTAAAGAATATTCTTTGAAATTCATTCAGCAGCAGAGAAATTGAACCAGTTGACCTGGAAATTTTGCAGCCCTTTCAATTAAGAGATTATCTGCTCAAATTTATGAAAGCCTGGAACATGTCTAGAATTTATTTCCTCTACATATTTACTGGAAATGCTACTAAGCAGCACAACTTCTGCTCTGGCTACCTCTCTTAAACAGTACTGACTTGTAGCTTTCTTGGTAATGAGAGGTTTTTTGCTGCAGCAATAATCCACCCTGGGTAGGCGTAGGTGGCTTTGAAATATGTAAGTCTCTGACTGAGCAGACATAGACAAGACTAGTACCTTGTTAGTCAATGAACAACCTCATTTATATAAGGTAAATACCAAACTTGCAGTTCATACACTGATACTGAGATAGATAGATAGATAGATAGATAGATAGATAGATAGATAGATAGATAGATAGATAGATTAAAAAGTTATTTAAAAAAACCAAACATCAACATGGTTCATTAGGCTTCAGCCTAAATACAGTTTATTTAAGGATGGGTTTTAAGTTTATTTAAGGACATCCATCACAAGAATAAAAGACAGTAATTACAGAGTAATTACAGAAAGCCTCTGGAGATACCATTTTAACAGTCCCTTCAGATAACTTTTTTGTCCCTACAACTCTCTGATCCTCTTCAATGCATTTTATCCTTAGAGAGTCTTCATCTTTATGCTCTCTCTGGTGTCTAGCTACCTTGTTTCCATACTTTTTCCTGTCAAGTGCCACTTAAATTCTCTGACATTGAAGAGAAGCAAGATTTTCAAGGCATCCAACAGAAAGAGCCTAAATAGAAGGCTACCTAAAAGGCTACAATTACAACGCTTTTAATCAATTGGTTCAATTTAATCTCTCCTCTGTGTTCAGTTTATCAACAGAAAAGTAATTAAAAAGTCAACTCTTTTTTACAAGTAGATAGAACACTATTCTTAATTATTTATCAACAGTTAGAGTGGCCAACACAAAATTAAAAGGGAGGAAAATATCCATTGTTTCAATAAGATTCAAAGTTGCATTTTGCTTTTGGTTTTATTACAGTGCAAATTGTGCTTATTTCAAAGTATAGGGTATTCTGAATAGTCCTAATCCCCAAAAAAGCAAAGAGTTGGTTTGATACACATATTTTTAGAAAACTACTCTTTAGACACTTTCAAATAGCCTCTACAGACAAAATATATAAAAACCCATTACTTCCCACCTATTAATATTACACGTGGTCCTCAGCAACAAGTATATCCAGCCTGGTAAACTTTTAAACTATTTTTTAAAGTTACTTAAACTTATACAAACATATGACTGTTGTTTGCTTGAAAGTAAATAAAGACAAAAATCACTAGATGAACATAAAAGCTGCATCTATCTGCTTTCTCTCTACAGAAACAGCTTTTCACCCACATAACACTAACACATAACTTGAAAGCTGAGTTCATTGTCTTTCTATAGAAATTTACTCTGGCCCTACCACAAGTCAATAACTATGGGAATTTTGGAATTTCTTTTCATAGCAAGGGAGATTTTTTGATTTCCTGCTTCTTTTCCCATGACATATACATTGAAATAATTTATGGGGAACACTAAAGCAGTAAGATCATATCTTTACTATAGACCATGAAACCTAATACTTCAGTGTTTGATGACAAAAACATCATCAAAAAAGTTTCTGTCAATGCTACTGCAATTTTATTTTTTCTTACTTTCATATTTCCCTGTTTCTCTTTCTTGTGCCAATCTCTTATAGCCCTTCTGCCCATCTTGACTTTAAAAATGCTTTTTTACAAATTTTTATTCTTGCTGTATTTCTTAGTGTTTTTCAAATAGTACCACTGTTTAGGCAGATTGCAGCCCAGGGAGACATAAGATCTAAAACTAGTGTTTCACTTCACAATTTACATGCTACACAAAATCTATCAGGTCCTCAAGCTTTATTTTACCTCAGTATTTCTCTATAGAATGAGACCAGTATTACTCATATATCCCTGGAAAATGCTGATTGAATCACTTATTTGACATTTTCATAGTCCACTTATTTTATATCCCCTCTGCTCCCATAGTTTAATTGTTTTCCTATCTCATTTCTCTCCTCAGCTTTCCTTTTCTCTTAATCCTTCCTATTTTTCCTTACCTCAAAGAGATCACCCATTCATCTTTTCCTGTGTTTTCCCTCTGGTATAAAAAGATATAAAACATTTCTTTCATAATTTCCAGTTTCTGTGCAGATTCCATAGCTGAAGGTCAACTTCAGTGTACAAATAATAACCTAACGAAAATTCTGTATTCTTTTTCCAATACTTTCTCCTAAGTGTCTGTTTCTTAGCTTATGTGCAATTTAACTAAACAAAGCTCTTAATTCCTTTCCTCTCACCCCAATCCAGCCCTCTTATTTATCAGTGGAACAGTGTAAGTCTATAGATCCTATTAACTGTTATATTGCCTGTCAGGCATGTAATTCCAGGCATCTTTTGTTGATCCTGATAAATCCTCAGTTGCAGGATATGACTAAATCTTGCTGAGGTCTTTTTTGAGTACGACTACTAAGTACAACAATTTCTGTAATCCTATTCATCCAGAACAGGTGCCTAAATCTTCATTGTGTTTTATTCTTTTTCTTGAATCATCATTTCTTTTCAGCAGATAATCGTGTCCTACCATAGCTTCTTAAAATGCTTCTAAGGACTAACCTCTTCTCCATGTGTTGATTTGAGTATGTTGCCCTGATTCCCTTTGCAGGTAGCTCATAGTGCAGGAGTTCCATAGTGCTCAATGTCACTTTCACCTCTAATATTCGACATCAAATTTTAATCCTTTGCTTCTAACAATTCCTGTGTGCTGAAATTCCTTCTTCACCTGTCAGATTACCCAATAAGTATCTTTATTCTTCCTCCCCTGTTTCTCTTCAGGCGTGGATGTGCAAATTCACATGCATTTGCATAAATATACATGAGTGTGCAGAATTGTGTGTGTGTGTATGTGTGTGTGTGTGTGTGTGTAGATATGCAGGTATGTAAGCAAATATGTGCATGAACACATAAAAATGCATTTGGGCATGTATGTGCAAAATCCCACATAGATGTGCAAACATCAACACATGCAGGAGGTGTGGGTGGGTAAACACATGTGGTTTATTCCTTAGTGGTGGCTTTTCCAACCTCCATTAAGTCAGCTGTGCACATTTCCAAAAGCAATACTTCAGGCTATGCTTCAGTAACTACAATTGTCTAAGCGTGGCTGCAAAAGACAGGTGAGTGAGTTCACTTGACACCTTTCACAGGCCACAAGGAAAAGAAAATAAAACTCAGCATAAAATGTTGGATGAATTTCTGAGATTATCAACCTCGTCTGAAATTAATTATTTCTTTTTATTGGTTAAGACTGAATGACTTCCAGAATTCCATTTTGAATAATATAGTAAATCCATAAAGTTGAATGGAGCTTTCCAAGTTATTGTACTGAATAATGCAGCTACTGAATTGTCTCCTGAATTTGAAAATGACTGATTAAACTTTATAGGGAAATAATCTGGCAACAAAATTTACTTTTCTGGGCATTTATAGTATTTCTTACACCAATATACCTAAGTTTTAACATTTCATTCCACCTTCCTGAATGAACAAGTGCTTGTTCCAAATCATAAACTGCTGTTCACAGGAAAATTGAAGTCCTCTGTTCTTTCTTTGCTTCCTCTGCATCATGATGGAAAATAGATTAGATTTTTAAACTTTTTTAAAATTAAAGTTTGGTGTGTTTGTTGGATTTTTTTAAGACAATACCAAATTTCTTTTTAAAATGGGCATCACATTAAAAACAGGAAGAGAAGAAAAGCAGCTAGAAATAGGCAATCCTAACCCCAAAATTCTTTAAAGAGTTTTCATGTGTGAAACAGAATTTTTGTAGTACGTAATATTTCTCCATTGTCAGTAGGAATAGGTTTGAATATATTGGCAGATAACTTCTGAAAATACTCAATGTATTCTTTTTCTTTTACAGAAACAAGCAGAGAAAATATGTTGTTTACAAGTGAGGTATGTTATTTGCAGCTGCGAGAACAACAAAAAAGTTAAAATCACAAAGAGATATCCAAGTTAGTAGATTTTGGGATTCATCATGTCAAATTAGTCTTCCTCCTGGAAAGACATTTGCAACTGAATTCATCAGTGTCTCTGTTAGGTTCCCAGAAATGCTTCCCAGCTCTCACTTACAGCACACAGGTTCTCAATCAAATTCTTTCTTAAGACTTATCCCAAGATTCAGAGTTTGGATTCAAGTGAGCTATGTACAAAGGGTGAATTTTCCACATTATTCAGACTTCACATCATGGTTTATAAGAAAATACTAGGGCTTTCCATAATTTTAAAATTCTATATCCAGAATTTTTTCCCACTTGAACTCCCCAAACTTTTTACATCACCAGGCTAAATTCTTAAGCACAGACTTTCATAAGATTTGCAACATTTTCTGACTCAAAGTAATAAGAGAAGAGAAGACATTTTTATATGAGTTTTTCAACACTACTTCAGTATTTGAACGTTTTACTTATAATTTGAGAAGACTCACCACACTACTAAATTGCATCTATAGTCTGCAGGGGTGTGATTCTTACCACACAAATAACCATTTTTATTCATTACCTATTTAAACAACCACATATAAAAAGGGGAGAAATTAGCTAAATTTGCCTCATTTTGCATTCTATTATATAGCATCCTTAGTACAGAAATTCAAATATAATTCATGAGATGCCACCCTCCTGACTAGAAAAACCTAGTGCCTACTAGTAACTAGCAATAAATTCACAACAATTCTTTGTCCACCTTTCAATAATCTTTGCAAATCTCTTGTTTTTTAAGCAGAACAGTATCTGAGGTCTAGTTTAAAACACTCTCAGAGCAGAAATAGGTAGAGAAATGCATATATATGTTAGGATCAAAATCCCTGGGGTTTTTTCTTCACCTAAAGGGCACTTTGTTGTATTATATATTTCAGCACAAGACATACTTCAAAATTCCCCTTTTTTCTACATGAAAACCACCAGCACTGAGGAAAGGCATACACTGTCCAAGAGAGGCAAACAAGCCCCGGAGATTCAGCAAAATTTATGGCTTCAGAAGCACTACTTTTATCTTTTACTGTTTCTGTAGTCTTCAAAAAAGTATAAAGACTTCATAAATGTCAGATTTCTGCCTTAAACCATTCTAGAGGCTGTGAAGTTGAAGCTAAACAGCGATAGACCTTATTCTTGGCTCTGGGGCTTAAACTCATAGTAGTGAGAAGACAGCTTTATTTGTGTAGATTTACTTTTCATCAGTTTGAACAAAGTCCACTGCTATTTCCAATGCCAGCTGGAGAGCAGCAAGAGGGCAGACACCTTAGAACAACACCTTAATCCCACACAGTCGTTGTGGTCAATTAGGTCAGTACATTTATGAAAAACGAGGGAGGTGAAGACTGGTTTGTGGTTTGGAGACAGCTTCTCCTGAACATGGTGCATATAACAAGAGCCACACTTCTGCTTCAGCTCTTAGACAGTCATTTATATTAAACATAAAAATGATCCTGCCCATATGGTTCAAAATATCTTTTTTCCTTCAAGCTTTAAAATCAGCACCCTGCAGTTGCAATAAATGGAAGAAGGTAAAGTACAATGTCATCTTTATTGTGTGCATTTCATAGTGCTGTGCTAGTCTACTAATCATGGTGGAGGCACCTTCACAAATAAAAAGAGGCATTAAATAGCACTGGAATTGCTATAGAAGTAAAGTAGTGTGCTTTTAATAAAAGCTTGAGAACTCCTGTACTGTTTTGAAACCCAGCAAGCCTGGCATATATCCAAAAGCTGTAGAAGATTCAATTTCTCTTAGGTGCTTATGCAGTTACCAGCAGTACTCTCACCAACATGTCACCTTGGTACTTGTTATACATCATACCAGCTTTAATTAACTAACGTTTAAATAAAACTGGGGTTTTTTTTTACTAATTTCACAAAATTATTTATTTTAAAAAAATAAAGACAATGCTGTTATAATCACAAAATAGATTAATGCACCTCAACTTTTAAGAAAGACTAATGGGAAGTCGGTGAGGGAAACAGCAAGTTAAAACTGTATAGAACATTTACATCGCAGCATTTACAAGAACTATTCATAGGTTTGGTCTTTAAAGAGCTGTTTTAAGTAGCTGTCTCTATCCAATCCTTTCTCTATTAAGAGCCATGTACTCTGGCAGGTGGAATTCATGAGGAGCACTGATCCTTTCACGAAGATGAGTACCTTCACATTGTCTAGGACAAGACAATTGTACTTATAAGGAATGTTATCACTTCCTGCAGGAGAAGGGATAAACATTTAGGGAAATTTCAGTCATTTGAGAGTTGACAAGTATACTGACATTGGAGCAAAAGGTCTGGATTCACACAGAGAAGAGCATTATACTGAAGATGGTCTTTAAATAAGAGCTTAGCTGAATCTTCTGTCTGTAATTGAAGGCCAAGGTTTACATTTGAAAATCTGAATAAATTGCCATTGTCTTTATGTACCTACTTATCTGTTTACTTTCTAGCTTGCAAAAAAAGGAGTTATGGGTATTATATTTAAACCAGGAATCACTAAATATGAAACAAAATTATTATTCTTCTAGTTTCAGGAGAAATGTGTTTAGGATGCTGAACTCCCCTCCATTTTACTGTTCAATTATAGAAAAAATGGTTGAGATAATGGAATTTTGTAAACTAAGTGACTTTTGGCAATACTAAGATTGCAGTTTTTAAAAGCTTAAATGCAAAATGTAGCTCATCCTTTATAAGGTTTGTGTGAAACAGTTTACACTGCTTAGAGGAACACATACTGGTTTATTAGAAGGCAGTAGATTGAAAACACTGAAGGAACTTTACAAAATTTGAAGAAATGCTATAAGTGTATTAAAAGAAAATATAGGCCTAGGAAGAATTTATATCTGGCTAAATAATCTTGGGTAGAGAGGAGAAGCTACCACTTCTGGCCACATCCAGTTAAGATTCTATCACCAGCATTCAGAGGCAAAGCTAGTAAGTCAGATATGACAGGCAGTGGCTTCTCTGTTGGTCCCTTGGAAAGAATTGATCAGAAGCGCTTTCTGTTTGCAAATAAATAGGCTTCTGTACTATTCAACTGAATTTGTTATCAGGGTCTAATTAGCTCTGCTCTGCTTATTAAGCCAAAGAAAAAAACACCATTTTTTAGTAGAAGTTTCATGCAGACAACAGTTTAGCTGTTTCTAAAGTGGAAAAGGAAAGAGGAACAATAGAAGCACAAAGTAATTAAAAACCCTTTTTACAGTGACCATCAATAAAGAGCAGCAAAATTGATTTCTTTGAAAAGCTGAGTAAATTCAACTTCTCAGTTCATCCAGGAGTAACAGGCAAAGGAATTATTTATAAAATCTTTTGGCAATTGGACAAGAATAACACATATTTTCTAAATTATTAGACTTATTCATGTGCTCTTTGCCAAAATTCTAATTGTCCACACAATAGCAGTCCAACGTAGGAGCACAATTAAGTTGAATCGACCCACATGTTAATAAATTACACCTCTGGAGTCTGAAGAGTCACTTTGAAGTCTGACTCAAAAGAGGTTTTTAGTTTTACTTGAAAAAACTATAGTTATTTTTAATGTCTTCAAACTAAAAAAGGGTAGATTTAGATTGGATATTAGTAATACATTATTTACTGTGGGGGTAGTGAGATCTTGGAACAGGTTGCCCAGAGAAGCTGTGAATTCTCTGTCCCTGGGAGTGTTCAAGGCCAGGTTGGATGGGATTTAAGCAGACTGGTCTAGTGGAAGGTGTCCCTGCCCATGGCACAAATTTGGAAGCAGAGGATCTGTAAGGTCTTCCCCAGCCCAAACCATTCCATGATTCTATGATTTCTTCCTGAGAACAACCTGAATAAATAAATTCATAGAAATATTTCAACAGTGTCTGCTTTTCTGATTCTGCTCACTGCCAAAAAGAATTGTCATTTTTCAGGATTAACAACAAAGATTATTATATGCTTCCCATAATTGTAACAATGAAACAAAGCAGAATGTTTCAGCTGAGAGGAGATAGAAGTGGGGGAAATATTATCGAGTACTTTTCTATGGTATAGAGAAATTTAGTGATGAATAGTTATTTTCCATCTTTCATAACATAGGCATTAAAAACAACAAAAAAATAGTATTGACACAGTTTAAAACAAAGGAAGGACTTTTCCTTACTGTACACAGTTAATCTGCATAGAGACCTTAATTTCATTAGCACTTGACTGCAATACAATTGAGACAATCAAATTTATTCTCTATCAGATCTCAGACAATGCATGTGGTCACATATTATGTGAATGAAGACCAGAATTTATCACCTTAACTGTGAAGTATTAAACTTCTGTGTCTACCAAAGCAGTTGAAATGCTACAGAAATTAAGAAAGATTTTGAGGAAATAAGTCTGACAATAAAAATTAATTTCTTGAAATGCATATTTAGATAATCTTGTTTCATTTCCAAATCACTTATTTGCTTTGTAAAACTATTAGCTCAAAACAAATTTAGGATTAATTTTTCCACTAATTTGTTATGCTTGAGAAATATCATTTTCCAAATTATAGTCATGCATTTTGTTACATGAGCTTTCATTTGAAATATATTTTAAAAGATTAATTGCTTGCTATTTCGAGAAACAAAGCCAAAGAAAATCTTGAAAAACTTCACTGGATTATTTTTTCTGTTTTTTCTTACTTGGCTTACATGTCTTGATAAACAACAGTTTACCAAGTATTTTGTCCTTCCACTCAGTCAGCAGAAGACAATTTTCTGTTAGATCTTTTCTCCTGGCTTAAACTCAAACCTACACCCAAGGAAATGTGCAATCCATTCACACACAAGCTTCAGCCTGAGTAGTTGCTTGTAACTGAGAAGGACATAGGTGTTGGCATCATTAGCTACCATAGCTAGCACAGAGCTTGTCAGGAATGGCAGGCATGTTGACCATCAGTTTCAGAATTATTAATAACTGTCTGCTGCAGACAGAAGCTTTTTTCATTATCTTGTCTGCTCTATGAGAGGAACAACATATAACTAAACATTGAAAGGGATACTCATAAAAACTGTCTTTATCTTGTGAAGGGATGTGTGGGCTACAGTCTGCAGACAAGGCTCTACCTCCTCCTGGACACTTCTAAGGGTCTGAGCTCCAGATGCCTTTGCTTAGATTTTAAAAAGCAGCTTTTCCACTGTGACTAGAAATCTAGGAAGATCTGTATTCTTTAATCAAAATTAGCATTTTTAACCACAGCCCTCTGTTTTTTCCACGACAAACAGGCACAAATGCAACAAATCTCTCCTGCTTATGCAAAGAAATTACATACCTATGCCTCTTTCCAGACCACTGTCTCCTATATAATGTATCCATGAATATTTCTCAAATCCAATTCCCAACATTCACTAAAAAAACAAGTAAGAAAAGCTAAGCTATGCCTCAGTTCTTCTGAACATGTAGATCTGGTAGAATTTATTCTGTCATATAAAAACTGTTCCTAGCTCCAGTACCTTCCCTGAACATGTTCCCCAGGGATCCTGCAAGTATTGGTTTAGAAGAAACCAACACATTTCCACAGAGAGACTGACAATTGTGAAGACAGTCAGTGTCTGCAGAACGAGCCCTAGCACTAATTAAAAACAAAAAAAAACAAAAAGAAGAAAAAAGCAAGCCACCAAATAAAAACAACAAAACAACCACAAAGAAGGTTTCAGAGATCAGGCACAGACATCATCAGTGACTATAGCAATATGTGAACCACTACTGCCATGTAAATATCTGCATTGCTATGCGACTTGCATTAACCTACTAAAATCAATTTTAAAATAAGAATCAAAGGTCAGTAAGATTAAACATACTACATAGGAATATTTTTGAAAGGATAAAATAGCAGAAATATGCTACAATTATAGTGGTAGAGACAGCTTGTTAATTTTTGGATCCCAGATTTATTACGCAGAAATAATGAATTTTAAAATACTGAAAATGCTTTCTCATGGGGTGAAAAAGAATCTCTCAAAATCTCATAATGGATCAATGAATATGGCTGAGAAAGATATATACTTAAATTTTTAATAAAGGCCTAGCAATCAGCAAATACTTCTAGGCTGAGAATTAGCAACTTGCTAGATAAGGAAGTTTCATGTTCACATTAAAAAAATTTTTATCATATATCTGCAGCAAGAAAAATGTTTTACATTCCAAGTATTTCCTTTCTTTTAATTTTTGTTATGATAAAGCAATCTGAAGGTTGTGAAAGAGAATAGCAGTCCTTTAAACACATTTATCACTTATTGTGAGAAAGTGCAAATAGTGACACCAGAGGAGGTTTCGTGTTGAACTGATTGCCCATAAATTCTGTCTGCAGGTTTGCAGGGGCAGGGGGAAGAGGAAGAAAAAGGCTACCAAGTATAGCAAGTTCTGTTTTCTCCTTTCTATATAATTGTGCTTTGCCATTTTACAGAGATAAAAACCTCGTCTGTTAGTGTAGATACATTAACTGTAAAACATTTTGTGGATTATTTTATCAGCAGAGCAAAGGCAGCAAGAGTCAGTATTTCACTACTATATTTAAACCTAGAAATGTGACACAGTGTATTCTTTACCAACATAAGAGGAAAGGATGCGATAAATATTTGAAGACAAAACGTCTGTTTTGGGCTACTGAAGTGATAATACTGGCTACATCTTCACCCAGACATCCTCATGCAGTTGAGGAGTGATGTAAGAAAAATCTGTGTCCAGATGTTACATTGCATTTTGTCCCTGTCCAGACATCTCATTATATTTTTGTGTTAAGAACACCTATGCCATCTCTCTTCTTTTCTATCTCAGCATAAACTGCTGATAAATCCAAGTAGATGCTTTTTACAAGTAGATGAGATTGAACCCAGTAAAATATTCAATAAAAATAAACAGGAAAACATTAGGTGAAAGAAATATTTGCAAGGACTTTCCCAGGCTTTCACAGACCGTGACATAACTCAGAACTCCTCAGAAGATATGCAGCAGGGGAATTCTGGTTTTTTGGAGCACATGAGCAGACTAAGCTGCCTGTAAAAATATTGGGAGTGAGCTAATCAGTGGCATTGGTGAATGGCAGCTGAAACACTGCCCCTATTTTGTACTGTTTGATTTCATATAGATAATTTTCAAAAATATCTTCCTTGTTTTCATTCAAGAAAAAAGGAAATTTGTTTGCACAGCAGTGTGCATCCAAATAATATTCTGTGGCTCTTAGAGACTTTTGGCCCCATTTTTTACTTCATGAAGTTTATCCACTTGCATTCTCATAAAAAGAAAGTTTCCACTGAGCATAAAAAAACCCCACAAACCCTAATCCCACCACAGGCAACATAGGATGCACAGAAAATAGAAGTTTAGCTTTCTGGGAAAAAAAAAATACAATTTAGAGTTTTTTTGAGGTTATTAAGTAATATTTTTTATTTACCTACTGATGCAGAAATCACTGGAATAATAAATAAAGCTATATGGCTCAGCTCTATAAAAGATGACAGAGATCCAAGTAGGTAAAAATAACAGGGAAACTGTCAGAAGTTGAAAAGAGCCTGGGTTTCCCTGAGAAATTGCAGTAGTTTTCCACAGAAAGGTCTACTAAGCCATGAAATGGGAAGACGGAAAAGAAGCAGCATTAGGAGAGATATTTCTGGCTGCTTGAGGCATCCTTCAGTGCTTGCAGCAAGTTTAGAAGAGTAAATTTTATCAATAACAATTTGTAGTGATCTCTGCATCACCAAAAACATAACTTTTAAAATTTGTTTTAAATTAAAGCTAGTTTGGAATTCACTATCAGCTCTTGTGATTAAAATTTTCTAAAAAGTGTTATAATTTTATTTTGTAAAGTGGAAGAACATAACTTTGAGCCCAGGATACAATTGTTATGAAAAAAATTTCTCAAAGATCTTATGATGTATAATTACTGTCCTTTAAGAACTACATCATAAAAATCTAGCACAAAATTACTATAGTCATCAGTATCCCATTAAAAGAAGTGGCAAGAACATTTGAATCTGCATGGAATAAAATTAAAATCTTAAGGCAGCAAGCTTGACAAATTGTTTAAGCATAAAAATGTCATAGTCTTAAAATTGAATTTGATACCGAAACATTGTAGGAATGTCTTGAGTAAAACAGAGATTTCAGTTCTCCTTGGCATTCCTGCTGACATGGTAACAGAGGCCCAGAGACCAAAAGAATTCTGCTGGAAAAGGAATATTCTTACTTGCTATATCACTACTATCCCTATTCCTGTGAACACAAAAGCATGCTGAGAGAAAGCTTTAAATTGCCCACTGCATGCACAAAATCAGGATTTAATTTCATTCTCCAAAACTGTAATTAATCTGATATTAGACTTGAACAATACCTGTACAGCATATGAAACTTGGAATGCCAAACATCTCATAAAACCACAATGCTGTCAGCTCTTGCCTTACAAATTTTACTCTCTGTAGGATGGGAAAACTAAACAAGTTCCTGCTGTCTCTTTCACTGAAGGCATAAGCAGTTTTGCACAAGATTCCTTTTGCTGAGGTCCAAGTCTAACCCATTTTCAAACTACAGAGCCCTTTCTCTCACTGGACACCTGAGCTTTTTGGGGCAGGACCATGAAAACCATGCAGTTTTGGAGTGGCTATGGCTAGAATTATTTCTCTCTGTGATGTCTCCAAAAAGGTTCTTTAAGACTGAAAAAGAAGAGAAAAAAAAAGAAAAAAAAAAAAAAAGAAAAAGCAAGCCTAATAGTGTTGAACAAAGGAACAAATCCTGGAAATTCTCAAAGAAAACCGGCTCAGAAAAAAACAAGACGTACTCAACTGCTCTTGTCACTGTGTGTTCAAAGGTGAGTTGCTGCTTCCAGGCATCTCAGCAATTTTTTGAGTCACAGTGAACTGCAGCAGCCTCTGGCCCCCGGGAAGATCTGAGTCACTGCTGAAAGCTCTCTCTCTGCTCCTGACTGCACTATTTGTTTAAGCATGAGCTGCAGACTCCCAGGTCAGTACAGTGCTTCTTGCCTCTCTTAACTCTCTTTCCACCTCAGCCATCTTCTCCTCGCAGGTCTTGATGCCTAAAAAAAACACTGAACACAAATTCAGAAAAGCAAGTAAAAGAGATGAAAATTCTATCACAAATCTTTATAAAAACTTCCATTATGGTCCTCCATGTGTACAGGTGTTAAGAACAACATTGACCTGCATGCAAATTCCTGTCCAGAAGAAAAACAAGTCTCCTTGCAAAACCAAGATCTCGCCCAAATATCTTCCCAGAGCCCTTCTCTTAGGTCATGTTCAGACCTACAAACTATTCCAAATTGTGCAACAGAAGGAAACAGGGCAGCCTCAGGGAGTGCCCAGCTCTGTTGACCACAGCTCTACTGAAAGGACTGACAATGTCTCAGGCTTCTGGTAAGCAGTTGGACTGAAACAAGAGGAGCAGCTTTCTAGCTGCAGGCCACTTAGAAAAGCTATAGGAAAACAAAAAAGTGAATTTTTTAGAAAGCGATTTGTAGACCGGCTGTTTACTGCTCTTCTCTGCCTGGATGGAAAATCCTTTTTTGGAGTAGCTTAGAAAAAAAGATCAGTACAAGTGTAAAACTTCTTGTCAGAGTTATTGCAGCAAATTATAACTTCCCCATTTCATTCCTCACTTTTCATTTCAGGCTTTATTGATTTTTTTTCTTCTGGTTTTGTTGTTTCAAAATGTTCAGCAGCTACTGGTATCTCCTTAGCCAGCCTTCAGTCTCAAAGTACCTGAGTTATCTTTTGAGATACTGAACTCTTTTCTGAATATGACATAAATTGTTCTCCAGGGCCCAAATTCATGACCTGAGTAACTTTATTAATGCCAGTGTTATTATCCAAACAAAATCTTGTCATATGCATTTTTCTTCTATTTCCATTTAAAGGGAAGTACAGTATTCATCTGTTTGCACCATCTGTCCTTGGTACTCAATGAATCTAATTTTTCTAATGTCATACTCTGTGATGCAACTATTTGATGTATATGACAGTTCCTTGATGATCTTGATTTCAGCATTTTCTGTTCTACAATCTGCTCCATACCAATCCAAATGTTTAATTTGCCAAATAAACTATTTGTCTAAGACTCTTTTTTTCCTCTCTGCCCTCTAGTCTTTCTTTTTCTCCTTTGTTGTTTTTCATTCTCTTTTCTTCTTTTTAAAAGGAGGCAACTAAAAATAAATTTAACTAGGTCCCTTTTCTTATTTGACAACAAACACTTGTGGTCAAGAGACAGTCAGTTATAATTGTCTTTTAATTTGCATTAAATTTATTGAAGAAGACTTTGTCTTATCAACCTGCTCTAAAATTACTATACTTAAAATATGTGTGAATTCACTCTTTATAAAACAAAGGATTAATACTGGAGCATAGGACCACAGTGTCACTGAAGGCAGAGGATGATTTATGACTAGTTTTCAAGAAAAAGTACCCCAACAGATCAAGAAGAGTTAATTCTTCAGGCATTAGGGAATAATTTAAACAAGTCACACAGATAAACAAGATGCAGGGAAAAGCCTTTGGATAATTGTCAGTGATTACACGTACACATTCACTTTATTTTTTATTTTTAACCTGATCCTTCCTGAAAAGACAATGTTCTGCTAGATGTGCTAGATTGGACAAGAGGGAATGATTTTAAACAGAAAGAGTGTGGATTAAGATTCTATACTAGGAAAATATTCTTTATTGGTGAGGCACTGGAATTGGTTCTCCTGTGGAGCTGTGGATGCCATGTACCTGGAAGTGTTCAAGGCCAGACTGGATGGGGCTTTGAGCAACCTGGTCTAGTGGAAGGTGTCCCTTCCCATGACAGGAGGCTGGAACTTGATGATATTTAGGGTCCCTCCCAATCCAAACCATTCTATGATTCTATTATACAGTTCACTTTGTTTTTCCTTATGGCATCAACCATTAGAACATAACTGCAAAACCCAAGCAAATATCCATTAAAAAAACTGTAGTAACCTTGCTCAGGAATGTTGTAGTGCTGTGCACTAAGGAGCCATAATGTCCGAGTCTGCCTTTTGCTTCACACGCTAGCCAGTTTTATGATCTGAATCCACAAATGGTTTTCAGTACAAGTATATGAAGATATGTACAGGTACATAATGAATGATTTCTATGTACTTTGCACCATGTGAGACACAAGCTATCCTCAATAAAAAACTCCATTTGTACTAATGACTGATCTAATGACATTTAAATCTTTTCAGTATTTTGACAGAGAAGTGAATGTTTCTTTTGTGGCTGCTGTTGTGAAGGAACACAAAGGAAGCCTATAGGAAACCGAGCTTGAGCAGTCTTTAGCCAAAAGTCAGGAGCAAGTTGACCTATAAAGCTATTTAGTCTTTATTTAGTCTTTCTTGGCACCCTACATATTGGGTTGTTTGAATCATAATATCTGAATGGTGTTTAAAACTGCTTGGCAGTAAGAAATTAGTCTTCTCAGACGACCGTACTTCATGATTTAAGCCAAATACGTCCACAGAAGAATGAACAAGGATAAAGACAAAAAAAGGAACTGTACAAATACCACTTTACTGAAAAGTTGGCAATTTATCCACTGATTAGTAATCCTCCATTGTAATTCTGAGACCTTAAGAAGGTGACAGACCTGTTTGGAAAGATTTTTCCAGTTCTTTCCTTCCTGTGGTGGCTTCTGGCAGTTTTTAACTACTGCCTTTGCAACTTTCCTGGGTATACTGTTTGAAAAATAGGAAGCAAAAGATGCTGCACTGGGAAATTAAAAATGAATGAGTTTTTATACTTCTCAAACCACCTGAATTTTGAACATCTACTACTTAAATAGTTAAATGACTCAAAAGATTATACTGGTGTTTTTCATCAAGGGAGCATCATGACATTTAAAACCACAGAAACCTGCAAAGAAAAATGCAACAATTGTATATCTTGATTTTTTTTTTTCAAATTCCTTGTATTTCATTGCATATGGTGATGTTTATGTTGATGTTTATACCAAACTCTTCATATTCAGAAAAAGAATCATGAGCTTATATGCCCCTTTTGTAGCTTGATGTCATTACTGCCATTCCTTAGTATTTTCATGGAACTCCATACTGCTAAAGTTGAATTAATGGTATTATATGCATACATAGTTGCATACAGAATAGTGCACTAAGCAGATGACCTTGTAAAATCAAGATGATCCCCTAGAACACACAGAATTGCTATTTCCAATTGTGATGCCTTTCTTTCAAATTTAGATGCTTAAATCCATTGAAATTTATCAGAATAGTCATCAATGTCATACTGAATTATTTCTTGTTACCATCTAAATTTTAAAACTAAACCCAATTATTATAAACTTTACAAAATCTTTCCCTTAATAGGAAAGGCATTTGGAATTTAGATGGCCATTTATGCCTGTTCTTTTTTCTTTGCCATCCGTGCAGCCTCCATTTCTATTGACATATAGGGAAATTGTGTAAAATGACACCTTCTACCTTCAGTCTGTTAATTTGGCTAACACTAATAATACTGCTAAAGTTATGAGAGTGTCCTTCTGTGCATTAGTTTGGATCATTTGGTTGCACAAACAATGTAAAATATATAAGAACTTTGCTGAAACATAGAACTATTTTCTTCAGGTCTATGGAACTGGATTTACTTTGTCTTCTTAGTAGAGTGATCATATGTAGTATTTCCTCATTAAAGGTAATCTATTTCTGAACGGCTCTTGAAATCCTGAAATATCATTGATATGGAAAGGAGGATTCTGAGTTCAAAACAGAAGAAAGACTAGAAGGAAAGTCTCACTGCTGGGGAATTTTTGCTTCCTGAGTATTTAGTAAAAAGTCCCTGTAGAGATGAGACTGCTTAGAACATGACCAGCAATAGCCTTTGATATACGAACTGTTTCTGCTCTGGAAAACCAAGGACAGGTGCTGGGTACCTCTGTTGGATCTCAGGCACTATAACACATTGTTATAGTAGCGCCTTTGTAAAGAGGAGGAATTATCTGGCAGTTTAGAGAGGACAGAGAAAACTTTGATGCAGTAGGTAACCATTTAACTTGAAAATACTCCCCAACTTCCAGACTTGGAAATAAGCGCCAGATGAACCAAATTAAATTTTGGGATGACATCCAGGAGGGTATTAGCTCTCCTCTGAGGTCCATTCACCTTTCTCCTGCTTTTCCATTGCCCTGTTCTCTTTCAGATGAAAACACAAGCATCCAGCAGCAATTGTCCTCTGGCAGGTCTTCCATCCTGAACAAGAGCATGAAACCAGAAGTCCAGGGAACAACCCAAAACTATCCTTTCCGACAGTTTGGATGAAGCACTTCCTTCTGTCAGCTACCAGTTTAGGAGCCAGGACCAATCATATAAAGTTTATCCAGAGCCCTTCTGCAGCACAGGTCTAGTTGTGAAATTTTACAGGTGGTGATTAATAGAAGATTATTGAAAAACTCTGGCTCGATTCAGGAAAAACCCTTATGTGGAGTACTTTCAGACATCTGCTTATCACCTGTATAGAACTGATCAATTCCTCAATTGTGGCTGAAAGTTTGACTAATGTTTTGTAAATGTGAGAAAATGGATGAGAGCAGAAAGAGTCCATTTGAGGAGGTTTGGGGTGATTTTTACACACCCATGCATTGCTGATTCCTTCTGTACTATGAGAATAGGAATTATGTGATTTTTTTGTTGTTATCTCCTTGCAGTTTCTGTTTGCTTCTGCAAATATCTCTACCTACAAACAGTTGTGTTTTAGCAAGAGCTTTCTAATAAATGAATCCAATGTTCAGAGCAACTGCAGAAGTTTCCTCGAAAAAAAATTAGAAAAATATCTCTGGAAAACATACAGCACAACATTAGAGATACTCGGGCAGAATTACAGTGATGAAAATGAAATGTTTTTGGTTTCAAACACAGTCATGTGGCTGTTCTCCAGTTCCAAAACCAATCCAATGTGTCCCCTTAGAGTGCAGTGGAGTCATCTGGGAATTATTCAGACAGTGAAACAGAGAGTATTGAGGAACAAAGTGTTCCTGTGTTTGTTTTACACTTCAGAAATGCCTATCGCTGACAACAGCAGTACCCAGGGAGTAGGAAAGATAGTGAAATATAGCTCTCTGTAGGCAATAGAGAAGCATAATTTTTCTTATGCTGACAAGTTATAGGTTTTAATTTCAATTAAAAATATGGAATAATGTGCCCTTAATGGTTCATAGAAGGACTGTAATTCCATCAAAGTCCTACATATAAACTGAAATATTTGAGTTAAACTTGGTTAATATTACTCTAATTCCAAAAGTAACATCTTCAAAGCGCATTTTCACTACACACCACTTTTTTTGGTCAGATGGATCCAGCAAACACACAAATATTAAACACCCTCCAGAAATTAATATGATTTTATGCAAATGTTCCTTTATTGAAGATAATTCAGCAAATACATTTTTTTCTGCCAGAAACATTACTCATCTCATAGGAGGTATTTTCCTCCTGTCATGAACACTTGATATTCTGCTGCTGCTTCTCATTGAGACTTCATAAATGGGATTTATTTCTATTATGTCCTTGGGAAAAATTAACTGAAAGATGGTCAGACTTCTCATTTTACCTGGCTAGGCTTTCTTCATTATTTTTGATTAATTTATTTACAGCCATTGACTAAGAGTAACATTTTGGAGTCTGGACAATCTAATAGGTTTTTGCAAATAGAAATGTCCACCTTCATTTCCTCTTGCACAAACAAAGGTGAGCCATTGGTGAGCTTGATACATTACTCATTTAAAAAGAAATTACAGCTATTCACATTAGTTAGATCAAACTCTCTAAAAAGACCTCTCCCTTGATTATAGCACTTATAAATTATGCAAGAGGTTCAACAAATAGAATTTTTAAAATAATGCAATTTCAGTTGACTATTCGGTTTTAACTTGGAATCACATAGATAGATATAAACTTTTAAGAAAATGTAGCTACAATGAATCTGAATCAAATACATGTTACGAATATTTTGAAATAATGATTTTATTTGTTCTCAGATTGAATTTGTACTCCTATATCTAATGTCCAGATAACAGCAGAACAGGTTTAAACTGAAATGGGAGGGACCTTTTTGTCGTGACCATTTTCAGAAATGTCTGAAAATGTCTACAGTTCTGCCACAGTCGCGAAAAACTGTTATTTTTTCCTTTCAGAGGGAGGAGGGATGGGATTCTTACAGCTACTGAGCACAGCCCTGTGCAGTTTTCAATGCATGAACTGTAGTATTTTCTGTTAAGCCATCCTGATTTTTGCAGTGTATCTTAGTCCTATTATGGTGGATTGACCCTGGCTGAGCACCAGGTGCCCACCAAAGCACCCCCATTCTTAGCTGGGCAGGGAAGAGAAAATAGAATGAAAAGCTCATGGATGGAGATAAGGGCAAGGAGAGATCACTGACTAATTACCATCATGGATAAAGCAGACGTGACTCACAGAAATTAGTTTGATTTTTTGCCAATCAAATTAGAGTAGGGTAATGAGAAATAAAACCAAACCTTAAAACACATTCTCCCACCCCTACCTTCTTTCCAGGCTTAACTTCACAACTGATCTTCTTTACCTCCTCCCTTCTAGGGCTGCAGGGGGATGGGAAATGGAGGCTGAGGTCAATTACTCACACAGTTAATTTCTGCTGCTGCTTCTTTCCTCAGGGAAGGACTGTTCGCACTCTTCCCTTGCTCCAGCATGGGATCTCTCCCACAGGAGACAATTGTCATGAACTTCTCTAATGTGAGTCCTTCCCATGAGTTGTGGTTCCACATTAACTAGTCCAAGCTGGGTCCTTTCCATGAAGTGCTGTCCTTCAGGAACAAATTGCTCCAATGTGGGTCCCCCCTGGGGTCACAAGTCTGGCCATCAAAGCTGTCCAGCATGGGCTCTGCCAGAGCAGCTACTGCCAGAACTCTGTTCCAATGTCGGCTTCCCATGGAGTCACAACTTCCTTCAGGCATTTACCTGCTCCAGCGTGGGGTCCTCCATGGACTGCCATGGGATCTCTGCTACCCCATGGCTGTCCATGAACTGCTGGGGGACAGCTGCCCTCAGAATATTCTTCACCATGGGCTGCAGGGGAAGCTCAGCTCCAGAGTCTGGAGGACCTCCTCCCACTTCTCCTTGCTGTCTGTAGGGCTGTTTCTCACATGTTCTCACTCCTCTCCTGCTGTGGGTTTGGAGGCTTTTGCTCCTCCTTAAATCTGATATCCCAGATAAGAACTGTTGCTGCTGGGTTTGTCCTTGGCCAGTGGCAAGTCTGTCCTGAAGTCTGTCCTGACTAGCATTGGCTCTGTCAGACATGGGGGAAGTCTCTGGCATCCCCCCACTACCAAAATCTGGCCAGGGAAACCCAATACACAGTGCAATGTTGTACTCAACTCTGAATCCTGTAAAATAATCTCAATCTCATTAGAATAATACCAGGCTACTGACTTCACTGCCACTAGTCTTACCCAACAACAAAGTGTGACTCCAAATCTTTACCATTAATGTCCCCTCTCCAGATACTTCCTGTCTACACTAATACAAAATATAATTAGCTTCATTGCATTCTTTTCTCAAGTATTCCCCCTTCTCTATTAGAACCTCAGGCAGATATACTATGCTAATCAACTCATATGTAATTGTTTTCGTAGCCTTGAATCACTGAAGCACACGACATGGAGGGAATACTAAGATAATTCTTGGTAGATAGAGCTCCACCCTGTCTTACACATGAACAAAATGCTAAGTATCTGCTGAGCATCCAGGACAATCACTGAACTGAGGCATATCTCAAAGAGACAGGTTTCTTACTTGTATATTTTTTTACCTTTTGTGTTACAATGCCTTTTATTTTTGTCTAATTCAAGTCTTCACTCATTTTGGTATTTCACATTTTTTTGCAAATTCATGAGCAAGTTTATATTTTGCTGCTAGAGTATTCTGCTTCTCTAGTTAGATTTCCTTTGTCAGTTGTCATTGTTACAGAGATACTTTAATTTTTAAATTTTTTGTTTCATTATAAACATAAAGCCTCCGATGCCATCTTCTTTTCCAATTTCTATTTTATTCCACTTGTGCCTACTCTCATATAGAAATATTTTTCTTCTGTTCATCCTCTGTAATTCTGAGAAATATGAGAAATTCTATACATATGAAAGTTCAATTTGTGTTTGTATTCCTTTCTTTCAGCCTGTTCCAGTGCCAATTCATACTGTAAATTCTCATGAGGTGTTTCTTTTTCTGTGATTTAGGATTTACTTGCCAGATTGTAATGAAGCACCATTATAAAAGTTATTCAGTATCATCTGAAAATCTGTAGTATGCCATCTACACAGAGTAGGTGTCTAAAAGAAATCAAAATCTTTTTTTCCTTACATTGGAATTTTCTATTACCCTCTGTAGAAACTAGGAAAATTGTGGTAGCCATGAAATCATGTAGGACTCCATCATAACCTGTTTTTCATTCAGTCTAACAGGAATTTGTCTTTTCTGACTTCAGTTATCTGCAGTGTAGTCATCCTTATCTGAGCTAGCCATCTGAACATCTATAGTTCATTGGGAAAATTGCCAAACCTCAGTTCATCTCTGCATGTCACTGCAATAACATGACATGAACTTCAGGTTTGAAGTATCCTTGTTGTGACTGGACAGGAGATACCCTAGCCTACATTGTGGAGGTCTGCATTATGTCTGCAGAATTTCTTCTTTCTCACATCTGAGATATTCCACTGCTGTTCTTTTCATCTAGTTGAGCCTTGTGGCAGACAGCAGAATCCCACTTTTTGTTTCCTTTCACAGTGTTGAAATTACTGTTTGTGACACACGCCCCCATTTCAGTGGCATCTGCCCCTCAGGAAGTGAGATAGCTCCAGTCTTCTCCAGACTGCTCCCTCCTGCAGAGACCACACTGACCCTCAGTTGCTCTCAGGGAACAATGCATGGAAGCAACACAGATAAGGTTTTTTATATCTCCTCTCTATTCTATCCTCTCACTGCCTCTGCCCATTCTGGGAAGTAATCAAGTCCACAATAACAGTGGTAGCCTACTGAGGGATATGTAAAACAAGCCATTATACTTTTCTCATTTAAAACTAAGCAGACTTGCTAAACTAATTTCCATCTTGACTTCATTTCAGACAGAAAAGCAAGGATGGGTGAAATGTTTCAATTATCAGGCCCACTACGGATGCTGCAGTACCAGGTAACAGGTGTAACTTCAGCTGATCAGTATGCTGTTCTGTGGTTTTCTTTACATTAGCATCTCAGCCTCCAACTACAATATAGACTGTCATCTTGAATGAACAGTTCAAATGATTCTCCAGGGACTCTTTTCAGAGGCACAATAGAATAGACAGCAGCACAAAACACTGGTCTTTTTCAGATATTTTACCCTTTCCTTACATAATGCATTCAGTGAGGTCCAATTGTTATTGGCCAGGACCATTTATCTAGGAATATATTCCATAGCATTGATCTTTGGAGGATATAGAGCTAGTGGGTTAATTACACAGTTAAATCATGTACTAATTAAAGTGACTCTGAAGCACCGACCTACTACTGGAAAACAAACAAACAAACAAAAAATATAGAAGGCAGAGATTTAATATCAGACTGGTGGGAGAAGTAAATTGTCAAATGGTCCAGGAAGCCTCTCAGGCTGCAATAAAGGGAAAATTATTAGCATTTTTATATTTAAGTAGAGGGGGAAGCTGAAATCAATAGATGTTTTGGCTTTTGAAAGCTAAGCCTAGTGAAATACATTTTGAAGAGGAACTGGTATACAAGTATAGAAGTAAGAGACAAAAAAGTATAGAAGTAAGAGACAAAAAAATGCCCACAGTGTGAAGGAAGCTTGAGAATTCTTTGAAGCTTAAAATGGATCTTTTATGAAAGAGGAATAAAGCTAACAACAGATGTCTATCTTATAAAATTAATCTAAACAGAATAGAGATCCAAAATGAAAAGTAACATATCAGATTCTTCTCCTACAGAAAGTGTTTACATTTTCAGTAGATCATTCTAGAACAGGGATCATACGCATCTGTAGGGATAGGTGACTGAGCTTGTGTTGCCTTTTTTGCATGCAGAAGTTGTGGGTAGTATTTATAATAAAACACTATTTTGTTGGTATTTGAACCAATCATAGACCTTTACAGCTTGTGTTGACAGTTATTGCCATGTACAAGTGCACACTAAATAATCTGTAATTAGTAATTAACCTTTTTTTTTCAAATTACAGTACTACTCTGAAAAAATCATATCTAGAGGGTACAAATAACATTTCAGCCATCAACTCTGTGTGCTGCATGCTGGACAGCTTTCTACAGCAACACTGACTTTCAGATGCAAAACAAAAACACTGGGTGGAGGAGAATCATGAACGCAAGCAGTGTGGCAACTTCTGAGAAAGTGGCAGCAGGGAGTACAGCTTGACAGGTCACATTTAAGAACCAGTTTAATAGCCAGGAATCATAAGATTTTTAATATTATCTAAACCAGGCAAAACTGCCTCCAGCATAGTCCTGGAATAAACATGAGCTTAATTTCTGATATGTTGCAATCCCATTTTCCTTCCAGACATTCCTGTTGCAAGCTGGTAAATCTGACCTGCAAAAAAACAACAGTTTTGATCCTGCAGGTATGCACAGTGCATGCAGATTTTTTTCCATATTACCCACAAAAGCAACGATTCTTTTAAACTTCAGCATTAGATCTCCCATTTCATGTGGGCTGCTTTGCAATTCATGCTATATTAGTTTTTGTGAAATCATTAAGGCTCTCATTAGTTAGAGAACAGTAATGGAAAGCAGTAATTATATTAATGGTAAAATAAGCGGAAATATCTTTTTTCAAAACAGCAATTGCAAGTTCCAGCATGTTTTAGCTCTTGGTGAGAACATGCTTTAAACCACCATGTCAAAGATGAGGACTTTAGGGAACTACCATCTTATATATTCCCTTCTACTACAAGTAAATAACTGCTCAAAACAAAACAAAATTTTTAATTTCTTCAAATTTTAGAGTGCCTGTTTTCTCATCCGGAAATATAGGACTAATATAAGGACTAATTTGAGACTTACTGCTTTATAATATATTTTTTTTATAAGAGTAGAAGATAAAGGCAGTCTTCTTAGAAGTGCATGGGAATAGGACAATTCCCACAAGCTAGAGTATGGGAAATTCTAATCAAATATTAGGTTTGCTTGCTTTCTACTATAAGTGTGGGATGGTCTTGATTTAATGAGACCTCTTTTGAGAAGGGAATTCAACTGGATGAACTCTGGAGTACTAACCTAAATTATGTTTCTAGCTCTGATTCAGGAAAAATTTAACCCTATATTTTCATCTGTCTCATAAGATAAAGATCTTTATCTTGAGATAAATATTAGCTGTTAATAAGGGTGGACTGAAATCAGTGGGAGGATGGGCATATATTTTAGTATTCTGAACAGGGACAGCTTCCTCCATCAAGGCTCAGATACACAGGAAATTAAACTACATTGTGATAAATTTTGCTTATAAAAACTGAGGAGTCAGCACAAGTTCTGTTTCTCTCTGTCTCCTTTTTCACACTTTTACAAAAAAACACAAATAAAATTTCTTTTTGTGGATCCTCATGAAGTCTTACAATTGGAACAGTCCTATAGAAGGATACTTAAGTATATTCCCATATGGCTGCATTTCTTTCTTTCTTTTACTTATTTTTACTCTTAACTTGTTGCCACTATTCAGATGTAACACCAAAATGCCTAATTAACCTTTTGCATAATTAATAATTTTCAATTATGTTACAACATCCTTGATGTCTTTCAGGCTTGCTTTTATTTTTTCCCTTTAAATTATTAAAACTGTTGTTCAGTTTCCTTATTCCTCTGCATTCCATCTCTCTTCTGATGGAGCCAACCCAACAGAAAAATGTTTCATTTCATAAATATGAAAATTTCTACATTCTAACAGAATAATAGGATTTGTTTTAGAGAAAAAGCACACTTTTTTCACAACGAAGCACATATTACCTTCATTGACATATTGAAATATATTTTTCCAGTTTTCCAGTTTCCATGTGTATGTGTGTGTGTGTGTGTAGAGTGAGATAAACAGTGGTGGAAAGAAAGATAGAGAATCTGGTATAAGATACATTAAATTTATATTTTTATGTCTTCTTTTTTTTGTAACTATCATGTTTCCTCTGTAATATTTCTGTTACAGATGCCAAATGAACTCAAATATGGAAATGTCATTTATGGCACTAAATATCTTCTTGTAGACCTATTCTAATTTCCGTGTGTTCAAATTATTTCAAAATTACTAAGGAAAAACAAGCATGAGCTTGTACTCACAGAGAATCAGTATTGTTTACTGTTACCCTGAAATGGGGAGTGTGAGTGACCAGAGAGGGGAGGAGGGGAGGGTCTTCACCCTCCAGGACCAGAAACCCTGAGGCAGAGCCAGATATGAAAGAGTCAAACATCATCCAGGAGACAGCAGGATCACAAAGGAGCTATGAAATCACATCATCTGCTTCCTAGATCTGGCCAGACTCTGCATCAAAGTCACAGCAGAACAAAGGGGTCATGCACAGATTCCTCTGATTTCCCTGGTAAAGTGAGTAGCTAAAGCAGCCATGCAGGTGGGCTAGTGGGGGAGGCAGGGGATGGCAGTGGGGGGACTCCACCTAGCTAATATTAGTGTTAAACAATGCTGAGGATAGTACTGTAGAATTATATACTTCCATCTGAAAGGAGTTTGCTCCTGCACTGATTTCCTACACGGTTGCTACTGAGTCATGAGTAAATTTTCAAATATTTTTAAATGTGAAAATTACTCAGCAAGATTGCTAATGATTCCAAACTGAGACATGCATTTGACACAACAGAAGGAAAGGAAGACATCTAGGCATTTTCTTGGGAAACTATAAGTGCCATTTACAGTTGTTTAATGTTTTACACAATTTTGTGTGCTTGTAGTTATTCAAAGGAACAGACTTTTAGCAAATTATATTTTCTCAGTGGCACAATGAAAACACTCAAATATTACTATGTTGTGCTATGACAATGTTAACTTTTAGTGCATCTTCACCTCAGCGGGCATACTACCAACTCTTTCTCCAATTATTAAAACTACCAATTATTAAAAGCAGTGGCTGGTATTTTTGTGTATTTTCTATACCTTTGCACACAGGATTCAATTTTAAATCCAAAACACATAGCCACAAGACTCACTTATTTTCTCCCTGTAATTATATAGCAGGAATGTCTAGACTGTTATGTCTGCCTACTTAGATACCAGAGATTAGATCCTGGCCTGGAGATTCCAGAATCCATGGAGATACTGATAAAATATCTTATTATTTCTGGAGGTAGCGAGCAGAGTACTGAATGTCAGGAGATTAGTCTAATTAGTACCAAGGATGGTAGGAAAGGATCATGGAACAAGCTGACAGCACAAAGCTCAACTTTTAAGCCAGTCCAAGCAAGAGATTTGCTGTATCAAGGAAAACACACATGGGTGCACACACCTGCACCATCACCCAAGGACTTCTACATCCTGCTGTCAGTGCCCGGCACCTGTGAGAGGAGCCCCTGGAGATAAGGAGGTGTATCTTTCCAGCAGTTTATGGTATCACTCTCCATCCACTGCCAGTCAATGTTCTGTCTCACCACTAGTCAGAGAGCTGGCCAGAGAACCCTACTTAGCACCAGGACAAGGCAGACCATGCACTGATGTATCTCAGGTCCCCTGTGTTACAAAGATCTGAGGAACTGGGATTTCACTTGCTGCCCTTGGTGTTGTTTCTCTAACCCAGCCACACAAAGCTTCCAAGATTTATGATAACAGGCTAAGAGTGCTCTCTCAATCCGTTGTTCTTTGCAGGTACCAAAGCCTCACAACATTATGTTGAATGAAGGCCTAATTTCCAGTCCATTTTAGAAATCAGTCATGTTATTTACAGTGTTTATTCTTCCCTGAAAGTATAACATACTCATTTTTATTCATTTTTAGTCTGTCTTCAATCTTGTATTATTTCCATCTTTTAAAATATTTCTATTTTTTTTTCAAGCACAAGCCCTCCATTCATAAAGAATAATTTAAAAACTTTTGCTTGTAGCTTTTCTCCCTGTATCTTCTCTATTTTCCTTAATAGAAATTGGTTATTGTTATTGTCTGAGCTCTGATGAGCACACAGTACCATTAGAATCAGCCTCCAAGTAATCTGTAGGGGTTTTTTGTAAGATCAATAAATAATTTCTAAAGATAAGTTAAATAAATTGTACTTGCCTAGCAAGATAAAAAATCAGACTATGTGAGTAGGTGTTTGTATGTTTTATTTAAAGCAGTTTGTGTCTGCTCCTAAATTTCAGCTTTAATATTCCATTTTATGCTGTAGAACTCTTAACTAGAGTATTTATGTATTTGAAGCCTGTGTTATAATCCAAATTCATCAAAATGTCAATCATTCTTTATAACACTCTGCTCCTTTTTCTTATCAGTTTTCTGTATTATTAGGTTGTAGATGCAATCCCACTTAATGCTGCTGGAGGTGTGTATGTGGTCTGCCTTCCTTCCCCACAGATCTGACAGTTTCATGGTCACTGATAAAAAGCAGATGTAAGATTTGACTTTGATCTGCTGGAAAATCCGCACTGGCAAGCACTGACAGTCCAGGCAGTATCTGACATTCTCATGCAGGAAAAAATAACAGCTGCTTATCAATGATGTATTAGAGATGGGCACAAACCAACTGGTGTTCAAAGTCACATGAGAAAGGAGAAAACGTTCATTGGCAAAAGGATCGCTTGCGTCCTACCACGTATCTGGCCTACATCTCTACCTTCTGTGGTAACTTCTTCTTTTTAGCCTCAAGGTCATAGAGGTGAGTGCCCAGAGTCAACTACAACCATACTGTCAGTAGGGACACAACTTGAATATGAGCTGGTTTGCCTAACCTGGAGAATCATCTGGCTTCCTCAAAGCTGGAACTGAGCTGCCAGCCAGCAGTTTGGTGGTGTGAGGGATCAGCTGGGCTCAGCTAAAGTGGTGGTATCATCTGGGTGGTTTTGTTATCTCTGTCCTCTTTGTTATATTGTACTGAATTCTAGGTTCTGCAAACATAACACCTGGATTTCTTACCAGATGTCATTCCTGTTTATTCACAGAATTCACAGAATTCATAGAATGACTAGATTGGAAGAGACCTTCAAGATCATCAAGTCCAACCCATGCACTAACACCTCAACTAAACCATGGCATCAAGTGCCACATCCAGTCTTTTTATAAACACACCCAGGGATGGTGACTCCACCACCTCCCTGGGCAGACCATTCCAGTACTTTATCAATCTTTCCATAAAGTACTTTTTCCTAATATCCAACCTGTATTTCCTTTGGCACAGCTTAAGACTGTGTCCTCTGGTTCTATCAGTTGCTGCTTGGAGAAAGAGACCAAGCCCCCCTGAATACAACCACGTCTCAGGAAGTTGTAGGGAGCGATAAGGTCACCCCTGAGTCTCCTTTTCTCCAGGCTAAACAACTCTAGTTCCTTCAGTCGTTCTTCTTATGCCACGGCAACTTGGAAGATGAGAAATAAAATGTCCCCCCATGGAGCTAAATACTACCAAACACAACCCAAAATGCTGTCATAGCAAGGGGAGGGTTGAAATTCAAGACTGTGTCTGCTAAGTGCTTGCTAATTCAATAGTGGGTTAAAAACCTCTTGAAAATTAAATATCTGGCCAGATGCATTAAATTTACACATTTCTTAATCCCTGCTTTTCAGATTTGAAGAAATGTTAATTTATTTGGGATAAATATAGTCAGAGTAGCTCCATTTTTCTTAAAGAACAGGTGACAAGCTAAATCTGTCTCATCCTTCTCTTATCAACACCAAGATATAGAAAACTAGACTACTGGTTACTGTGGTTAGAGTACTGTACGCAAACATATGTTAGGAAAATAAAAGAAAGATGTACCATGTTTTGAGGGGATGTCTGCATAGAGGGGAACCAGAGGACCTGGCAGGGCATGAGGCTTTGGGGAAATGAACCTTGCCCAGGGCACTGCAGGGTGTACACAGGTACAGGTCAGATATCCTCAGGCAGGGTGCCCCAGCCAGCCTCCAGTGATGCAGAGAGGGTGAGGCCAAAGATCAGGTCTTCCCTTGGGTTTCCAGCTAGATCACAGAGATGCATCTGAACATCAGCCCTATCTTAAAACACCTGAAATATTTTGCCACTCTTTGCTACTCTTTTTCCATGTATAAACTACAAAAAGAGTGAGAGACTCCATACAATAAGTAATGGAATACTTCAAGTAAAGTACTGCATAAGTTAAATGTCTTATAAATATCAGTGCTACATTCACCAGTTTCACTGGCCCTCAATCTTACCCTGCAAACTTGAGGAAAATAAATTATTTTATGCAGAAATGTAGATCACAATGCAGCACAATTAATTACTCCTCTGACCATCTTCCTCAGATGAAAGCGAAGAAGCTTCTGTTTGTAAGATTTTGAGATTCATCTCAGCATTTCTGTGGTGTCATGTTTAGACTGTAATGGTAATCTAGTAGCACACTAGACATTTTCCAAACAGAAGTCCATACTCCTGGGACATTTTAGTCATAATGTTTTAATTTTTTTCTGTTACAAACAAATGTGCAGTTACTGAGATTATTAGGCTCTGTCTGCTTCTTGAATGTTCATATTTGCTCAGTATTTGAGGCACTGCCATAGAGCACAAGTGAAATGCTCAGTGCCAGTGTCAGTGTAGAGGTGTGTGCATCTCTTCAAAATGGGTAGATCAGAGGACATCATCTTGAAGAGCTCTCCTGCAAGAGTCCTAACTTAGCAGAGACACAGAGGTGGCAAAAGTGCTGAGAGCTCCCTAGGGGATAAAGATTTCCAGTATTTACCTGTGAATTCCATGTTAGAAAATAGCTTTCAAGTTTGCAGAAGCCTGTGTATATTTGTTAGTGACTTTGTACATGTGTTTATGTGTGGGAGTGTGGGTGAGAATGCGTGTGAAAGAGCCCACAAGCACTGAAGCAGTGAAAGGAACCATTTGTGATTAGGAAAAAAGAGAAATGCTATGCTCTGCTCTGCTGCACGTTTCAGATATGCCAGAGATTCAAAAAGGTCATTGCCAAGAACAGTTTCCTCTGTTGCAGACACACAGGAAATGTGTGAAGCGGCCCCGAGGGCAAAGCTGATAAGACTTAGTACAAACATGTTTGATCTGGGGGGTTTCTTTCTTTTTTTTTTCCCTATTTTTTGTTCAGTCCTGTAATAAAGCTGTTAGTCACAGCCATTTGCAGGCAAAACTGTGTTTTTAAAGCAGAAGATAGGAGATCTTAAAACGAGGATAAGACCAGTGGAGGAAAGTTGCTTAAGGAAATGGATCTGTCAGCTGACACTGGGAAAAATCATGCAATAAGAGTTGAAGCTGAGCATTTCTGCTTTCTCAGGGAAAGGCAAGGGAAAAGTTGTGAACATCTGCAGGCAAAGCTTTATCCTTAATCTTTCTGTTGGATGCTGGCAGGATCACAGAAAACATAAGCAGCATTAATAAACGGACATAAAACATAAAAGTGTTACAGTTTGATCACCATTTTAAACTTCCTTTAACCCCAGGTTCATTGCACATTTCTTTGTTTGTTTGTCTTGCTAGTTCACACAGAGAAACAATGTTTCTGTGGTTTTGAACACCAAGCCCGCATTTCAAACATGAAAATCTGCACTTATAAGGAAAAACATAGCAAAACTTTCTATTTGAATGAGATAAAGATGTTGTGACATGCTATGTCATATCCCTGTACCATTCAAAAGATTGATCCTCACTATAGGTTTGCTCTCAGTATCCACATTTAAATTCTTCTATTTAATTTTTTGAGATTTTGCTTTGTTTTGCTTTTTTTTTTTAATCATTAATACTTCTCCAATGTCCAGAGATTGCCTGGTGGTCCTTTCATCTTTTCCTGGGGATTTTTTTTGATACTTGTCTCCAGGTAATCCAGTTACAGCTACCTAGGCAAAAAAATTGACCTCACTAAAAGTCACAATGATTCAGCTGCCCCCCTTCCAACTATATTTTCAGCAAATAAAGTATGGATTTTTCCTGATTTTTCTTCTGGATTATTCCATTATTCCATTCAAGAAACTTAATGCATCATGCTATACCAAAGTCTTCAGAGAAGGTCAAATGATCTGGTAGGCAGGAAGTTGATAGTGGCTCCTTAATGCCATTTTTCTACCACTGGGTTAATTTTTCCTGACCAGCTGTCTGTGTGACTCTGTCTAGTTTCTGACTAGCTCTTCAGTGTCTCCCAAAGCTTGCTCTAGAAACTGTCCAAGTAGTGAGCTACTACATAGTTTCTTTCTTCCTGGGCTGGGCAGTTAATATATTATTCTGGTTGATAACACCTTAGTAGAACTGGCTGAAATTTATTGCAGATGCTGAGTTACACAGCAGACCTTTTTGGTTATCACCTTCTCAAGCATCAGCAGTTTCACTTTATCACAGAAGCACCACTTTTACTGGGATAAATATGCTTGCACAGCTACTCTGACCAGTAAGTGCTGGGGATATGGATAAAGCTCCTGGGAGTCACATACCTAAACCTAAATTTGACTAAAACAGCTCACAGACATGAAGGACAATTTTATTTCTTATCTGAGTAACCTTCTAGCCATCAGGTTCTGAAATTTCCAGCTTCTTAAAATGTGTTCTGCATGTCTCCTAGGTTAGTTTTCAGAGAGTAACCTGTTGTGGTTCTTAAACCAGAGCTAGGTTAAGACCCCAAAGGAAAATTGCATGTAGGAGTGCAGTTCTTGTCAATGGAATTGTTGTGTACATATCTCTGCATGCAACACTTAACAACTTAGACAAGTATTTTAACAAACAATTCTCACACATTATAGTAAATCATATATTCAAAGGCAAGTGTAATTCTGTCATGATGATTTTGAACAATGAATGCTTTTAAGCAATCAAACATGTTAATAGCATTTTGCTTTTATTCATTTTACATCTGCTTATGGGATATATGCTATCATACTTCACAGAAGCTGTTATATTAATGTACATTTAATGAATGTTTACTGCTGCACACAGCAGCTTTGAATTTTAGTTCCCATTATTTCTGGTAAGTGTTTGAAATAATTTTATACTATTGGGGAAGGCCTTGACCAGCAGACTTGCCCTTGAGAGGAAGCATGGAGAAACTTCAGGTGATGATACAAACCTACTAGGGTGAATCAAATCTTAGATTGTTTTTTTCTAGAGGACTTTTAAAAGTAGCTTACAACAAGGCATTGTCAGGCAGTGTCTAGTTTAAAAAATGTCCAGGAAAGCATCTTGCATAATCTCCTGAGAAGGGGTAGCCTATAGATTAGATATAGAAATGTCTTCTAGACAGAGCACTTGAAATTTTAGTTTCTTACAATCTGGAATATACTCCACCTGGAGCAGAGCTTTGCTTTCTTATTTGCATCTGAAAGGTAAGATTTTGCCCAAAGGTGTTAAATAAAAATATCCAATTTCCACTAAAAACCAAATTACAAGATGTAATAGAGAAGGCACATGTGAACAGACAGGTGTTGAAGGATAAATAAGAAAATATCTTCTTATGAACTGCTAATCACCCATACTTGACAAAAATCAGACTTAATATGGGAGAAAAATAAAGACACACATGTACTTATAAAAGACTGACTTTTCCATATCCAGATACCATGTGAGGCCAGGAATTATGAATTATGAGATATATGCCCAAGCCTGCTCTCAGGATAATAAAACAAAATGAAAGAGGATGTGAGTTGGAGAGAAGAAGACAAAGGGACAGTAAGCCTGCACTGATGGCACCAGGCAGAGGCAGAGTTAACATCAGCAATTTCTAGTGAGTTACAGCAACCTCAACATGGAGTTCTTTGTGTAAAGGAAATAGCAGTACTAACAAAGGTGGTGCCCCTATGTCTGTATTACTATTTGGTGGAGCAAGCAGTAATAGAGACATAGGGGAGTAGATATGTGCATATTTATTGATGATCTGCATTAGTAGCCAATGGTCTCACACTTTGATTTTCAGCGTAGATGAGTTTTATTATTCTAAGGAAAGTTTAGAAATAAATGGTTTATGAGATTTGTTTTAACACATTTTGTTATTCTAATGTGGTTTGACATTACTACTAGAAAGCAGCACCCTTAGCCTGTTGGTTTATGATCTCAGTATTTTGAAAGAGTCATTAAGCTCACATAATTATCTTTTTCAAGCAAGCTAAGGTAAAAAGTAAGTATCTGCAGCTGAAAGCAGTCACTTTTTATTTCAATCAAACTTTTTACTGTGCTTACTTAACTTAAGCATTTGCAATCCTTCCACAGTCCTCTGAGAGCCTGATTGATTGTGATGTGGCTCCTGGATCAATACCTCTGTAGCATACCAAAGAGTTGCCAGAGCAAGCTGTGCAACTTCTTTATGGAAAGCAATCTGTCACTTCTCTCTGTCATGCAGATATGCTAATTCAGCTGTTTATCTGGATGCAAAGCATTTCCTCTAAGAGTGATATCTGTGTGTATGCAAAGTGCTTTCATTGACATATGTTTTCTGAATACCTGAGTATTTACTGGACAAAGTGTATTCAATACCAAAATGGGAACCACAAGTAGTGTATTTTAATATAGTCTCCAGCTGATATAAAAAAGTTCCCCAGGTTCAGGATACCATATTGCATTTTAGCTTGCACCTCAGATGCAGAATAACTATTTCAGCTATTAACCATATTAACCATTGCTTGAAGAAGTAGCCTTGCAGAACCACTCCTTGTGGTTTCCTGCTTTGTGTAAGAGAGGGTTTTGTCTTGTTACCTCATGATAAAACATGTTTTTAAAAGTTTCAGTAAATAATAGTATTTTGTTCTCGGAAAAAGGAGAGAGCTGAAGTTTTCCTTATTACCTGTGGGAATCCATTAGTCTTTTAGAAGCTTTACAAGGCATTGTAAGAAGAGCTAACGAGCAGAGAAAAAGTCTGAAGTCATCTTCTTCCCAGAGTAACTTACTATTACTAAGAAATGTTCTATTTCTATTTCTCTTAAGGCTTGATCTTTCATATCCACCTGAACCATCTCATAATCAAACCCAAGAAGGAGCAAATTAATGCAAATATTAGAGATTTGATCTGCATTGTGCAGGGTGGAATGTACCTCCTGCTAATCCTAAAGAAAACAGAATGATTTATTAAAGGTCAACACCACATGCAAGTTAAAAAATGTTTACTGTGGGGTAACTTAGCAATGGGACTTCACAACAGAAGGTAAAGCTGAACAGGGCAGATGTGTTGCAACAGCAGCCATGCCTACCAATTTTGTCTCAGTTTTTAACTACAATGCAATGCAAGGTTGTTATGTTACTGGCATTTTTAAAGCCTTTCTCTTTTGGGCTGCTGTGTGTACTGAAACGGAAATCTGAAACACATTTTTAAATAAAAGTACATATAGCTATGGCAATTTTTTTTGGTACCCATTTCTTTGCTGTGGTAAAGCAAAAAATTAAAAGTGCTAGTTTCAAATTCTGATGGACTAAATGTCTCTTTTGCAATGATGCCTACATATTATAATTATGTGTATTCAAGACAAAAATTTTTTTTTGGCTCATCAGTATTATTACAGAACCAACTAATCATCTTTTTTTCTTGCAAGACACAGTTTCAGAGAAAAGCTTCTAGTTGCCTAATGGCTAACAAGTGTTTAAATCAGATATTAAAGCTTCCTACATAAAACTGGAACATAAAATTTCTTTATGAAAGCAATACTGTAGCATAAATCAAATTTAAGTTTAGACACACAAGAATAAAGACCTTTTTAGAGCACCCACATACAATATTCAGGTCAACATATTAAAATGTGTTTGGTTACAGCAAGAGTAAATTTAAATCATTCCTGTAGCAGCATCAGCAATAGCAGCAGCAAATGCTTTCAACCAGAGGAAAAGCAAATACTCTCAACTGATGTTCAAATAGTGAATACAAGATCAAGATAATTCTCAGGAATATACAAACCTGTTTGAGCACCTGCATAAACACTTGTAAGGTTCAATTCAATTATAGTTTCTTTCAGAACTGGGGGCAAGGTTTTGTGCTTGTATCACTAACTGCACTTAATAGTCATGCAAAATAACTTGAAAATTAGATTATTTAGAAAAACTCCATTCCAGTAACTGCTTAAAAAGGGTGCTATATAAAATGAAAACATGCAAAACCAGCAGTTCATAGGGTTTTAATTTAATGAGACTTATAAGAGCACTTGTATTTTATTGTCTCTATATCATCAGTTCAACAGTTCAAACAGAAGGCAAAGGTAGAGCTTAAAATTAGAATATAATGCTTGGTAATAAAAAAACCTTGATACAGTATGTTTATTTCTTTAAACACTGACTCCTCAAATAATATAGTAGTCTTTTACCAGTCCAGATCAGCACTGGCAAAGCTAAATTTAGGCTCTTAGAGTTTGATCATGACATGACTGTTTAGAGCTACCTTGTTACTGAATACTTCCTTTTTTTTTGCCCTTAGGAAGTGTTTCATTTAGAGAACACTTTCTTTTTTGACAGTATTTATCTTTCAAACTCTCATAAGGGGAAAAAAATGAAGTATCTTTCCTGCTTTGGGTAATAATAGATTCAAGAAGATCGCTGCTGCCAAGGATAGTTTTGGAATTAAAATCAAATAACTTAATAATTAAGATTGGGTTATTTGTAAGCAGACACTACAAGGGAACATGAGCATGTGAAAATATGTATAAAGCAGAAACCACTTTAACTAACTGTATCCTACATCACATCAAGTCCTGCTTACCTGTGAAAAGAGAGACATAGACAGATAATGAGAAAGAGAAGTGTCCATTTTCCACCTGAGGTCTAGCGGTTTTGGCTTTCATGACACAAAACTACATTGATGGGTTAAGTTAAATTTAAGGCAAATTCAATTCCTAATAGCTGATACTCCAGTGCTCCCAGAGCTCATTTAAGGAGCTAAGCATTTCTTCCCTACACTGCATTACAATGCCTGAGTACTCTGCAGAAACAATTTCTCATTCATTTATAGAATGAGATGTTATTGACATTACTTTTATTTAATCTTCAATAGTACTTTAATTGTGCTTTTCAGTTGCAAAGGTAGACTGCAAGAAAGAAGGAAGAGAACACTAGAAAATCTTCAGGAGACCTCTAATTTGGCAAATCAGTGACCAGCATGTATTTTTAGATGTGTAGTTTTACGTATTCAGGACTGAAAATGTGGACCTATGATTTATGGCTCTCTCAGAAGAGGTCTATCTGAAATTAGGGTAAATAATGTCCTGGAAAAAATGTGAAATACTTTGTGACAGGACCTAAATTCAGCCAAAGCCTTGAGATGAACATGCCTGCTATTTTTCTTAAGGAGAACATGTCAAAAGGAACACAAGATAGAAAAGCTTTCTGAGCACAGCAAGTTTCTGATCAATTGGCAGATCAAAATAAAATGCTTTGGGAACACATACATCCCTCACAGCCAGTGTGACCTTGCAGGTTGCTCCAAACTTAATCTCTATCCAGCAAATACCAGTGGCATTTGGTGTTGCAGGAGGAAATAACATCCCCACAGTGTCCATAGGAAGCATCTGTCTTTTCTAATCCTTGAATCATGACTGAGTGTTCTCCACTCCCATCTAAAGTTTCCTTTCCTTGTCCTCTCTTGCTTCTTCCTACCCAGCAACCTAGATTTTCTGGCATGCACTTTGCCATGGCTAATTCATTCACCTGTGGAGGAATTATGCTGAATATAAACCCAATAACAGTGGTTGCTTCTTCTGGAGAGAAGATTTCTAATAAAGGCTGCTGATCATTACACACATGATTGGCTAGATGAATAAAGACATACATAGTCATCACAGTATATTTAAATTTCTTTTAATTCAGTAATTTCATAGCTCAGTAATGATGCCACTGAGTTAAAAAAGCCAACAGTTCTATTTAATCCTCTAAAGCTTTTACTTGTGTGTGGCAGTGAGATGTTACTTTTCAGAAAGCCTGAAGAATATTGTGCAGTGATTGTGTATATACAGGGTGTGATAGAGCAAAATTATACCTTAATTAAGAGATGATTATTGTCTCAGATGTTTCCAAAGTTTCCAAAAAAGAGTAACAAGCATACACAGTTGATAACCAATAGTTTAAATACTTGCTCGGTGCTTTAATTTAATAGTTCACTGACGGGAAGAGGGATTTTAAAGCATCTATGGAACAGCCTCAAACCCCAAAAGCTTCAAAGGAGATGGTCTTCACAGCTTACAAGAGTCAGTTAATTTCTTTACATATTTCTAATATATGTGTCTGTAATTTTAGGTTCTGCATGAATTACAAAGCTTTGGCTGGATCTGAGAATGTGATTTTCTGTTCTTTTTTTTTTTTAATTCCCATGCATTGCTCTACAAGCAATTTTTTTATATTCTAATAAATGTTGTGAAATTAAAGCCTGTGGAAAATCAACTTCTTTCAGTTCATTTATGAATAATAATTACTTTTAGCTTCATCTGATTGTAGCAGCCTCTGACAAAGAATAGATGGTGGAGACATTCCGACTTAGAGATTTCATTCAGGACTTGATAGCATACTGAAGCCTGGAGTCTGGCTTAGAAGTCTGAAGCAAAATTTAAAAGTTAGTCAGATTTGTTTTTAAAATAGGTTTCATTATCTCTAATGTGAGTACCTACAGCTTCTTACCTGAGATGGCAAATTGTGGTGATAAAAAAACAGTCATTTAATTAAAAACTTAGTTTGAAGCTAGCTTAAAATAAATCAGTTTTTTTTTTCTTTTTCTATCAGTAAAGACTCTAATTCCAATTAACTTTAGAAAGAAAACCCAACACAATAGCAACTTATGAATAAATCATAATATCTGATCCTGCATATCTTGCTCTGGCGAAATTGTCAGGAGTAGCTGTGTGAGTCCTAATAATTTGTGGGACTGGGGTTCCTTATACATGGGAGAAAAAAAATCAAAACCTATTTCTAGGAGCAGAAGTGCTTTAGGAAAGAAACCCCCACATTTTATCAACCTTCAGATTTTCAAATTTCCATTAAATGATGAGCAATTTCTGGCCTCACATCCTGAACATAAGAAAGTCACTGATCAAGGATGCACCCATTTGGTTTCTTCTTAAACCAGATTTTTGTCTAAGTAGTAAAAGGAAGAGGTGTTTTAGAAAGGCATTTGTTTCTCATTAGGAACAACACAACACTTTTGGAAGTTTCTAAAACCAGGGAATTAATGAAAGGGAAAGAAGGAAGACTGAAACATAGTTAACTTCTGTTATTGAAGTGATTCTATATTTTTAAATCTTTTGAGTAGTCAGTTGAAAGGGAAATTGGAGAAAGGATGAAAGAGAAGTCAAGTTATGTTTGTCTAGTCTAAAGTATAATTTTTTGTCAGAACAAGATGAGTTAAGTAATGATAGAAAATGTTAATATTACAGCTGAAAATCCTAACCAGTAAAAACTTGAGGAGAATGAATTTTCACAAAAAGAAAATGAAAAAAAATTATTTCATCCACCAAAATTTTACTAAAATAAATGTTTTAGCATCTTTTGGACATATAGGGACAGCATGAATTCCATGTTACTTCATGTAGTTTCTTGTATGACAGCTTTCATACAATTTTCAGGTAGTCCTAAAAAATCCAGATAAAAAAAATCTCTATCAATTATAAAAAAGATCAGTTTTATCATAACCTGAGCTTAATCAGAATTATTCTTAGCACCTTCAGACAGTTTAAAAATACACTGATTCCAAGTATTTGGCATCATCATGTTTAATGCTCTTCAGTCTCTTTTGGGGTACAGCTTCTCTCTCGTTTTTTAGAGGCAAAAGTAGCTTCAGATCTAAAACAAGTTACCATGGCCAAGTATCAGTCAAATTCACAATCACTGGAAGTTTAGTCAAGTCAAAACAGAATTTTTAAGGTAAATGATAATTTTGAGATAGTCAAGAATTTAATCTCAGGATGCATGATAGAACTACACACTCTGAAAATTACAGTATTGAAGTAAAACACTACCATATTCATGAAAAGTATAAATATTTCAAATAAAACAATACAACATTTTTACTGCTTAAAGAAATGGAACCAGGAGGCAACAGCAGTAGTCTAGCCTACATAAACCAGTTAATGTGATTTGTACTTTGGATCTGGTACAGACAAGATCCATGCCTACACTAACATCAAGCCACATCCTGGAAGCCAGCTGTTCTACTTCTGCCACTTTTGTAATTCTTTAATTCTTGAGTAAATGATGATGTAGCCCTGAGGAGCTGCTTCACAGTTTAAGAGCAGTTGATATGATTTCATTTTCACTGAGTTTAAACAATTTTTGTTTTCTCATCTTAAAAAGAAAACGATGCAAATAACAATCATTATTGTTACTGTCCACAGTTAATCCCTTTTTCCTGGAGTCTCCTCAATTTCCTCCCTGTCAGGGCTGTTTCCCCCACTTTATTCCAAATGTCACCTCTAATTATTTCATAGGCAAGCAAGCCATTAATTTCCAGCAGAAATGTGTGAATTAGTAAAAAGGTTTGTATTTCTTTTGTCTTATTAAATAAATTATTTTCTTTTGTTGCCCATTTTAATTGAACTAACTTCTCTCCCTAGTCTTGAAATCTTCCAAATACATCAATATTGCTGTCTTTTTTTTTACCATTTATTGAAATAAGAACTATTATCCCATATTTATTTGTCTTTTTCAATTAATGGCCTTTCTACCTATCAAGTCTTTCAAGATACACTGTCCTTTTAGCTCTCTTTCCTTAGTCAAACTTGTATAAACATGTCTAAAAAAAGAGAATAATTTTTTCCACAAGTGTATGCAGAATATTTATCATTAATTTTGAAAATATGACCTCTCTGAATACTCAAACTATAGCCATGGGATTTTAGTTGAAAGTGAGTTCAAAGTATAAAAATTAAGTTTCCTCTTGTTTTATAATTGTGGTGTAGGTGGGTTCTGGTGCTGTGCCCATATGTGTCCATATGTGCCCAGTGCACACTTAGTTCCTTGAGGGTTTTGGGACTTCCCCAGTCAGTCACATGCACAAGTGAGATAATAAATCAGCTCTAGCCAATGGACCAACCTGAAAACTGAATGACCCATCATCATTAAAGATTTGATTGATATTTACAGCAGCCCTACAGTTGGTAGTTATGGATGTTTGCATCTAGTGCCTCACAGCACCTTCCCCTGTGTCTGGCCCAATTTGTTCTCCTAGATGTGCCCATTAACATCCATGGTGGAGTGTCCAAAAGTGTTGAAGTGTCAGACTGTGCATGGATAAGACATTTGTAAAAGTCAACAGAAACTGCTCCAGCAGAAATGGCCACAGTCCTTAAGTGGATCTTTGTGGGTAAGCTATGATGTATCCATAGCAATGAGTTGTACATGCACTGGGATGGTCACATAGCATCATGGTCAGCTGACTCGTAAGAACAGAACAAAATGTCAATTTGAGAAGTCTCTCCAAATTCACCTGAATGCTGCACTATGAGGATCCCCTTGACTGAACCACTTATCACCACTGGACAGACATCAGTCATTCTGATTTAGAGATCTAGAACTCCATGCAAGTTTTACCTTATTCCAAGATTCCAATAAATTATTATTTTTTCCTTTTAAAAAACACTTCGTCCAAACGTCTCTGCAACAAGGCCAGATTTGAAAGACAATATAGTATAGAAATAAATAAAATTGCACTTCCTACTTTTGCCAGGTGTTTTTTCAGTTCTATTGCCTCCTAATGGCAGATTTCTCTGCTAGGAGGCAGCTTTCTCCCCTTTCCCAGTGAATCTTTTTAATTCTTCTTGCAGGTGAAGTTTCATGAAAAGTAATATTTTCAGGCTGCAGCAGAACACGCATGGGGTATGGAAATAGTTCTGCAGAAATTATACTTAATTGCAATTAATTCTTAACTATTTTTTGATGGATTTTCCCTTCAGAAGGTTTTATCACTGCACTCCTAAGACTGGAGACAGTTGATTCTCGTGAAACAGCATGACCTAACCCTCATGAGCAGTAGCAACATGGAGTGAACTCCTGGTTTCATTGTGTCAAGACAGTGCAGAATTGCTTCAAATGCAGTTGGCTCCTTTGCCCTGTAAAAGAGCAAGAACTTCCTTCATAACATTGAGAGATGAACTTCCTAAACAGGCGTGGATTTGTGACACTGATTACCTTTCTCCCTTGGACAGGTGAAGTGTTTGCTCCCATGTCATGTCTTTGTGTCCCCATGGCACAATTAATTCCCTTTTCTCCCTTGGTGCTGGACCATCACCTCTTTAGAAAGTTAATAGGAACACTGCTCTTTACTGTTTTCAACCCTTCTCTGAAGCTTCCGGGATAGTGTGTGGCTCTTGTTTCACAAATCTCAATATCAGCAGCTCTGAGTTAGTACTTCTTAAATTTAAGTGCTGGAGCATGTGGTGACCTGCCTGTTTCAGGCCTCCTTAGATAAAATGATTCACCAATTTTCCTTTGTTCAGTGATTAGAGAGACTAATGTTTTTCTCTAGAGAAAAAAGGTACATGGCAGGATATCTACTTACTCCTCTTTCAGTTGTTAATTAGAAAGGGGGGAATGCTTCCAGGGAAAACACAGGTATCAATGCTTAGTGTTCAGGGCTTCTTTATCCTTGGAAAAAGTCTCAAATGATTTCTCAGAGGATTTAGTTCAGTGTTGCTCCAAGTTCTCTTGATATGTCCCCTTTTAAACAAAAAAATTGGCATTTTCTCTCCAAACATTTTCCCTTTTATATTTCTTGTTTAATGAGGCCTCACAGGTATGTAACATATTTTCAGAATTACACTTCTCCTTTTTGTGTAGCTGTCAAGTCCATATCTACTTCAAAGTGTTTTCTGAAAAAGCTGCCTATGATTTTCTAATTTTTTATGACAACTGTTTCTTGCAAATATCAAATGAATAGAGATTGCTTAATCCTTCTTCATTTGTTTTGTTACACTGCCATGACATTTTAGTTTACTTGAAGCTGTTTTGCTAACTTCTTAGTTTCTTGTGATGTCATCTGGTACCCACTGACAACCACTGAGGTCCAGAGAAGTCTGTTGCATTTAATGTCCCTTAAAACAAATCCTCTTTGTTTAACATGAGTCTATGGTCTGACACATCACCACTGATGCAAGTCTGGTAAAATGCATTTCCCTAAAAATGCTTTAGTTTAAAAAATATTATTTCCAAATAATTCTTGCTTTATGTCCACCATCAGTTCTGCTCACTAAGCCCTGCAGGAGAGACCTGTGTCTCACTCAGCACAACTCTGGGCAAAACAGTGGAACCCACAGTAAGGGTACCACATTCCTTCTGCTTATGTATAAATATAATGGAAGTAAGAAGACAGGGCATCTAAACCTATTCAAGACAGTGTTTGGCAGAAGGTAATTCTTTGAACAAAGTTCTTCAGTCTAAGTTTTAAAGTATGTTTTCCTATCTGGATTACTATTTAATAAAGTGACGGAGAAATTATGATACAAACAAAATCTTCCTCTGTGCTGCAAGAGGTTTCCATCCTCTTGCACCTGATTTGGAATTGTCAAAAATGAAGAAATAAAGGAGTCACTCTATAATTGTGTGAGCTGAACTGACTTTTAAGAAAAGGGAGAACATTTTGTTTTTCTTCTACTACTAATTCATGACTATCTTTCTCCTTCAGAGGTGCCTTGACTAATCTAATGTTTTATTCTTCACATTTTTCAGAAATGTGATTTTTTATCGTTCTTTTGAATTTATTTTATACTTTAAAAAGTGACTTTTACAAAATTGACTATTGAGTTCTTAAAGACAACCCAGACATTGCATGTTAATTTTATGGAACTATGTGTGGTTAGTATGCTCAAAAAAGTCTGGGGTAAAATTATCTCTCATCAAAGCAGAGGACTTTGCTGTCTCAAAAGTCATTTGATTTGCATAAAGAGTTCTCACCTAAACTCTGAGGAAAACTCAGAATTATTTCTCACCTAAACCTGTTCATGAGCTCTTGGTTGAGATTTCAGTGAGAGCAGATTTCACTCTCATGTCTTCAAAAAGTTTAAGAAAGTGGTAGATGCAAAAATTAACTGTGATAAATTCTGATATAAAGTTGGCATAAATATCCCAGGAAAAAAACCCACAGGAGTTCTAGAAAAATAATGAAATATTGCCTCAAACCAGAACCGTGGACATCAGGTACATTGTTTATTTAGCCATGATTCCTATGCCATGGACCATGGTTGGGTTCAATGCTCTTTCAGGTTGGAGTTCAGAAGTTTGACATGCAAATCACACTCATTTAAAAGAATGAGTCCATAAATAATTAGGAAATATGGACTTAGACATTTGTGTGCATATATTCATCTGTTATAGGGCAATTAGAAATATAATTGATTTATATTATCACTGATAAATTATTTGTAAGCCATCTATTCAGTGAAACTTTGAATATATTGGACAGCTATCACCTCATCTGGGAAAATTTAGATGGCTGTCTGAAAATTACATTATCCAGCTCATCAAGACAAATGAGGGCATGACATTACAAGAAGTGACAACCTTCTGCAAAGGTTATAAAACATTTTTTGTCTTTAAAAAGCTATGTGGCATTTTCCACTGAAAACATACAGAAATAAGCAATTAAAACAAAATAATTCCAATTATTTTTTTTCCTCTAGGCATATCACAAATGTACTCCCTCCTTACTATCTATGCTGTCTGACTCCTGGCCTTAAGGAGCAGGCAGCAAATGTATTGTGCATAGCTCTGAGTACATTACTGGTACCTAGTGTATAGTAGAAAATGTGAATGAGTGAGAGTGACCATAATCAGCTGTTGACAGAACACTTCTTATCTGTTTATTTACTAAAATCGTGTCTGGGTATCAATATCCCACATATCTACTTTTCTCCCTACTGGTTTATGCTGAAGAAGTAATTTGTAATTCAGCTGCATAGAAAAATAGCAAACAATATCCTTTTTTCTAGGACAAAATGTGCTTTAGAATCCTCTTAGGGTGAGAAATAGCTTGGCAATGGGAAGTTATTTAAATTGGTTGATGTTCTCACTTCCATTTATAACACCTGCAGAATTTAAAATTGGCATGTTGGCTCCTCACTGATGTATTTTCATAAAAACTGGTCATGCCTGCAGCTTTTGTTAGCACACACACTCAGAAATCCATGTATGGAATTACGAGGGCTCAATAAACAAAATGGCCACTTCCACACTGCATTAATTCCAAAAGGAAAAGGAGAAGGCCTACATATACAAAAAAGATAAGAGTAATTATTGGTATTATGTCACTAACAATAAATGCACATGAGTACACTATGTCAAATAGTGAATCCCAGGGACTGTTATTCTACATATTCATTTTACCTGTTGATTCTTTTTCCTATATGGAACACCATTTAAACCTAGCAGAAGAAACCCTTGGCTCCTAGACCCACCAGTAAAAGCAACTCCCATTATAAAAGCCTTCCAGACAAATTCACCACCTTTGCAACTTGGTTGATTTTTTATTTTTGCTGAATTGTCCTAAATATGAGAACTGGACAAGAAGGAAGGGTACACCTGTCCCTGGTAAATGTAAGGGGAAATATATACTCAAGAATAAACATATCTTTAAGAACAAAAATGTGAAGTTCAAAACCTGCTTTAAAGGCATAATTGCACCAAGATGATTTGTCTTTCCTGAAATATATTTTGTTATAGGGACAGCCTCTTCAGAGGGCCTAGAAGTGAGGTCTCTATTATGGTTATTACTGTGATCATAATCACAGTGTTTAATGGAAATAAGATTAAATCTTGAGGAAAGCAGAGAGGCTTTAGACACAGGCTATTACCATCAGGAAAGAGAACTAGAAAACATCTTGGGCCAACAGAGCTGATGTTAATTACTCTGGCACAGATAGCAGTTTTCCAAATTATGATCTTACGACTTAAAATCATTGCTGCTTCTGAAGATAGCAGTGCGGATTTTGCTACAATGTTTGATGCATGTCTTAGCAGTCATGCATAATACTGGGAACATCTCTGGACTCACTGATTAATTTGAGTTACTGAGAGGTCATTTAATTTGTTGATGGATCCCTCAGCCACAAGGAATTAGATAGATATGAAAGGAGGGTGACATATGCGTGGGCCTGCTTAATCAATCATTAAAAACCCAAAGCAATATGCCTCTAGTAAAAGAGCAGCCTCAACTGAGTTTGGATTCATGATTCTGAATCCAGTGGGTATGTGAGGACCATAATACAGGTTAGGAAACTTCACCTACACAATTATTTTTTATACCACCTTATAAGTAAAAGAAAATATAAATTTTGTATATTTTCAGCTGGCTTGGTAGAAGTTGTTGCGAAAGTTGTCATTAACTATGGTGCTTAAAAGATAAACCACATAGGAAATTGTACAATGTAAAATTTTGTTTCAGTCTGAAGCTCAGCTCCAATTAAATAATATTTTAATGATTGCATGAGCATTATAATGAATATAAAATTACTGGGTCTAATATTACTATTGAATTTAAAAAAATAAAAATAATTTTAAAATATACAATGTATGAAAAATTCTAGACATAAGTTCATGTGTACACACAAAAACGTGCATGAAGGTGATTTTTCTGCAAAAATGCAGCAATCTGCTGGGAAAAAGAAGGCTGCTGTATAAGAATATAGTATGTGCAAAACCAATTTTCCCTGCAGAAATGCAAACACCAATACACAGTGTCCTTGATGATAAACTTTTCTGGTACAGGCCCTGACAAAGGCATCATTAATGGTACTTTGGTGGTTTGATATCCAGCCCCGGCCTGGCAAAGTTCAAGAAGCATTTGGGCAATATTGTCAGGAACATGGTGCAGCTCTTGGGGAGGGTGCTGTGTGGGGCTCGGAGTTGGAGTCAATGATCCTTGTGGGTACCTTCCAACTCAGCTTATTCTGGGATTCTGTGATATGAGACTGAAGAAGGGGAACTACAAAATTATATAGATAAATAGATTGCTCTACAAATCACCCATTTTATATGAAAGAAAAAATGTTAATGCAGTTTGAAGACTACACAGCTGAAAAAGGTAGTATATGCTAATAAGAATTTCTATGGAAATGCTGAACACTGTATTGATAATTTTAGAGGGAGATACTGTAGTTCAATAAATACAATCTGTACTCTTTAAGGAGCAGTATAGAGTATTGTGTTGGTTTTGGCTGAGGTAGAGTTAACTTCCTTCACAGTGGCTGGTATGGGGCTTTATTTTGGATTTGTGCTCAACACAGGGTTGATAAAACAGAGATGCTTTTGTTATTGCTGAGCAAGGCCTGCACAGAGCCAAGGCCTTTCCTGCTTCTCGTGCTGCCAGGCTGGTGAGGGAAGTGGGTGTGCATGGGAAGTGGGAAAGATATAGAAAGGACAAGTAACCCAAACCTAGCAAAGAGATATTCCAGACCATATGGCATCGTGCCCAGTACATAATGTGGAGGGAAGAACAAGGAAGGGGTGGATGTTTGGAGTGAAGGCTTTTGTCTTCTCAAGTCACCATTACATGAAATGGGGTCCTGGTCTCCTGGAGATGGCTGAACACCTGCCTGCCCATGGGAAGCAGTGAGTTAATTCTTTGTATCACTTTGCTTGTGCATGGCCTTAGCTTTCCCTATTAAACTGCCTTTACCTCAACCCATGAGTTTTCTACCTTTTACCCTTCCCATTCTCTGCCCAATCCTGCTGGTTGGGAGAGTTAGCAAGCAGCTGCATGGGGCCCGGTTGCTGGCTGGGGTTAATCCATGACATGTATCTGTGTATAAAACTTCTAAATCATTTCCAGAAAAACTGGGGTTTGCATTTAGTAAGATATAGCAATAATGCTTTATTTTATATTTATCTATGAATAAATAGATAGACAGATATGGATAAATATCTAGGTTTTTCAACAGCATCTTAGCTGATATTGAAAGAAAAAAGCTTGTACCTTCTGGTATTAGGTTTAAAATCCAACTTTTAGACCCCATATGTTAGAAATCACTGATGTTATTCACTGCTTTTCCCACTCCTGCCCAGACAGTTTTAACTGGCAAGAGTATAATAGTTATAATGTGGGAAACAATCAATTGATAACAGTCACTTGAGTTTGCAGAGAACTGTGAAAAGAAGAAATCTGAAGGCAGAGTGTTTTTATACCACCTTCTCTGTTCCTGTTTCTCCCTTCTCAAACATTTCTGACTTTCCATATCTTTAAATACTGATTGTAAGCCTGTCATTCTGTTGACTTTTTAATGTACAATTCATGAAACAGCCCCTCGTTGCCCCACAAATTGAGAACTCTTTGTGTCCTCATTTCATGTTTTGTAAGAAAGCAGGAATAATTAGATAATAATAAAGGAAATCTTGGCAAGTCTGCAGAGAAAATTCTCAGAAGAGAGATTTTGCTTATGTTTTTACTGCTCAAATTGTGCCTGCTCTTTGAGATGACCCAAAAACTGTGGTTCGATAAACACTGAAAGTACAAAGAATTCTCTCTCTCCTTCACTCCCATGCGCCTTCACACACATTAATGTAGGAGGCTCATAAAAGTCAAGCACCAGGGATGAGGGCCTTTATTTAGCCAAGGCATAATAATTTAATACAAGTGTAATGCACATAATATGTTGACTTGCAAATGGAATAATCTAGGATCTTCAAACGTACACTTTCAATAAAACAGTAATTTAAGAACACTTTTTTAAACTAATGCATTCAGACAACGTATGCCTTCTCTATTACCTATTCATGAAGTTGCTTCTCCCTCATACACTTGAAATAAATGTTGAATTGACTTTCTAACTAATTATAGAACAGTGTTAAGCAAGTCACAGCACAGTAACTTCAGCTGTAGTGTCCTAAATGACTTATGTAAGACTAGAGGCACTTGGATTTCTTGGAAATAAGGATCTATTACTAAGACAAACTCCTCATCCTGTATTTGTAGAACACTCTTTCAGCAGACAAACATAAGCAGTGTTCTTTCTAGGTCACTCCTCCACATCAGGGAAATGGGAGTGAGGTTTATTAATTGAAATTTATTTTCAGCTGTACAGTCTTTTCAATCCTGAAAAGACACCATAAAATTCTCCTTTATCTCTTCAGACTGAAAGTGCACCCCTTTCATAGCTGAAACCTTACTAAAAAGATGCTCTTACCTACATTTCTCCATACACTGTATAGTCATTCTTCAGACTGCAAATTATATAAATAAAAATAAACTTCAAACTTTAATAAAGTTAATAAATTTGATTATTACTAACTAAAGCATATCAAAATAATGATGTTATATATAGTTGTGTTTCAGATATAAATTCTCAGGAGATAAAAGCTAACCCCCCCCCAACATCAATCTCTCTGCATTCATTTGCCCAAGAATTTTCAGCCCATTAGAGGTTCCAGTCCCTACAGCTAAAATGTTTATCAGACTAAATAAATAAATAAATAAATAAATAAATAAATACTCTTGATTGTTTTACTGTAAAATGATGAACAACCTCCACTGGTTCTGTGCCAAGACATTTGTCATGCTCTGTCAGGACCCCAGATAAATCTTCAGATTTTCTTTCTGATAATTTGCTGCAGCCAGTCAGGGTTTGGTTTATTCATCCTCCTTTCCTACTTTCAGCCTGCCTATTTGATAGCTCTGGTCTATTTAGAGACATCACTGTTAGTGCTCTTTAGTGGAAGGAAGAGAGAATTTAGCCCCCATAGACAATTTACTGCAGCATTTAATGTTGCTTTCTCAGAGATTAGTAAAATTTTTGCTCTCTCTGATTTGCAGGTAAATGCTAAATTCAGGTTATTCCTCACTCTACATCTTCTAGAAGTCATTGTTATGAGCAGTCAAAATGTTTTGACATATATTTTCTGTTCTTTCACTGAAATACTGCATATTTTTTTAAAGTTATGTTTTCCCTGAAATTCACAACATTTTGAATTAAATGCACACATGGGGCATATCTCAAGGAGCTTTTGCTTGGCTACAGCCCATCACCATGAGCCCCATAAAGGCTTCATCCACTTCAATGTAACTTGTGCATAAAACTGAGGGGGCAGGGGTGAGGGAGGGACAGGACAACCTTGCAACAAGGGAAGCAATTTCTGAGAAGATTAGCCCATAAAAGAGGTCTTGAACAAAACTCCCGTTAGCCACTGCAGGAACATATCCTGTCAACACATTCCAGGGATGCTATTTTTCAGCCTAAAAGTCAAGGTTTTATTGAGGTAAAAGACTGTGTTGCAGTCCTGCCCCCTGTTTTACAGCCACATTGTGGTTTCTTTCAATCCATTTTCCTTCTTTAGCGCTCACTCAGTATAAATGATACAAGGGTCTGCTCTTTCTGAGCTTCTAATATGGCCTGGATTATTTCTTGGACACAGCAAAATACTTTTGCATTGGTGGGGGGGTGAGAGGTGGGCAGGGAGGTGTTGACTTTTTTTTTTTCTTTAACCAGAGGCAGAAAATGTGTCCTAAAGATAGGCTGATCCATTCTAGGCTTAAAGGGACTGCTGACTGCTAACTGACCTTTCTCTCTCATTTTCCTCTTTCTATGTGGGTGCTGAAATGAAGTTTGTACTTGTATTGTTTGCTTATTTTTTTGTTTTTTAATTAGTACAGAGAAAACCAAGGATAGAGGAGAGAAGAGTAAATGAGCATTGATAAAAACTCTGTGAGTCTTTGAGTCATAATGATCCCTACATATAATTAGGATTTTAGGTAGGTGTGAATGACTATTGCAGCCATCCACCTTGTGATCCTTTTTGTTGTTTTGGTCTTTTTTTACTTCAAATCCATCAACAATGAGTTTACATTTATTTATTACAAAAAGCATTTTTGCTTTCTGTGTATTTTTAAATGCCACAGATCCTTTAATGTCCAAAGGGAAGTGAAGGGACATCCATTTTCAGAATTAGTCATAAAGGCCTTATATAATTTTATAATGCCAAGCAGTTGATGCCTTTCAAGATTAACAGCCAATGCTATGTTGTAAAAATGCAGAATAAAAGTCAATCCTTACATGAGAGAGTTACAGCCTAAGCACATTTATCTCAGAAGGTCTGAGCTGACTGGTTTAGTTACTGGAGGTCTATTTTAGTGGTGAGTAGGTGTTTAAGAAGTATTTATATTATAAAGGTGCCCCCTCCAGACAAAAAAGGAGTTAAATTCACAGTACGGTGACAGACACACAGAAAAACAACTTCCCCACTAGATACATTAAACAGTAATAGCAAAAAATTAATTTAGGATAAAAATTATAACACCAAGTAGTACTAGTACTGGAAGTAACAATTTATTTGCAAAATGTATTTCTGTTTGTCAGTCTTTTGCAGCCACATCAGAAAGAAATACAAAGGAAGTAGTACTTCATCAAGAAAAATATGCCTCTGGAAAGCACAAAATGTGAAGGAGGAGGAAATTTTTGTTGCAGTGTTTTGTTTTAGTTTGTTTTTTTTCACAAATTGATTTTGTATTTTGCAGGCAGGCATTTCATTGTAACAGAAAGTGAAGGTAATAATACATAAAACATACAGTTACCTTGCCTTTTACATGCAATACTCCACTCAGTTGGTTACTGCCATGGAGATATTGTGCAGCCACCTAACACATCCCGTCAGTGTGATGCTATGGTGGTTCCAGATTTCATCTGAACTTAAGTATATGGTGAATCAGAGCTGGAGTCATGGCAGCATTTAATTAACCTGCTTAAAATATGTTGGGAAAATACCTATTTAAAGATACTTATTTCATTGTGTATTTTACCCCTAATATCATCCTTTCACTTCTGAACTATTATGAAACAATGAAACATGACTTTATTTATAGATTCTTAGAATGATATTTTATATCCAAACTAGGTTTAGTATAAGACTCTTCCATAGGTTCCAAAATTCTATTCAAAGTGTAAGGTGGCTTTTTTTCAAGATGAAGAAGCTAGTCTTTATGTAATGTAATAATATGTAATAATGGAATTAAAACAAAAAAAAAATGTAAAATAGATTTTATTAAAGAGAGGATTAAAAGCTATTTTAAAATTAAATTTTAAAAAATGTGGGGTTTTAGTTGGACAAGTATTTAGTTGTGATAAGTAGAACTCTTTAAACGTATTCTTTTCTGAGATATTAAGGAATTTACTCAATAAATTTCATTTCAAAGTGAATTGAGTGGCAGTTCAGGATCCAAGATTTCAAACTGGCTAACATTTTGATGCCATGCCAATACTGCACCAAAGGCCAGGAAATACTGCACTTTTTCCTTCTCATTTGGCTCACTTAGCAATGGTCTGTAAACTAGAGTCCAAAACATACTCTGAGAACCTGGCTTTAAGCTTTGACTCACAGAAGCAAAAAGCACATCTCCAGCTGCTTCCACCTATTGATCCACTTCTACAGTGCTGAAATACTTCTTGAAGTTGGTGTAGCTGGATATTAAACAAAATCATGCAACCTCATCAGAGAGATCCTTGAAGAGAAGCTGGAATCAGCACTTTAAAACTTTATGTGTTATTTAGGTTGTGCATTTCTGACTAGCACCTGACCTGCTGTTCACAGAGAAATTCAAGTTGGTACCAGTGGGAAAAATCTTTAAAGATGAAGGTGATCAAGCACAAAAAAAAAAAATTATTTTACTTTATTTTACTTTTAGGCTGATTTACAGACTCTCCATCTCTGACTACTTCAAAGTCAGGATGAAGTGATTTTTTCACTTTGTGCCAAAAGAGCAACAGAAAACAAAACAAAACAAAAGGAAAGGGAGACAAAATCAGAATACCTTTCTGAAAAGCTACTTCCACTCCTGCTGGATTTCTCCTGAACATCCAGGCTTCAGTCTGTCCTGGAGATGATCCCCACAGGGTGGCTAGCATCAATCTGTACCTTGCTTCTCTATAAACTGAAAAAAGAGTTTTATCTTGCACCCAGTGATGTTACAACTAAACAAGTGAAGTGAGAGTGTCTTCTGTATTGCAGGTAAAAATGAAAATTAATTTTGTGGATGCTAAAGACGGTTGAGTTTGAAGGAGACACAGTGGTTGACTTAGCTAAGAAAAGCAACTTTTTGAGTGCAGAGGCCCCTTTTTATTCCTTTTATGAGCTGCTCTAACATTATATCTCTGTACAGATTGTGCTCTGTCATTTTGACTAAAAGCACTTTTATAATTTTATTTTTGAGAAAAAGTCAATAGAGTGTCTCTGAACATACCATCAAGTACTGTAAGTGGGACCTGAATCTTCTCTTTTTTCATAGGGCTAGGAAACAGCAATTTCTTTCCCCACAGTTTCTGAGTGGGGAAAGTTTCTGAGTGGGATGGAAGTGGAAAAAAAAAGAAAAAAAATGCTTTCCATAACTCCCTCCCAAAACAGTGATTTGATTCTCTTTTTTAGTAGTGACAGCTTCTTCCTATTACAAAAACCTATCTTCTAGTGATTACAAAAAGTGTATTTCACATCTGCTACTGCCAGAACAGCTTAAAATGGCATATGACAGAGTGCATGACAAAAGAAATCTGACAGAATCCCTCCGTCAATGAAGAGTCAGCCAGGGCAATGAACATGGTCATGGTCAAAGTTTTCAGTCAGCAACTGTATGTGCAATAACCCGAGAAATGTTTTGCAAACAATATTAATCCTGGTAGAAATGTCTGAGTAAACCCTGCCTGGGTTTTCCTTCATAAAAGAGTTGAAAAATGACAATAACAGAGAGCCTTCTTTCAAGAAGAAATAATGAACTATTATTTAAGATCATGAAAAAAAATGAAGAGGGATTTACAATTATTTTCAAGTATCAGGATGCTGTAATACCACAAAGAGAAGTAACCCTAACCAAAAAATTACAAGGATATTACTTACTCCTAAGAACTCAAAATTAGTTTGATTTGCTGTTAGATTTTCTATTCATTCTTATATTGAAAATCTGTTGTATTTACCTCAGTCCATTTATCATTCTTGCTTCTGCAGAAAAAGCAAGTTTATTTTTAAAAAATCCCATTTTACTGCAATAGCTACAGTCTTTAGAGTTAATCCTCACTATTGTCCATCCACAATATACAGTATTGCTTACCTCACATACAGGCAAGAAAACTCTAGGAAAGAAATGTAACTACAGTATTTCATCCAAATAACAACAACTGGGGAAAAATTCATTATTATGAATTTCTCTCTCTAAATGTGCAGAACAGGCAGATTTCATCCTTCTTGAACCAAAACAAATGGTACAAGAATTTTGTTCTATTTTAACTTTTAAATAGGATAATACTACCTCCAGGACACTATGACTTAAATTTCCTTTTAGGAAAGAAATGGAAATCTATTATTAAGTATCATTGCTATACTTGGGCTTAAGGTAAAGAAAAAAAAAATCTTTCTCAAGGCCAGCTCTCCACTCCTACTTTGGTTATGATAGTTGGATCTAACTTGGTATTTACATGCTGGCATAGATATTGTGTCTAACATTTTCTTCCAGATGGATAACAATATACAGATTAACTTAAAATAGATCTCTACTTATAGACCTTATAACAGCAAAAAGCAAAAAAGTGTTTCTTTTCTATTACAATTAATCATTGATCAAACATTTGTACCTGTCTTGCCCAGACTGGCACATGAAATCACAGTTTTCCTGTTTCCCTTACTCTAAGTGACATTTAAACTATACAATACAGCTTCCCCTTCTTATTTATCTCAGCTCCTTTTTAAATCAATTAAATTTTGGCTTTCCTCTCCTCTCAAAGGTGCATTGAATTGGTATTTAATTTAATTACTGAGACATAAAAAACTGCAGCCCTTTGTTTGCAAGCACTTTCATGTTCTATTTACCCATACCCTCTCAGGAGTTTGTTATAGCAACATTAGGTATTAATTAGTGGAGCTGGCCCATTGCATACTTTGAAGAACTGGCACAAGTCACTGTGAGTTGGCAGGGATGCTGCCCAAATGCTGAGCTGATCACAGTAGAAGAGGATGTGGATGGCATGAGGACACCTCTCTAGAGCAGAGATTTCTATCACATTGTTGCCATTACAAAAACAAGTTGTTCATAGGGCCCAAGCAGATGAAAGCAAACAACATGAAGCCTTCCTCCCCTCATCACTCCCTGAAAAATGTTTTAGTTCAGGAGAGTTTTTGTGGGTTTTAACAGCTTATCAGCTCTTTGAGCCTGCTCTGCACTCCAAGTTTTGGCTCTGTAAGGACAAAGCTTAAGCTCAATGACTAATACGGAAACTTGTCACTTCTTTTCCACAGTTTCCTGAATCTGGTATTTCATATGTGTAATAATAATAAGGCTACAGCATCTCTTTCTTCTGTGATTTCAAGAGAAATCTTCAAAGAGAATCTCAGTCACCTTCTTGTAACTATGGTGTTGTCTTCCATTACAACATGGTTTTATAGAAAAAGGTGTAGGGGCTTTTCCTTAGCTTACACTCTTTTTCCAAGTCACATCAGACCTTAAAGTGACTAAAGGGAGAATGTGATGCACATGCAAAATGGACTTTTGAAGGGGTTTTAAATTTTTCAAATACTTTGTTTTAAAAAAGAAAAATAAATACACATTCAAAAGAGAAGACCCAAACCCACACAGCATCTCTACCACAGGCAACATGGAACACCAGTTTGTTTTTGGAGGCCAAAAATAAGTCAGACAAAATATTGATTAAATCTTTATTAATAAAAAAATCTTAGTATAAAAAAGGTCATTCTGTATACTTAGAGAACAGACCAGGATGAAACTATACAATAGCAGTAAAGTAAGACACAAGTCAATTTAAAGACCCTTGAAATCAAGTTTTCAGAATTGTGCTCTTTTCTGTTGTTATCTGCCATGCCTTTATTGCCTCCACCAAGACTGTAGCAACCTGCTCCCTGAAGCAACCACTTAATACACCTTGGAGTTATGCATACCATTAAACCATTAGTCTGTCATAAAAAGATGTTGCCTACATTAATGTTTGCTACTGTTAGTTCATTCAGTGATGGACAAATATCCAGCAGGTTTAATGACAGTACATCAAAAAGTTGCAGATACTTTCACAAATGTTATTGTCCATACAAATACTTGTTATTTTCCATAATCCTTGAAGCATTTCAGTCATGCCCAGTAGAATAAACAATTGTTATACTAATTAGCTTCATTTAGTCTTCAGCATTGCCATGTTATAGTGCCTTTCAAGAGCATGACAAAAGTACACTTGGATAACAATAATGTGATTACTTTGAGTGGAATCCTTTGCCAGACCTAGCCCTCATAACTAATCTGGCAGAGAGCAGAATATTGATAGAATTTGTCACTTAGGAACAAGTAGATCTTTAAGCCACAACAAAGTAGGCAGAGAAATCTAAAACAAACTAGAAGTATCAACTCTGATTAAGGTTGTTCTTCTCCTTGGAAAAGGTCTGTTTCCATTAGGATTACTGGTTTTGTGCATCTCCTCTACTCTGTCCTCAAATACCAGCATACATAGGTAGGAATGAAAGTGGTACCTGGGTATTTGAAGTTTGGATCTATGCACTCTGCTTGATCAAAGAAACCAAACTGATTATTGCTTCTACATATAATTGGGTTTCTAAAAGCAAAGCTATTAACAAGCATTCTTGTAAACTTACACCCTGTAACTGGCACACAAATACTGGAAAAAAGACATGTGCCACACAGCAGTCCTACTCAGGATTATATGTCTGAATTTTGTTTACATCAGTGTGACTGCCTATAGAGTGGTATCTTAAAGGCAACTTAACTGAATCACCTATTACAAAGCCATTCAATACACATCTTCCTCCTAAATCTATGATGCCTTATTTTTTCTGTCACTTTTCTCTAATTATTCAAGTCATCAGGATGTTTATTCCTGGAAACTTTCATTAGAGAGACATCACAAATTATGGCAAATCTGGAAAGAACACAGTAGGCCATGGATATGTCCATTAAGCAATATCATTTTAGCTACTGAAAAAATATTTGGAAAATACAGTTTTCCACTCTCCTAAAGGTTTTGTTTTCCTCTTGCAGCTGAACCCAGACATTAGGAAGATCCCAAGCCTCTTGAAAAAACAAGTCTGTATGTAGCATCTCAGTCAGAAAAGCCATCATGCTGTCCTTTTCAACTGTTGGTACTGCAGAAATACATATATAAAGGTTAAAAACATAATTTTCACTGTATTTACCTCAAAGATATTTATTTATCTGCCTAAGTATTTTTAATGCTTATTAAAATTCATATCAGCTTTTTAACATAAAGTAAAATGGCCAAACTGTATAAATGGTTGTGGAAGTTGTATAGGTACATGATTAAATAAACATCACCATAAGTGTGAAACAGTAATAGGCACTGCCACCTGCATAATGTGAAGTAGCATATGAGCTCATTTGTTAAAATGAAAACATAGAAAGGTTGCATAGCATTACACTTGATGTATATTCTACTTAAATCATCAAAACAGCATTGCACCTCACCAGATGGTTTTAGTTGATTATGACTTGTTTACTAACACTGTTACCAAAAGGAATGTAGATCAAGTAAGTTATCCCCACTGTTTTAAAAGCAGGACTCACCTGCTTGCTGAGAGTGTTTTTCTGCCAACAGTTGGTGGAGAGGGTTCACTGTGGAAGAAGCTTTTTATCCACCAATGTTTATCAATTAACTCTGGTAACCCTGCCAGAGGAGAAAAGCCCACAACATTAGACACTGGATGAATAACAGGAAAAACTGAAAACTGTTTCAAAGAAGGGAACAATACCATTCAATGCTTTGTCCTGGTCTGTGATGTTCACAGCATCCAAACAGCAGGAGGAGCTGGAAGAAACGCTGGATTCCGAGTTCAGTCTTGCTGTTCGTGGAAAACAGAGACACACGCAATAAAAAAAAAGTGCTTCGAGAGAGTGCACTCTTTATATGTCAGGAGCTTTTCAGACATGCTGCTACCTCAGAGGAAACAATTTCACTGAGCCACAGAGTGTAACCGTTCTACTACAGTTTTCATAAAAACTTTGATATCAGTTTCTCTCTCACTCTACTGACACTTCCCTGAAAAGCATACTGAGATCTGTCTGCATAACTTTCACTGAAATCACTGACAAAGTCTAACATCATGGCCACACTGCTGTCAAGACAAGCAAGTAAAGCAAGTACATCTTTGAACATTTATGTCCACAACAACTCAATTCCCTTGTGACACAACTATATACTACACTCCCATTAGTGTCTATCGTGGACCTAGGAATACTAACACACTATGTGTACTCTCAAAGCAGTGATTATTTCACATATTTAGAAACAAAAATGTGAATTGATTTGTATTGTGTCTAAATTTGCAAAGTAAATAGTAAGTAAAGTAAATAGGAAGCACAGGTAGAAACCATGACTTGCTAAGCTAGAACTTTTTCTAGGTCATGTTTTATAATTAGATACATGTATGTATGTATGTACATATATATACGTATATTATATATATACACATATATATACACATATATGATAACCCTAATAAATAATTCTACAGAGAGTAGTTTTTTTTAAAAGGTAGATTAATAGCCAGAAGATAGTCATTAAAACTAAAGTTCTGTGATATGAAAAAGTCTCCAAGAAATTAAAAGCTATTTCGGCAAAGACAACTCCGCCTCCAGCTCATCCAGAAATTACCCGAAACACTTTCTAACACTTTTCCTGAGTGCCAACAAGCCGGCCACTTTCTCGGGAGAGGCTCGGGAGGCTCAGCAGCCTCCCCCCTCCAGAGGCGCTCCCCAGGCAGGGAGAAAGGAAGAGGGGAGAGAAGGGCGGGGGGCGTGTTTGGGGACAAGGCGCAGCTCCAGCCCCGCCGAGCACTCACTCCTGTAGTACTGGTTCTTGGCCAGGAGGCAGCCGGCGGACGGGACGGAGGCCATGGCAGCGACTCGACGGGGAATCCGGTTTTCTCCGGGAGGAGCCTGCGGAGGAAAGGATGGACGCGCTGTGCCGGGGGAAAGGACGCGCTGTGCCGGGGGAAAGGACGCGCTGCCCCGTCGCTGCGGCTCAGCTGCGTGAGGGCCAGCGGCCGTGCAGAGGCAGAACCCAGGCCCCGCTCCGCACCGAGCCGTCCCGGGGTCGCGGCCGCCCTTTATGGGACGGGCAGGCGGCTCCCCCCGCCCGGGGGCGGTGGCACAGGCGGGACGGGAGCGAGGGGATGGGAGGGGACGGAGCCCGGGGCCGCAGCCGCCCTGCACCGCCCGGGTCGGCCCGGGACAGGCCCTCGGCGGCTTCCGCGTCCCCGCGGCGGCCCCTCGGTCCCCGCTCCTGCTTGTCGTGCCGAGCACATCGCTGGAGTGGGGACTGGGAGCTGCTAGTTAAATATTCTCTTCCCTATGTAGAATGGGAAGAGCAGACAGGTGCCGGTTTGGGTAAAGATTTTTGTTCAGAATCGCGAACGTGGCTATGTATATCCACTAATTTCTTTAGTGAAGCCAGAGGAATTATCTCCACTCTCACGGTAATGATTAAAGCCTGTGATCGTGTAGTCTTGGTAAAATTAGAATGAAGTCCAAGATAAATCACAAAACTACTTTTACTTTCCCAAGATAAATCCACAGGTCCTTTTCATTGTTGTAATCATATTGTATGGCAAAACTAGTACAACAGTGTGTGACCTCATCTTTCACAATTGTCAACAGAAAAAGTAGCTAACAGCTTTGGCTATTTGGTTTGCTCCCACTCCACAACAAAGCTGTCTTGTCCTTTTTTTTTCCCTAGCAGGGGCTGTGAGTAAGAACACAGAGGTGAAGTGTGTGTGATATGATGTTGCTGTCACATCTGCTTGAATAGTGAATTCTATCTCAAATGATAAGGACATAGCTCATAATAGCTCCTGGCATATTTATCATGGTGTAAACCACACTTCAGGGAAACCACCTCTAAAACAATACCCACACAGCATTTGTAGCAGGTAAGCAGAGTGTGTTTTCATAGGCCTTTTTACTGATGTGCTGTCAGAGTCTTGACGATGAGGTGGTGTCCCCTGAGCAAAGACTGAAGGCTCATCACTGAGAAATCTGCAAAATAGACACAGGATATTCCTTGCAGATGACTTCATACCAAGCACTAACACCAGTTACCCCATACATTTATCCTGTCATGTAAAAAAGCACTATAAGAGTAGTAGTACTCACCATTGCAACTTCTTGTTTATGGATATCTAAATATATTAGCTTGTTAATACTATTAGCCATTAATTCAGTGTATCAGTCACTTCGTTTCCTGCCTTAGTAATCAATTTCCATTTTCAGTCTTGTTCTATTTGAAGGCAATAAATTTCTGCAAGACCCCATTTGTTTTTGTCACCATAAATGCCCCCACACTGAGCACTTTGTTGAATTGTCAGATCCATTCCTGAAGGAGGAGAAGCGTCGTCCCAAAGAGCCATAAGAAATGGTCTTCTTGGGCTGTGAGGGTGGACATTTGTAGTGATAGCACTGTGTCCTAGACAGAGCTGGTAACATTATCATTTATTGTATCTGGTTTTGTCTTTCAGTTTTAAAATCCTGTTTTAATGTTTTGGTAATGTTCATTGGTTTGTCGAGGACATTATCAGAAAAGCTGTTTAGGCTCTAACATGCCCAAGGTATAGGCTTTGTACTTTACAAGGAATCAGACATAATGTTCTCTCTTGCAAGTCTCACAAAAAATCCATTCATTTCAGAGCCATGCCAAAATACTCGGGAGCTGGGAAACACCAGGTCTGTAAAATTTTCAATTGCTTCACTGCTGCATGTGTATAATTTGGCTTTATCATTTAGTATACATGGTCATTTACCACTTTTGGTTTGGAGCCTTTTTTAATGCACTGGAATAGAAAGGGCTTATTTAATGAGACATTTTCCACAATTTTTCTCACTTAATCTGTCATTATGTCCTATTTATTGTATTTTCTTTTAGTAAAAATACAGCATCCTCTGAATGTAGAACTGCAGGTTTCCCCAGTGTTTTTTCTTGCATGGTCATTCTGGCAGACTGTTTCTAAAATACTGGCACAATTATTTTAAAGTATAGCTGCAAAACCAAGCCACGCTATTATCTTCAGCTAACAAGAGAGAATTCTGAGATCCATAGGAGCTGAGATAAAATTTACCAAAAATCTTACATGTCTCATATGAGAGCTGTTTAGGACTTTATTTTTTTATAACTGCTTCATGCCATACTTCATTTACCCACTTATAGCTGTCATTTATTTCAGATCCAGATTTAAGTACTCAGTGTGTTGATAAATCAGATTCTCAATCTTTGAAACATTGAAAAACTTGGTTAGTGGCCACCTACTATTAAGTAACTCACATAGCATCAATTACAAACTCAGGGGCACGGTTGCAATTTAACTTTCAAGACAGCATTCAACTGCCTTAACCACTGACCCATTATTTTCTCCCTGAAAGCCTTGGCTGCATCATTTCTCAAATTCTGTCATGAATATGGAAGTAGTCCTATTAAATACATGCTGTAGTCTCTTGAATATAACAAACTCAGTTCATATCCATGCTTTATGCAAAAAGAGGCAGGGGTCCTATGAAATAAATAATATATAAATAAATACATAATCCCCAATTTTGTAAAAATTTGTTTACAAAATGTACATTTCCAACCCCTTGAATTAATAATACTATGACCTGAACAATAGTGTTAATATAACATTTGTGTATGCATAACTATTAAATAGAGGCTGTTTTGTTTGTGATCCCATGAAACATGGATACTTCTCAGAAAGTAACTTGAAATGAAAAATTATATCAATATGACTGATTAAATGGATCAATCTCCCACCGTATTGTGCCAGGATTACCTGATATAACCCTTTATTGTACATTGAAAGCAAAACGTCACTGTCACAAAAAGAAAAACAAACAGTCTATATTGAGTTACACTTTGAAGCTGACCTGTTAATTATTCACCAAAAAAAGTTTTTCTGATAAACTTAACTACTCTTTCACTTCTTGGAACATTCTGTGAGCCTGGTGCTTTCTGGGGACTTGTTTTGGGTATTTATTTCCATGCACTTTTATGACTTTTTTTTTTACTTTTCCTTACCACTTAACCTTCTCTAAGAGTACTGTGGCATTAGAAATTCTACAGTGTTGCTTTAGAGCTGTGTCCTGTGTATGACTATATGGGTGGCCTGACAATATTTAGAGAGATGTGAACAATTTTAGTGGAAGTAGCTTTCTGAATGCATATGCAGAAAGGTACTGTTTTGGCACATTAGGGTTGAATATTCTCTCCCCACAAGCCTCTGGAAAATCAGATTTTGCACCTTTTCATAAGTCACAGAATCACAGAATAGTCTGAGTCTAAAGCACCTAGAAGAATCATCAGGTCCAGCTGTTAAGTGAATGGCACATACAGGGATCGAGCCCACACCTTGGCATTATTAGCACCCTTCTCTAACCAGCTGAGCCAATCTCAAATTAATCTTATTACCCATTCACAGCTAACATTTCATTCCAGTTTTTTACAGAAAGTATAAATCACTCTTTTTTTTAAGGGAAGTGTGTACCAGTTCTCCATGAGAAGACCAAACTTCCCTGAGTAGTATTTTGTAATGGATGTATTAACATTTTTAGAGAACTTTCAGAAATGTTTCCTTCATGGATCTGTTAGTAACTCTAATTATTCACTATTTATCTCAACAAATTGTTTTGCATACCTAGTCTGTCAGATTTTGAAAAGAGTCTATAAAAGAGACTTGCATCAAAGAAACTTCATAGTTCCACTATGTGAAGTAAAAAAACTTTGCCATGCAGAATTTACTTATCAAAACCTGTTTAGTTTGTTAGCTGCTTCCAGTGCCATCACTTACTTTTTTCATTCATTTATTTTACTTTTCAAATATTCCTCCAAGCCAAACAGCTCAGCAGGAATGCAGGGCTCATCTATCAAAAACAAGAGGAGTTGAGGTATTGATGGCAGTGTGAGAATTATATAAATGGCAGAGTGAGAGGTGGCAGGGGAATGGAAATTCATATTGTATGTACCCTGCAAAAGATACATGGAGCCATAGAGCTGCTGGGGACAGTCTGAGCACAGAAGGGACAAGAAAAATTTTTCTTCACCAGTGCAGTGTGTGACACCACTGCAAATCATCAGCTCTGTAGTAATGACCGCTCCCAGTAATGAGCTGATTGTTTACTGAGCTGTGACACTTTCTTTCATTGTTTTTATTTTTAATCTTTACTACAAATATGAATAAAAATTTGGCAAAAAAAAAATGAAGCAAAACCTTTGATGAAGAGAAAAAGATTTCTTTTTCCTGACCATTTAAGATATTGGATGAGAGAATACTGAAAGCAAAGGGTAACTACTGATCTCTAGAGCGCATGGAGTACACCTCTGAATGATGCACATTGCCAAAAATGTCAGCAAAAGCAGGGAAAACACATACTTTTACATACAAATTGCATGGCACAAATACTGAGAAAGACTGTACATTTCTAAATTGTTAGTACGTCTTTGTGCATTTACTGTGAAATGACAGTTTTCAAAGGCTAAAAGTTACAAATTTCTCTATATTCAGTCCAATTCATGTCCAATGCAACACTACACTCACACAAAAAGAAAGACATTTTAGCATTTGTCACTTTAGTTTTGTCTTAGCTCTTAACTAAAGCCTATGCAACAAGCTGCACAAACTTCCATCAAGCTATATCTTTTACATTTTTCTCAGAAGGATTATTAATATTTGGAACTTTTTGTTACTTATGTTTCTCAAGTATTCTGAAGAAGATATAAGCTCCCAGTATCACCAAATGTAAGGATTAAAAATTGTATTCCTACAAAACAGAATATGTAATTGATTGAAATGTAACTGAATAAAGCAAGATTGAAACATGTTTATATTATGTTTATATTATATCTGTTTATTATGTCCCTGGAAATTTATTGATCTATAGAGATGAGAAAAGTTGTCTGGTTATTCAATTTCACACCCATTATTGAGATGCAGGGCCGAATTGCATATTTTTAATACTCTTGTCCATTTTGGTTAAAATAAACATTTTATTGAATAGCATCCACTTTTTCAAATTGCTGTAAAGAGTACTGTGCATTTTTGATATACACCCACAGACTCTTTTCTCATTCACTTCTGTACCTACTCTCTCTCTCTGTCCTTGCAGGAAGAATGGACTCAGGCTCACCAGTTTGAGCACAACCTGTCACCTCTGCAAAGGCATCCTAGAAGGCTATAGTGGCCCATCATGCCCATCATATTCCTCAGCACTGAGACATGCTGGCATCCTCACTTCTTTACTAGTTGTTCTGTCACCAGGCCAGATGCTCAGAATAGAGCAGCATGAGGTGCAAAAAGAATCAGGGAACTTGTGAATAAGAAGAACATATTCATAATTTTGCAGCTGGAAAATTTCCCATTAACCTAGCAACAGAGCTGGCCCAGGACATCACAGAGCTGAACTGTTCCAAAATTAAGAAGCCAAAGTCTACTTTTACAGCTTTCTTAGAGCAAACTGTACATCCTGAAGGTGTGGCAGACTTATGTCTATATGGTGAGGTTGTGACAGCAACACCTGAAGAAACATTAAAGCCTTAATTCACTCACAAATCCCTCCAGCATGCAGAGGAGGAAGGCTGGCTGTGTCAGACTTATCACACCAGGATGTCAGGTCAGATTCTCAGTTCATTATGCTTGTTGTTTCCTTCTTCTCTCAAAATTTAACCAGTTGACCTCAGAAGTGCAAACACTATTAGGACTGATTAGGGACTCTGCCATTTTTTCTAGACTCCCACACACTTAATTTCACCTGAAATCAGAGTTTAAATATGCTTAGTACCATTCTTTGGCCCTGAGGACATCTGTCATGAAATGGCCAACAGGCACACTGTTTTATACTGCAAAATGAGATGTTTACAACCAAAATGATGAAGAATTCTCTCTTGCTTGTGTTAAAACCCAAGCTGCTTGGCAGTTTTTTGGGAAAAAGCCAGGGAAAGCCCTAAGCCATTCCAGGACATTTCTAATTATCTTAATAGAATGGACAATCATGTTCTGTCTCCTGTCAAGGTTCCCTGGCATTAATTCAAGGGTTAGTTAATTTAATGTGACGTCACAGGTGCCTAGTGTGAGATCCAGTCCAAGAAGCTGGCAGACAAATGACTCTGCTAGGCATCCATTTGAAAACCTACCATGTTTAACATTTGGGTGTAGATGGCTAATTAGGGTCCAGTTGCATTTCTTTAGATCTTAATGGATCTAATGCAGTGGCAGTTTCCATCTCCACAGATGCTGCTGGCAGGAAGTCCTTCTCTGAGGCTTCTGCAAAGCTGCCTCCACACACACAGTGCCAAGTCTTTTAGCACAGCAAAGGCTAGAGCACAGTCCCATTCACACAACCAGGGAGGGCCTTCTGCTTTAAGTATGCAACAAAAAAAGAGGAGAACAGGCAATGCCAATCTCTCTTTCTGTGACCATTTAGGAGCCAAAAAAAAAAACAATCAAAAAGCAGGAGAGAAAACCAGGCATGCAACTTCTTTGGGAGACCATTCTTCCCAGTCTCAATCCTAGCTGACACCATTGCTGATCCTCTAAGCATGACATACTGACACTGCACTTCAATTTGCTTTATGAGAAAGAAAAGGTAGCCAAGCTGAGCCCTTCACAAGGTAAAATTGCCCAGCATCCCAGCAGAATTTTCTCCAAATATGAACTCATCTCACTGGCAATGAAGGCATAGTTGGCAGCATTTCCTGGAGCTGAGGAAAGACAGTAAGAGCTTCTTCATCCCATCAAACTATAAGGTGGATGCAAGTGGTTTTTACTCTGTGTCAGGATATACTGTTTACATTCCTACATGGGAATCTGAGGCCACATTCACTGCTACTGAACCACTAGAATTACAGGCTTGAAACAGTACTGTCCAAGAAACACAGAAGGGGACGAAATGAAATGAAATGAAATGAAATGAAATGAAATGAAATGAAATGAAATGAAATGAAATTAAATTAAATTAAATTAAATATGGCAAGGGGTCCTTTAATCCAGAGTTTCTTAATCTGTAGGATGTATTTTGCCAAGGCACTAGCAAGAAGACATAAACAAACCATTCTCACCACAGAGTTACATTGAGTGGATCAAAGAGACAGTAATTTACTCTAAATAAGACCAACCCAGTTGAGATGTGTTGCTCCAATCTTCTGCCTCTTATGACACAATCTGCACTGACAAGTGTTTGTCTACTTCCTGTGATGCTGAATCATATCAAAATTGATGAAGAATCAGAGGACTGGTCACTGATGCTACAGGTAGGTACCTCTCCTCAGAGTGACTAGACTTGACTCTGAATACAGCTGCTAGACATAAAACACCTAGTTCCCTGACTTTCACTTTTCTTATAGTTTAAATAATTCCCATATTTGCAGAAGAGTAGTCAATTTTCTTTTCTAACAAATGAGAACTGAGGCCCACATGCAGCCTTGCAATTTCAGGAACACAAGTATTCTAGTAGTATTATTTTATTGGCTAGGTTCATAGTAGGTTTTCCTAGCAAATGGCAATATTGAAAAACCAAAATTTGACAAGAATCTAAAGATTCAAGTTGATAATGCAGTCAAGTTTGATACACTTTAATGAAGTTTTCACATTACTTTCATTTGGTCAGTGTTCTGTCTGCATCTTATCACTGGATCTCTTATCAAGGGTTGAGTTTATCTACTTTCTGATTTACCAGTGAAAATAGTGATAGGCAGTTTTTCATTTATCTTCATCCTACTGAAGTACAACAATTTTAAAATAGTTTTACAAGGATCAGTCTCAGGCATGAGGAGTCTAATCAGACAGAAAGTGCATAGCCCATTTTCCTCACCCTGCTTAAATTCGGTTTTTTTCCTCTCTTCTGCTTGCACTGTAGTTAACTGCAATTTCCTCAAGTGAATTCAAGTCCAACAGATCCTTTATACATTTTGAATGGAAAGTATTTCACACTCTCATTGCAAGTTGACTTTTGGCAGAATAATGGAATTAGCTGTAATCAAAAGGTACACTAAATAATTATGTATGTGATCAGAGGTTATGATTACTGTTAATTTTTCCCTCCATTCCTCCTGTTTCCTATCGTGCATCTGTGACAATGCAACCTAGTCTCTTTGAAGAATTTTGTTGAGAAAAGCAAGTTATAGCAGACTACGAAATTAGAGATCACCAAAACTGCTTATGCATCAAAGCTACAAAAGGTATTGTAGAACACATCAAGCTTTATAATGAAACAGAGCAAGAAGGTGAAACAGTTACTCCAATAAAATGTAAACAATTAGTTGATGGTTAATAATTGAAAATGTTTTAGAGGATATGATACAGGATATGTGTCTGTCTTTTGCAAGAGTAAAAGGAGCTGTGAAAAGTGCTGGATTGATTTCACATATCACTGCAGAATAAATGCAGAGAATAGATTGTTTGAACTGAGCAGGAGAATCTTGAAACATCTAGGACTGTTTTATGCATATCTGAAAATGTCACTTCCATTTGGTTCATCTCATTTACCTTCAATTAGACTTTCCAGCAGCTTAGAGCCTCCCTATCAGTCAAGAGAGAAGAGTTTATAATTGGCTGCAAGTGTTCATATTCACTCCTTTGCCCTGGAGAAAATAAACTGCTGTCAGAAATTTAGGGTGGTTATCAATCCTGCAACCATGGTCTTAGGCTGTCCTGACTTGTTAATGCAGTAGGTGCTGCGACCCTGAGACAGAACTGCTGCCACATGATATTTGACCAACCCACTTTAGGCCCTTTCAGGACTGCCAGAAAGGTACTGGCCTGCAGTCTGAGAAATATTTGTTGAAAAGAACAGTTTTCCATTCTACCTCGAGTTTTCTTATAAGTCACCTTTGGGAAAAAGTAGTTCTGTGTGGCTGAAAGAGCTTTGGTATTGGAGCTGGGTCATGCACAGCAAGGTTAAAGTCAGGCAAGCTGCCAGAACAAAGTCATTTTGCTCAGCATTGGCTTCAACTCTCACACATCTGCTCTGTAATTCACCAGCTTGGTGCTGTCAGCCTTTGGAAGGATCAGTGCCTGAACAGAATACAAGACAATATTTCTAAATACTTCTGAGGATCTGGGTTCAGGTACTGTTTGGTTTAACAGCAGAGCTCCATCCATGTAATTTCATCTGGGTGACCCAGGGATGCCAAATACCTGAAGTTATCATTATGAATATTGTTGGAGAGATTCATTCTCAAAACCTCACCCTTTTTAAAATTTTATTACATAAAATCTTGAAACTTTTTTTATAATGGATTTTTTTTCTCCAAACTAGCTTGTTAAAAAAATATTCACAAATAAGTGCATCTGAGATTCAATAATTTAAATCATTAAGCATATTCTTTTATGCACAATTTGCAATATTCAGAATTTCAAGCACATGTGGACAAGATGGTTCTGCATTAATCAAAACAGGCACATAGAGCAGGGGCAGTTAGTCAGCAATAAATTAAAAGCCAACAAGAACAAGTCCTATCCTCAAACATTCATATTTTGCATATATTTACTGTGATTTTGTGTTTATATCACAGATAGAGTTTTCTATTTTTTTATTTGTCTGAAAGTGTAGTACATATAGTAGAGGCATAAAGTAGTATCTGAACCAAACAACATTTCTGAATATAAAAGCAGTGTTTCAGATACAATTAATTAATTTCATTCATTTTAATTGTTACCCAGTCCAAAAATATTTCTTTTCTATTATGCCATAATGACTTCTTTAATTTGCCAGAAGTACAAAAAATGAGAAAAAAAAGATCTGAAAATCTTACTGCAGAATTTCAGTTTTCTCACAAAATATAGTTGCAAAATATTTTTCTAATAGAAATTTGTATTAAAATGGGAGAGATTTTATGGTTTTGAAATTGATGGGAAATTTGATAGTTTTGTAATGGATAGTGCTCCATATATTTTAAAGGACTCTGTCATTTTCCTTGACTCATTTATTTAGAGTTCCTTGAAAATGAATTATTTAAACTCAAGCACTTAATCCACATCAACACTTTCATTTATGTCATAGTTAAGTAAGCTCAGAAATTAGGAGTAAATATTGTAGTTTGGCCCTGTCATCCCCTCACTACAAATGCTGGAGCTCAAAACCAGGAGATTGAAATGGTGCAGGTGTCTGCCCAACGAGCAGGGCCCACAAGAATCGCCGGGGTGGCCCTGGCAGCACCTGAGAAGCACAGGAGTGCCTGTGAAGCAGCTGTGTTACCAGTGAGTGAACACCTCTCCCTGTGGTTTTCCTGCTGTACTATTCCAGGTAGTAAATGTAATCTGGCTCACCTTGTTCTTTGCACTGGCAGCAAGCTCAGCTTGGAAAGGAGCATCTCCTGGCTGCCTTAGGGCTCCAAATTCCCCCTTCTGTAAATTTGCATCTTGCCAAATGATCATTAAAATAAATTTTTTCATGTTTGGTTTTTAAGAGGAAAAAAGCACATTCTTAATACGTGCCTAAAAGCACTCACTTTTTAACTTTTTTTGATTATTATTTTTTACTAAATGGAAGATCTGAACGCAAGTATTTGAACCTTATGAATTCTGTTATATCATTTGGAAATGCACCATTAGCACTGGCCTTTTATATATGCACATATCTGAGCTAGGTGGAAATCAGACAAAGGCAGCTATTTACCTGTTCAGCTGTTTCTTTCATGGATCTGCAGTGCTGCAAGACAAGCAGGCAGAATTAACCCCTGTCAGCACCGTTCCCAGGAGCACAGGAAGGAGGCTCAGGCTGCAGTGCCTTGTCTCTGTCTGCAGTTCCCTTAGTCTGCCACAGGAATGTTGTGCTTTGCTAAGGATGAAGTCCTTGAGGCTGTGACTGCAACCATGCAAGCTCTTCTATCTCCTTTGAAAGTTGTCTCTTGCTCCTGCACAGACCTACAGGACTGTAAGATCACTGCTGGCTGCTGCCTTACAGCATCAACCCTGTGATCACTCTATTACAGCAAGATACAGCTTCTGACATTGTCAAAGGTCAACAGAGGTGGCAAAAAGCTTCAGGTATCCTCCAGATTCAAGAACAGTAAAACCCATCTTCCCAGATGGTTTCTGGAGGCCATTTGGCTTCTGGATCTCCTTCACTATGCTCTTCAAAAGTTGTGCCAATACCAAATGAATGTCTGATTTTCTGATTCACTAAAAGCATGCCAGATGCACCATCAAACTCAGTTTTGCCAAGTCTTAATAGCTCTGGATATGCATCATGAGCCCCTCCTGGTGCTGATTTCTGGTTCCATCTCAGAAACTGCTTAGTGCTGGAGAGGTATCACACCTGCTTCTCTTTCCACTTTCCAAGTCTAGAAGTGTATGGGCATTTTTTCTTGAAAGCTGTTTCTGCCAGACTCCTTTAGATCCATGGCACAGCAGTCTGGTGTTAGTAAAGCTGTTGTGGCTGTGGATGCAGTGAAAGCCTGCAGGTCACCACCAACTGCTGTTTTCCTGTCTGGTGAAAATCTACACCATCCTGGACATCTTTGCTGTATTCAGAGGGCATAGCACACTCAGCTGTGCTATGTGGGATGTGATGATGACATTTTTGCCTGCTCAGTGTTCCCTGGGCAAGGCCAGTGCTTAACACACTCTCATGGGCCGAGAACCCAGAGGCAATGCAGGCACACAAGACTGAGCCATGCAGACATCTGCTACAGGTAGAAAAATCTTAAAATGAGCATGACATACTCTATTGTCTTTATTTTTCTTGTTTTCAGGTGTGGATACATAAAATAAAAAAGCCAGTGTACCCATTTAGTATAATCTATTAAATTTTTTTACCAAATCAACAGCTATAGCAGGTGAAAATATCATTTTTTCACGTTTTTTAATACAGTTTGACAGGTAAGACTATGAAAGCAGTAGCTCATTATTTTATATTTATGAACCAAGCTGAGATTCTATAATATCCTGTCCTGATGTGATCTATTGTTGTAGTCTTATTTCCAGCCACTTTTATCTGACTGCTACTGGAAATTCTACCCATAGGTACTGATGCGTTGCCTTTGAATACAATCACATATTGTTGCCTGTTCTCTCAGTTTGATTTATTTTGGGTGATAAATGAACATCTTGAGGCAGTCATCAGACTTTAATTTGACTGAACAGATCGTAACTGAAAATCACAATTTTCCTAGAGCACTGTTGAAGAGCAGCCAGTCATTTCACATTACCCATACATTGTTGGCTGTTTACTGGTTCTCTGCAACATGCACTAGAATCCTGTATGCAGTATTTACAGCACTATTCACATATTTTACTATCAATGTTTTATAAGCTACCAGCAGCAGGAAAAAAAATTTACTCACAGAGCATGCGATACTGGGAAGACTATAGAAATGCAGCACAGTTACGTAGACACATCCAAAAATATACTAAGTTGCCTGACATACTATGAAAGCTAAAAAATCCTTTATATCTGCACATTATAATTTTTGACCTTTTTTTTAACTTCCTGAAAGTCTCTTCAGAACCTCGGGTGAGAAACTCTATACTTTCCCTTGCAAGGCTTTTTTAGCACAGCTTTCTGTAGGTCATGTTCTGCTGTTACATTGATGTAAAACTGTTCCTGACAAAAGATTCATTTCTGATTTATAAGACTGGAAATGTTCTATCTCTTTCCTCCCCTCATTTCTGTCTTTGCTTTCCCTTGCCTTTTTTCAGCTTTACATGGAGTTTAAGGGCTAGTAAATAAACTCATTCAAGCCTCTGTACAACATCCGCCACAGGATATTATCCTCTGCTGAGCCCAAAGACTTCTCTCTGGCTGAATAATATCTTCCAGGAAACACCTGATCCCATTTTGAAGGCAGCAAAAGAGGGAGACCCTGCCACTTCTTTGCCAGCCTGCCTATATTTTCTTGTAATCTCAGTTTTCCTATTTGCACAATGGCATCCAAAATGGTATCTTTTGTTACTTTTGGTCTCTGTTGATTTTTAAGCCCATGTAGAGTTCTAATAAAGCTGATACACAAGAAAGAAGCCTTTCTTATTCTAGCAATCACATCAACTAGAGCAGCAGCTGATTTTAACAGAATTTATTTACTTTAAAAGAGCAAAATTTTCTGGCTGAGTTCTGATACAACAGAATAAGCATGGTCAGCTTCCATGAGAAAAACTTTCCAAAACTTTCCTATTTTCATAGGAATGCCACCAGGGTGCTCTTCCTCCACTGTAAGCCCAGTACCACTGCAGGCTCTGCACTCTGAGACTTATGGGCTGCACCATTGACTTCTCTGCTGGGACAGGGCTGTGGGGCTCCATGGGGACAGGAAGGAGCTTAGGTTGTACATTTGTTCTGAACCTCTAATGCTCAGCACAGCAAGGCATCTTTTGTGCCATTTGATTCATCTCATAAAGGACTCCTGTGAATTCAGCACTTCTGTGTGGCAATCCCTCTGTACCACTGTAACTCCAAGTTAGCCCCTGTATCAGAAGTTTAAAACTTACACTGTCCTCACAAAGGTTTTGAACCCTCAAAACTACATATTTTGACATTTGATCCTTTGTACCTACTTGGTACTGGTTTAACTACTATGAGATAAAAAGCAAGACTTTGTTGTAGTCCTCAAAAGTCGAAATCACTTGATAAGTCCACCCTATCACCCAGCTGATGCTTTAGATAATTTTCTGTTGAACTATTTATGCACCATTTTTTCTGACAAGTATATTTATTTTTGCTACAGATACAAAGGAAAGGCTGGCCATTTCTACCACTTTTGATGGGAAAAATGTTTTTTATACCAACGTTTGGATTTCTTTAGTTATTGTATTTGCACCTCATTCAGAAGAAAATCCTGGAACAGAGTTTCACCTGTCAAAATCCATATTTTTCCTGCTAAATTAATTTTAAATTATACAAAGGATAGAAAAACTAATTGTATGTGTATGACCTGCTGCCACAAGCAGATAGATCTTCAGGGGAAACCATTTGTTGCCATGCCTTGCTTTGAAACCATCGTGGGTTGCTGTTGAGAAGTATTTTTCACTGCTCATGTTTCCTTAAGTCAGGAAACAAGGTGAAGAACATGGTGAAGATAAAATTTGGTATGGACTCTGTGCTGAGCCTCTTTAATGAAGTAACTTTCAAAGACACCTGTGGAAGAATGTGAAGAACCTGCTGAATTCTTGCTGTAGCATATATCTTTTTTGTAGTTTGACCTATAGATCATATTTCTTCAGTCTCCACTTGCTCTATGTTTTATGGAGTGGCTGAAAATTATATGATTGTAATTATGAGAGAATCTGTTTAGAAGGTGAAAGGACTTACGTTTTAAATAGCTTATAACTTCTTGTGTAAAATACTTTTATTTTATTTTGAGCCAAACCTTCAATGATGGTTCTCTTGCATCAAGGACTGCTGCTGTTTGTCCTTGGCATCAATTTGGTTGGAGAGAGACTAAACTGGTGAGGAAGTTCAGAATATTGCTCCATCTTTCAAAAATGTGTTCAAAACAACATCATGTACTTTTCAGCTGCAACCTCTCCTGCCTCTCTTCCCAGCATCAGGTGAATGAGATACAGGGGATTGCTGGAAGAACCAGAGCAAATATGTATTAGAGTGTCTGGAAGCACAGCATGCCAAGTTACATACTGCACTGCTCAAAGTCCACTGGAATTCTGAGAAACAGGAAACAGCACTAACATTACCCCAAAAATCCCAGTTCTTCAGACATAAACAATGTTCTACTATCTGCCCAGCCTTCTGTGAGTCATCTCTACATAGTGCTCTTTAAGAAAAACTTGACTAAAACACAGTATCCAGTGAGTATCAAACTAATAATGAATACACGTTCCATGAGCTATTGTAAATTCTTACGTAATTCACTGGCAGTGAAATGCTCCGCCCCATAAATGAAGCATGAGGTGGGCTGACAGGCTTACAGGTGCCTCAAGGCCTTGCAAGGCAGGCAGGATGGCCTTCCTATTCTGTGGAACACACTCAGGACTAAAGTCCTGCCTAGGTAGGAGTGTCAGCCCAGAGTACAAGGCCAGCTCAAAGCCTGTCTGAATACTCATCCACACTGGCAAAGCTTTGCACTTCAGACTGAGTCATACACAAGGTTGTACTTAGGCTGGCAGATTAGGGGACAATTTTCAACTTGGATGCTGGTGATGCTCATCTGGAGAAGGGAGTTTGTGTGGTTCCTCTGCTAAAACTGCCATTTTCTGTACTCCAAACCATCTCTGCCCATCTCTCGGCTTTTTTTTTATTTATGCTCCATAGAATTAAACCCTATCAGTATTATTCAAGTAGGGTAATTTAAGACAACGAGTCAGTAAAGTCAAGCCCTAAAAGAATATTATCCTGTTTCTGCTGAACCACATGTAGGAGGAGTAACAGGAATAAATTGGTTCATCCTATTTTATATTTCCAGCCAAGGTATTCAGCTGCCTTGATATGAAATAGCTCAAAAGAAAATTTTGTCCATTTAAGATATGTAACAGTGGAGTTGCATTCAAAAGATCTGTGTCAGCAGCTCCTTGTTTCAAGCCTTCATATTAAAAAACATGATGAATGTTATTTTATGCCTGTATGTTCAAGCCAAGCAATTTATGGTGTTTAAAAAAGAATACAGATTGAAAAGCCTTTGATAATGCAAAGCTCAGCACTCTGGATTTCCTTTTGCTCCTTTATATGCGCTGCCAAAATATTTGCTAACCAGCTGTAACCTTTACCCCAGTTTCACTGGGTACTAAAATAGACTGTTGTGCTGTAGATGTGTCCCTCTGCTTTTAATTTGCTGTTCACGTATACTACAGCATGTAGTAACCAAGAACCTTTTGTAGGGCAAAGGTAACCCAAAGGAATACAGTGAAAACAGCAAGAGGAAAACATCGAAAGTTGAATCCTACGTGCAAGCAACATCCTCTGACATTTAGTGAAACCTAGGTTCAGATTTCTGAACAGAACACTCATGATCATGGATCATATCTAAAGTATTTTCTATCCAATGTCTTTTTTTTTCTTTTCTACAAACTCTCTATATTTTGATTTAATTTATAAGCAAGGAATTTGAATGTGTATTAAGCTAACATGCTTCAGGACCTCACCACCACTATGAGGAAAATGAATTATCCTGATTTTGCATTCTTTAATGCAGCTTAGAACAGTTTAAGCCCTCATGAAAATAGGCAAAACAAGCTAGGATATTTTTCTTGGTATATATTAATAATAATAATATACAGACCAAATGCTAATTCAACTAAAATCCTCTTGATCAGGTTCAGTGAAAAAAAAAGGCCTCAGGGAAAAGTCTTATAACTTTAATTTGCAATATGCAGTACCTTTTGTCTAAGGGTTTTATAAATATTAAAAGCCAGAATGCAATACATCATTGTAGTCTCGACTAAAAGGTGTATTTACCCTCAAACAAAGAGTCGAGATCACAGTCACAATTTCAGAATTCAGGACTATTTCCTGACTCAACAACCATGCCCCGAAAGACCAGTAAGAAAAGGAGCCGTTGCAGACTGGACAAGGTTGCCCAAAGGTAGCAATTATAGGCTGCATCAGGCTGCAGAATAAATGATCTGCAGCATCCTGGTTAGCCTGCAGATTGGGAAGGCATTAAGCATCATTGTATTGCAAATTCCTAATTACATTCTGCCTCATGCAAGGCTCTTTGTGGCTGGAAGCCACAGTTTAGGCTTTTTTCTCTATTTTAGGCTTCTTAACATGTTTTTCATAGAAAGCCAATGGGATATGTCTCAAAAATATATTGTTTTAAGAATGTGTACATTATGGGATTCCTAGCAACATGAAGAATACCAAACCCCTGTGGATTTTATGGCTTAACCAAGTTTGTTGATATTGGATTTAAAGCTCAGAAAGAGCACATATCTGCTGCTGGAAACACTGGGAGAGTTCTGTCCTTAAATTATTTTCTATGGTTCAAAAATTCTTACATTTTGATTTTCCCTAGGTGCCTGTGTAAGTCTTTTTAAAATACCATGTTGTAGCAACAAAATTTTCTCTCAGTCTCTCTGTATTTATGTATTCTAACACATACACTCCACCTTAAAACAAAATGCTGAAAAGTCACACATACATATATATAATTTAATTATTCATAAATACAAGTGACATTTAAGAAACTTACCATAAGACTGAAATCAGCAAGTTGCCAGAGGAAAGCAATGTACTTTACAGAAAACAAAAAGAAAACCTCACTCTTCTTCCTCAGCCTTCTGCCCAGATGTCTAAGAGAAGAAAGATGCCAAACTTTCATAAGGAATGGTTTTCTTACATATAGAGATGCCAATCTTCTACATTCATAAAATATACATGTTCTGAGGGGAAAAAAATCTACTCATTGACTTATAGAATAGTATAATTTGCAAATGTTTGAATGGTTATATTTAAAGCACTGAGATGGACTCTTCTGTGTACAGCAGGTTTTTTTTGTTATCTGTTACATGTCTATCAATACAGAGTTGTTTTTAGACTTGTTCAAGAACAAAAGAACAGAATCCAAAGGCTAAAGACGTTATACATTTAAGTGCTATCTCAAATTTCTTCAATATCTTTAAGAAGCTTTAGAATCCTACTGCAAACCATGAGTCTTGTTTTCATTATCATGTCATGTATTCAAAATATTGATGTATAAATAGAAATAAAAGAGATACTGTAAGGGTTCTGAAAGAAATGTGTATGCCTGTGCATGTCTCACAGTTCTACCTAGCTCATTACTTGATTTTTATTTTATTCAGTTGGTGGGGATGGGGATTCTTTGGCAGAACAATGTGTTCACTGTTTTAATGTGGATGCAAGCATAAAAGCTGGAAAATTAATTGTTAGGACAAAACCTGCTGACTCAAACACTCAGCAGTATTTCTTGTTCTTAAAATTCTCTTGTATCAGCACATAGTTTTATGACTCATATAAACTATAAAGGATGAAGATTAAGATTAGATTAGAGAAGGTATTAAACCTAAATTTGTGTACTTTTCTAATTTTTTAGTTTACCTTTAATATTAAGGAAGGGTGAAGTCTCAAATTTCAAGCACATGTGAAAGATTGAACCATTACCCTCCACTGAGGAAACCGAGATTGGTTAGAAACACAGTGAAAAAAGCAGAAAAGAAGAAAGATAAAATGTCAGATGAAAGAGAAACATGTTTGAACTAAAAGTAAAAAAGTTTAAATTCAACTTTTACATATGTGGGCACATCTATATGGGGACACCAGTGTGCTAGGTCTAGCATCCACTTTCTCCATACTGTACATTAAGACTGAAATAATTTGCCCCATTCTTAATGTCAAATCTGCTGCATCACACAGGAGTACTTTTGGGGCTAAGATATGAAATCAAATTTTTGAGAAGTGATGTAAATGTATGAAATTAGAGGGCGTTACCTTTCATGGACAGAGACCCTCACTCATTCTTCTCCTGGAGGCCTTGTTCCTTTATGAACCCACTTGTGCATGGACTCGCCAACTAAAGGAACCTCATATCCAAGATCTAGAGCTTCTTCTTAGGAGTCGGGGTGATTTGTCTTACCTCTGTGCCAGGCTCTGCAGCTAACAGGCCCCTCTAGGCACGAGGCTGTCTCCATCTATAGCCTTGTGCTGGTGCTGTGTCTCTTCTGCATCATATTGCATCTGAGCTCCTGCCAGGTCACCCAAGGCACATGGTGGTCTGATTTCCATGCTGTTACCCACAGAAGTCCATAACTTGGGCAGGAAAACAGGGAGACATATTTTAATTAGTCAACCTGCTATTCCTTCATCCCTGGTGTTCTGCACATGCCTCCTGCACAGACAGTTCTTATGGAGCAGCTCATCACTGCCATGCCTGTCTCCTGACTTGGCTCACACTAAGCTCCCCATACAAGCATGTGACAGTGTTCACAGGGGTTTTCAGGATGAGGGAAGAGACGTAGATCTGACTCCATATTTCAGAAGGCTTGATTTGATATTTTATGATATATATATTACATTATAACTATACTAAAAAGAATAGAAGGAAAGGCTTCATCTCAGAAGGCTAGCTAAGCTAAGAATAGAATGGACTGAATAGCAAAGGTCTGTGGCTCAGACAGAGAGTCCAAGCTAACTAGGCTGTGGTTGGCCATTAATTGTAAACATCCAAGATGGGCCAATCACAGATGCACCTGTTGCATTCCACAGCAGCAGATAACTATTGTTTACATTTTGTTCCTGGAGCCTCTCAGCTTCTCAGGAAGAAAAATCCTAAGAAAAGGATTTTCATAAAAAGATGTCTGCGATACAAGCAATCCTATAGTACTAAAAAAGGCAGCTTTGGAAGGGTGTGAGCTTGCTCTGGTTGTGTTATGAGCTAACACACAGACCAGCCAGGCTCAATGACCCTGTCCTGCTAATGTAATCCATCACATGTGGTTACTGAATGCCCACTCTGTGGCCAGGGCAGAGGGAGAACAGCGTATTTGTGCGCTTGTGTTGGGGGATCTTATCTAAAAGTAACCCCAGGGAAAGGTGGTGGGGACATACCAGGAAGGTTTAAATGAACACTTTAGCTTTCTGTTCAGGAAATTGTAAAGAAAGATAAATCATTACACGAGTTTAACTGGACAGGCCTCCCAACGTTGCCGGATTTGGGAAAACAGTGTGGCCCATGCCACAGTCTCCATGTGTAGAGCACTCTCCTAAGAGTGTTCTGCTCTTCTGCAGCACATCCTTGTTGCAAAGAGAAAGGGAATAAACCTCTTTTTCTAATCTCGATCGAACAACAACAGGAAAAGAATCAGGGTCTTGCACTGCAGCCAGAGATAAACTCTCTAAGGGAAAGATCATTGAGTAATGAAGACTGCCCAGGGAGCTATAGTGTCTGCCTCACTGGGGTTTTTTTTGAGCAGGACATAACACAGCCATCTGTCAGAGATGATTTATATAGAGCTTATTCTGCCTTGGAGCAGGGCATAGTCTGACTGACCTTTTTGGATCCCTTCCAGACCAGTTTTCTGTTATTCTCCATGCTAAGATGCTTGTGTAGATATGAAGTATGCTTTTACACATCGTATTTCTTCAGTACTCAGGGGGAACAACCCTTATCTCTTATAATTTATCTGTTTCCTGAAACCAATTCCATTTCATTAGGTGTAATTACAGTTTAATGCACATTTATTCATCCTGTATGTGCAGTATTCATATACATATATATATATATATATATATAACTGTAACTCTGAAGTACTGGAACATAGTCACCTATAGCTTTCCCTTTAATCTGAAGTTCACAGCTCTGCCAGAGTCTAGGATTAGAACTCTGCCCAGATCTGTCAAAACTGTAAATGTGAAGGATAGAGCTGATCATCTACAGAGATGATTGTTTACATGTTGTTATCTGAAGACGGCAATTAAAGCCAGACTGAAATATAAGAAAAAGCTGTGGCACAGGAAAACAAGAAAAAAGTAGTGCACAAGCAGATTTCTGTAATGGCTGGCTGATCACTGCCACATGATGGAGTGTAGCATCTTTGGTGATGACCCTGTTTTTCTTATCCACAGCCATGTAGAACCCAGTGATTCAATAGGTCATCTTAAATTATTTGCCCTAACTGCACAGTGAGATAGGCAAAGGCAGATTATTTCAAGCTAGTAATGTCTAATGTTGTCAGAGGTATCTTGAAAGCAAAAATAAATTCTGTATTAATGCATAGTGCCTTAGGCACCATGTCCAATTCATTACCTTCTTCAAAGGGTTTTTTAATGGAAATTATCAGTTTCTATTGACTGATTAATAATCCAGTCTTTGCTTTTCTCTTTTGTTCACAAATTAGCTTGTATTTGACATTTAAAACGTTCTCCTTTATGTTATGCAGAACATATTTTGAAAAACTAGTAAGAATCAGATTTTGCATGCTATGCAGGTGCTATTTTGTAAACAGAATACCCTGGCAGATTCGTCTTGTGCCATTGAAATAGTTCTAACATGCTGACAAATTAATTGACGACTCTATAGAATGTTTTCTGCTCAAAATCTCGTCACTGCCATATACATAAATTATCTTTACAGACTTTCTCTTAAGACACTTAAGTAAGTAATTCTTCACCATAAGTCAGTCCCAACTGTTTTTTTTAAAGCATGCAGATGACCTGTGAGCTATTTCATAGAAGAATATGTTAGGAATTTATTTTAATTTAACTGTGACCCACTAACACCAACGGCTTATGAGACATCTAGTGTAGACCTCCCCAGTATTTATATAATTAAAATAGTGTATATGCATGTGCATATGTATGCTTAGAGTTTAGGAAAGTCTTTTTTTATGCCTTTCCTCTTGAAAATCCCGGAAAGGGGGTAAAGCTGGGCTAATTGGTGTGTAATGATTCATAGCACTAGCTGAGCTATTAACTTCAGTCCTTACCAAAATACTATTGTTTTACCTTTTTCCCCATTATCTCATCTGACTGTAATGAGACCTTTTCATTTTCTTGTCCTTGATATAGAGCGGAGCTGCTGAGGTCAGGAACAATCTTCTCCTACTGCAGACCAAAGAAAATTACAGCATGTTCTAATACTTGTTCATTACTGTTTGCTCTTGCTCCTTCTCCTGCCCAAGTTTGTATCAGGCCCTGAGCTTCTCTTCTCAAAGGCTCATGATACTTGATGTCAGTGTGAGAAAAGAGAGAGGCTGTTTCATGTGCATGACCCATTATGGAGGGCATGTCATTTAAGGTGAGCTGGTAAACAGAGAGGGATCACAGGCTGCACAGCTCTAAACATACAGAACCAGGCCTGGTTTCTGAGAAAGGTCATAGCGTGCTTTCTAACCATGGCATGCGGGTATACTTTCTGCTTTCCAGAGCAGCCTGCCTCACACTGACCTGTGTACAGAAACCCTGGTCTGTGCCAGCCCTAACATCACTCTCCCACAGGAATTGTGTGGCAAAGATTACTTGGCCTGAACTGAAGTTATGCTAAGAAGCATGCTAACAAATTTTTATTTGTTTCAGCAACATGCTGCAATTATGTGATAATTCTTGAGCTAGTTTCCTTGTTCTGTGTCATCAATTTGAATTGTTACAGAGTCAGTTTCTACACAAGGTACAAATCCTAAAAGTCACAAAAAATTTCTCACAGCATGTAAAGAAGGGGCTGTATCTCAACCATAGTGACAAAAGCAACTCTGCTGCTACCATTTTCCCTCATGGAAAGCACTCCCTCTGGATCCATACCAATACCATAGTAGGATGTGTACCTAAGGGACAGAAACAGAGTTAACAGGAGCACAAACTCTTTCAGTCTGCAAGATCTGATATGAGCTTTATCTTCCCGTTTACTTGTCCATGTACAAACACAAAGAAAGACACAGGCGTACTCCTAGGACCCACCAATCAGGCAATTTACTAAAATGTTGCCATGAATGAATGTCTGGTCTTCAAGTACTACGGTTCCTTTTCCCAACTAGACATGTTCAAGAATGCATGGTGCATGAATTTCAGCAGATACATTCTGCTTTTTAATGTTTTAACAAAATGAAATATTGCTGGCTTTTTTTATTACTGTAAATGCTTTTGGGTAATAAGCTGATTAATAAAGTTTTGTAATTAATTTACTGGTGTAAAAGAGGGAATCAATACATTTCATTAACAGAGTAAGTAATGGCTTCATATTATCTACTTCTTATATAAACCAAACAGAAAAGGTCTTTGATCCCTTACTACATCCACACAGAGAATCTGAGCCTGTGGGTGTTATAAAAGGTAACTTATTGCTCTCTTAAGCACCAACTCATGCTTATTTAAAAATTTAATCCACATAAAGGTTTCTACGTGTGCCATAGCCTTTCCTCTTGTCCTCAGTGTGCCCCACACAGAAATTTACCAAACACTGGCATCTCTCTTCCAGGCAGAGGCAGCATCCTGTCCTGCCTCTGGAGTGGCAGGATCATCACCAGCAGATACACAAAATGTTAGCCCAGGGGTGTTGTTCACTGCCATCATTATTCAGTGTAAGGTCACTGTAATACTGCAGAATTTCCTTTCTGTATTTGTACTGCTTAGTATAATTTAAAACTAATAATAATCTGTGTGCTTGGTATTGTACTACTGATTCTGATTTTATAGCCTTTTCATATGAGAAATTGCAGCTGAAATTCACCAAGAGTTTGCATTTACCATTATTTGCATAATGCCAGTAATGTTAAGGTTTCTTGCATTTCAACATGTAAGAAAAAGACTGAACTACATTCCCTTCTCATTAAGGAAAAAACTGAACTATATTTCTCTCTCATCTAACCATTTTACCTTTCCATTGTTTTTCCCTTTCAATTTCTACCCAAATTTTTAACAAGCCCAAAATAATTGGGATAAGAAAATTTAAGAATTTTTTTTCTTTTTATTTCAATCTGAGTCTTGTAGTGTGTCTATCAGTTTTGAAATTAAGGTTATTAGCTTCCAAAACATAGACTTTCAACACAACATGGCAATGCATTTGCACTCTTATTAGCATTCATGAAATGTTCATCACCAACTCCCTGACCTTCAAACTGATAAAACTTGTACTTATGCTTTTTTGTGCTTCTTTGGTTTTATTTAATTTTCCAGGAGTTACAGTCTGTGTTATAAATACCATCAGAGTTTTGGTAATTGGCTGATTTACCTGCTCAGTTCTGGAAGGGCAGAGATTACTCGCCAGGGTTGCTTGGAAAATATCCATTAAGGAGCAGAAGGGACAGGAAAAACTCTCAGGTCCCTGGTTACATAGGGCAGTTGTCTCTTCTATATTGGATTTTCTAAAAAAACCCCAAAAACTCAACAATCTAAATCACCTTGGGAAGATTAAGGGTGACAAAAAACAGCTGTTCTTTTTATGATGAACCAGCCTCAACATAAAAAAGTTACCACAGAAGTGAGCCTTGGGAGCAGAAAATCATTGTGATGCAGATATTAAGCTTGATGGCAGGTGTGACCTACAGTGAACTTTACCCTGTTTTGGTGCATCACTTACATGACATTTATAATCACTTTAATATTTTAAAGACACTGATTTATGATTATATTTAGGGTTGAGTTTCTTATTATAAAAAAAAGAAAGCTTAATATTAAGCAAAGACACTATCTAGTACTGACCCCTACATGATGAAATAGTAGAGCTTTTTATAGTGCTGACTTGAGCAATATGAGGCTGAAATTAGGAAATAACAAACATAAATGTTTAAATGTTTATTTTATAACACAGCTGTCTATTGCAAAACATTGTTTGGTCAAAAAACAAAGTGCTTATTTTGAGTATGTTTCTGGTTGAAAATTATTAGACTTATTCAAACTCAAAACATAGTGTTTCCTCTCTACAGATCCATCTAGAATCTTAAATTCTATGCCATAGAGAGAAATTTGGAACTGGTGCTGTTACAGCAGGCATTATCTTATTATTGAGATTAAGTATTTGGACATAAATTGGGAAAAAAAAAACATTTTAACATGATGATTTTGGTATTTCCAAATCAAAATTCTCTGGAAAAAGTTTTATCTCCTGAGAGAAACTTAAAATTTTATAATTTAAAATGAAAACACTACAGATTGTGAGAATTTACCCCCAGGGTAAAATCTGGTGTTCCAGCCAGCTCAGCTGTCTCAGCTGTCTCAGCTAAAATCTGGTGTTCCAGCCACTCACTGTCCCCTGAGTGTGAGTGCCCCAGAGCTCTCAGCCTCCAGAAAGAAGCCCTCAGAGAGGCAAGCAGAAATCTCATTAGCCAGCACTGGTACAACACCATTTAAATAACATATAAATACAAGAAGAGCCCTTACACCTCAGCAACAATACAGCTTGCTTGAAAATACAGAATCAAAGTTTTCGACTTATGAAAAGAAAGAGAGAAAGAGAAGAAAGAAAGAAAGAAAGAAAGAAAGAAAGAAAGAAAGAAAGAAAGAAAGAAAGAAAGAAAGAAAGAAAGAAAGAAAGAAAGAAAGAAAGAAAGAAAGAAAGAAAGAAAGAAAGAAAGAAAGAAAGAAAGAAAGAAAGAAAGAAAAAGAAAGAGAAAGAAGAAAAAGAAGGAAGGAAGGAAAAAAGCAGAAACCATTTCTCCATTTATCACATTGAACAGTTAAACTGCTTATGCCACACACCCCCCTGTAAACAAGGTAAAAATCCTGTCCTGGGTATTTACAGTCAAGCTCTCTTTGAACACACCTGACATTTGCTGAAGTGGAAAATCTTTTCCATTATTTCAATTCAATATCTATATTGATCCTGTATTATGGGCAATTCATTCTTTTTACACCACTAATCAACTTTCAAACAAGTTTAAAATCATTCCAAATCAGAAAATATAAAATCCAAACTTGGAAAAAAACAAACAAAAGATGGATTTAAAGGCATAGATCTACCTATTGACTCCCACTTCCACTACTGAAAACTAAGGACAATCTTCCACTTTCTCAGCTTTGTGTTCTCTCTGACTTTGAAGTGAAGGAAAGGAAATATTGTCTGGTCTCATTTAGATAATATCTGGACCTTCAAGCTAGCAAATGGATTTTCACACTCCTCCTTACCCAGGTTTTGGTCACTGCAATGTAAGAAAGATCTAAAGCTATTAGAAAACATCCAAAGCAGGGCTACAGAGATGGTGAAAGGTCTGGAGAGGAAGCCATAAGAGGAGTGGCTGAGGTCACTTAGCCTATTCAGCCTGGAGAAGAAGAGCCTGAGGGGAGACCTCATTGCAGAATACAACTTCCTCATGAGGGGAAGAAAAGGGGCAGACAGTGATTTCTCTCTTGTGACCAGTGACAGGAATCAAGGGAATGGTCTGAAGCTATATCAGAAGAGGTTTAGGCTGGATATTTGGAAAAAGCTGTTCACCCAGAGCATGGTTGGGCACTGGAACAGGTTTCCCAGGGAAGCAAACACAAAGCTTGCCATAGTTTAAGATTTTGGACAACATTTTTAAGCCCATGTTTTGATTCTTGGGGCTGTCCTGTGCATGGCCAGAGCTGGACTTTGATGATCCTTGTGGGTCCCTCCCAGCGCAGGATACTCTATGATTCTAAGATGTGCTGATAACCTTAGACTCTAGTTCCATATATTTGCTGACATGGTGCATTTAGCAAAAGCTATCAAACTTCCCACTCTTTACAAGCTGTTGTGCTTGTCTAACTCAGTTCTGTGCCTCTAGAAAAATACAGGGTTTATCAAATTGTCCCCAAAAGAGTATGTTTTCTTAAGTTTTCTTCTAGGCAAATGCAGTGTGTTTTGTTCCTGGAAAGGGGTATAGATATCTATATATTTTAAAATGTTTGGGGGCCATTTTGTTTAGATATCCTGGGCTGTGCAAACAGCCAGTTTACAATAAACAGTAAACAGTACAGTTAAAAGTATAAAGCAGTGATTTATTGGTCAATTCACACAGAAGTTGGTGGCTGGGATTTCACAGACTTCAAGGCTAGATGTTAGCACATTCTCCTCCCCAACAAGATACTCAAAAGATATTTTGCCAGTGAGGAGAGGATCAATCAGTGGAGGAGGAGAGTCAGGGAGCTGGAAATGAGCCCCTGACTGATGCTGAGCTGCTGTCATACCCCAGTCCCATCAATACTGACACACCAATAGCACTGACAGTTAGATGAATCCTCATCACCTTCTTCCCTTGAAAATTTTATACCTTGTTGAGCCAATATTTTTCTCATCAAAATGTTGGGCTCTTCATTAGCCATGTCTCGAAAATTCTTAAAGACTTGGCAAACATTGTCAGAATTTTGTCTCAACTTCACAACTTTCTCAGCAGTCTGATTCAATGCTGTGTACCCAAAACATATCAGAGGTGGGCTGTCAAATCTTGAAACATTGACAGATGAAGGTCTCACAGCCAGTTTGTTACAAGGAAAACTGCAGACAGAGGAGGTTATATTAAGGAGAACCACCATCACAGTACAAATCTAGATGTATCAGTCTTCATGTTTGCTCTAGAAATAGCAAAAGGTGACAACAACTGATGTGAAACAAGGCACAGGTCATATATTTGAACTGGTTTTGTTTTTTCATACCAACCAAGATCCTCCCTGAGACCTGTGTTATGATCATGTATCAACCACATGTCAGGCTCCACAACCATTAGTTAACTTATAAGCCATAAAATTATATGTTTTGATTAAAAAGTTATAGCCATCATCATTTGGCTAATGGCATAGCCTTTTAATTTCATTCCTGCAATAGAATAATGATGAGCAATTTACTGCTTTTGAATACACACGGCAATAGCATGGGCATTTATTTATTGTACTCATTATCATCTAGGAAACCTAATCAAATCCTCCTATATGAGAAAAGAACAAAAGTTTATAACACCATTATTAAACAACTTTGAAACAAACGGGTGTGACGAATGCAGGGCATAAAGACATCATCGCCCAACCACACCTGGCCTCCTGCCCAGAAATCTTAGGACAGTGAGTGATACCAAGATGTCATTGTGATCGAAACTTGCCATGCTAAAGAAATAACTGCTTTCTCTTGTCAGGGATTTTCATGCAGATCACCAGTTTTTTTTGCTCTGAACTTACACTGTCCTGTGTATCTGTTATGTCGAGAAACAGCAAGATGCTCTGCCATGTTTGGCACCAGACTTATAGGGAACCCTCTACTGTTATTTTCTGATTGCTTTTTTGGCTGTCTTAGGTAAAAGCCTCCTCTGTTAGTGAACAGAGCCAGACAAACACGAAATAAAGAGAATCAACAAGTTTTAAAACAGGTTCTTTGGGAAAAGCGAGACTTGAGCTTCCTTTCATGGGTGGTTCAAGGCATATTCGGGGCTGCCCTGCACAAAAGACATTCTCAGGAAATGCTGAAAGATTTTATCTTCACATACTATGTATCCATACTCCTGAAACACACTTAGTTCTTCTACAGTCTCCGAGATGAAAAAATAGAATTTATTTACAATGGATGATCAGGGGACCAGAGATGAAGTTTGAAAGTATCATTTCAAACTGAGAGAGAAAATGTAGAAAGGAAATTATAATTTCCTCAGTCCAACAAGCAAGACAGATGATGCCTAGAAAATGCTAGAAAAAGATGCCTAGAAAAAGGACGTGATATAGCCTACTCAGCTTCTGTGCCAGTTTAATTTCAAATGAAGAATCATAAAAATGTGCTATTAATGAGAAATTCTGGGAAAAATCTGATCTGGCAAAATGTAATTTCCAAATAGTTTAACCCCAGTACTACTCTGTTGATTCCATTATGCCACTCCAGATTTACCTCTGACACAAACATAGGATAATGGATGTCTTATATTAAGTGGAATGTTTTGTTTTTAATGAAGAGAGGTTGCTTGTTGCTTGAGGATTGCAACTGGATTTATCCCCCCAGGGTATTGCAGGGAAGTCAGCAGAAAAACAGGGCAAAGTAAGACCATCCTATACCTTTGTTAAACTTACTGCTTGTTTAAAAAGTGAAACTAATATCAGTCCTATTGCACCACTATTAAATTAATTATTTTTTTTTCTCACTCATATCTTGTACATTGCTTGTCTTCCTAAATTATATATTTCTGTGATAGATATATGTATTCATATAAAAGGTATCACAAAGCACCCCTCTGTGGAGGTCCTGCTTGGAGTGCTTGAGAAAAGCAGCTCACGCAGATGTGGAACAGTGCCTCAGAGAGCATCAGATAATGAGGGAAATTTAGTATTCCAATGTTCCTTACCATTCCAGCTCGTGTTCACCCATCCTGTTGTGTTTGTTTCTGTTCATCTCACTCTTGCCATTTCTGGTGCCATGCCACAAGCAGTCACACATGCTAGGAAGAACCTAGGAAGAGCCATCAATAGCATTTTCCTCAGCATATAAACAGTTTGGAGCTTATTTTCAGGTAAGAAAGGATCATGAACCTCATGCACTAGCATTATTTTTACTATGTCTTGTATTCTGATTATCACAGCACCTGGGGCCTGTTAGACCAGGAATGAAGACTCAGAAAAAAAAATCATCACAACAAAACAGGAAAGAGTTGAGGAGGGGTTGGATTATTTTCAGGGTATTATAGTTTTATCTATTAAGATTTATCTCCTAGTCAGACCTGTGTCTTTGTCCTTAAATGGGAAGAAAGGGAACTCAGCATCAAAGTAACATACTGCCAAGCCACCACAACTTTTGAACCTCCTTACAAGACTGCGCAAAAAAAAAAAAAAAAGAACAGTGAACAAACATGCCTGTGAGGTTTAAATTACCACAGTGTAACCAGAGTGTATGTAGCTACATATTTGTAAAGATTGCTTTGGTACCATATCTATAAATCCTCAAAAATCTATTTCTGCAGGGGCAAAGGTCATTTTTGAAGGAGAATTTTATACTATGTTACAGAAAATTCATGTTCTGTTGTCATAAAAGTTTCAGGTTCGTTCTCAGTCTTACTATTTTCCCTTAAATTGAGTTTAAATTGAAAACTACTGTGTTCTCCAACTGTGAGAAATATAACAGCCCTCAGTGACTGCTTGGCTATACAACATAACCAAGAGCATAATTTGTTCAATGGCTCTAATTTGCAAGTTTCAATTAACAGTCAAAATGCTCAACCTCCATTAGGAACTCAGAAAAATCTCACTTTTTTGAAGGATTACATTGTAAGGAGTTTCTTCAGAATCAAGGTGAGGTAGAGAAAAACTTATTTCCTGAAAAACTCCTGTGTCTTGACTCTTCAGACCCCTAGCATGGTTCACATTACTAAAGCACAAGCTGCCTCTCTCACTGATATTTTTGGGGATCAGAACATATAATCAAAATTCTGCTGTTCAACAAAATTTGCTTTGTTGAATAATAAAAAAAAAAATTAAAGGAGTAAAAACAACTCTAATTTGTGCCTAAATTCGAAACATTTATCTGTTTGATATAAGCCTATATTTACCTGGCATCTTACCCTACCCCAAAATTTTCTCCCTGTTTCAGAGAAAATCAGACAGGGATATCCTTTTCCAACAGATAACATTACCAAGCAGATCTGTATCACCTCCTTAATCTAGCAGATGTCAAATTTCCTATAAAGGCAGCTCAAAGGCCTATGAATGTTTGCTAGAAATGACCACAAACTTGGGGGAGTTGTCACTGCCACCAGGTTATAACAGAGAAAATCAGATATGTTTTTCATTAGAGCAGTCAACAGAGAAGATGAAGAAACTCAAATGACTTGCCAGGTGGTCATGACAGATCTTCATTGTGTGACAGCATAAGCACTTTAGTTGAGCTCAGAAGAGCTCTTCTGAAGTCATTGTCTCTATTTGATTCACATGATGAACTGTACCTGCACATTGGGAAGACGATTTCTTTAGCTAAAGGTGAGCTAGAAAAGATGCTCTGCAAGCAAACATAAAATCTCCTGCTGCTTATTAAGTCTGTGGGGTGAAAGTAGAAAAACTACAAAAGAAAAAAAAAAATTTTTTTAAAAGGTATGGTATTGCTACCCTCTTAGGTTTATGTATTTATTTTACTATGAGTGGTGATAGGGAATCTAAATATCCTTAGAGATACTTAACTGTACAAATACTTAGCAATCTAATTGAGATAGACCTGCTTTGAGCAGGATTTTGAACTAGGTGACCTCCAGAGTGCCCCTCAGATGTAAATATCCTGGTTACAGGGTTATGAGGTAGAGTTTAGTATTAGGAGTGACTGGCAAGGAGGACTGTAAATATGCTCGAGTGATTTTGTAGTTGGAAACAACCCTTGATAAACAAGTGTGAACAGCAGGCTGGTAATCCTCTGGCACGGACTGAGTACGACAGCACGTGTGTCTCTGCCTGTGTGCCTCTGCCCTGGCTTGCTTTGGGCATACCCCAGTAGTGAGGTGAAGGAAATAAATTTACTCCTTGTGCTTTAGCCATGGGTTTGTGGTTGCCCCAGCTGCTTGCCTCTGCTAACTCACACAATAAGTATAGTAAAAATTTTAGATACAAAAAATTATTAGGGAGTAGTAAAGGTTAAGACTGGTGGAAGATAGGAATTTGAGAAGCCAAGAAAAAAGAATGTCAAAGAAATAGTTAGGAACAGCAGTACATTACACTTTTTATGAAATTAACATCCAAATTTTCCTGGACTTATACCAAGATGAAAATTATTCAAAAATCTGAATTCTGTCCTTTCTCACATTAAACCTTAGCAGACCAATTTGTAAAATACGAGTCTATCTTTATTAATATCTATCATTATTATGGATGCAAGATCTGTTTTAGAACAGCAAATAGAATCTTTCTTGGTGGTATTTTAAAAGACACTTTTAATTACAACAAAATTCAACATACTCAAAGCTGTCCATTGACTTTGTTGTGCCTTCACTTAAGCCAATATACTTGATGTCCTATGACTCTACATTTATCTCACCTACGGTATGAATATATTTATTTGAAAATCAGATAATTCTTCATGAAAATAAAACATAGAAACAGTACTTATGAAGGACAGCTGAGAGAGCTGGGTTTGTTTAACCTGGAGAAAAGGAGGTTCAGAGGGGAGACCTTATCACTTTCTGCAACTTTCTGAAAGGAGGCTGTGGCCAAGCAGGTGTCAGTCTCCGCACAAGTAACAAGCAATGAGACAAGAGGAAAGAATCTAAAGTTATGCCAGGGGAGGTTTAGTTTGGATATTAGGAAAAATTTCTTCACCAAACATTTAGTCAAGCATTGGAAGAGATTGGCCAGGGAAGTGATTGAGTCACCAGACCTGAAGGTATTTAAAAGACATGTGGACCTGGGGCTTAGGGACATGGTTTAGTGCCAGACCTGGAAATGTTGGACCTGATCTGAAGGGTCTTTTCAAACATAAATGATTCTATAGCTTTGTACAGGTTCATTTGTCAGGAAGAGTTTTGAACACCTTATTAACATAAACCATGTCAAATAATCCTGGTAATCTCAGAGTAAATAAATAATAATTTTATCATAATTATTAACTTATATCATTGACTATTTCTTGGGATTATCCAGCATTTTTGTGCTATGGAATTGTCTGCACCAGTCCTGACAAAACTGAAGTTTTTTATCCAAAAACAAATCTTATAATAATTTGGTAAGGAAATCTATATTGCTTTTGACATGTTCATGTCAAGTAATTCTTCCAACAACATTAAAATTAAATGAAGTTAAATTAAATATGAAAACAGGTTAATTAATATTTGGTGTGTAATTGTGAAATTTCACAAAGCATCCAAACAGCCAAAAACGTCTACACTGAACTCGCATGTTACACAGCTGATGCTCAGCTGAAATCTAATGTATGTAATAGATTCAGCCTTAATTACTAACTGCACAAATGCTCACAGGGGGAGACAGAGCATCAGACACCCAGATTTGAAGGAAAAAAGTGGGGGCAAGGGAAATATCACCTGACTGTTTCCATCATGAAAATTATATGTAATGCACTATTTCTTTATGTCACTGATTATTTTCTAATTGAAAAGGTTTTCCTTCATTTTGAAGTACCTAAAACTTTTTTCTGGGGTCCTTTCTTTTGTAAAACTTGCCTTTGTAAAAATCTTCAAAACCAAACCCCTTCATAATATCCAGTGTTGATGCATATTTAAATTAGGAGTTGTGTACTCCTTCTCTACTGTAACATGACAGAAGTTCTTTGCTGCAATTCAAGTCCATCTCATCTCTGCAACAGATGTGGTTTATATAGGTTACAAATCCAAAATGCAGTTAAGCACAAAAAGATGTAAAACTGTTCATGGATGTAATGAAAACCCCACATTCCTGAAAGAAGTGTCTTACTTTATTAGAACTGTGGGCTTATTGAGTAGGAAGTGGTGTTTCCATGTTTTTTGTTCTCCACCTTTTCCATATCATTCATCTCCCTCAGTGTATGTCTGCCTATTAACACAGCACAGAATCTCTAATGTTACCAACCTGAACTACAAAGGCATTGACAGAGTATATAACTACACAGACAAAGGTAATGTCTTATATTTGGAAAAAAAAATTGCCAGAATTTCAATGGGGAACTTCTTTACAAGACTTTTCAAGACATAGGAGTTAGACAAACAGGATAGAAAAGGGAGCTATAGTTCAAAGTAAATTGTTATCTGAACAAGAAAATAAAGCAGATAATGGAAAGGCCTTCTGCAGCCAGATGCACAGATACATTTGTGCTCAGCCTACCAGGTTACTGCTGATCAAATTCTCACTGGATGTTTTAGAAACTGAAAGAATTGAAGAAGGTCCAGTCCTGTGGTATTGCAACAGGTAGTACAAAAGCAAACTTTCAAAGGATGCTTCCAAGGAGGTCCCTAGCACAAATAGAATTAATGTGCTTCCTTCCATGCAAGAACAGAAGCTACTGCAGAGACCTGTATCCTCTGAATAGAACAGTGGCTAAAGTGAAAGAAGGCTCTGAAGCACTGACTTGCTTTAAAGAAGAAGAAAAAAAGAATTTACCTTTTAAACCCACCCCCCAACTGCAATATCAAAATGTTGTCTTTCAGCTTAATTCTTGGAAAAATATCTCTTGGAAGAAAGTCTCAAACAAACACGATCACAGCCTGGGGCAAGGAGACTCACAGAGTGTAAGGCTGGATTTTCCTCACATTCAATGGCACAAAACTAGGAAAGGAACAACAACCAAAGTAACTGGCTCTTCCTCTCTCTTAATGGTTTTAATGAACAGCCAGGAAACATTATTCTCACCCACGAGCTCAAAGTGCTGCTTTGTGACAGGTGGATGTGAATTGTTACTTTTATGGGACAAGTACATAAAGCAACTGTTTTAGAAAATTATTTATTGCCTGATTTTTTACTCTTCATATGAATATTTTCTGAGAAATTTTTATTTCAACACTTATTTACTGTTACTTCTCTTTTCACCATAATTTTGTGAAGCACTAAAACATCACTAAACACACCAACCCTTTCTTGCATATCAACCAAAAATTAATAAAAACATGCCAAAGGCAACTGCTTTTTAACTTCCATCCAGTTTCTCATTACCATTCCCCTTCTCATCTCTTCCTTCATTTGGATGCTTGGATCAGAGAGAGACTTGCTCCAAGGCTTACTTCATAGGTAACAGGCACTTGTTCATTTTAATGACTGTCACTTTCTCAACATGAATACAAGAAAGGCTTTACTCTTCAATTCGAATAATGGTCCAAGCATTATGAAAATAAGCTACATGTAAAGTATTTCATGCTGGGCATGTAATGGACTTGAGAACAGCAATTGTTTTCAGTCCTACTCACAATTTCTTCTGGCTGTCTGTTGGAAGATGTGATAGTCAGGGAGCACATGGTCATCTAGTGAAAAGGTGCAGATGAAAATGCAGAAGTGCTAGGCCTGGATAAGGCTAAAACCAACATTTTTTTGACATTTCTCACAAAACTGGAACTTCTTGGGCCTGTGGCAAAACCAAAGCCTCAGTGAAATCAACATTCCTGTCAGTTCTACTTTAAGTAGTTTCTCCAGATTCTTAAGGCTCTGGGGACTTCCCAACTTTTATAGTATTTCCTCTGTGACAGACCCTTCTGGCTCCGTTATCAAGACCCAGAGCTTCTGTTTTGCCTCATCAGATAGCATCTCATCAAATATCAAATTTAGACTAACATTACATTTAAAGTGCATCGATTGCCCTCTCAGTGTTTCTAGTGTGTATTTGTCTTAGCTTGTATTTGTATTTGCATTAGGAGGTAGAATTAAGGGGAAAAAAAAGGCTTAGTTTTAACATTCACCACTGCATAAGACCTGTAGTGTCACAAAATGCTAGCTTAACATCAGCAAATACATGTAAAATGCCACTGAATATTCTTGTTCTGCTATTATGGGATACTGTTATGCTAGCAATGACCTTTCACAGATTAGTATCAAATTAGTGTGGTGTTCTGGGAGCTGAATCACTGCCTGAGATTTGGAACCCAATAGCAAAATGATGGAAGTCAAATAATCCTGAGCTTCCGTCCTGGATTAACTGCAAGAAGCCAAATGTGCTTCCTGTTTTCATCCAAAAACATGTTGTGGTTAGGATTGACAGTTTCACTCACCACTGTTACAGCCGGGGAGCTAGCCAGTTCCTTGGGAAGTAGGAAGGACTTTGGTGCTTCTTGCTACAAAACTGGATTTTTACATATCCCTTGGCCCAGTCTTCCAGGATGAGATTGTCCTAAGGCTTCCACTATCAAAGTGCCAGTGCCAGTGACCCATGCCAGGTTCTCAATGTCCAACCAAACCTCACATTGGACAGTAAGTCCACAACCTGTCCTCAGCAGAGCATAGAGACTGGGCTTACACCCTGCTCCTACAGCTCAGCTTGCTAGCAACCCAGCATCAGTAGGAAAAAAAAAACCAAAAAACCCAAAGATTCACAGCTGTTCTAAAGATTCTCCTCAAGGTCTCTTCTTTCCCCCACTTTGTTTTTTGCTTTGCCTTTAGAGCTACCAATTTTGTAATTCTCCCTCGCAAGACAGCAAGCAAGTAATACTTGAAAACAATCATGTGGGGAGAAAACACCAAACCAAACATAATTCTTGGATAAAGAGGATATATTAAGAACAAGAGCAAAGAAAGTGGAATATCTGTCTGTATTTTGCCCAGCTTTTAACCAAACAGGTTATCAAGCAAAGTTTTGACAGCATCTAAAAGAAGAGACATTTGAGGCACCACCAAATCTGGCCAAATTATGATCATAAAAATGTAGCTTTGCATGCAGCGCAGGGCTTTGCATGCAGACAATCACCTGAGCAGGAATGTTGCATCTTTATTAGCAGAAATTCACTTTTTATTACTCATTGCACACCACCAAATTTCACTGTAAACAACTCTGAAAGGCAAGTTTAATTTCATTACTAGTTTCATTTCATGTTCCTTATAAGTTCGGGTACAAAGATTATCAAGAAATTTAATGCACACCCTCATTTTTTTCATACCATTACAGTTCTTTTTCTCAGTTTCACCCTGAGTTCTACAGTTCTATATGTACTATTTCTCCTTGTCAAGATATTTTCTAAGGGCTAAAGCCAGACGGCAGAGAAGAGACATAAAGCATGAAGTAAATTATAGGTTATTTTAATCTAGTCTCTCTGATGACTAAAATATGATCTCTACAGAAGTGACATAATTTTTTGATGCCACGGAACCATCCCTTTATTCACACTGTGTTTCACTGAGTTTCAGGGAGTTTAGAAGGTTTGTATTCTGTGTAACTGGGTAAAACTCTCAAGCTGCTTGTACACTCAAATTTTGCAATAATCACTGCTGGAAGACCCTGCAGCCGGCATGTTTTGCAAGTATTTATTGAAATTTCTCCCTGTTAACCCTTCTAAATAGACTTGATTAACCCAGCAGAGATGATACATAAAATGTTATCATTTTAAAATATTTTCCACTATTATTTCAACCCATTTCTTGTCCCTCCTGAAATGGTTGATGCATCTGTGGCACAAATTCTGATCAGAGGTGCTTGTCCCACTGTGCTAGTCTTCCATTTTCCCACAGAAAGGCCATGCAGGACCCTGTGCCCCAGAGAGCAACCCCATCCTGCAGATGGCCACACTTCTCCATGGCAGTGGGGAGCCACAGGATTAGAGAGGGGATTACAAGGCAATGTGGAGATAGGGTGTTGTTCTTTTACCAGTCTTAAACAAGAAATAACCCCGTATCTGGAACTGACACCCAAGGAAGCAGAGAAAATAAGGCGAGTCTTTCTTTGCAGCCTCATCATGCAGAATTAGCAGGAATGTGTGAAGAGGATGGGACTTCCCAAGCCTAAGCCAGGAAGAGCTGTTAGAGCTGACCTGGGCAGCTGTTGTGAAGGAGTGGTTTGGTCACTTAAAGAAACATGGTGAAAGATCTTGGCAAAATCAAGGTTTAATATGAATTTGTGAAAATACAACTTTACAGAGTTCAATGGCAAGGTTTTACTCTATTACTTACTGCACAGGGTAAAGCATACAAAGGAGGATCAAATTAGAAGCAGTTTGGAATGATTTACATGGATGCCAGGAATGTAAAATGGAGTAAGGGTGCAAAGGATATGGATGTTCCACACCTTGGTGGGACATTCAAGGTTTCTGATTATTCCCACCTCTACCATGCAAGATCTGCTACAATCAGGGAGTGAGTGCCTCACAGCTCAACTGGAAAGGTCCAAGAATGCTTCACTGCTCAGACAGTTTGGTCAAGGCTTAGCAGAAGCTTCTGTGATCAGACCAAAGGAGAATCCCATCCACAGCTGTGGAATATGGTCATTGCTTGCTGGAGAAGCTTGGAGAGAAAGACACATGCAGTGAGCAGTCATGTGCATGCCCAGAGGCTGTCAGGATGTACAGCTGGAAATCTGGTTTCTCATGTTGCCTTCTAGCCTATCCTTTTAATAGTTCTTGTCTAGAGCCTAATTTTTTCTTTTTCCTTTCTGATTTTAATTTTTCCTGCTTTTCTGGTCTTGACGCTTTGTTTTTTAGGTTTCTACTCTTCCTTGAAACTGAAAAACCATACTCTGCAATCTCTCTCAGCCTTTCTTTTCAGCAATTCTCATCTTCTTTACAGATACAATAGAAAAGACCTCCGCCTGTTTTTCAATGTAGGGTTTGAAAATCATATTTTTTCTGTGAAAAATATTTTTCAAACCATTCATTTATGTAGAAATGTGAGCATTTCAAACCTGAAAGGACACATAAAGCAAATACATGAGCTCTGAAATTCTCAATCACTGCTTGCATTTTAATGTTTCATGATCTGCAGTATCATGCACGGTATTTTTCAAAGTTGTGTGTAATGAAGGTGACCTTTTCACTTCTCAGAAAAAACCCTAAATAATTAATTATCTGTCTGGTGCTAACATCAATAAACATAGTTATAATTTCTCGAGCTTTCTGACAGCAGTGGAGGAAAACATCACATTTGGGCCTCGTGAACTTTGCTGAAGCTGGCGTTCTTTGGATTTACAGTGCTCTCCTGTGGCCATATCCAGCCTCTACAAGATAATAATTTTCTAACCTAAGATCTGCAGGATTTTTGGCCTGTACAGTAATTCTCAAGCTGTCACAAAATATTACAAATGTCAAAATCTGCCAAAACAGATGTTTTAGAGAAGCATTTTTTCTCTTCTTTTTTTTTTTCCCCACAGGGAAAATTACTTAAGTTGTTAATTTATCAAAAACAGCCTCAAAATACTTAACCACCTGGAAACCATGAAGAGAAAAGAAAAAGATTACTCCTGACACTGAAAGACTAATTTAATATGACCTTCTCTTTAACCAATATTAATTTTTATAATGGATTTTTTAAGTCTATAATTCACAGGTTTTCATAGTATTACAGCATGGTTTGAGTTGATCCAATCAAAGTCCAATCCAATTGGGCCTTCAACAATTTTAGGGGTGGGGCATTCACAATGTGTCTGAGAAACCTGTTTCAGTGCCTCACCATCTTCACAGTAAAGAATCTCTTCCTTGCATTTCTTTCTTCTAAATCTACCTTCTTTTAGTTAAAAGCCATTATCCTGTATCCTGTCAGTACATGTTCTTGTATAAAGTCCTTCTCAATCTTTCTTGTAGTACCTTTAGGTGCTGGAAGGCTGCTATAAGGTCTCCCTGGAACCTTCTCTTCTTCAATCTGAATATTTCCAAGTCTCTTAGCCTGGTTTCACAGGAGAACTGCTCCATCCCTCCAATCATTTTCATGGCTCTGAGTTTCTTCAGGATCCACAGATGTGTCTCAACAGGTCCCACAGACTTCAGGCTCCTTATCTGGTCTCAAACCTGATCTCCTACAATGGAACCCAATACATTCTCCCAGTCTCTGCCTTTACCTTTTGTGATTTGGGCAATGTGGCTGGAGCACTTGCTGGTGAAGACTGAGGCAAAAAGTCTTGGAGTACCTCAGCCTTCTCCATATGCCAGGTAACCAAATCTGATATTTCCTTTGGAGAGAGACTACATTTTTCCTAGTTTTCCTTTTTTCACCAGCATAGCTATAGAAGTTTTTCTTGTTGCACTCAATATCCCTGGCCAAATTTAGCTCTATCAGGGCTTTAGCTTTCCTAACTTCATCCCTGGCTGGTAGGACAATTCTTTTGCATTCCTCCCAGGCTATCCCCTGTAGGCTTCCTTTTTTTGTCTGAGTTTGTCCTGGAGCTCCTTTTTCATCTGCACAGGACTCCTTGCATTTTGCCTGACTTCTTCGTTGGGATGCGTACTCCTGAGCTTGGAGATGATGCTTGAATGTCATCCAGCTTCCTTGAGTTCCTCTTCTGTCCAGGGCTTAATCCTATGGTACTCTACCAGGCAGATCCTTGAAGAGGCCAAAGTATGCTTTCCTGAAGTCCAGGTTATATCACCTGGTCTGTCACTTTTCAGATATATCACTGTCTCCTTGAGAATTATTAAAATTATTACTATTAAAAAACCCCAAAACCTAGAACAGAGGAAAATCATTCATCCTTGCCAGTGTGGGCTCAGCCCAGACCTACCTCCATGCTCCTCCATTTCAAGGAGGTTTCCAGACCTGCATTTCCTCGAGCAGTCAGGTGGGATACAAGAGTGCACATGAGGCAGGCCCAGCAGGGCTGGAGGCAGGTTGGTACCACAGAACCACCCTCTGGGGACACTCATGCCCTCATGGTGAGGCACAGCAGGGCTGGGCTCCATCCTGCAGTAGAGGCTGCTGTCATCCCCCTCACAGCACCGTCCAGCTCTCCACAGTGCTCCCCTTTGAAATTATCTGATTAACACTCTCATTCATCTCAGATGCAGAGAAAGGTGAGCAATAAACTGCCATTGTCCTTAAGAACACAGCCAAATCAAATGAATTGGTGGCAAATACCTTTCCTGCTCCTCTGCCATGGGGCAATACCTTTAGGGAGAAAATGCTACAGCCTGCAGAAGGGTGGTATCTCACCTGGTCTTCACTTCTACCTAAGTAAACATGCACCATAAAATCTTCCACGTGTATAGACTAGCAAGGGCGCCTCAAGTTCTCAAAATCTTTCAAATTTGTTGACTTGCAGGCATTCACTGTGAAGAGACAAAATATTATTGGTGATACTCAATTATTCATTTGAATAGTGAAATTATTTACTTATAGAGTCATAACTCAAGAAGAATCTCTCAATTAGGCTATAACAATTTTGTATTTACCAAATTCAACCATCATCCATAAGCTAGGGAAAAATATACACAGGGAAATAATGAAAGAAACCCAGAATCAAGAGGAGAAAAAACTGAACTGAACACCTAGTTATTACTAATTAGCATCTCTCACTGATTTGGTAATTTTGCATTAAAAATATCTAGTTTATTTCCTTGGTTTTATTACTGCAGTAAAGATAATTGCTCAAGGGAAACATAAAATGCAATATATCAAGTGCAATATTTAAGCCTGTTTCATATCCAGCTATCAAAGAGAAAATTCAAGGACAATTTTTTTCTGTTGCTCATGTTGTTTTCTTCATGCTAAATTCATGATATTTGGATTGTCCTCCAAATATTTCAGAGTTTGTATATAACCTTGACATTCTTCCTTTCTCTTACTGTATAGGTAATTTTTAGCATGACTGTGGAATAGTTGGTGAATAATTACCTTGGAAAATAAAGAAACAGAAAACTAACCCATAACAAGATTTAAATTTTTAAAGACACTAATCAAATTTCTGAATATAAAACAGGGGATAAGAGCTAAAATTCTTCCTTGAGATGACTATGCCTTTGGAGTACCAAACTTCCTCTTTTAAAGAGCAGATATGCTTGTTTCAAAGACACTTTAACCTTCTATCAGTTGCATGATTAAAAAACATGCTACAGAGTGTTAAGTGAAGAACATAAAACTATTTTATTTAATAATTTATTGGTCAGCATTTCATAGCACCATTAAAATATTTCTTCCTATGTTATCTGCTAAATACGTTCACATGTACTAGATAACTTCAAACATCTTGAAATCTGAAGATATAATTCTTAGTTCACTACAGAGAATTATGCACAGAAACACCAGAAAGTGGGTGGATGAAGCAGTTGGGGTTTTTTTCCTCTTAATCTCCTTATTTTTCAAGCTTTTGGCAAACCATAATTCATTTTTATCACAAAGACACAAGAATTATGCAATCACTTTTTACATGTATATATATATACACATACATATACATATATATGTGAGTTTGCATATCCTGTAATTTTTGCTTATAGTATACACAACTAAATTTGACAGATAGAACAAGTTATAATGTGGTCAGTTTCTCAAATTTAAATAGAAAAAAATCAGCCAGTTGGATGAGAATGGCTTTCTTAGTACCTTCACTGAAACCATGCAGTTTGATCTCTCAAAAACGCATCCAGAAGTCTACTGCCAAGAAGACTGGAAATGCAACCATGGAAATGTTGTACTTGGAACTCACTGCTTGTTTGACACAAGCAGGAGAAAAGGAAGTAATTCTAAAAACCAGACTTCACCATTTCTTCTGCTTTCCATGATGCTGGTTGTTTTTCCCTGGGGGCATCATATTTGTAAATTATTGCCACGTCTGTGCCACTCATACATCAATTCGTGGAAAACAGCAGTGAATCAATTAAGATTGTGAGGTATTTTTAAGGTAAGTCTTACCAAAACTTGTTTTACTGTATAAGCATGTTGAAATGTCAATATTACATCAGATGAGCCACAGAAAAAGCTCTTCTGTGAACGTTTATGCTCAGGTCTTCCAATACAGTGCTGTGTGACATAGTGTTTTGGTGTGGCTGAGCAGCTGCTCCTGTCACATGCTGAAGCAGATGTGAGCTTTAATACAGTGAATCATCTTTTTGCCTCTGGCTTTGCAGAGGGCCTGTTCAGGTTTCTTTTTTGATGTAGCTGACTTTAGAAATGCACCCATATTTCTACATTTCTTTTAGTTCCTCTTGGTTTTATTCTTTGGTGTTCATTTAGCTCATTGTTAAAAACAAAATTGGTTGATAGCTTTCAAAGAACACTTTATGAAAGGCAGGGCAGGAACATATCAACACTGGTATTAATATGAGATAGCAGGAAGGTATCTCCTTAGCATTTCAAACAAGAAAAATTCAGAAATATGCAGTTTTGCTCTCTGGGCTAGAAGACCGATAAAATATATGGGGGTTTTGGCTTTAGTTTTGTGGTGAGGTTTTTTGGTTGGTTGGTTGGTTGGTTGGTTAGTTTTGGTTGGGTTTTTTTAGTTTTGTTTCGTTGGGGGTTTTTTGGTTTTGTTTTGCATTGGGGGGTCTGTTTGTTTGGGTTTTGGTTTTGTTTTTGGGGGTTTTTTGAAAGCAAGGCAACCAGAAAGAAATACATTGAATTGCAGTGCAAGAAATCCTAAGGTATCAGAGCCTGTGGGTGGATGCAGTGTGTTGAGTACACTGCTATGCTGATAGAACAGTGCACAGCTGTGATGACACCACACACGACCTGAAGACTTCATTGGAAAAATTCTATAAAATAGTACAAAACTCATACAATACTCTAATGAACAAGGAAGGAAAGTCTTAAGCTCCACATCGTGTGGTCACAAGATGTGCTTTAAGCCAGTCTAACTCACCCTTTGATAAGACCCTCTCTAGAGCTCCGGGCAGAAAGTGTGAGTGGGAACAGACAGCAAGTGCTGCTTCACTTCCACTATTACCAAAGTATTGGAGCCTCAAAAACAAACTGCATCTATTCTCAAAAAGCACAAATGGGCAAGGCCTCTTCCTGTGAATTGTACATACTTCTATCTTGTGGAAGAAGAGGATCACTCTTAAAACAGAAAAAACTTTTGAGAGTTATATGGCATTTCCTCAGTCTTATCCAGAAATGTATTGATAAACCTCACCAAAGGCTGGCAACCTAAATTTCTAAAATCTGAATTTCTGTGTATCACAATGGAAGTTTAGAACAAAATTTGGAGGAGTACAAAATAATAGTTAAGAAAATATATTGAGATTTAAATTACAGTTTCTGGCAGCTTAAGGTAGAGAAGCCACAGTTTCACTGCATTACAGCTATAGCATACCTATGTACAGCTATAGGTATAGCTTTTTTTTCCTATACAGCTTTTTTTTTTTTGTCTTCAGAATATTGGATAATGTTGCAGCAATAACATAAACTGATGAACATTTCCATTTTTGTATGTATTGGTCTTTTATATTAGTAGGATTTACACTTGTTTTTTTCTCAAAGCAGAAAGTCACATAGGAAGATAGTGAGTAAATCTAAGTTTTAGTAATCTCTCTGCATTGTAAACAATTGGAGAATTTTATGAGTGAATTATGGATTTAAATCATATAGGTATTGTTGAGTATCTTAAATAGCTTTCTTTTTTCACTATTCTTTCACTGGTTTTATAGCAGAATATTTGTTCTAAATTTTGTACATAAATATGTGACTGGTAAATGTGATTGATTTGTCTCTCTTATTGAAAGGAAGTTTAAAATGTAAAAAATTTATCTCAATAAACAAAAATTCAAGGTGGCCAATGGGACAGGCAGATATGAAAATACTACACTCTTAAAAATTTGAACATTTGTTATGGATCTCTTTGAGGTTTCACTCTAGAATTAGAGGCTTCCAAACAGAATGTTACTTTTCTGTAGTGAACACATGGAAATGTTGACAGTGTGAATGAAAAAGCAAAATGCATCACTTCTGTATATCAATGCTAATGGATTATGTATTTTATGAGTCATAATTTTCTTCAGACATATCAAACCATACTAAAGATTAACTGATTTTCCAAAGTTTAGGCAGAAGTTGATCTATATCAGAATCACAAGATAGTCATATGCTGGCAGATACAGTCATATCTTGCTTTCATAACATTAAATGCAGGATTCCACTCAGGGGAAAGATCAGTTGCAACAACATGCTCTTTGTTTCATGGTCTTACTGCTTATGAGATACTGTTTTCAGAAAAAAATATTATTCTTCGGCTTTTTTTTCTTCTTAGATATAACAGAGAGACACACATGAGTCTTTGTTGGAACATTTAGGGAGCAATTTTGGTTTTTCTCTGAGCTTAGAATTTAAAATAAATCCAAAAGAACTGCCAGTCACAGGCAGAGTGGCTATATTTTACAAAATTCATCCAATACACCCCTCTGCTACAGCAGCTAAGATATAGTCTCCTTCCCTTCTTTTATTACACTCCTAGGTTTAAAAAGGAGTGGATTTCCCAAGTGTGATGAGTTATCACAGTCCCACAGACATTACATGATTTGGAATTCATCCATTCCTGAGTACTCTGGGACTGCAAAATTCATTTCATGTAATGTAAAAGCTGGGAAGCACAGTTTCCCTGAAGTCAAACTATTAACAACATGATATGCATCCCTTTTTTTTTTCCTTAGAGAATTTCACATATAAGGGCTGGTAAGAAAAGTCTTATTTCCAAAATAAAAATATGGTTTTCTTAGTTTAGCTATACTCATGGAAGAGAAACTTCCAGATGTGCCTAATTTCTTTACTTTTGTCATTCTATCTCTTTCTGAAGACACAAATTAGAAAGCAATCTTTCTGAACACAGTTGCAACATTTCATTGCAACATTCATTTCCTAGTTTTTTAAGTAGTGTATACCTATAGATTTTTTTTAACATTGTAATTTAAATTATTCCCTTTAATGTTGTTTTTTTTTGACTCTTTAAATTCCTTTACCTACTCCTTCCTTTTCATTTACAATTTGTCATTGTTCCCTTTTCCATCCTTCTACATTGCTGCATTTTTCAATCACTATCTCCCCCCATTGCCCCATCTTCTTAATGGTTTTGTCTACTTTTTTCATTTGACATTGTGTCCCCTATCTTGTTGTGCTATCTTTTCCTTTAATTTCATTTGTATTCTCTCCAATGTGATATTTCCCACCTCAGTTTGTATTGCTGTGTCACCCTATCTTTTTCAGAGTCTGTTTTCTCTTCCCTTCAGATTTTCATGTATTTCAGTTTCATTATATAACCATTTTGGTGAGGAGAGAGAATACCTATTTCAAAGTGTATTTTTTGCCATTAAGCTAATCTTTTCCTTGGTTTTTACAACAAAAAATCAACACTTTCATGTAAATGTCAAACCTAATAGAATCTACAGCATACCATTGAAATTTCTGGGCTTAGTAATAGTCTTAGAAAAAGGTACACTTTACAGGATTGGATAAAAACAGGTCACTACTTTTTAACAAAAGAGAGATGGGTAGCATATGTCTGTATATGCAAAGAGAGTTTATTACATAGCTGTTCATTTGCCATTATGATAAAACCGTTTTCTCTTCACAAACTGTGTGTTAGCATCCTTAAGGAAAAAAGCAGCCCTTGAGAAGGAAGTTAAGCACAGGGATTTCTGCTGGCTTAGAGATGCTACATCCTTCTCCTTGTATTCTGCTTGTCTTTTCTTGGCCTACATCATTTCTGTGCAGATCAATGCAAAGCTGTAGGTGTTACATCCTAATTACCATTTAATTGTTTCCTCTTTTCAAACATTGTTGACGTGGCAAGGTTATAGGAAGGATTTTTGAGATGTCTATAAAGCCTTTTCTTTTGGCATAGAGGAGTTATTCTTTCTCACTCTTAAATGGCATAATAAGTAACATATGATAAGATACATATGCTGCATACCAATTTAGGTGAAAGCCTTCCTCATGAAACCTTGAGACACAATAATGGATGAAGAATAAGAAGCCATATCACACAAATATTTTTAAGGCAGACTCGAAAGGTAACAGTTCCAAAGATAATTCAATAAAAAAATTTGGAGTGAATTATATAACTGTAAAAGAAGTAAAAGATGTTTTTCCCTCATGGTCTCTCTCCAAACCTTCCCTATACAATCTTCTTTAGCTTTAGGCTCTCTGTTTTTCCAGTATTGTCCCCTGTGTGTCTATGTCACAGTCTATAAGAGACAGAAATAGTGTCATTTGGCCAGGCCATGCAGGGCTGGAGGTACTTTTCTCATCTTCTTCACTGAAGGAGTGGCTTTCAGGAAGAAATCCCAAACTCAGTATCATAAACTGTAGGTTGAGAGAGAGTCCCCTGAATTCAAGGTCAGTTCTCTCTGATCACTCAATCAGATATCTACACATTAACCCCTCTGAGAGGCAATTTGCCACAACATATTTGTATTTCAGCAGAGTGGGTGGCTGCTGGATTTTGCTGTGTCTGATTAAGTTTGATGATCAATTCCATAGACCTTCAGCTTAACTTTCAAGGAGCTCTGGAAAGCATCAGTAATTTATTATCAGAGGTGGATGTGATTTGGTTCAGTGTTAGCTTCAGTGTTAGGTTCTAGCAGACCATATTTTCATACCTTGACTACAACATTGTGTTTGTTAAGCAAGTCTGTAAAAACTTTTCTTCTTCTGTACCCACGTTGTGCGTGCAGAAAGGACATCTAGGCAGTGTAGTCACTTCTTTATTCCTGGATTTCTGTGCTGCTATGAAATTTGAATGAAATGAAAAAGACAGAGACACTAAAGTTCTATGACAAAGGAGATCACTTTTAAAGATGTAGCTTGATTCCACTAAAACTGTTTTAACTAAGCCTATTTCAGTATGTGCTGACATTGCCAATATCTGAATCTTTAGCAAAGTACTGATTCTAGCCCCAGTATTTGCATTTAGAGAGAACTGCAGGACCATAAATTTGCATCTGACACTGTGAATACTGATAATGATTCACTCAAGTTACTTCGTTTCTGGAAACCACGCAATTGAAAGGAGGATGACAGGCTGCTTTCTGTCTTTCCCTGCCATGATTCTGTCTTTGTAGACTCATTAATAATCTTAAAACTAATTCTCATCTATATGCAGCTAAAAATGCACCTACATCAAAGTCATGCTTTAGAGCAGGACTGCTGATGAGCTCTGAGGGAAGTAGTATCCAGATGAGATTGTTGAATGTAATGCCATATATTATATTTTCTGTAGTGCCCTGAAACAAGAATATCTGACCATGAGTAATTAATTTTCAAAGCCAGCATTGGCCTATCAGAAAGATTCTTTTTTTTCTTTTGAAAGTAATATTTTAAATTATCAAAAAGTGTCTATCACTGTGACAGACACAAAAGGGCTGAAGTGATAAAGGAAATGCATTTGCCAGTCAAGGCATGGAGAAAGACCAAAACCTAAGTTTCAGATGACAAAAGGCAATGACTTGTCACATGTCATTCTCCAAGAAAGTCCCTTTGATAATACAAGGATACTAAATTATCCCATTCATTACACCTGGTGTTTTTCTATGGATTTACCCTCATACATTATGAGAAGCTGAATGCAAATAAGAAAAAGGCTTTAATTAAGTAAATCCTAGGTGTTTCTCTCTAACAATCCACATGGTTGAGTGTCCACCTGTTGCTTTCTGACTTTCTTATGAACCTTCACATAGACCAGAAACAGCTGTGGTGATTCTTCAGCTCTATTTCACCAGTGCCAATCCATTCCAAATCAAATGCAAGATTGGGATTTTTTGTGAAGCATGGAAAAAAAACCCAGAAATTAAACACTATCAATCATAGAATTATAGAACTATGTAATTTTAGAAAGGTTTGGGCTGGAAGGGACCTTAAAGAACATCTAATTCCAACTGCACTGCCATGAGTAAGGAGCATTCCACTACTTCGTTACTCAGAACCCCATCCAATCTGGTCTGGAACAGTTCCAGCCTTTCTGAGCAACCTGCTCCAGTGCCTCAACACCCTTACAGTAAAGAATTTCTTCCAAATAACTAATCCTAAACCTACCCTACTTCACCTTAAGGCCATTCCCCCTTTCCCTATCACTACATGGCCTTATGAAAAGTTCCCCTCCACCTCTATTCCAGGCCCCCTTTAGGTGCTGCTGTAAGGTCTTCCCAAAGTCTTCTCTCCAGGCTGAACAGCCCCAGCTCCCCTGGCTTGTCTTCATAGGAGAGCTGTTCCAGGCCTCTTCAAGGCTTGGACTTGCTTATCCTCTGGACTTCCTCCAGAATGTCAACATCTTTCTTGTGTTCAGGGCTTCAAAGCTGGACACAGAATTCCAGATGGGATCTGACAAAGGCCAAGTAGAAGGGCAGGACCACCTCCCTTGACCCACTGGGCACATTTCTTTTGATGCAGCCAAGGGCGCGGGTGGCTTTCCGGGCTGTAAACACATGTCAACAGGTCATGTCCAGCCTCTCACCCAAAACCACTCCCCAGTCCTTCTCCTCTGGTCTGCTCTAAATCCATTCTCACCCCGCCCATATTTGTGCTTAGGATTGTCCTGACCCAGGTGCAGGACTTTGCACTCGGCTTTTTTGAACTTCCTGAGGTTCATATAGGCCCAACTCTCAAGTCTGTCGATGGATGGCATCCCTTCCGTCCAGATTCATTACAAGCTAGGTAGAAATAGTGCACCATATCAGTGTCCTGATTCTGGCTGGGATAGAGTTAATATTATGTTTATTATCTGGTATAGTGTAGAGAGCTTTTTGGATAATTGGTTAGCTGAGAAAGGCCATTTCGATGTGATACCGATGGATAAGGATAGGGGAAACAAGCTGGGGATTATGTAACTGGTGTCCAATCACTGACAAAGGTCATAGTGACATTCGCTGAAACGGGAAGATGGAGGAGAAAATTGCTTGCCAGAAAATGTAGATATCCTAGGTAGAGAAGCTAGAAGAATGCAAACATAGAAACAAAATAATCATTAGAGCATAGAAGTAGGTGTGGTTGATCTAAGTGTGCTTTAACCAATAATGAGCTCAGCTTTTGCAATAAGTATAAGCTTCATTAACTCCAATATAAATATGTGTGAGCTTTCAATAAACTTTGAGATTTGCAATTCACGCATATTGTGTGAGGCATTTCTTCCGCCGTTCACGACAGTATAGTGCTGTGTTTTGGGTTTAATTTGAGAATCATGTTGCTTTAGCTGTTGCTAAGGAGTGCTTACCCTAAGCCAAGGACTTTTCACTTTCCCATGTTCTTCCCAAGAAATTCTATGGTGCATCACTTGTGTCTCTCGTGTTTTATTCCTCTCTTTCTTCTTTTCATTATTTGTATTAGTTTTCTATTTCACTTCAAGTAAAGTGAGTAAGCAGCTGTGTGGGACTCAGTTGCTGGCTGGGGTTACACCACAGCAGTCCAAAAAGGCAGTCTCACTCCTCACGCTCCCTCCTCCACCTCTCCCTGCCCCTCTCCCCTGTGGGACAGGGAGGAGAATCAGAAAATGTTAAAACCTGTGGGTTGAGATAAGAACAGTTTGAGACAATTGCTCACCACTCACTAAGCAACGCCTCTCCTGTCCACAAGCAGAGATGAGCCACCCACAGCCAGCCCCCTCCCTCCCAGTTTATACACTGAGTGTAACATTCTGCAGCACAGAACATCCCTTTGGTTCAGGTCAGCTGTTCTGGCTGCGCTCCCTCCTGACTTCTTGTGCACCTGCTCGCTGGCAGAGCATGAGAAAATGAAACATTGAAAAGTCCTTGGCTTAGGGTAAGCACTACTTAGGAACAGCTAAAACATCAGTGTGTTATCAACATTATTCTCATCCTGATTCCAAACTGCAGCACTGTAACAGCTGCTGAGAAGAAATCGACTCTGTCCCAGCTGAAACCAGGAAAATGAGAATACGGAATATATTTGTCAGACATAGCAGGACATAGCAAGAAAATATCATGTTATTACAATTTATTACTCCAGCCCAGAGTCCTAGTCTCTAGAGTAGGAGTTGGGGCTGTAATAGAAAAGCTAGGAAGGTGCAGTGGTGAGGGCCATGGAGCCACTCAATCAATTCCTGGGAGTTCATATGTAAACATAACATTGTTAAAATTTTCCTTCCCTACTTAAAATGCCTTTTAATGTGATCCAATGAATTGGAACAGTTCTTCCCTCTGATGGATGCCCTAGCTTACCTCTGGTCCAGCATGCTCCAGGTACAGGCTATAACTACAAGTCTTACAAGCTATCGCCACAGCTGCTTTCTCAGCAGGAGAGGATAAATTCTGTTCTTCTTCTGCTCTCCACAAATGATTGACAAAAAATGTCTGCAAGGAGAGCACCAGAAGTCACTTTCTTCAGCTGCTTCTTTCCTACCCCCTCCACTCACATACCCCAAAGTGGGTTTTTGTACAGGGAAGGTGTGATCAAGAGAGCAAAAGGTAATAACACATGGAGTGAAAGTATTTTTTAGCTGAATCATGCCCTTAAACATTCAGCCTACACATTAATCATTGAGTGACATCAAGGATTCACTTCAAAATTGGATCTGACTAGTGCACTTAATTTGCCTACTGCACCAAACAGCTGTTCAGCTTCTGTTGAATTTGAAAGCAAATGTAATTAGTGCATGTTCACTGATGCTTCCTCATTACATTGCCAGCCCATATCATTGGAACAGTTAATTACTGCAGAGACAAAGGCTTGACTTACCTGATATAGTACATGATTATTCATCATTGACTCATTTTTTCTTCTTCACTGGTAATTTTGTTAACATCCCTGACAGTGCTTGAGAGTGAATCCCCTTGATCTTTTGTGCTATTATGTCTTCTCAAATGCTACTCAAATTCTGCAGGTAGCTTAATTCTCTAGATTTTATTGAGACATGAAGTATCACATGAGTTGACACTGCATGTAACTGGAGAAGTAACTTGATTACATGAATCATAGCAAAATGTGCTATTCAGTAGCTGTCCGTCGCAGCTGTCTTTGCACTTGGGGACTTTCCCAAGTGCATGCAGACCAAAGGCCTGCTGATGGAACCACTTTCTTTCAAGGATGGCTTTAAAATAATGCTGAGTAAAAGAAATATTATTCCATAGTTACTCTTGTTTTTAATAGACCTGCTCCACTCCTACACGGGTTGTTTTTGGTGTTTTTTGCTGGCTTTGTGTTTTTTTAATGGCCTCAGTACTCCATCACTAAAATGGAGTTAGCTGACTTTCCATCCCTGCCTACCAGAGGTCACAGGCTTTTCTCAGATGCATCCCCTTTTCTCAAAAGGAAGGTGTGTCTGAGTGAAATGTGAGGACTCTACACTTTTTTTAGTGACCTCTAGTCTGGTGAAGGACAAGTTGCTCAATGCAGCTGCCAGTCCTGGGGGTTTCTGCAGTGCACGTGCAGATCAGCCTGGCTATGCTGGCATAACAATACACCATACTCCTCAGAAAGGCCAGATTTAGTAATTTACTGCACATGTTTGATATCATTGCCAGTCATATGCAAAATAGCCCTAAGGTGTCCTGCTGCATCCCTCTCCCATCACATTGCAGATATACCTGGCTACTGTGGCAAAGGAAGGTCACCTAAATTGTTAAGGCAGGTTTTACAGTTACACAGAACTGCACATTCATTTTTCATCTTTTCATATGTGAAAATTTGTAACCATTCACAGAAGAACAAAATGTAAAGAACCAAGGAAATGTATAAAAAAGATGTACGATAGTGAAGATAGTGATAGATTTAGGATAGTGAAGCTATGGAAAGTTCCAAACAGTGACGCTGAAAGAAAAAGGAATTTTTTTAAAAGTCAGATGTTCACTCCGGAACATCTGAGGAACATCTGAGGAATCTGGAGGAACTGAAATACTGCTCCTAAAGCAATTCAGGTGGCAAAATTTCTGTCCACAATATTATGCTGACACTTAGAGGTCAGTAAAGTAGAATTAAAAGGACTTCTCTGCCACCTGAAAGAGACTTGGTATTTTTCAAAGGCATTGTATGATCTGAGAGATCAATAGCCTGACATTTATTTGGTTTGCTCATTCTTTTTTCTCATAGGTATGCTTCTCCTTTTTTATCTGATTCTACTGCATGAAACTTTCTTATCATTGTACCTTTCACAAAGAATCCCAACAAAAATTCTGCAAGAGCAGTCCACAAACAATAAACTGTACAGCAATATCTGATCTGCACATCAAACTCATATGGTAGCTGGGAGATGCCTAGAACAGCAGATATTTGCTTTTACATGCTATACCACTCAGTCTGACTTTCAGTGGACTTTAAAGCTGTCTCAGTACTAGTTCATTTTGTTAGGGTTTTGTTTCTGTTTTGATTTTTTTGGTTGTTGTTTTTTAAGCTGCCTTTGACCATAAAGTTATTTTTGGGTACATCATTTCATTCCATAAGAAAAAATGATTGAGTAAGTAAAATCACCCTCTGGAATGTAGGTAATTTGACAGTAACTGCTGATGGAGACACAGATCAAGTAAAATTTAAGGCAAAATTGCTTTTCACCTCCTCAAGGATCAACCTCTACAACCTGTTCAAGTCACTAAAAAAGCATAAACCTCCTTTCAAATCAATCTATTCTGTATGGGGATAATTGCCTGAAATGAGCAATTTCTAGCAGCTGGTATAGCCAGTGTTATTACCCACATAAATATTGACTCATGTATTAAGAGTAATTAATGAGAAAACAAAACTGCAAGAAAGGAAAGAAAAAGTAAAAAGCAATTCTCTTAGAGGCCCTGAAGGCCTTCTCTTTTTTATATTTTGTGTTTATCAATGCTCTAAACTGAATTCTGCAATGCACATTTTCTTTGTTGATCTGCAAAATTTCAACAAAGCATTTCATAGTTATTTCAAGTCATGAATTATGCAATAGGACATGACAGGAGCAATTAATTCATATCTCAGGAGGCAGAGGAACTAAAACCTCAGCTTTAGTTTGAGAGGGGGTATTTTTGGGTTGTTGGGTTTTTTTTGTCCAATGTACAATCTCTTAAAATGGTACCTCAGAGACACAAGAAAGATGTTGACCTGTTGCAACAAGTCCAGAGGAGGAGCATGAAAAATCATTCATTGTGCACTTCACACTTACTCTGCCAAGGAATAAGAAAGGTGCACAAAAGGTACAGGAGCAGAATGGCAGAAGGGAGGAGCACAAAATAACACAGCACCACCTCTTGCTTCTGGGGGCAGGAGGGAATTGACACAACCTTGAAGGAATTTCAGGCTGCACATTCAAGTTACATCTCTCTCCTCCTCCCTCTGTTCCCTCCTCATCCACATCTGAATTTTCTTCTGGAATTCCTTCCACTCCAAGGCACTAATCCTTATTAATGCTGTCTGTGCTTTAAAGCAGTAGTCCTGAGAACTTTGTGGAAGATAGGGGAATGTCATAAGCCCCATTTTAGAAATGAGAAACATCAGCTGATACACAAGCAGCAGGAATCTGCTGCAGAACAGGAACCTGTTTCTCAGGTTGATCAAACATGAAACTTTTCTCAAGATGAAGTGAATCAAGCCTTAACAGTAGAATTACCTTTCATCTTGAAAACCTGCTGTTTGGACTCCTGTTCTATCATGAGTGAAAAAGATGTAAGGTAATCTTTAAAGTTTGAAGGATGTGACTCTTCCAAGGTTCAAAGACCTCTCCATTTGAAATGCAGGCTATCACATATAGAGTGTTCCTACAAAATGTTTGCTTTCTTTAGTGAAGTATATCAGCCACAGAATGACTGCTAGTAGTGATTTTACAACAGGCCACCTCCTCTTGCAAGTCTTTATTACTTCCACTTCAAAAGATGTAGCTGGTCATACTGGTTACTCATTCTGCTTCCTGGTGTTGCTTATAACATGGGACTCATCATTTTTCCTCTTATCACCTGCCTCTATCGCATCCACCATGAAGAGCAGTGAGACATCTGGGATCAATAGTAGTCGTTACCCAGATGTCATGAATATCTATATCTTCTTCAAGTCATTTACCAAGTACCTAGAGTTTCTCTGTAGCTGTGAGGATAAGAGGCTAGGAGGATAGCAATGGGTAAGAGGCTAGGACTAAACTGATACAAAATAAACTGAAACAGATCGTTCATAATTGTGGACGAAGCTGCAACAAGGTTTTAAAGTAAAGGGATAGTAGTGGAAAAATCTATAACCTGAATTTTAGAAATTTACTGTCTGATTTAGAAGTTCTGAAATTACATCTAAGAAAATTACAGCATCATTTGACTAAAACACATAAATCAATCTTTTTTTCTTATTTTTTTTCTCCTGAACAGATACGTGTCAGGACATCATACACAGTACAATGCATATAACTTGTTAGGAATAAAAAAAGTTGTAAAGAAATGTGTGTATGAGACACTAGAGAGAAATTTGCCCTGTTCAATATACCTGCATTCAACATCTTGGCAAATATTTCCTTCAGTGTAGAATCAGCCTGATTTCAGTAATATGAGTTATGTCTGGATTAGCAGATGAAACAGAGGCAAAGCACAGGATTGCAAATGTCTAAACAGCTTCATTTTTAGCATTTTCCTAGCATGGCTTTGGAGAGTAGGCATTAGCATCCTCTCAGCTATGGTCTAGACATCCTTCAGCATTTCATAAGACTGTTTCTAATAGGTAGTTTAGCTGTAGCCACCCTACTTTAGGCCAGTTTACACATGAAGACATGAGTCAGCTGTGAGCCTAAGCCTCAAGGCAGTCTCCAATCTCTTCCATGTAGAAACACATATATCAGTATCTGTACATACACAATTCATCCATGGCAATGCGGTTTCTCAGTGCTCTGATCTATCTTATTCACAAACCGTACCGGCAGTGGTGAGTTCAGGAAAGATCTGCCACTCTGTCTTTTATAGCAGTACAGCTAAAAGATACAATTCACTAAGAAATAAAATATGAAGAAGAATTGGAGGAAAAGGCACTACCCATAACACAGACACTCCACAAGTCAAATGCAAATCCTCAGCAGCCTCTGTGGGGAAGGCTGCTGAGATGCTGGTGAGATCTCATCACCAAGTCACAACTCTGGGGAAGAATGAGCAGGATTAAACAGAACAGGACTGCAGAGAAACAATGGTTTCATATCCCCAAAAAGAAAAAAAAATACTTTCATCACAAGTTTGAGATTGCTGCAATTTTCATGCAGTATTAGAGGCATAGAAATGATCTCCCTAGAGACAGTCATTCATTGTGCACTTCATACCACCTTGCAGAGCTGAATACTGATGACACACTAATCCAGCATGTTTCTAAACAGGAAGAACAGGAAATGTACATGAGCACTGACCTATTGCAGAAGAAATATTCAGGACCATGGAAAATTATGCTAGAGAGACATATCATCAGAAATTCAGCTGAGTATTTGGCTATACCAACACAGTTTCAATTGAACTTTGAGATCAATGATATATCCAGTTCTCGGCAATGTGCAGAGACAGCTGTAGCTTACTCCCACCACAACCAAGAGGAAGACAAACATGAGGGGGAAGAAGTGTGGCCAAGTGCTGGTAATATGCTATAAAACACTTTTGAAGCCAGTTGTTTACACAGAAATTAAACAAACTAACAAACTAAGCTACTATTACTTGAAATGTACAATAGCTGATGCAAAGGCAGTACCATTGCTGCAAAACATTAGTAAAGCCAACCAGCAGTTCAGCTGAAAAGCTGTGTCTGACTGTCCACACCATGAAAGGAAAAGATAAAAGTCCTTTGGTGCCCTCTCTATCAGCCTAACAGAGATGTAGTGTAAGGAGATCAACTCCTCCAGCCCATACTGTAGTCAGATGAAGGCTCTCACAAGAGCTAGTAAGAAACTCAAACTACAGACATCCCTCAGGTCTGGTGGAGCTGCTGAGGAAGGAAGTGGGAAGAACAGGAAGCCCAGACACTCTCAAACTCATGGAAAACAGAGTTGGCAGCTGTGTTTTTTCATTTTTGCTGTCTTTAGCATTTTTTATGATGGTGGAAAGCTCTCAAAAATGCCTTGGACATTTGGGAAACCTCCCATCAGGGAACACAGCCCTGCAAAGAAGTCACTGTGTGTTATCCTTAAGATATACTGCTTGATTTGTCTGGAACTAAAAAAGTCTCTGGTTGCAATGTCGAAAATAGGTTCTGGCATGCTGAACCACCCAGTCCCTTGCAATCTGCACTACGTCTTTTGCCAGGTACTGCTGAAGGAAAGAAAAAGGCTCCAGACATCAGCCTGCCCTCAAAGCTAGTGCAGCGATAACAGATAAAGACAAAACAGGACTTTCAGACACCAGGCCTGCAGCTGGCAACAATTATTGTCTAAGAAGATAGCAGAGGATGTCTTTATCAAGCTTCACAGAGGCAGGAGCAGAGTACTAGTCTAAATGCAAAGAAGCTGCTTCTCAGGAGAAGAGAGAGCTGCACTGCCAGAAATCTCTGGGGCCCTGGCAACTTCCAAATGGTCCTTGAGAAAGATGAAATTCTTAAAGTCAATGTAAGAAGGTATAAGAATAGCCAAGTGCAGCATCTGCCTGCAATCCACTGTATAAGCAATAGATGAATTAGAGAGGGAATGAAGAACAGGCAATACAGGTGGTGAACCAGCCTTCTAGCACTACTGCTGTTTTAAGCAGCAGGGATTGAAGAAGGGGCTTAGGCCTCAGGATGAAGCAGAAGAGTGCCACTGCAGCAAATTTAGCAGCTCTCATCCTCTGTTTACTTAGCAAAAGGATGACTTTCTACTGAAACAGAAATACTAACTATGCTGCAGAGGATAGCCCGAAAAATCACATCATGTGCTTGAGGGCATTGTCCAAACACTTCTTGAATTCTGTCAGGCTTGGTGAAGAGAGCACTTCCCTGGGGAACGTGTTCCAGTGCCCAACCACCCTCCAAGTGAAGAACATTTTAATAATATCTAACCTAAACCTCCCCTGGTGTGACTTCAGGCCATTCAGACCCTCAGGTCCTGTCACAGGTCACCACAGAGAAGAGATCAGTGTCTGTAGACTGTAATGTGGTATGTACAACACATGATAAATAAGGGTTTACAGAGGGCTCTGTGCAGACCTTGGAGCAGCCTTGCAGTGCCTAAAGGGAGACTGCAAGAAAGAGTGGGATTTTTAGAGGGTTTTATAGTGATAGGACAAGGGAGAAAATGGCCTCAAACTACAAGAAGGTAGGTTCAAATTAGCTATTAGGAAGAAATTTTTAATATAACCAGAAGAGGTTGCCTAAAGAGGTTGTGGATACCCCTTCCTTGGAAGTATTCAAGAGCAGGCTGGATGGGGATCTGAGCAACCTGGTCTAGTGAATTGTGTTCATGACAGGAGGGTTGGAACAAGGTGATTTTTAAGATCCCTTCCAACACAAACCATTCTATGATCTCTCTTGGGTGCTCACACACACAGAGACATGCATTTTCCATAGCAGCCAATCTCATATGACTCCTTCGTGTCTCACTTTGCTGTAGGCAGTGAACAATAACCATGAAAAGCTACACAAGTCATAGATGGTCGTATAATAAAAGTGGGGACGCGATTTAACCGTCTGGTTGCTGCTGCTGGCGCCCTGTCCTTGTCTTCCCAGAGCCCCCACCAGCAGCGAGGAGGGCAGTGATCCATCCATCCATCCATGCATCCATCCATCCATCCATCCATCCATCCATCCATCCATCCATCCATCCATCCATCCATCCATGCATCCATCCATCCCGGCGCGGGCAGCATCCCCATTTCCCGGACTGGCCGCACGGTGGGGCGGCCGGCCCGGCGCTGGCTCGGGAGCATCGCTGTCCCGGCAGCCGCTCCGGTGCCCAGCAGGTGGCTCCTTCCAACCACACAACGCCGTGCAAGCCTCGCTTCGCTCCCTGCATCCCGAGGGCAGCGCTCCCAATCCTTTTGTTCCTCGCATGGATAACGCAGAGGCGTACGGGAAGGTCGGCGTTGCTTTCCAGAGTGCGATGTCCTGGGATGTAACACACTTTTGGGTAACCAATACTTGTTACAGCACCGCACACATAAACAGGGTTGTGTTCATTGGACCAGAATTGCATCTCAGTTCTGCTTGAGTAAATCTGAAATAGGTCAGCTGCAGCCAGTGGAGATATTACAGATGGGAATGACAGGGGAATTTGGCCCATTGTTAGAATATCTTCATGTAGAAACAATGTAGGAAAATTGAACTATGACCAGGTTCCTTCATTATGGGCTAATTTGACTCCAAAATGACCCCTCTTAAGTCGGTGATGCTACACAGGTGTGAAGGAGAGTGGCACACAGAAGCCAGGACTGTTTGACCTGCTGGATCCAATCTGCATCCATTACAAAATTCAAGTTTATATTTAAGGAAAGTTATTTTCATATAGATACATATAAAATATAGGCAGGCATAGATCTTTAAGAGACACTCTTCAAAGGGCCTTGACATATTGGAAAGTTCAGACTGAATCAGACTTTTGCTGTTCAATCACCATCTCTTAAACATGCCTAAACTCTGGCAAAGTTACTGATTTTAGAAAAAAATGTATTTAGTGGTGCAAAAGATTCAAAATGTGGAGATTTTTTACTTGACTGGGAAAAATCTTCCAAAATGCACGGATTTATTGTGACCTTATTGAACTTAGGGCCTAAAAGACTGGAGCTTGACATGACTTCATAACAATCCTTCATTAAATTTGCTGCCATTTCTGCTGATAGTTCAGGTCAGTGTTTGGAAAGAAGATCAAAATGTGAAAGAAAAGGTATTCTTATCATTTGTTTCAAAATTTATTAAGGCATATACACTGGGGTGATGGAAGAGAACACCCTTGCCTAATTGTTTTCCCTCTACTCTGTCAATTTTGGGTTTATTTCCCTCTGGCATCCAATCTAATCACATTTGAAGTACTGCTTAGTTTCTAGTGCTATTGAAGTTTTCCTGCTTCTGAAAGTCACACCATGTCTTTACTTTCCAGGATATATCAGCTGGCACCAAGAGGGAAATATGAAAGCATAGGGTAACACTGAAGCTGAGTTGATATGTTCCACATTCAACTGACTATTGAAAACCCACCTTTCTTTTTCCCATATTAACCATTTCACGCTTTCCTTTGAAATGTAGGAGGCTTATGAATTACAAGAGCTATTCTGTAGGTGTGAGTTACTTGAGCTTCTACCTCTTGCAGGATGAAGTCGTCACCTGCATCAATAAACCTCCAAAGCTATTTTTGGTGAGCTCCAGTGGGCTCAGTGCCTCCTGGGGGTTCTTCCAAACCTTGCTGTGCTGCCTTCCATGGACCCCGTGGCAGTCAAAATGATTAAAAACACTGCCTGAGAAATATGGGAACAGTGATCCAACATAACTCATTTAATATTCTGAAACTATTTTTCTTGATTTTGCTGTGGTTTATCCAGATATTTAGCATTTTCTGATCCACACTTTTGCTAGTATTGATGCTTGGTAAGGACACTAATGCTGTCATAAGAAGATCTAAGCTATTGATGGCTTAGTTTGGGCTCTTCTTCCCTCTTTGATAATAAACATATTTTTGGCATCCTTCCATTTCCAAGTAACAAAGTTACAGCCCTTCTCAGAAAGCCTGACAGGGAAAGCTGCCTGAAATGGGGAGACTAAAGTAAAGCTCACAGTTTGTTATCTGTGCACAGGAACAAGTGACCTGATGTCAAAAAAAAAAAAAAAAAAAAAAAAAAAAAAAAAAAAAAAGCCATTTCTGCTGTAGGGTTGAAGCTCTGGTCCTAATCATTTAGTTGCTGCAAAGCACATGCCAAGGTTTCAGGCAGCAGAATTGCTTGGATCATTTCCTACACACTTTGCAGAGTGACAATTAGCAGCACAGTGGCATTAACAAGACAGCTTTATGTGAGCTTTCAAAGTGAAAACATAAAGAATCTCTAAAAGACCAGCTACTTGTAAAATGTGAGAGGGAAGCTGTAGGCCTGATTTTTCCAAGGTGGGTGCAAGGCTTTGCCCGCAGGCAGCGTGACCATCAATCAGAGTCACCCGCCACCCTCCACACCTCCCTGGCTCCTCCAAGGAGGGGAAACCTCCTGTATTCTGCACTCGACCTTTGTGTTGCCTTTCCTGCATGGGGATGGATGCCACACGTCTCCAAGTGCCCTCTCATCCACATTTGCCGTAAACACCCAGAACACCTGTTTGCTCTGACTCACCCACTCCTCACGCAGACTCTCCCTTTTTTTGACAGCAGACCTCACTCAGGTAGTATGTGCTGCTAATATCCTTTCAGGACCATGTAATAACATGCCTTCTATCCAATTCCTAACATCCTTCAGTCAGCTCAGCCAGTGGGCTAACTGCTTACGCTCCTGTGATTTATATAAGTGCAATTAATTTAAACTGCATCACCCTGGTGCTATGCTGGTGAAAATGCCCTGAGAGGGAGAACCTCACTGGTGAATCAGAGCCTTTACTTTTAACAAACACACAAAAGAACAGATCCCGAGCCAGTGAAAATCTGCATGGCTCCATTCATTTCAACACACAAACTTAAACCAGCTCAAGGTCTGAATCACAGCTCATGTAACAGACTATTTAGATACAGACTAATGCCTCACATCCTGAAATGCAATGCTTTCCCAGAGCTGGCAGGGGACAGGGACTTGTCAGATGGAACAGAGCTGAGAGGGAAGCAGGACCGCAAATGAAACCTTTAAAAAATGCTTTGTGGATTTCTTCATTTCTGTGGAGATGAGGAAAGTAACAGATTGTGCCTCTGCAAGCACTGCTCTCTCTTCTGGAAAAACCACCTCTGTTCCTTTTGCCCCAGCTGCAAAGCAAGTAACCTGCAAAGTCACTTTCTTTGCCATTTTCCCTTTCCTCCCATAGTCTGCGTATGTTCCCTGCCACTTGGAAATTCATATGGCACCTTTCACTAACAGACACAAGAGTCAGATGATGAACAGATGAATCTTTTTAATCAGTTCTTGAAAATGGCTAACTTTTCCCTGCACTTGTTTTGGTATTCCCCAAGATTAAGAAGTCATGCAGCTTGACAAAGCACTTTGCTCTTGCATGTCTTAACATACCCATTGGGCTTTTTTTTTTTTTTTTCTTTTCCTTCACATCTATTCCAACACCTGCTGCAAAAACGGGCTGGGGTGGTCTCTGTAAAACACCCTCCACGCCTCCTGCCAAGAGGAGAGAGAGCTCCAGCATCACACCAGCACGGCATGCCGGTATGTGCCCAGGCAGGTGGAGGTAACACACAACCAGGGGGGGGAAAGGGTGGGGTGGGCAGACCAAGAGTCAATCAGAGTGTAATTTGTGCTAGAAATTTAACAGCGCTCAGCTGTCCATATTTCCAAAATGCAAATATTTTAAAATTAAAAAACCTATCTGTGACTAAATATCTCCTGTAAATCAATCTAGATAACCAGAACACTCTGTGGCACATTTAAGAGACTTTCATCTTAAATGAAATACATAACATAGATTAAACCTTCATAGGAAATCAAGAGGTCCTAAAATATACTAATGGAGAAGGGCATTTAAGAGACATTTAGATTACACAGTCTATAATTTTGGGGGGGTTGCTTATCTATGCATCTTTTAACTGCTTTGGATAATTAGGAAAATTTCCTTGGCAGTGTCCTAAGAGGATAGGCAAAAGAGTGACATAACTACTCCCCAGGAAGGAAAGGTCGAGGTTTTGCATTCTGCAGATTTTTAAAACAAAAGAGAAAATATTCTTCATATGAGCAGTCTGAAGCAGTATGCATATTGTATAAAGACTATCACCCTCCTCTGAAATATAATGCTCCCAAGGCTTCTCCATCTCCTTGAATTCTCTTGCAGTATCTGTCTGGTCCTTCTGTCTGAAAGGGTGGAGGTCAGGGAGGCAGGCTGCTCGTCTCCAGCCTCTCCTGAGCACAATTCAAAGGCAGCTCCCAAATGGAGCAGGCACACATTCAGTTCAAAGCCTCCCATTAGGTCTGCCGGCCAACTTGGTATCTTGTAGTGTCGTGTGTGTATGTGTGTGTGTGTGTGTGTGTGTGTGTGTGTTTACCCCTTCTGCTCTTAGTGAACAGCTTGTCCCACTGTAATTCTCCTATCAAACATCTGGAAACCAGATTCGTTTAAAAGAGAAACAAAAAGAGAAAGAAGAATAAAAAAGAAGAAAAAGGGGGGAAAAAAGGAGGAGGAGAAAAAGAAAAATGGGGGGAAAGGGGCAAAAAAGGGTGGGAGGAAGAAGGAAAAGAAGTTTCAGTGCCTATTACTTATCCAGGTCTCTGTCAGAAAGGAAAAAAATATATATATTTCAGCTGAATCAGTAAACTGACCTTTATTTTCAAGAATTTTGAGCAATACATTTTTGTAGACTGCAGTTCTACAGAGCCACATCCCCCCACTTCGGAGCAGGGTAACGCGCTCTGCTAGAGCTCTCTCCCCCGTTCACAGCTGTCTCCAGCGGGAGGAGCTGAAACCTGAACCAAGCCCTCCGAGTGGGATTGGATCCCTGAGCCAGCAGCCCCAGAGCCCTCCCAGAAAAACAGCCTCTTTGGAAAAGTGCTTGAGAACATCCCGAAGCGATTGGAGGAGCGGAAAACCCTTCCCCCCTGCACCTGACTCGTGGGTATTTACAGCACTTTTCAAGGCGCCTCGGCAGTGCCGCTGCACAAGCGGGAGTGGATGGGCTGCGCGGGGCCGGCAGCGCCGTAGGGACCAGGAGCGGGACCAGGACCAGGACCAGGAGCAGGAGCGGGACCGATGCGCCCGCAGTGACCCCGCGTGTGCCTGCGCTGCGCCGCCCGGGACCGCCACAGCCCCCGCAAGGACACAGAGTCTGCGAGAAGCACAAAGCCTGCATTCAAAATGCCACGTTCCTTCCTGGTCAAGAAGCATTTCAATTCATCCAAGAAGCCGAACTACAGCGAGCTGGACACTCACACAGGTAACAGAACGGAATCGGGTGCCGCCGCGCCGCTTCTGAGGCTGCGGCCGTGGCGTGGCAGTGCTGAGGAGGGTGGGATTGCTCTGCAGGCTGCAGGGGACGGGTTAGCTCATTGCTTGCTCTATTTTCTCCCGCTTACAAGGAGGGAGTTTTGAGAGATATGTCAGTGCTGACCAAGATGAATCGTGAAAGTTTGCTCGTCCACTTGAACTCAAGTTGCTTAGAAAGCATTTGGAGTTTTCCTGTTCTCTCTCTGTTGGTGGTGGAATTGAAACTTTTATTCAAATACTTCAGGAAGTTTCACTGCTTCATTGTGTCAGGCTGCACAGATTTCGAAGCAGCATGCTGCCTTGGAGGGACTCTCCAGCTGCAACTTGCCTGTTCAAGGGCACTGTCTCTACCCGTCAGAATATATGTATGAAACAGTATTTCCTGAATCCCCCTTATATTCAGATTACCCTTCTGAGTGTTTCATTTGTGCAGCTTTTAATCCTCAAACTGTTAATTTTCCTGCTTTTTGAAATACACTTTGGTTCTCTTACCTTAAAATGTTCTTCTCTCTCCAGTGATTATATCCCCATACCTGTACGAAAGCTATCCAGTCCCTATCATCCCACAGCCAGAGATCCTGAGCTCAGTAGCTTACAACCCCATTACTGTGTGGACTACAACTGGGCTGCTACCGTCTCCACTACCCAATGACCTCTCTCCGCTCTCTGGATACCCCTCATCTTTGGGAAGAGTCAGCCCACCTCCACCTTCTGACACCTCCTCCAAAGATCACAGTGGTTCAGAAAGCCCCATCAGCGATGAAGAGGAGAGAATCCAGTCAAAGCTTTCAGACCCTCATGCAATCGAAGCCGAAAAGTTCCAGTGCAGTTTGTGCAACAAGACCTATTCGACTTTCTCTGGGCTGGCCAAACACAAGCAGCTGCACTGTGATGCCCAGTCTAGGAAATCCTTCAGCTGCAAGTACTGTGACAAGGAGTATGTCAGCCTGGGAGCGCTTAAGATGCACATCAGGACCCACACGCTACCTTGTGTCTGCAAGATCTGCGGCAAGGCTTTCTCTAGACCCTGGCTACTTCAAGGACACATTAGAACTCACACTGGTAAGAGCAAGCGTTACATTTGCAGTTTCTTGTTGCTATAACATCGGGATGCCTTTTTTGGTATTTTTCTCCACAGGTGATAAAACCAGCATGGTTTCTCAACTAATCTTGAAATGCATCCCCAGAATTTCAAATGAATCATTAAAAGGCTAAATTCTCCTTCTTGCAGGGAGAGGGGGAAGGTGGGAGTGGGGGGGGTTTAGCATGGTGCCATAACTGCAGGCCAGATACTGGCATAAATCAGCATTGCTTCCTTGATAATTTTAGGATGGTTTAGACAATTTCCACTAGCTGAAGCTTTTGATTTAAGGATTTTATGTTAACTTTCAGGCTTTGGAAATTGCTAACTTTGAGAAGGCTCCAGCTGACTCTGAAATCAGGCAGCAAAAAACAGGCAATGCATGAGGGGCTGCTTTCTGACTCCTTAAGCAGGTGGCAAGTTTTGCATGCACTACCTCAAGTTAGAAACCATCATCAACAATGTGGTTGGGTTTTTTCTATTGAGGCAAAAATGGGTCTTGAGTATAACACTGGGTACAATGTAATGTCTCTACAGCTGTTTGCTGCTTTTCAGACAAAGCCCTGGTTCCTCAGTAATTCACAGAGTCTAAGCAGAAAATGTTCTATGAAAATGTTTGAAAATTTTGGATTGAGCCCAGTGTAAAGGTATTGCATGCACCTGTAGATGCAGACAGTGTCAGCAGCTTGTTTTCAGAGGCTGCACTTTGCAAGATATTCTCAATAGACTGGAGTTCTGCAAAAGAGCCAGCAGTGCTGAAAGCTGCTGTATCTGTGGCCTGATTAACTTATTACTAGACATTTTTTTTCTTATAACAAGTCATTTCTGTTTGTTCTTTTTTTTCTTAGCATAAAAGCTGGTTTTACCTGTCCCAAACATGTACCTTTTTTTTCTATTTTTTTTAAGATTTATCCTATTTTCTCTTGATGTTTCCTTTGTAGGAGAGAAGCCATTTTCCTGTCCTCACTGCAACAGGGCTTTTGCAGACAGATCCAATCTGAGGGCTCATCTGCAGACCCACTCAGATGTGAAGAAATACCAGTGCAAAAATTGCTCCAAAACTTTCTCCAGAATGTCTCTTCTGCACAAACATGAGGAATCTGGCTGCTGTGTAGCACACTGAGTCATGCAGTCAATGTTTACCTGGACTTGATGCATTTCTCAACTTCTGTTCTAAATGATAAGTGGAAATCCAAAGGCGTTTTCTCGTCTACTTTTCAGCCAAAAATAAAAAAGCAAACCAAAAAACAAAGAAACCAAACCAACAAACCAACACACCACCAAACAAGCAAACAAATAAACAAGTGGAAGAACTTAGAATGTCAGTAGAAATGAGCTTTAAGTAGTTTCTGTTCTGCCATACATTTGCATTCTTAAGTGTGAATTCTGAAATAGGGGGAAAGACGCCATGCATGACATTTCAAGTAGATCTAAAGGAAGAAGCATTATCAGCTTTCTTTATAGATGGAGCCAAATGTAGGTCGTCTTTTCTTGCTTAGAAAAGGCTTCAAAGTTAACATTACATTCCTGCCAAGCCATTTCAACCAAAGAAACAGTATTTTAAGTGGAAATTTTAATGAAAATACTACCCAAGTGAATTTCGCTAGACACCATTTATCTCAGGTGCCTTAAAAAGTATTCCAAGTTTACTTAGTAAATGTTTAATATTATTCATTGCTGTGTTTTTTTATTTTATTAGGAGCCAAGGCCTTCATTAATGACCTGAAATGCTTTAAAACTGCATAACTAAAAGAGGGAAGAAAGTATAAGAGAATGTACGAAAAAATTAAAAGCCACAAATTAACTGCATGTGCCTTAAAAATAAATAAATTAAAAAAGGTAATACTGTAGCTTCAAACATTCCTGGTGCATGCTTGACCATACTTTAATATGAAATAGTTCCTCTAAACTTCATTTTTGTTTTTTAAAAACGGGAATAAGTGCAAGAGAGGGGATCCACGGGAGTTTTACGATTATTTTTTTTTAATGCACAAAGGAAATGCAATATTTTCAGCATTACCCCTCCAAGTGCCTTTTTATTGATGATTTTGTAAAATATGTTGACATAATGTAAATATTTTTATTTTTATATGATTGAATGTGTTATGAATGAAAGCAAATTGTTGCCCATAGCAGCATCTATAGATAACTTGAAGAAAGTGTGAAGTGAAATTGATGTTGTTTTCTAGCCACTTTTTTACAATAAACATTTTTAAGTAAGATTTCTGTTGTTTGTTCTGATTAAACAACTGTGTACACACTTTGGAGCACAGAAAAATGTGAATGTCTCTACATGACCAAACGAAGATTAAAGTGAATTTCAGATGTGAAGACTGACTCCACAAGTTCTAAACATTAGAAAGGAATATATATATCGCATTTTAAAATACTTTAAACCTTACAGTGCATTTCTCTAATCAATGCTCTAAAACACTTACTTTTCTTCTACTTACACTTGACAACATTGTGAAATATATTTTATCAAAAACATTTAAGAGCAATGCATTTTTCTTGCATTTCAACAGAGGAAAGGGTGCTATTAGAGAGGCCTTGTAGTACTTTCCCTGAGACTTTCACATCAGGGAATACAGGCCTGATCCAAAATTCATTAAAGTCAGTGGAGCCTTACAGGAGTTCAACACTCTTTGCATGATGCTCTTTTAAAGTAGTAGTCAAGTGACAGTATAATATATTTGGCAATTTCAAGATGATTAAAGAGATTTTATTAAAATGTATTACATATCAGAACTGTCAAGAGAATGCATCACAAGTTTATATCAGCTAATATATCAGAGGAAAGAAATTATTCCGTAATAAGTAGAAATCTTTTTCCTTCAGGTGATTTGACTAAGTACTCCAAGATCTGAACTACATGAAAGTATTACAACTTCAACAAATCACATCTCATCATTGCTGACTGGTGTGAAACAACCCCATTTTCAACTTTTAGCAAAGTACAAAACTAGAGAACAGACAAGCACCAGCTGGCATCCAGTCTGAAGACCCTCATGTCTACACTAGGGTACCAACCAGAACAAGTAATAGCAAAAATAAAATTCCAACAATTTACCAAGAATGTCACTGATGTGTAAATGCAAGGTGAACATTTCTTGAAAAAAATGTATGTTTCAGCAAAATAATTTAATAGTTCATATATGCCTCCTGTCTCCTCCAGCCCAGTTCTGGAGGAGGGATTCAGCAGGACTGCACTGGAATAATGCAGGCAATAGGGGGAAGTTTTGCACCTTTTCTCCACAGAAAGCATGATACTGAAAAATGAAGCTCAAGTGAAGCTTTCATATTCTCCAAGCATTAAAATAATGATTCCCTAGGAGCTGCTAGGGTTTTTTTGGTTTTTTTTTTTTTTTTTTCCTCAGGAAATAGCTGGTGAGTTCAAGAAAGATAGGGTTAGTGGGAATTTGTGAGGTAACATTTCAAAATGAACGCATGAAGGCATCAAATACCCTTGAAAAGTTTCATGTGGTTTCTCTATTGATTTGCACTTCCATGTCATTCGCTTTGAAGTTTGTAGGCTCCAGCAGCTTTTTGTGCAGCTCCTTCTTCCCAGAGCAAAGTTTACTGAAGTATGAGTAAAGCCCTGGCAGTCAACAGCTATTTGTACTGTTCTAGGTTTGCTCTCCTGTGCTGTGCCACAAAGATGTTTCCATTGTTTTAATTCACACTTTAAATTCTCTCCGCCCATAGTAAATTAAACAGTATAAGAGCTTGACTTCTGGAGTGAGTGTAAATGCTACTGCTGTCCTCAAGGGAAATCAGATGAAAACTTCATCAAAATACAGTATGCTAAACCAAACACAAGTGGAACTGGTCTGATTTGGAGATGACAATTAAGATATGCTACTTTGCATGCCTGTAACACCTGTAGTCATAAAACACAAAGATGGGAAAGGCTAGAAGCTCTTTTGGCTCATCTTTGTAATTGAAACAGAACACTATCACAGATCCCAGCTCTCTGTCCAGTTGCAGCATAAACCTCCCAAGCAGCTAAATTTCTCTGCTTTTCCTGTGTGACTGCTTTCTATTCCCTGTCAAGACTTTCTCTAAAACATATTCCATTAATAGTTTTACCTCATTACCTTAGAAATGCCCTTCTGCACCTGCACAAGCTATTTATCAGTGTAAATTGAATTCTGTTCTGAGCTTCTGGTTGATGACTCCTATGACTTTCTCAACACACAATGGAGAAGCTCCCTCCAAGGTCAACCTGCAAATGGAATCTCTTTGGCCATTGCAACACTTTTCACAACACATCTCTTGTTCTACATCCAAATAATCTTTTAAATTTTTTAAATCTTTCTTAGGAAAACATGGTCCCTGTACTCAGAATATCTTGACTGCCTCTTTTCTGAAATTTGTCACTTTTTTTTAATTTTTGAACAATATGTGCTCCAGGTCCTTCCTTTACGATGTTCTATCAACCTGCTTTCAATGTTCTTTCAGTGTTCAGAGAAAAGTGAAACCACCTCAGCACTTGTGAAGTTACAAGTTAAATATATTAATTTCTCAAGGCTGAAGGCAATAATTGATTCATTTTGGTTTCCATGTGTTTCTTCCCTTGCTTCTGTTTGGGCATGCTTTTCACTTCAGAGGCTGCAGAATGAAGGGAGATGTGCATTAAATGAAGAAGAACAAAGTACACTTTTAGGCTCAAAGCACTGCAATTATCCTCCCATGTAATGCAGAGTTAGGAAAAGCATGTTATACACTCCCCAAAGGGTTAAAAGAAGTGCCTCTCAGATTAAGGCACCATTAAATCTTTCTTCTGTATTTCTCTCTATTATTTGGATTATTATGGTTCCTGTTGTCATTGAGCAAACTCAGGGCCTATTACTGTAAGCCCCATAAAATCATATAAAAATGAAACACTGTAAAGAGTCCATAATTTCAAGTAAAAAGAAAACAATGGGAAACCTGGTAATTTAATTCTGATGTCTTCTGCCACAGCTGATTTCCCCTGTCACAAAATAAATCAATATTTAATTTGAAAACTTATTTTTATTTTTGAATAAGACATTTTCAGTTATGAGTATTGTTGCTTTGGAAATAATGGGTTTTACTAGCTGTTCCAAGTGTTGGGGTTTGTCTCTTTAAAGTAGGTGGTCTAAAAGTTTGATTATACGAATTATAACTCTGGTTCACAGAAATATGAGGAGTAGAAGGTGAGAAGTGCACTCCAACCTGAATATATTGTAGTACCAAATGATAACTGCAAGAAATAAAAACAGATTTTTCAAGTGAATCATGGATGATGGAATGATTGAGGTGGGAAATCACCTTTGCATATTGACTAGCCCCAGCCCCCTGTTCAAAGCAGGGTCAGGAGAGCAGATTACCCAGGACTGTGTTCAGATGGGGCTTTGATATCTCAAAGAATGGAGACTCCATGACCTCTCCAGGCAACCTGTGCCAGTGTTCAGTCACACTTACAGTACCAAAGGGATTTTTCTTTCATTTAAATGGAATTTTCTGTACTACAGATGGTGTGCACTGCCTCTTGTCCTGTCACTGGGCAGCATTAAGAGTCTGACTGTAGTCTTCACTCCCTCACATGAGAAATTTATACACATTAATAAGATCCTACTTGAGCTTTTTTCTTTTCAAGCTGTCTCAGTGACTCCAATATGAGAGGTGCTCCAATCTCTTAATTCCCTCTGTCATCCTTCCCTGGACTCTGGTATTCTCATGTCAGCCTTGCACTGGTGAGCCCAGAACTGGACCTAGTGCTGCAGATGGGCTGCACCAGTGCTGAGTGGAGGTGGAAATACCATTCAGTTTCTCGTGGGAGGCTGACAGGATGCATAAAACTTGTAGGAATAGCCAAAGCAGTAGAAAAGAAACAAATACAATGTTTGCATTCTCTGTTGCTTTTTCCCAAAATCTTTCATTCATTTTAAACACATACAAAGTCCTCAGGAACCTTGAAGGTTGTGGAGTGTGGGGCTGTGTTTTCCAGGGACAGCAAGAATTGCAGACCGCAGCATAAGGGTGCCTCGGCCAAACCAGACTAGAGATAAAAAAAAAATAATAATTAACAAGTGCATAATGGTGCTGTTCTTATGTTTGTCAGTTTGGTCACCCTGATCCTCTTCACTTACTTTTCCAATACTTCAGGAATGCCATTCAAAGCAATGTTTTTTTTTTTCTTTTTCTGATGCGCTCATCATTTTGGGTACAAAAACATAAATAAGTGTTCATTCATGGTCCTCCTTCTTTTGTTCTCCCCACATCTCTGCAAGACAAAAGTTATGCAACAGTTGCCTTCTGTTATATCTGTCACCTCTATCCCTTTTACCTGGGTATCAAATATTCCCATCCCTTGTTTGTGTACCTCTTTCTTCTACCGTCCAGTGCATACACTAAGTAACTGCAAGGATAAAGGTCACAGGCAGCCCTTGCTAAGAAGGAATAAAAGACCTTTTATATCTTTCAGTTATACAATCAAATTTTTAATTTTTTTTTTTCAAACGAAGACATGGAAAACAGGAATCACATGAATACCAGCTCAAATTCACATTTCCAATATTTTTAGTAGCCTTCACTCTGTAAACTTGGAAAAGCAGTGGAGGTACAGGCTGATATTCACACCTTTTTTCACACAAATAGACATAGAGCTGCACATTCAAACACACAAATCCTTTCACTTCAGTCCTGGCTTGGGGAATCTACTTCAGAAAATCCCTCAGAGAGGTGCCTCATTCTGTTGCTAGAGTACCCCTCAATTGAAAAAGTGGATTTAAATGCAAACATAAGGGTGCTGTCTGGCAGGACAAAGTCTAAGAAGTTCTTCAAGCTGTTTGTCCCTCCACTTGGCATAGGAATGACTGAGAATGCCACATGTTCTGGATCAGAATAGCTTCCTAGAAGTTTATTTTACCTATCCTATAAAACAAAGCCTTTTGCAAAACCAAGGGGGACTACAGAAAGCCAGTCTTCCCTTTGCAAAGCCCCTGCATTCTCCTTACCTCTCATGTTTTAGCCTGTTCCATAACTGCTTTCTCTGCCTTGCACAGGAATCATCTCCTTTCCAGATGCGTCGAACAGGGAGTCAGAGTCAGGGGATCATGGATCTTTTAATGCTCGGGAGATGTGGGCATTTCTGTGGCTTCTGCACAGCCCTAGGCATGGGAATGAAAAACAAATGTTCCGTGCTGAGCCATCAAATGGCAGCAGCTCCTGACCATCACCTCTCCACACCTTTCCAAAAGCAAGACCTGGGAATGCAGCAGCTTAGTCTCACAGATCCCTCTCAGAGAAGTGCCCACTTCTCACTTAGTCCAGTGGGCTCCCAGTACAAGCTCTGAACATCTGAGTACCATCAGACATCTGCTAAGTCGCTAATAAAAAGCATTTAAAGTATAAAGTTGCACTGCAATTAGCTCAGATTTTGCACATGTCCCTAAACCAAAGAAAATTCTTTTGAATGTAACCTGCCCTCTCATGTGGGCTGGCAGATCATCCAGAGCTGACAATGAATAAAGAGTTAGAAGAATGAAAAGTGACAGTTATTAAGTAACTTCAGTAAAAATTGAATGAAAAACAATCAGCAACTCAAAGTAATAATATTATGCATAAAAGACTAATAAAAATCCCCCCATCTCAGTTAAAGCTTCATTGTATTTGGCATTAAGTCATTAATTTTTTACATTTTTAAGCATTATAAAAAGATATTTTGCAAGACGGTTCACCAAGATTTATAGCAAAGTATTCACTATTCATCTGTAATACATGAAACCAGGCCAGGTTGCTATGTCCTAAGGAAATTGAAAAAATAATCCTGTGACTCGTGATGGACATTTCGTGGTGTTTTTAAAACAGCTTGGCATCTCAGCCCAGATCTTAACTAGTTCTGACTGGGCAAGGCCAACACTCAAAAACTGTCAGGATTTTTTGACAGCTCTCACTTAATGACAGAAAAATCATTTTTTATTTTGAAAATGGCTTTCTGCTTCTACATAGTTTCAAGAAATTGTTCCACCCCCTCTTCTCTGTCCCCACTTTTCCAACTATTGGCAGAAAAAAAAATAGTTGCAATAATTTCATTTTCCAGGGACCTTTTCTAAGAGGTTTGAAAGTCATGGGTGTAGTCTGGTGGTCACAGGAGATGACTGAGAGCTGGCCCTGAATATTTGAACCAAATGCTTTGTCGTTCCACAGACAAATACTCCAGCTTGTCACACTGGCAGGACAACAGGAGTTCTGGGAATAAAGATAAGACAAAAAAGGTCCCAGGGACTGTTGGGATGTCAGCCTTCAATTAATAGGAGAACGTGGTAGTTAGTAGATATTTAAAAGCATTAAATATCAATTACAAATAATCTTCCAGGTCAGTCTTCTGTAGCAGGAAAAACTCAAAAATTCAGCATGGCTTAGCTTTGAGAAGAAATTTTGACTTGAGACTCATCTGATAACTCAGGTATATCTCATCATTGCTCTTATTGCCACAAAATATAGTCAGAACTAAGGCTGTAGTAGATTTTTTTTTTTTTAATTGCACATGTGGAAATTACCGAGAACAGGAACAACCAAAATCTTGATAAACTATATATATTTTTGCATCTATATAAAAGCAAGTAAAATTAAATATGCAAAATTAAAGTTGGGGAAATATTTTATGAAACAGTCCTGCTAAAATGCTGGTTAGTTTTCAAGTTAGCCTAAAACTTTTAACCAAAAACAAAAATTCCATTGTTTTTCAGCTTTTAGAAGCAGGTGTCTCAAGTATATGATTCTTTTCCAGTTTAAAAAAAAATGAGTATACTTCCTTTTTACCAAAATGGCATAGATCCCTGAAGGAAACTGAGTTATTTTGACAATCATGATAGAAAGGTCGTTCAATTTTTATGTCTATGTGTGCCATTCTGGTGGAAGCAACTCTATGCACAAGACATCTTGGGATTGTCCCAAACAGTGGTTTTTTCACCTTGAACTTTGCATTTGACCATGTCAAAAGGTTTTGAATCTACCTGGACATTTGCTGACAGAAATGGAATAATCCCTTGCTGCAGTTTAATCCCATGTACTGCATCAGATGTATTTGTTTTGCTATATAGTGCTAAGAGGGGAGCATAGCCAGAAGTTTCCAAGCCTAGGTATCTTGTTCTTTCTAATAAACTGACCTATCCATAGAGCCCTATGGATACTTTCTTCAGGTAAATCCCTTTTTTCTTCCTCTACAGTTGCCCAGGCTAAAGAAGAATTAGAATTTTCTGTGATGAATTCTTGCCTTTCCCTGCAATGCTACAGCTTTTATGTCACTGTGCTAGCAATGATGAGGTTGCAATTTGAGTTTCTGTGGTAAATTTACAGCCTTTTTAACATTTTTCTCCTTGGTCTTTGCGTTACATACTATTTAGGCCAAGTATAAGTGATTTTTGAAAGTATAATTCCTCACCATTTTTCAGATAACTTGCAGACATGATATTAAATCAGAGTTCCTGCATGTTTGAGAAACTTTTTTTCTATTCATCTTTGTGTCCTGGTTTCAGCTGGGAGATAATTAATTTCCTTCTTAGTAGTTGTTAAAGTGCTCTGTTTTGGATCTGTTATGAGAATAATGTTGATAACAGACTGTTGTTGTTGCTAAGTAGTGCTTACTTTATATCAAGGATTTTTCAGCCTCCCATGCTCTGCCAGCAAGCAGCTGCACAAAAAGACAGGAGGGAGCACAGCCAGGACAAGTTACCTGAGCTGGCCAAAGGAATATTCCTTACCACAGAACAGCATTCCCAGTATATAAATGGGGGCATTGGCTGGGAAGTGACAATCACGGCTCAGGAACTGGCTGGACATTGGTCAGCAGGTGGTGAACAATTTTATCTTGTGTCACTTATTTCTCTTGTGTTTTATTCCTCTCTCTATCTTTCTCTCTTTACTTTTTACCATGTTTTTACTCTGTTTGAATTATCAAACTGTTCTTGCCCCACCAAGAGTACTACCTTTTTCTGATTCTCTTCCCCATCCCACCAGGCTTGCAGGGAAATGAGAAAACAGTTGGTGTGGTACTTAGTTGCTGCCTGGGGTTAGATCATGACACTTTGGTAAATGCCTTTCCACCTTGTTTCTATCTCTCTGTTTAAAATAAAAAGTAAAAATTTCACAAGAGACCTCTGGAAGACAACCTGAAATAATGGCTCTTCCCTTTGCCCTTTAAGCTGATATGTTTAAGTTGGGAACTGCTGCATGTACAATGCTTACTGCTTTGACACTGTGAGAAGGAGTGTTATAGTTCTTAAAGTAAATGCCTGCTTGCTTCTTAGGTCACGGATGGAGAGGAAGGATCTGTTCTGCAGCATTTGTGAAAACACAAATATGTTGCCATCATATGAGTCATTCTTGTCCCCCCTTTAAACCAGAAACAGTTTTAAGGACTTCCAGTTCGGATAATCTTCTCTTACTCACATTGCTTTGTTCCTAAACATAAGAGATTTTTTGTCTGAGAAAGATCTTAGAATCTGGCATTGTACATTTCTTAGGAGCCCAGAACTAAAATTGCAATGTATATTACCTACAGAGATGAACACTTAAGTACATTATCCATGCAGTCCCTCATTTTGAAAGAAGGAAGACATATTTTGAATGGGTACCATGTAAAGTCAAACCATGCATTTGTGTTGCTCCTTCACTGTCAGGTTATGGCCAAGTCAAACTCTCTAGGAGCAGGACTCTCTCCTCCCTTGAAACAGAGCCACTCTTGTCCTTTAGCCTTATTCTCATGCCCTTTAAATCTCTCTTAGTGGTGCCTAACACATTTCCAGGAGCCATCACGGTCTGATCTCGTGCAGCTGGGAAAAAAAGCAGGCCAGTATTTCAGTGAAGTATCCAAAAACAATCCTTCTCTCCAGGAGATTTTGCTGATGTAACTGTGCAGCAAACCTGCACCAGCATATCCACAACTCAAAATGATAAAGTGCTCAGCAGTGCTTCTCCTGGTTGCCCGAGCACAAGAGCAACTTGCAAGCTAATATCACACCACTAGACTTCAGCTTTTGTCAGTACAGAAGTGTTGGAGAAAAAAAGGAAAAAGAGAGAGAAGAAAGCATGAAAACATCAGTGCTACAGTCTTGGAAAAAGTTTTCGACACAGATCTGATCTGAACCTAAGGACAGTACAGCTTACACAACTTTCTCCCAGGATTTGGCCTAAAGTATAGCCCAGACATTAATGCTTAAGTGGTAGGATTTTGATGTGGCTTGTGATAGGAATTAGGGTCGGAAAATGTTCATTTAATGGCAGAAGAAGGGCTGGAAACAGATCGTCTCATCGTAATATTACAGCAAATATACAAGAGTTAATCCTTTTGCTTTCATTTTATTTATTCCTTGCCTGGTTTTAGTGAGGATGAATAATGTCCATGTCTTGTAACACCTCAGTAATAGTTCAGCAGGATTGCTCTGACCTTTCCTGGCTGGACCAGTACTGATTAGCTGCAGATTTCGATGTGTGATCAGGTGACAAGCCAGGCTTGCAGAGTCTGAACTGTTGCAGTTGAGGAATATAAAATGACAATTTCTTCTGCTCTTTGAAGGGAAAACTAATAAGTTTTTGGAAATGTAGAGTTGAAGTGAAATGCTTTTCTTTAATTACTCCTGATTTAGATTTTGCATGTCACTACATTTGCATGGACTATGCTGATTTGGTTTTAGCTATTTGAACCTCCCAGTAAATTATGCCAAAGATGAACCTTTCAAGGTAATCTAAAATTTAGACTTCTTAACTGATGTGAATGGCAGCCCTCCTGTTTTAAATTACAAGTTGTAAAAAGAGAGTTACATTGTCAATCAGACAGCAAATGGTGCTGCACTGGCCTTTCTAGAAAAACAAGAGATGGGTAATAAATTACTTTATGGTAGGATTGAATTAAAAACAAAAAATCCTTATCAGTGCAATATGTTGTCTCGTCCACCTAGACTCATCTGTTTTAATCTTTTCCAGCTATGTAACATTTCCCATTTCTTTCAAGTTAAACAAGTCCTTTTAGACATATATGTGCATGCATACATACAAATGTGAGTACATATATACAGACATATACATGAAAACATTTTCTGTACATAAGCAGAGATAGAATTAAAATGACACTGTAAATGATACTTTATTTTTTGAGCAGTATTACTAATATGAGGCACATTTCTATTCTCTCTATTCCAAAATCTTACTTTTCATGGAAAATAAACCTACAAAGCATCTCTTATTCTCATAGTTACCCAGAAAAAAAAAGACTTTTGACAGCAATCAAGTGTAACCAGTAGACTTGTAGTCACCTTCAAGCAGCTGAAAAATAGACTGCAATGGCAGACAATTCTCAAAAAGAAATATTGGCACTGCTTCCTTCAGAAAGGCTTCAATGGGGACAGTCCCCAAGGACATGACAAATATTACCAGAGGAACCTGTTCTCTGCCTGACCAAAGCAAGGAATGAAAGCTTGGGAGAATACCATAGTGAAGATCTTCACCATTTAATGTGATCTTTTATCTTAGTGTTGCAGGCAACAGCATACTGGATTACATGTGTAAAAACAGAAAACTTTCACTGGGAGTAGCATTTCCTTGGAAGGTTTCTGAGATTCTCAACACTGAAAAAAAATGTTGTTTCCACTTCCCCCCTCCATTCAGTTCCTGCTTCTGAGCCACATAAAATGCATGGCTCGATGAACCAGCCTGTGGACTGGCTTCCAAAGCCAGTAGCTGGCACATAGTTGCCATATTAGTCAAGAAATCTTCTTTATGCTTATGGAATACTGGCAGTTTTTGTTTTTACTCAGACTTTTCCCTGACTCTTTAATGGCAGCACATGACTACAATGTCCCTGTGTAGGTTTACCATGCACCTGCATTATCCTCTTTTTCTAGATGAAATTAAGTTGGGACACAGCTAAGGTTTTGGTGTTGGATTTCTCCTATATGTTCAGCAAGCCTCAGCAGAGCAAAGTAAAGAGCCAGGTATCTTCCTGTGTACATTAATATATCATGTGTGCTCAGGAAATCTGATGCATTCAGGAAACACTGGTCTCACCAGGTGTGAGCAATACAGCTGTGCAGAGCACTCACAACATCACATCAGACCTATTCCCAATCCATACTGAAGCAAGAATTCACATGAAACTATGAAGTTTTACATTTTCTAAACACTATGAAACTCTCTAGAAAATCAAGACCAATATTAAAATTCTACCTCTCTACAGATGCTCTGAAAAAGGGGAATCTGAGCCATGCAGGTCTCCTGTCCACCTTTTCAGAGAGATAACTCTGTGAGATAAAACGCTTCTTACACATACAAAGGATAATCATCACAAATTCAATCCTCCTTCATCCACACCTCAGCCCAGGAGCTGTGAATTATAACCTCTCACCCCATAAGGCACACAATCAGTATTCAGCTGCCAAGTGCCGAGCTAGTTTTATGCTGGAGTTTTCAAAGCACCAGGTTCCAGTGAATAGCCACAGTCTTCTCTTTTCTGGCTCCCCACTAAGCAGCGCCTGCAGAACATGCCAGAAAAATGCTGGAAAGGTCAGAGGGTAATGGCTAACAGGAAAGCCAATTCTAAAGGCTCTAGCCACAGGACAGGGTGGATGCATTCCCTGTGTACCCCAGTGTCCCAGTCTCTAGGTGCACATCTGGTTACACTCGCACTGCGCGTCAGGGCAAAATGTTAGTGAGCCATCTCACTTTGCTACAGAGGAAACCTTGGGCATATAAAACAAAGTGCATTTCAGTAGCTTTCCTCTCCTGCAGTAGTAGACAACAACCACTGTAACGTGGGAATTTGCTTCAGAGTATAGTTGGAGCCATTGTATCCCAAATTTTATTTTATAGCTACTTTCTATAGGCCAAAGGTCAAAAACATTTCTGTCAAGAAAGCATTTTCCAAAGGCAGTCAGGAAACGGTGTGGTTTGCAACGTGTTACATGTTTCAGAGAAAGGAAAGTAGGAGATCTGCATCTGTCCCTGTGGCCTGTCCTTCAGGCCACTCCATTCCACAGGTAGCTGTCATTCTGCAAGTTTTATGTGGAAAACTCACAGGAGAACAGACCTGAAGAGAATTGCAGGCATTGACTTAACAGCAAAAGCTGTTCAGGGTTTCAGAAGATTTCAGGAAGAAAACCACACTTAAATGCTGGTCCTCCTAAAACCTAGCCTTGTGTATGCTGGCTTGAATAGCAAATTTGGAAGGTGCCATCAAGGAGGTCAATCTGTAAGTTCAAATTTAAACCCTCCTATCAGGTATAATAAAGGTTTAAATCCATCTCCCTGGACTGTGCCTGGTTTGATGCATATGCGTCAGAGTCCAACCTCCTTTTTTTTCCTTTTTGCACCTGGATAACTTGCAGAAGTGGTTGGACCACATGAAGGGGAAAAACTGATTCAGATTTGACCAGATGGGTGATGTCTAATCCAGGAAGTTCCCAGGACTAACCAGATACAAATGCTCACAGTAGGTCATGAATTGGTCCAAGAGGATGACTTCTTTCTAGACACCTGTAAATATTGTCTTATACCTCCTTACCTTTTATTGCAGGCATCTGTAAGGATATAATTTGAATCCAACACTGGCACTGGAACAGGTTGCTCAGAGAGGCTGTGGAGTGTTCATCCTTGGAGACATTAAAATCCTGTCTGGATAGAGTCCTGGGAAACCTCTAGGTGACCATGCTTGAACAGGGGGCCTCAATGAAACAATCTCCAGATACGCCTTCCATCACCAAGAAGTCTGCAATTCTATGGTTAAAAAAAAAGTAATAAAAAGGAAAGGGGGGGGGGGGGCATTATACTTTCATGTGAACAAAAAAGCCCTAGGGAAAAATTAAATTCCTTTGGATCAGATTTATGAAATGTATTTATTGTTCCAGCCATGGAATTTCAAATTCAGTTATGGTCTTAATTCAAGTTACTGAACCTTTATAAATTCTAGCCTTGTTTTCAATCTACTGAGGTACAACAGAGTTGATGGGTGTGTGTGGCAGCAGTGTGACTGGATGTGAAATCATGTGCTTTCCCCTCACATGAAGAGGCATTTCAGCAATGACTAATCATGTATTTTCTCCTTTGCCAGCTATTCACGGAGGTTTTAATTTGCAAGGAAAGATTTCTTATTCTTTTTATTGTCATAGTAGTGAAGTCCCTAATAAGTGATATTTACAGAGGGGACTAAGTGCAGATTTGTCTGAGATGTGTAGGAGATGGGCTATCCCATATGTGATCAACCTGACTTCAAGAAGTCTCAGAAATAAGTCTTCCAAGGGAAATTTATTAAAGTCCTGAATGGTTTTCCCCTGAAGCATTTAGTTCAGTAGATCTTTATCAATCTATACCTGTACATACATGAAAATCCATACACAAGGACACATGTTTACAACAAATTGCTGAGACTCTCCACATCTGAGGTTGTTTCTGCATATTCATGAATATACCTAAGGGCTAAAATATCTTTTCTGTGTGACATATTTTACCCCAATAATTTGTACAGTATATCATTTTTAAAAAATTACTTTTGTACAGACATTTATTTCATGGTTGCCTGGAATGTTCTTAGTGTATTTAATTACAACAGATACTATTTTATTTTCGTGAAGTAAATGATAAAATCTTACAGAATCTTTCAGGAGAAATGCATGAGAAGATTGGAAATCCCACAAACTTTTTTTTTCCTTCTATGGCTCATGACCTACTTCTTGTCATCCCATCCTTCAGGCCCCAGAAAAAATCATAGTATTAGGCAAGATTACTAAATAAGCATTGGAAATAGACAGCCAGCTGGACGTTGAAATACAGGTTCCTATCATTAAAAATATATTCTCATGTCTTCTTTCTGATTATGGTAAAAACCATTAAAAGAGATTAATTAAGTTTCTAATCCTGATTTGGGTAAATTAGGCAAATTCACTACTCATCTTTTATTATCATTTGGTACACAATCTATTTAAGCCTGTTTCAGTAGAGCAGCAAGACATCCCAATTCCTCCTTTTATCGATTTACAAATTTGCTGCATGTATCAGTTATTCCTTCAGGTCTTTTGTCTCATAAACAGGGCTTCCTCAACCAAAGTGGCAAATATTGGCCATTAAAATGAACTTGAGTATTTACAATTAATTATACCTTATTTTCTCCCGGGTATCCAAAGCACAACAAGCTCTATACCTTCACTGACAATTATCTCTAAAACATGATATTCTAACCATGCACATTTAATAAAACAGTGTATTCAATTAAACCAAAGAAATTATACTGTTCTTAGGAATACCACTTGTTCCAGTAGTGTAAAGAGTAAAAAGAATATATCCTATTTGGGATTTTATTAATGGCAGTGGAAAGAGAAACTATATCTTTCCTCTAGTTTCCCTCCTCCTAGAGCTCTTTCTTCAGGCCAATTTGTTCTTTGTCTAACATCTTCTTTGGTTTGGAATCCAAGGTTGTAAAATAGGCAGCAGCAAAATCTGGAAGATGGAGTAGTGTTTTAGATGCAGCTCAGATTAAGACTAACTCTGAACTGTACAGACTCTGCCCCTGCGTGTGTCATGCAGGGGTTAATTGACAACTGTTTGGGCAGGAGAAGTGAATGTGTAGCTCAAGCAGCTAAACACAACTGGAAAAGTCTGGTTCTGATCTTTTTCATAGGTTCTGTTTCACATTCTGAACTTTCAAATAGAAAGATTACTGGGCTGCTAAATAGATCATTATTAAGATGTTAAAGTTATTATCTTAATTTTTTTTAATGAATTCTCACATGCCCTTTGTTCATTAGACATGTGTAACAATGACTGAACACTCAGAGCCACTAGAGCTTAGAAAGCAGCTTAAGCAAGTATGTGTTTAACTTTCTGCCACTGTTGAAATCACTGCAGTGTAAAAAGTATCTGATTCACAAGAGTTTGAGCAGGGCTTTGCTTCACTTTTGATGCCCAGACACATGGCTTTCTACAGCCATAGTGTGAGGACTTTCCATTGTGAGACTTTTCCAGTGTTTGTGTCGTATAAAGTGGTGCTGGAGGAATAAAGAGGATTAGAAAAACTTCCCGCTTTGGATTCCTCCTTTCACTGGGAAATCTCTTCCAAAAAAAGCAATGCACCATCATTTTACAGATCAAAATGTATTTTGATCTGAAAAAGTTAGTTGCAAGATTTTTCATAATCAAAGTTTTCTCATAACCTTCTATTGCTGAAGAAGGAAAAATTACTCCTAATAATAAAATTATTAAAAAATAAAACCCTGATTATATACATTTGGTCTCATTCCACTACATGCCAATGTTTTCTGCAAATTCAAATAGCCTGACATTTACATTAAACTCAAAAAGTCATTGATCCAGTTCTGTGGAGCAAGACATCAGAGTCTCATTGATCATTTCTGTCTCTCAAGAGTAGGCTTTGGATAAATTAACGCCACTATTAATCATAATAATACATCTATGTCTTGGTTCTGATATTCTTGAGATGTTTTCCAGAAACTGCAAACTGGCATGATGTTAACCAAAAAAACATTAAAGCATGGGTCTTAATTCTCCAGTGAATCCTTCAGAAATTGAATAGCTCTCACAGCATAATATTTCTGACAGGAAATATACACTTGAGATGTTTTAAGCCTGAAATGTCACATACACAACAGAGCTTAAGCCTGAGAAGCCTCCCCTGTTTCTGAGATCATAACAGTAGTATTATCATTAAGAGGAGAAAATGCCGCTTCCTTGCTTCCCATACCCCAATCCAAATAAAATGTGAGTCACTTAATGAATTTCATCTAAGCCTAATGGAACAATTTCAGCCTGTCCTGGACAACTCTCCTGCCCAATCCCCTCGCACACATTATTTCTGCTCTCGTGGTTTTCATATCCGCCTCTGCCCAATCACTTGTGGCAGGTTCTACTGGTAAAGCAAATGCTTTGCTGCTGTTTTTTCCCTCAGAATTACAGATCACTGAAGAAGTAGCTTGAAACATTTCCACTGGAGAAAAATGTGATGAAATTGTTAAAGGTTCAGCAGCCTTGAAACACTAGTAGACTATTGGCATGAGGATTAGTCCCAGACATGATCTTTCCTTTGGAACCTGGTGTCGAAGTTTGCAATATTTGTTCACTTCATGCCTCCTCGGCATAGCCTGTCTCTCTGGCTGATTTTCTTCCTTTCTTTATCTGAAGTTGGCATTTTTTCCACTCTCAATAATTAAGCTGTCTCAATGCTAGAGACATGCCTATTTTATCACATGTATGTCTCGTACACAGTTGAAAAAGGAGAGCTCCAAGGGAGAAGGCGGCTGGCGTCTCTGCTGTTGAAACGGTTTCAATCTGGCCTGAATACTTTGCCTGCAGTGCTGCAACCCACAAGGGGGTCTTAACCTCTGAAACCTGCTGACTCAAGAGTAATTGGCCAGCATGATGCCACTGTGACCATCAAGTGGAACAAATAAAATTACCCACCATTTCAGTGCCATGATTGTCCTCTCCCACTGCGTGATTCCATGAATCCCCCTGAGGACTGACCTGCTTATAATAAACAAATTGTTTTCTGGGCTCCTTTTCCATTGCCTGTAGGGGAGTAACAAGAAGACAGAGCCAAGCTGTGTTAACTATATTTAATGGTCTTTTTTCTTTTCTTTAAATTGCATCAGATGGTGAAGATGACTAGATACGGTATGATCTTTTAAAATTATATCCTCAAAAAGCAAACAATTAGAGAACAGCATCTCTACAAGGCAAGTCAAGTTTACACAGCAATAGAAAGTTGTAAATTTGAAGAATTCAAGAGGATTACACACATCCAAGCTGGATGACTTAATTCCTCTTCCTGAGAACGACAGCTTAAAAGCAGGGATTCTCTTACTCTGTACACAATTTTGTAATTTGTTTGCACGAAAGCAAGCTGTTTACACTGTGCAACATAAAGGTTGTTGCCAAAACTTACTATCTCCTATAACAGTGTAAAACCAGAATATCTCTCATGATGGCAGTGGGTTTAATCAGATACACACCAGCGTAACCAAGAACTAAATTTGGTTTTACACCCCTGTCTAAAAGCAGCTCACTAAAGATCAGAGGGGGAGAGCTAGGGGGAGGGCGGGATAGTGGGGAAGGAGGTAGTTCTTGTTCTCTTGGTTTTCCTTCTTTATGACCACGTAACAGCATCCCCAATATCTGGATTCATGCGGAGGAGATAATATGGCCTGGTAAACACATCAGCGGAGCAAGCAGTGTGAAACTTTATTTTAGTGTTTTCAGTGACTGCCTGAGCTGATAATGGCCCTAATGTGGTCACAATTGACTGCAGAAGTGCAGATTTAGTCCCAGTACCATAAAGTTTTGTACTAACACTGTGTGAAATTGTAGTTATTTTGAGTTTTCAGCCTTCCATTGAACAAGAGCAAAACTTGGAACATGAAGATATATGTGAACTGCTTCTCTAGGCAAGCAGGTAGAGGAGCCCAATGACTTTTGCAGAATCAAATCATGATACAGAATAAACTGAGGAGACTGAGAAGTACAGTAAGCTACTCTGCCGTGACTAACAATAACCATCTTAAAAAACTGTTGATGTATTTCTGAAAACACACTTTGCTGTTTGTTGCCAGCTATTTCATTTAGACCCAATTTACTTAAATTACGTGCCTAAATGTAGGCAGACTATTAATCACATTGTTAAAACAAGGTATTGAAAAACAAAGAAAAACTAATGCTTTCTCTTCCCTGCAGTTTTTTAATTGCTATTTTTGATCACTTTATGCCACTGTTAAATCCACCTCACTTAGCTTGTTAAGGTATTTTACACACAGTTTCAGTTTTCTTTCCGAGTTTTGAAACCAATGCAGTAAGAGTATTTTAAAAAATAGCAAGAGTGCTTATCTAGTTCTTTCCATACAAAGTAATCTCCAAGTCTGAGCAGACCATTTAATATGGAAAGTTCTTTTAAATTCGAAGGAGTTTGAACCCTGTTTCAAATTTAGCATACATCCTCCTGTTCATTTTATTTCCCAGCAGATAAGCAGTAGATCAAGTCTGCAATGCTTCTATCATACAGAAGTCTTCTTATCTACATACAGTTTCTTTCTCCCTAGCTCTACTTTTACTGCTGCAAACCTTTGTGTGTCAAGCAAGGAAGAGAATAAACCCAGAGAAACTTGTATTTGGGACCCTAAAACTGCCAAGATGGGAAGGACATATTGGTTGTGCTTTTCACCAATCTCTTCTTCTCTCATTTATATTCTGTTACATTACTCCTTCTGGCTGTTTCAAATCCTACTTTCAAGTGGTTTATAGTCACAGTTATGAAGCACATTTGTCTACATCTCTTCTGAAAGGGAATAACAAGCATCGACTGGTGGATCTACTTGTCTTATACATGAACCATCATTCTCAGTCAGACTGTATAACAGATAGATAAAACATGTGATACAAGAATTCCTTTCTATAAATAAACCCATGGAAAAATAGTCCTCATCACAGTGAGGTATTTGATTCACAGTGGAGAGCTCTTTGGGATTGGAGGAATGCATCACCTCATGGAAAGGATTTGAGACCTCAGGGCTAATATGCACCTGAGTATCACAATCAAAATTGTTCAGTGCCCAGACATGTGTAACTTATCATGTTATGGTGCAATCATATGCTTAAGCCCCCATATGTGAAAAATTTTCCAAGTATTTTCATAGCCAGTAGGCAGCTCATGCATTTGCCATATCACACACACAATATGTGGATCATATGCTACCCACAGAGGTCTTTTGTCATTCACAGAGCTCTTTGGCTCTCTACTCCAGAGGGTTTGGAGGGCTGTCATCTGTCTCAGAAGCCACACAATTTTATGCTCTCCAAACAATTGCAGAGCATAAAATTGTCTATAAGAACATATTGAATACTAATGCACTAATACCTCCTCCCTGTCTAGAACTACATGAAATTGGAAGCTTATCATTAAATCAGGGCAGAGAAAATTCATTTCCTTTGTTCAGAGGTCTTTGGTGATGGCATTGTCTGTGGAATGGTGTCTGGTCAAATATCCTTGAACAGGGGGCATTTTTCCTTGTTTTTCCTATAGTTTTTCTTGAAGCTGGTTGCATTAGCTCAGTCTTTCAGTGATCTTTGCTGATACCCAGACCATTTGGGCAGACTTAAGCAAGCTGCCCAGCAAGGAGCTGCTTGAATGCCAGTGTCAGAAGGATGCTGGCTCCTGACAGTCCAAGCTCCCTGAGCAGTCTGCCAGAACAGTCAGCTTGGGCAGAGACAGATATGTTGAAATCTGGAAGAGGAAACATTTGCACAGTTGGTTTTAATGCCCTAGGAACTATGGAAGGCTATAGACTTTACTAGGAAAGAGAGAAAACAGATATAAACATGAAGAACAATCTCTGGCAGATAGCTCTGCTTCTCTGTGAAATGTAATCCCCAAATACTCTGGCAAGAAGATAGATCATTATACCATAACGACAAGCATTAGTCGCAGGTCTCGATTTTTCAAAGAAACCAAGTTTAAAAATAGACTTCTGAAACCTTAAGGCCTGGAACCTTGTACAGACATTAAGATTTGTCTGCAGCTCCTCGCTTAAATTCCTATATTTTCCCATCTGAAAACCACCGAATAAGATAGACCTGCACTTTATAGTTCTCAGTGAAGCAATATGTCACCTCTATTTATACTACTGTGATCTTATGAAAGAAGGAAATCCTGTGAGTAGTAATCTCAGATTCCTTCAGTTATCATAAATTAAAACTGCCCACTTCTGTCTTGTAACATGAAATTTTTACTGTAGTGTACATACTTGTGCCTATTTGTACATGTTTTTTATAGTCTTTGTTGTATTTTTCGGTAAAATCCTAATGGCAAATTACCCTAGTAAGTCTCTAAATGTCAGTTAGCATCTACTGAGACATAAACTCACAAAAACCTTGACTAATTCTTGCTGATAAACATATCCTTGATGTAATTATTGGCTTAAATCATAGGAAGTGTAGCTTTGTGTCTGCAGTAGTCAAATAGCATCTGGAAGCTCTGAGAACCTTTTTGAAGCCTTGCTACAGGAGTCTTTGTGAATTTGGCAAATGTAAATGTAAGCTTTCTGAGCCTATGTATCCCCTTCTGTGAGACAATTACATATACCCTACCCACAGTTTCTAAAGGGGACTGTGCAGCCTCCAGTCACAAAGATGAGCAGAGTTTATTGCAGCTCCAGCTAGAGCACATTAGGAGCCCACAGTTAATATCGTATAGCAGGGACAAGAGTCTAATGATATTTTACCTTGCAAAATGTTACAAAATATTTTCTGGTTTTCATCATTTTCTATATCTCATACTGAAGTCCTGTTGTCTTTGTTAAGTGGTGTTTGTTATGTTTTTGTAAGATAGCCAAAACAGCATTAATAACAAATACATTAATTCTACCTTACTTGACTAGTCCATATTTTCAGAGATTTTTTGTTTTTCAAACACAGTTAAGTCACCTTTATTAAAAATAGAACAGTTTTATACTTTCCATGAGGATCCCGTGAATTAGATTCTAGGAGTAATGTTGTGTAATTATAAGGGTTTCTTGTACAGATTTTGTGGTGTCAAAACATGATGTGGTTTCAGAAACTGCAGGCAAACAAAAGGCCATTCTGTATTTCGATCCATTCTGAATAGTCCTTATAACTCTGCAGTAAACTTAGGGCCAACAGACAAAGACTGAGTCATGATGATTAATGTGACAAGAAAGTGAAGAGGTCAACTAAAGGCATTGCCATCATCCATGGTGTTTGTCACAACAGGTGATTTGTGGGGTTAAATACACTGCAGAGGGGGGCAAAATATAAACATTGAAAAATCTCTGCCAGTGCAACCACAGGAAAGAGGGCAATGGATTTTGATGCCAAAATGGCACATGAGTTTGATGCTGTGTGAGGACCACAAGCCATGCAAGCACCTGGAACCTGCTATTAGTGCATCCATTCACCTGTCTGTAGCCATGGCCAGTGACTAAATGCTTCAAAGGAATGAAAATAAATAAACAATTTAGAGGCCAAGATATACATCAAGGGAGAAAAGGAAATGGGAATTCCTTCCCAGCCAATGTAAATATGGTATAAAACAATCATACAACAAACAGAAATCACACATCCCCTTGGGAATACCTCTTACAAACTTCCACTTTTAAATCTTTGGATTTTTTGTAAACATGAAAAACTCTTCTTTTAGCAGTGTTGTAGTCTTTTCTGTTCACTACCTGTTTGAAAGGTCTTTCCAGGATATTTCCCCCAAAATACTTAGGAACCTCTGAAATCCAGTCCCCAAGCCCTGGCTGCAGCATTGGACAGCAATGCAGATTTACAGCTAGAATAAGGCCTGTAGGCAATTCACACTGTTTGTTCAGCATTTTAAAAATAGAAGATGTAGGTAAGATAATGGCCTTTGTCTCCTTTGCAGCATTTATGCCCAGAACTGCCCTGAGTCCATGGGAAAGGTGCTGCTAGGAGAACACAAAAACCTTGATTGAAGTGGCTACAGCCTTTTGGACCTGGATGGATTTCAACTCCTATCTTGGGTAGGTTGAAAATAGTTGAGACATTACTTAGTTCAGCTGCAGTGCACTCTGGGGAGATATGCAGGAGAGACTGTTTTACATCTTCCACTCTGGGCAGTTGTGAAGTCACACAAGGTGATAGGCACAAGTGTTATGTCATTGTGATGAAGGTCAGTCTTAGTTCCATCTTGCAGCTATGCAATTCTTCTTGCAGGATCTTCATTCCTCATATATTTGGGGGTTTATTGGGCCTTTGGGAGTAGATTTTTGTGTTTTGGAGGGAGGAGGAGAGTTTGGTTGGTTTGTTGTTGGTTTTTGTTTGGTTTGGTTTTTTTTTACGAAGTGTTTTATCTTTGATTTGTAAATGCTCCATTGTAAAACTAGTGATACTGTAAGAGAGTTTCCTTTATCACAGGGCTTTGGTGATATCAGCATTTTGTGACTAATAACACCTAAGTGAAACTGATAATACAGCTGCTGTGACTGCAAACCTGGGAGAATAGAAGTGCTATCATTTAAAAAATTAATATTGCATAAATAATGATAGATTTGAGAGGCAATTAAAGGGACAGTCTCATCACACTTTTATCACAAGGAGCTTATTGAAGTATTTTTATAGAATTATAGAATCATAGAATCATAGAATGGTTTGTGTTGGAAGGAGTCCTAAAGATCATCTATTTTGAGCCCTCCTGTCACTGGCAGAGACATCTCCCACTACACCAGGTTGCTCAAAGCTCCATCCAACTTTTCCTTGAACACTGCCAGAAATGGGGTGTCCACAACCTCTCTGGACAGCTTGTCCAAGTGCCTCACCACCCTCACAATAAAGAATTTCTTCTGTGTACCTAATCTAAAATTGCCGCTCTTTCACTTTGAACCCATTACTCCTTGACCTATCACTACAGTTCGAATTACTAAAAAACCAAAGTATTTCATGACAATAATTATATTGAATAGACATTGCGAAATATTAAATGGAAAACAAACATTCTGTCTCTATATGCAGGGTGAAATTAAGTCTTTTCTTCAGGGTGTAATTTTTTTAAAAGACCAGGGCAAAAAACAGTTTGACTGGAGGCTATATTTTGGGGTTTTGGGGACTCCAGGTGTAGAATTTGGAATATATTGTCTCAGAAAACATTAGGTAGGCAACATAAAAAGAGATTAAATATGAATTGAACACATTTCTGATCTGCTAGTAAGTGGTGGTGCTTTTCCTTAAGACTACTGAGGAACTGGGAGCCATGAATTAACAATCCCTGATAATGGAGTACAAATCTTGCTGGGCATATAAAGAGATGGGCCCAGTTGCTGGGATTTTTAAAACATCATTTTATACATGAAACAAAGAAATTCTGAGAAAGGAGAGAGGTGGTGGCAAGTATAACAAGTTACTCATCTGTGGCACCTGCACATCTTGCTAATTAATCTGTGGTGGTTTGCATGTTTGGGATTGTTCAGAATGTTTAATTTACCACTATGAATTCCTATCTTTTCAGTCAGCTGTATAGAGGGCCTCTCAAAATTCAAACCCAGTGATGACCTTTTGCCTAATGTATGAGGCCAAACAAACACAATGATTTTAAAGGCTCACTCTGCTTATTTTAAGTGCTATAAAACATGCTTTACAGAATATAAAGTGCCTTTAGCAACTGAAATTAAAGGTTTCTTCAGATTTTGATCCATTCCTTCTGGTGCACTTGTTTCCACAGATACATTTCCACTTTCCTCTACAAGAAATACAGCCTAATTTCTTTCACATGCTCCATGCAATAAAGGAATAAACCAAAATAAAGCCTGATACTGCAATGCAATGAGAACCTTCCGGGAGTGGATGTGGCACCCACCTCCTTTGTTTCACACAGCTGCGTACTTCATATATCGCAAGATGGATGGAGGCAGTGTCACTGGAGGCAATTCACACCTTTTGTCAGAGAAGGCGAAAAGAGACCATTTACATCATTTTCACAAGGATGGTTTGGAAAATGCTTTCCCATAAGCTGGAAGGACCTTCAAAGCCTTGCTTTGAGGCACTGATGTTCCTTACTGTGAAGGATATCTTGCAATTCACTAATAGCAATATTCTTAGTTGGTCATTTCCAGATGCTTGACTGTGGTGGAATTCTCAGGGCAGATGTGCATTTGAGATTAATTTATTCCTTTTTGTTGCCTTAGAGGACACAGTGGTAACATATTACCTCACTACAATAAAATAGCACAGATATGGGAAAGTCATCTAGTCCCTCTTGCTGACAGTGCAGGCTTGCCCTCTGCAGTGTGCTCCCTAGTGCTTTGTCCAGTCTATTTTTAAATGGCCTAAGTGATGAGAATTTCTGCAGAGGAGAGTTCACAGGCAAGCCTCTTTTCTCTAACAAAGCTTTGGATAGATAAAGAATGATGATAGTATTTCTATTTATTAATCTTTCTCTCTTTCACCCAGCAAAGTCCTTGGGGTGCAAAGCAGACACCTCAAAACTATTCACTGTCCCAACCAAACTCAGCAAAGTTTTGAAGAGATCAGTAAATGAAAAACAACACTAAAGCAAAAGAGCCCTTTCAGACATGCCACTAAAGGGGTCTCATAGTAAGGATTGTTGCAGAAAACCCCCTCAAAGGAACTCCAAACTGTCCAAGCTCTATGGCCAAATTCATGGAGCTTTGTCAGTGCTTAGGAGAAGATTCAAGACTCTTGAGGTTTCTCAGTATCTCACAAATCTAGACCTGCATTAAAGGAAACTTAAAAAGACCATACTTCTCAGCAGGACTATCGAGGGAAAAGAAAAACAATAGACTTTCCATTTTGCTTTCCTCATTTGCATTAAATTCATGAAGTTAGCTTTACGATTTCAATTATTATTAATTGAAAATCTTCCTTTTGTATCTGCTAAATCCTGATTTACTAGTAGCTACAGTCATTTGCCTTGTAATATTAAAAGTGAGGAATGGAACCAAAAGCTTCACTACCATCAAATTCAAACAAATGTCTTCAGGAAAAAGCATTAACCAAAAGCTAAGTCAAGTGCCTGTCTTTTCCATCCGTGTTTATCAATGCTAAAACCCTACTGGTTGCTACTTGCACCAGAAGACTATTGCAACTTCTGTAGGGGAAAAAAAGGTTATATTTCTTTTTGACAGAACCATTAAGGAACTCTGTAATGTTTCAATCTGTGGTCACTGCTCTGTTTTGCTTGGCTCACTAAACTCTCAGCCTCAGCTGGCATTTCCTAAATTAACAGCACATTCACTCCCCACATTAAGACAGTCAGACAAATGGTTCAGCCTAAACTAAGCAGTTTGACACTCATGTGCTTCAGCAAAGCTGAACAGCATCTCATGACGCTTACATGATTAGATGATATCATAATCATATGATAAAAAGCCATTAGGCCAGGACCAAAATCTAAAACATAGGTCATTATGTTAGATGTAAAAAAGCATACCGATTTAACAGAAAAAAAAAAAAAAAGAAACAAAAAAGAGTTCTGACACCAGGGAACATCTGGCTAATATTTACATCTCCTGTTTAATTTGGATGCTTCAGTTTAGTTTTCAAGATGGCAGTGTATAGAAACAAATTAAGCCAATCACTCTATCCGCAGTTTAGAAAACCAAGATTTGTTTATAGTTTCTCATATTAATACCTCATCCACTTGGCCAAAATGCCTCATGAAAAATATACCCTCAAACACACAATTCTCCTTTAGTAACAAAGATGTAATTCAGCATAATTCTTTGTTGATGGGATGAAAAAGGGAGTCATGTAAACTTGGGGTATTGAGATGAACAGATAAAGTTGAGCCATAGGAAATGAAACAGTCTTCAGTGCTGTAGGGTTAAACTGAAGTCCAACAAGAAAGTCAACAGAATTAGCATTTTGGGGTCCATCCTACTTTCCTTTAAATCAATGGAATTTTGTCACTGACACCATCACAGACATGTTCAGTGTTAAAAGAACATGAGCTTGATACAAGCTTGCTGGATGAGCCCTGTGCCTGGGAATCTGCAAGTTTAATTCTGTGATTAGTTTGATAAAATGATTATTTCCAAGAGCAGTTAAAAACAAGAAGCAATTCAGCAATGCATATGTAGAATTTCATAAAATATTATATCTTAGAGGAAAACTGGCCAAGTGACAATATTCTTATGTCATAGCTAATTAGGTAAGCTTCAGAACATTCAAGTTAATAAAAGGAGATACTGATTTCAAAATACTAGAGAGAATCCAAGGCCTGAAGTCAAAACTTTTTGTTACAAACCCAGGACAAGCACAGAAATCATTTCATCAGGCTTCCCTTCATCAGGACCCTATTTTTGGATATACAAGGAATCTACCGGGCCAAAATCTATTCAACATTATCAAGTATTCTTGGAGTTTGGAGGGTATAAATAATAATGTTAGCAAGAGTGACCTACAGTATCCAAACCCCAAATCTAGATAAACAGTCCCAGTGGTTTGAGCTGTTTCTAGTCTACTCTTTCTAGAGACAGAAGAAAAGCCCAAGCAATCTTGCTGAATTTTTCTCATGTCTGTTTAGACTGCCATGACAAAAACACAGCATAGACACTCAAAAATCGGTGCTAAATTATCCAGCTTTATTCTAGCACACAGTTCACCCACAACTGCAAGGAGCTCAGGGCTGGAAGCAAACCCAGCTGTTACTCAGAGTGCCAACAACATAACCTTGATGTCAGGTTTGTATTGCCCAGCAAGCCCACGGCCCGAGCTTGCACAACAGAGAGCTGAGGGGAGCCCCGCGTGTCTGGAGTGTGTCTGTGTGTCTGCTGCTGCCTGGCTCGCTGGAGGGGGTGGCAGAGGCAGGGCAGGGGGCGCAGAGGCAGCATCAGAAAAAGCAAAGAGAGCAGCAGCCTGGTGCAGCAAAGGTGTCAGCACATGGTAGTGAACATGCTGGAGGAAGTAATGGGTTAGTTCCCCCCAGGGACCACTTCCAAAGGGCACTCTGGTTAAGATGGTATCACATTTTTCTCCCTCCATCTTCTACTATCCCAGAAGACACTGCTCTTCAAACAGCTTCTGTGTCCTCCTGGCACACCTCTGTGTATTCAGCACATTCAATCTCTGCTATAGAAACACTTCTTGCAACATAGCCCTCAGTTATTTCCAATACTTTGAACTGAATAACCAAGGCTGACATGGTAATTATGTCTTGGGGTCACAGAGATACCCCACAGCCCAGAGGAAACCCAAGGTTTCTCTCTGAGTTGCAGGGGTGCAAGCCCAGCTACTCATACTGGTAATTAAGCATGCCTGGGACTGGCCTCTGGCTCTGAGGCCACCTGGCAAGAAGAGCACCCCTGTCCCACTAGAAGAGGGAAGCTGTGCCCAGCTGGCCAACTGGGAATGGTGTCAGGACCATGATGACCTCTGGACCATCTCTGGCATATGTCTGACAGTTCTGGTGGGCGCTGCTCAGAGGCAGGGACCAGCCTCATAATGCAGTAGTGCCGCCAATCCACTATTTTTAATCCAAACATCTCATTTTCTAGTAAAGCTATAGTTCACCAGACCCTCCTGCCCTGAGGACAGCTGGCCCTGAGCAGGCTGGGGGCCAGAGCACAATCCATGGCCATGTTTTGTTTTTAGAGGGATAAATATAGCCATAAGGGCTACATGCTGTGTGGGTTTGGGCATGTGCTGCCTTAAGCCCTGCTTTTCCAAGGAAGCAGAGACATGTGCCTCCCAGCAGTACTGACAGGGATGTCTTCATTCATAAAAAGTAACAGTTAATATTTATTTGAATAGGGGGTCACCTGTGTGCCACCTCATCCACTTTGGCACCACAATTTGCCCTTCTAAAGGTGATGGAATGTCACAGCCAGGTGCGGCAGGAAGTGGGCATGGGAGGTGGCAGGGAGGGAGAACTGCTGTCCCCAGATTAATGGTGATTCTCTGCAGCTCTGCAGGGAAAAAGAAAATTCTCATGTAGCAGTGAGTGTGGGCACTAGAAATATTTCTTGCTCAGTGAGCTATGAGACAGAGGTACAAGAGCAGGTAAACATGCTTTCTTACACTCAGTCAGACCTGACAGTTCTTATACTGATTTATACTTTCTACAGAACCAATGCAGGAGAGCAACAGATGAAAAGAGTGTGCCAGCTGATAGTTGTGAGGAACCATTCCTCCTAACCCAATCCTCAAAATAACCCTTTCAAGAGGTAAAAAAATATCTTCCATTTCCTAGAGCAGCTGGTTTAGCAATGCTTTGCCGATTTGCTGTTTGATATTCTCCTTTGTTAAGGTATTTAACATGCCTTTGCAAATTTGAGTGGCCAAAAGTTTGTCTTCCATGTAAAAATGTTTCATTATTTTCCTTCATTTTTTTCCATCCTCTGACTTAGTAGATAACAGAAATGGAATGACAGAAATAGGAAGTTCAGGTCTATCCCTTCTAAATTGCTCAGTCTGTGCTTCCAAAAATGCTCAGGGAAAATGAATGGGAACTTGCAGGCAGGATATAAAGCTTTCAGAGTGTTGCAGAAGCAATGCAGTTATTTAAAAGGCCAGCTTAGAAAACTGTGTTTCTTCCTTTGACATCCTCCCAAGAATGTCTGCATCAGCCAGCTTGCTTAAAGTGGCAAAAGTCATTACAGATAAACACAGTGGATTGTTTATTTTGGAAAGGGACTGGGGCATAACTCCTCTGAAGTGAAGCACAGGGCGATTCTTTCTTTACCTGCTGCGGGATCCAGCAGAGAGGCAAGGTGCTGCATGCTTTGTGCTCAAATGACTAACAAGACCTTTGTCTAGGCTTGAACTCTCATACCTGTTTTCAGTTCCTGACATACCTCGGATCCCCCCTACCGCCCGCTGAGCCCACGCTGGTGCACTCCGATGGCAAGCCTCTGGATACAGAATGCCACTGGCATCCACGGGGAAGACAAAGCCCCTCAGAAAGGAAAGCAGCCTCGGGCCACTCTAATTACAAGTCCCTGCACTGCTTGAAGGTACTCAGCTGACATGCCTGAACTGTGCAAAGACCTTCAAGTGAACTATTATACAAAGCTCAATGTATCACATGGTTGCGAAGCAGCTGCTAAGTCTCACTGTAAATGAGGCACAGAGATGATAAGTCACATACTCTCATATACAATGTGCTTAAGGAAACCCCCACCCTACGGATTTTACTGCCTTAGGCTAGGATGAAACTTGGGAGGTGAAGGGGAGGGAGTGGGATGTGGGAAAGAGTTTTATGTGAAAACGTCTTGGTCTACGTTAAGGATGTGTTTACTCCTAGTAGCTTTGGCAAGTTAATCATAACATGCATTTAAGTTCTTTCAATAACATCCCCCAAAGTGGATTTTTTCTAAATGTCACTTCCCTGTTTAAACCAGTATACAACTGTATATCCAGATAAATCTTCCACAGCAGACACAGAAAGCAATAGTTGCTAACATTTGGGTTCTCCTTCACTCACTTTGCCTGGATATGTACAAGCCTGAAATGCATGTTCTCAGTCCAGACCGCAGCACTGTAAAGGACATGCATCTGATTGCAGAGATATGAAACACAGCAAGAGTGACATGATTAAAAACAAAACTCTGGCAAAACAGAGAAGGCAGATGATATAACCCACAGCAATATACATTGGCTGTGATCATCTTAAAAACTACAGAATACTGTAGTGAAGGCTAAATGGCTGCAGAGTGGTGCCTTTCACACACCCAGGAAGAGGTTTTCCATAATCCTGGGACTGTAGTAATTTCTGAAATCCCAGATCAATAGAAACACAGGGGTGGGAGGGACCAGGATAAACCATCCAGCTTGATGTACTGAGATGGGTGCTGCAGTCAGAGTCAGTGAGATGCTGAAATGAGAACTCAAATGCCTCGGAGCTACTATTTCAGGCTCTCTACACTGTCAGTAGGTGGCTCATCTTTTCAAGATTTTCCATCCATCCATCCATCCATCCATCCATCCATAATAAAAAGTAAACATATGGTTACCAAAGTAAAAAAAAAAAAACCACCCAAAATCATTCTTTATATAATGAAAATATTGCAAACCAGTAATAACCAGTAATGCAAAAGCAGATTTCATTCCCTTTTGAAGATGTCTGGAAAAAAAATCATGAAGCTTATCTAACTGGCGTGTGTATGTTTCTGGACAAGCATACCCACACAAGCCTTCCACACATTCTTCAACTAATCTTCAAGCAGCAGTTTTGAAGCAAAGTTTCCCCCATGTAAAAGATGAGCTCTTAAAAGTTACTTTGCAATCAAAAAGTGATAGCATGTTACCAAATATATATGGTTCCTTAGATTGTGCTACAAAACCCTTTGAAGTAATGCAAAAAAACTCATAAAGAGGTGATTGTATGAAAGTATAGCAAGGAGCAGGTGATCAGAGGTTACAGGAGCAGGCTACAAGAACTAGACGGTCCTAATTGTGCTTGCAAATCTAACTGCTCTCTTTGGATTTATTAGAGAAGAAAGACCCATAAGACTAAAAGCAAATCTGGAGGCATGAGAATGACAGCAGGAGATTCACACTCTAGCCATTATGAAGGAAAAGACTTCATCATTAAACTGAAGCCAGAGCTTTGTCTCCTTTACAGAAGGTCTCAAACCATACTTGGCTTCCTTGGCACTATCTGATTAATCAACCATTTGCTTAGGTGATTTGATCCTGCTCTCATTCAAGGCAGATGTGTCTCCCTTCAACTTCAAAGAGAGCATGATGACACCTTCGTGAACTGTGTTTCAATCTGGCTAACAGAGGGCTGCACTTAAAACATTTTCTAAGAGACATACTACAGAAAGCAGAATTAGGTCCAAACTATGTTAAAAATTCACTTTCAACAAATAAAAAAAGGTTACAACATCCCAAAGTTGGACAAACAGGTTTAAAACTAGCACAGATGGTCCAATGTGCCTTTTATCCCTTATCACAGACATTTATATTACATGTCAAAATACTGCATAATACAGTGATAGTCCATGTTGGAACTCTCTGTCTGGGTCATGCAGATTCATCACCAGCTGAAACAAAGTGTATTTTCTCCTGGAGTGGGTCACTGTTCTCCTCAATCATCTCACACTTTTGTTGTGTTTATTTTCAGCACAGAGTTTAATCTTAAAGATGCCATTTAAAAAAGAATTTTTTCCTGATACTAGCAACATATGGAAGCAGCTGTTTGCTGTTCTTGTTCATAAAATGAGTTACATCTTCCTTTAAACAAGACATCTTTTTATTTTGCTGTTAAACCTGAATTTGAATCAGAACAAAATGATAATAAACATGTCTAGAAAGGTCTCCAGCTCAAAAAAAGTTACTGTCCATGAACTTTGCCACCCTTTGCTTCTTATTTCCTAGCACAGGACATTTCTCTGATTTGGAGAATAGCTGTAACATGCAAAACATGAGCTACGTTTTGGCACTCATTTCTTAATTATTGCTATTATTGTCATAAAAAAAATCTTGTGGTTGAAAATATCCTAAAAAACGTTAGTGGTTAGTGTCTGATATGTTACACATTGCCTTAGTACATAAGAGCAAAAATAAAACAGATAATGGTCTGTACAGCATGTCCAAAACATAGACTATATCTATATCACTAAATAAATCAAGGCCAGAGAGTGAAGTTGATCACTGAGCTGCCTGTGCCAACTACCACTTTTCAGTAATAATGTCCAGACATGACTGATGGGACAGCACACATGGTAGGGAGCACTTCCCAGCAAGTAATATGGGTGAGACTACAACAATTTAGAGCCTGTGCTGTCCTCTGATACTACCTGAACAGGCTTTCTGCATTCAAAGATCTCTCCACAACTTTTCACCAAGGCATGCAACCTAACCTATGAAACCTTGGCCCTTACTGGCAGAACGAGAGTCCTCACCTTACTGAGCACACCTGAAGAAAACCACTTAAAGTTATACCTTAGATCCACCCAGAAACCATATGCTCAGAGGAGACACAGCACCACATGCTCTGTGACAGGGACAAGAGAACAGTCCCTGTCCATGAAGGTTTATCAGCATAAACACAGCTATGATATCTTGGATTATTGAAGACCTTTCGGGCATCTCTATTTGGAGAGAAGGGGATTATGTCAAACAGTATGTGAAAGGAAAATGTAATGAATAACCCTGATGCCTAAACAAAAAAATAATGTCATTTAATGAACTCTAGCAGATCCTGCTGTGGGATGTGGTGCTATCTCTTTACAAAAATAAGTAGTTTGTAGTCCATGTGGAGGGAAGGAATAGCCAGCTAAACTGGGAGTGAAGTACACTCTAGGAACATCAAGAACAAAAAAAATATAGATTAAGACATGTAGAGAAAGGTGGCCCTAAGAGAGTGACCAAGAAAAAGACAATGAAAGGAGTTGAAATATGTGAGTCAATGAGGAGTTTCAAGCAGGGTCAGAAAGGTGAGAGCTGAAAATACACCTGGGCATGGACTCCAGTGAGGTATCTTAGGGATTCTTTCAGGATTATGATGGGTATGTGCAATGATTTAGGTATCACTGAAAAGACAAGTCTCCAGCAGTGTTGTGTCTAGCATTTTTTAAATATTGCTAATAAAGTAGGTAAAAGAACAGCTTTTGAGGAGCTTGTAGGTTAAAAAAGGCAAAGTTTAGGGCTGAATTGAGGATGCAATATTTTTGTGCTCCTTTGCTCTGCATAAACTGTAATTCTGTCCAGCTTATCATTTGTAAATGGCTGATTTCTCATATGACAAAAGTAGACCATTTGAAGGAAATGGAAAGGAGGGAGGCCTTATGCTAGTTCAAACTTGGAAACCCCTTTTGATTACTGACTCTTTTGATATGCTATATAGGGGCTATATTTCCTGAGGGTTCCATAATGCTCAGGGGGAAAGGATACAACATTTTAAGTAGGTAAAATGTGAAAGAAGGTAAAAAATTGAGGAGTCTATCCAGATCAGATGAAAAGCTAATACCAACATATTTGAAAAGAACTTTTAACAAAAAATTTACCTGGTCTTATCTGCAATTTCATCCATAAACATGTAATTAAGCATATAAATGGATCGATACCAAATGATGACAGCCAACTCTAAGCTTTAAACAGAACTTTTCTCCTCACACCTCTTATTTGTTGTTTATTGAAATGCATTCCTAATCCCTTTAACTTGCCTCCTTCCAATAGATTAATCAGTTTAATCCAACAACCTAGAAATGAGAAAAATTCATGTACCAATTCCTTCCCTGCTTTTGACCAACAGTCCCAGATGGGAAATGCTAGACATGCACTTGGCTGAGCTTCTCACTGCTGGTCATCATTAGTTTTAGGACAGATGGACTGAAAATTTGCAGTAACAGGTCTGGGTTCTGTGACACAGGAAGTCCTTTTGGGTTCCATCTGTATGTATTAACCTGTAACAAGTAAATATCTCCTTTCCGTAACCTGTATTGCAAATAAATCACAAATAACTGCACTGGATGGCAAAAAACAGCAACAGAAGAGAGTTAGACACCTTGTTTTTATGCCTTCTGAACACAGGGCAAGAGCTTGGCCATAGACCTTTGGCACTTGGCTCTGGCAGATCTTCCTCTGGTGGATTTAGATGCTGTCTTTTCTCACCTGTCTTGTTATTCCTTTGTTGGAACTTAGCACTCTCAAAGCAGATTCAGCAGAAGGGAATGTCTGCCTATCAGTCTCTGCAATACACAGTCTAGGTTTACCTCACCTTCCCTGATATCTTCATTGCTAATGTGCTGGGAAGGTCAGATGGTGATAATGATGTTTTCATATTTGCAGTTCTATAGGGAAAATTCCATAGTTACAAGTATATCAGAAACACAAAAATAAGTTAATGCTGTCTGGGAAATAAATACACCCACTAGGTCACTGATGGCCTTTGTGCTGTAAGAGATAAAACTTTAAATGCCTCATTTGCTTAGCTTTACAAAAACTTCAGATAAAAATGGCAGTAATGGCTTGCTACACACAGAGTTGATTTTTTTGTGTTTTGTTGGATTTTTTTAAGTAACTACATGAAATTCTTTTGAACAACTGTACCCCTGTTGTTCAGAAACAAAACCAGAAGACAAATTCAGACATGCAAATAAAGTAAATTACCCTAGCATAAATTAGGAAACTCATTAGTTCTTGCGTTGCTGAAGCTTAGGTAACTTTTACAGAGCAGATTATTTTTTAGAAATCAGAGACTATAGGACAAAAAAGGAACCCTAGTACTTTACTTAGTGAATCCCTGCACTGAAAATACCTGCATTTTCTCTGACCCTTATTTATTTTATCAATGAATTCATTAAAAACTCTTGAAACTTCCTTGGTACCTTGTTCAAATGCTTATGTATAATCAGTGTGGTGAAAAGATTTTTATTTTTGTGGGATTTTTCCAATATCTAACCTAAACCTCCTTCATTTCAAATTAAAGCAATCATTTTTTTCTGTCAGTGGACTTGGAGTATAATTGATCACTGTCTACTTTACAACAACCTTCTACATACTTGAAGACTGTTATCATGTCCCTCTCAGGCTCTTCTGTTGTAGACTAAACAAATCCAATTCCTTCAATCTTTCCTCACAGGTCATGTTTTCTAAGCCGCTTATCATTCCCGTTCCTCTCCTCTGGACACTCGCCAATTTGTCTGCAACTCCCTGAAAAAGTGGTGCCCAAAGTTGGGTCGAGTTCCTAGCTCAGAACCCAAAGCACCAAGTAGGCTGGAACCCCTACCTCTACGCACAGCTTTTCTTTTAATTCACCACAGAATGAAGTGGCTGTTCAAAAAAATACGTGCTCTTGAGTTATCCTTGCTCTGCAGTCGATAATCACACTCAGCCCCTTCTCTGTAGCCAGTTACTCTCTGCCCTGTGTTTGTGTGTGATTGTCCCTCCCTGGAAACAGTGCTTCACTGTAATATTTATTGACACTCCTTTCAGATCATTCTTCCAATTTTTCACAATAACTTTCAATATCTGTTATGCCTTAGAAAGCAGCACCTACAATCTCCCTCATTCTCAGAATATTGTAGATTTTGTTATGACAGTCTGTACACTCATCCAAAATACTGACCAGAATGCATTTACCAACTACACATTTTGATAGTAACTACTCACACCAGTTTCCAAACGCTGACTTTCAGCCTCTTTGTAATACTTTCATTTAGGCCATTTTCCCTTTATTTGCTTGTCAGAAAACTGTATGAGGATGAGTCAAAATGCAAGATTAACCCATATATCGTATGTACTCCATCCCTATATTTACAAGGAGAGCTACCTTGTCAAAGAAAATAATTAGAATGCCTTGACATTCTTTTTCCTGATAAATTCTTATTGGTTTTTTCTTATCATCCCTAAGTAATTATAAATTGACTGCTTAGTAAATTGTTTCTGTATCTTTCCCAGTATTGATATGAGGCCAGCTGGACTTAATTTTTCAAGTCTTCTTCCTCTCTCTGTTTAAAAGGCAGACACTATATTTCTTTCTCCTCTGCTTCTTCAGAGCATCATTTGTTAATTAGTACCCCCAAAAGGTACTCAGTAATGTTACAATGGCTGCTTTACTTGTTCTGTTACTTGTTCCTTCTAAGTGAGAAAAAAAGGAAGAGATATTACATTAAGGTGTTTTGAATTATGTTTTCAACCAATAAAATATAGGTATTTCATCCCTTTTATGAACAATAATACCAAGTGAAACAAGGAAAAAAATGTTTCTTTAAGATATGACAACAGATCTTTCTCAGAACTGTGAATTTTATCACGTTCTCCAGACTAACAATTTGACTATGACGTCTAAACATCCAGTCTCTAGGCTTCCCTAGAAATTACTTAATCAGTGGTATATTAACTGTATTAGTATTCTAGTTAATGAAGCAATACAGCTCTTTTAGTTCCTACAATTTAATTTTGTAGGGGACAAGGGGACAGTGGAAAGTTTCTGAACTCTTCAGCATCCTATAGCAAAAACTGGTTCAATTTAATCACATTTATTAATCTTCACTACTTGCACTCTGTAAGTGCCAGAAGCCTTTGTTAAGGACCTCAGGTTCATTACTGTATGTACTTCAAGTTCTTGTTGAATACCTCCTTTCTTTGCCCTCAAGTATCAGTGTAGCCCCTGAGTGAACCTAGTCTTGTTTTAATTTTGCCATTTTCTCTCTCAGTTACATTGGTAAAATGTCAAATTCTGTTTTTTCTGGCAAACACAAATGCTCTGAAAAGGCAGAGGAGATGAATACTACTGCCAGTCTCTTAAACTCTGCAAAAAGATAATTGGAAGGTGAATGAGACAATGAAAGATGTTCATTCATTTATCCATTTATTCTCCACATGCAAAAGTTTAAATTCAACTAAACAGAGGTGCCTCAGGTCTGAGACCTGTCTCTTTGCCCTGTGAGCATGCAAAACTCTAGTCAAAGTCATTCAGTTGGGCAGGGACCTATGAGACCTGAGAAACGTGTCTTCATCAGTGATCCTACACATTGCCTTTCACAGTGGCCTATTTGCTGCCAATTCTATTGGAAAGAGAGAGATCCCCAGCAGGATGCTTCCATGAAAAATATTAATATTAAAAAATGTGGACAAAATCATGTTCAGTTAGAGGACAAGGGATCTTTTCAGTCAAAAATTACTTCTACCCACCTCTCTAAGAACCATGATTTTAAAGTTCTTCTATAACATACCTCAGAAATTATCTCCGCAATAGAAAGGCTGCTTTTAAAAAGTTTCAGAGCTATTATAGAGGAGAAAAATGTTAAGACAGCTTTATTTCACTACCGTTTTCTCATTTTTAAGCACTTAGATGATGAACACCATAAATTCTTAAATATCAGTGCTTAATTTCATGAGAAATTAGGTACCTGTCCAGAAATGAGTTTCATAAACACCTTTAAGGAACTAGGCCTTTATGTCCAAACACAGATAAAATATGCCATCTAAACAGACAATATGCACTAAGTGGAGGTTTTCTCTGTTAAGGTGGGACACTATTACCAACTTTCTCCTTTCCAGCTGAAAGCCTGCAGGACAAAAGTGTGGATCTTCTTTATCAGAGTAAACAGAAGATGTGACTCTAGTCATGGGCTTGGTACCACTTGGTTATTTTTCCAATTTTATAAGTCACAAAACTCAGGCATCCAGACAGCTTCCAAACTCTTGAGCCAAAACCCAAATGGAACATTTAAAGATAGGTCAGATATCATAATATTTGACTGAATTTAAAAGCTTCTGTGACAGCTGTATATTGTCAATGCTTTTTCTTTACAAGTAATGCTGAACGACTATAGTATTTTTGTCTTAACAATATAAAACTACTGAATATATATTCAACTTCCAAAGTTTCTGTCCTCCAGCAATGTCTACAGCCTGAGGGTTTAACCTAAACTCATCTCCTGTTAAAACATGCAAATCTAGACACAAAAAGATCACACAAGAGCTTCACTGTTGGTAAAGCTAATTTGTCCTCTGTTTTTTCTGTAAATTCAAAGGGAGTAGAAACCCCAGTCTACCTTTCTGGGTTACCAACCTAATATTTGATTTGGCAATATTTAAGGCTCATTCACCTAATGATCTTACCAGTTCTGTAATTCATGCAGAGCATGAATTACAGAACAATAATTCACCCTCAGAAAACCCACTCATCCTTGATCTTTTGGCATGGTGCCTCAAAGCTTGCTACTTTTCAAGTATGGAACACCTACTTGCATGCTGCTGTGTCGCTATTTATTGTATTTTTTACTACAATGGGAACTGCAAGTGTTCCAAGCTGAAGAATTTCAATTACCTGAATTGGCATATTTACTGTAAAGCCCAATTCACTTAGGAAAATCCTAATTTGTACTTAATAACTGCCTTCTTCATACACATACAGGACATAGATTCAGACTAGAATCTGGAAATAAAAACTGGTCAGTCAGTCTTTATGAGTCATAATCTAACCTTTCACATAGGCTTTAAAATATCTGTTGTGGCTTCTGAGAGGAAAATACTGAAGGGTGAATTGTAGGAAATTTTACTGGGAGAAAACTCTAGCTAGACTTTTACTCTTATCTAGAAAAAAAGAACATAAAATTATCATTGCATCTTAGCATAGGCAGTTTATTTCAGCACATAGGAACAATAATTTAAAATTACTCTATCAAAACTTTCTATTCTTTATTTACAAGATCAGTCATGTCAAAATACTATATGTATTGTATTATGTATGTAATACAAAATAATATATATATGTGTATATATATAATACATATATACATATATTTTTATAATAATGTGTGTATATATATATATATATATATAATAAGGAGGAAGGAGGGTTATAATTTTAAATTCCTCTAGGTATTTTAAATTTTATTTTTAAAGATTTTCTCCTTACAAAGGCATATGTAAAGGACTTATAAAGAACAAAAGGTAGCCTTGAGCATAATGCTGAAGTGTACTTAAAGATAAAATTTTGATGTCAAGTGTTTAAATTCAGTACCTCAGCACAAAACGGGCTAAGACTGAGCCCCTTACAGGCTTTGTAACAGTCAAGACCACAGAAAAAGTAGTCATCTTTTTCCAGTTTCCAATGCCTTGGCATCAGATTATTAAGTAGTAACACATGCAACCTACATGGAGAAATTTCTAGAGAAATAATCTAGAGCTGGTTGCTTTGAACTGAAATATCATAACAAAAAAAAAAAAGGCAAAGGTTTGTTTCTATTTAAGATTTGTAATATTTACCCAGATCTAACAGACTGCAACCTCATTTGATTTAACTGAAGTTTGTTCTAAGTGGAATTTTTGATTCCAATGGTTACTACTGAGACAAGGCCTCAGAAATTATAACACCAAAAAGCATGTGATACTGGGAGGGAGCAGGTCACTATGGTTGTACAAATGATGGTTAGCAATAAGTACCAGGCGTCTACTGAGTCTCATTCCATCCAGCTGAGCTCAATGTGCTTTTCTTAGCAGTCTTCTGGGCCAAGTAAGAGATGTAAGTAGAAGCTGAGAGCACCTTCTCTCAAGTTAGTGATTTCCTGGTGCCATATGTCTGGGACAAAAGGCAGATTCAAATGATAATTTTTCCCTTCCAGCTCTCAAGGCAACAAGACAGCCGGGCAGTGAGTGGCTGGTGCCCACACGCTCCTTCTGCTGGCTCCTTGCCTCCTCCTCCCCCACTCAGCCCTCCAGCATCAGAGGTAAAATGTGGCAGGTTTTAGTTCTGGGGTTTTTTGAGTTCTCTCAGATCTGCAACATGAAACATCACGTCTGCCTCATGCACTGATGCTCATGCACTGTTCTCCATGAGACTGGGTTAGAACAAAAGTCTATTATTTCATTTTGAGACTCGTGCCTTAGATCATCAGGAGATTGTGACATGCTTCAAGGTTTGACAAAACAAAGAATCAATTTGTTAGAAAAACAGAAGGGATCCCTTCAGCAGAAATCTCTCCCTTTCATTTTAACACACAGCAAATAGGCCTTCTTTCTGATAACCCTTGGCTGGCAATGAGAATGCAATTCTCATTAGGCTCACGAGGCACAAAGAATTCTGCCCTTGTAGTTTGAGGTGTTTCCTTTAGAAAGCTCCACAGAGCGTTGATCCTTCAGCCAATTCCCCTTATTCTTCAAGCCATAACATTACTCCATTGCCCTCTAACAACTTCAAAACAGTTGTAAAGATGAAAAATAATGTTTTGTACTGCCCAGGGCCCCTTCAAAAGCTGTGAATTTGATAGAGAATTCAGGTCTCTTAGGAGCTAACAGACCACACCCACAGCAGAGAGGAGAGCAAACCAGGAGCTCTCACCCACAGCTTTTCCTTAGTCCGATACATAACAATAAAAAAAAAGCAAAACCCTTCCTAACCTCATTTTAGCAGTCAATTTAAGTAGCCCAACAATCAGTTGCATTTCAAGGAATTTTTTTAACATTGGTTGTTTATGAGGTTTTTCCATCTTTGTCCTCAATAGCATTCACAAAGTTCTCTCTAATATATTCATTTATTGGGTTTCTCTTTGGCCTCTTTACTGATCTGTTAATGAAGCTGCAAATGAAAACCAGACTGTCAACTGTTCAGTACCAGAATTAGAAACTTTGCCATATTTTGCTTTCTGTTGGTTTGTTATCCACACAATAATTTTCTTATACAACCTAATATGAATCAATCTTTACAGAAAAAGCTCATGACCTAGTGAAGCAAATGCCTTAGCAAAAGTTCACTTGTAACTCCTAGGATCTCTCCCTTGCTTAAGACAGACCAGTTCTGTCTTATAAAAACTCAGAAGAAAGGTCCAGGCAACTGGTTTCTGCTGCAGACTTCCCTTCAGTGGAAAGTATTTATTTGGTGGCAATGGTCAAGTTAGAGGTTAGAGACCTGACCACAGGGATTTCTTGAGATCCAAAGGGAAAAAAATTCTTATACTGTATAGCATCTGGAATGGAAAGGTGAGTAGCAGATAGTGACTTCTTCACAGCTGCATGTGTGTCTGAAGACTGGTTCTGCCCTTCAAATCATTCACTTAAATAGTCCTTCTGTCTCCCACAGTCCCACAGACGACAGCCAGGATTCTGGGGAAAATGGCCTACTGCATTCACTATTGCCAAGTACTCTTTTTCGTGCCCTTCTTTAACTGTGCAAGGTGTTTGGTTCTTCCCAATTGCTCATCCAAAGATATTTTCTAAGAAACATTTCAGAAGTACAGGCTATTTCACATTTCTACTGCTCCAGCAGCAGGAGCAATATATCCATATACAGACATTCACATATATGAATGTACATATATACATATATGTATGTACATCTATGCATATATATATATCTATTAGACTTCGAAACCAGGTTATCCTATTCAATAAACAAAAGGATATCACAGAATTTTGCCCATGGTAAAAGGAATGAGATTGGAAGTTTTCTCAGGACAAGCAAGAAATAAAGTCTCTGCTTGGGGCCATTGGCAGCCCCTTGACACACCTACATCACCATTGTGTTTCTGCTGTAGTAGAGTCTGGCACTGAAGATCCTATAAGAAACTGCAACACTGTATTCATAATAAAATGTTCTATAATGTTTAAAATTGTAGAATCAATTAATTCATGGCTGGGGGAGAAGTCAAAGCAGAAACCAAAGATATACTTTAATTAAGCAACAACATCATTGCTCAGAGGTAGTCCTGGAAACCCTTCCATCTTTCAAGAAAAAATATCTGGAAAAAAAGATATTTGGGCTCTTTAATTATTTTATATGTGATAATATAAAGTTATAGCAGTTATAATAGTCAGAAACACAGTTCCCTAATCATGCATGGGTCTCTCATCCATTAATAATGTTTCCAAAAATTACCAAGCTCTTATGATACAGAAACTGAAGTCTTTAATTGTGTCACAAGTCACTGGTTCAGATCCTGTCTGCCTAGGATCTAAGGCTTCATGGTAGCATACATGTAGAAAATCAATTTTGCACTTAGAAAATAGGGCATTCAGAAGATCATGTGATCACAAGTAGTCAAAGAACTAAAAGTGCTACATTTTTATGTAGGTAAAGAAAAGGCTTACATTTCTGAGAAAAAAAATCATAGCATAGTCAAACTTTATCAGATATGTAGTCATTTACATTTTCAGTTATTAATTCAATTTCCTAAACAGTGGTTAGCATATACTTTCAAGCTATCTAGTTTAAAATTAGAATATACAGTGCTACCAGTGAGAACTGCAAAGTAATAATCAATAATAATGTAACAGGAAATATATCCTAATGTTTTCAGCATCATACAGCTGATCATATGACCAAAATGGGATACTTTTCTCCCTCTGAAGTGTCAGGTTCAGCGTACACATTTCAGGCAACACATGAAAAACATTTTTGGGAAACAATCAAGGTTTTGTGCTCTTTACTGAACTTAATAATAGTATTTCAGGTAAAAAGTTCATGTTTTACAGTGCCTGAGTGTGGTATGCAAAGAGTTTCACTGAGGAACTTTCTATGGGTTTTTAGTTTTTCCTGAGTTTTGTTGTCTTTCCCAGTAGGAAGAGAAGTGCAAGTTGGGAGCCCGGCAGGGTTGCATGTTTCTCTGAGAAAGGAGGAAAGGTGCTTGACATATAAAACAAGGAGTGTTTCCCCAAATGTGTAATTGTGATCACAACATTTAAACCCTTGGAAATAAGAAGACATATTCCCCCAGGCTGTGTATGAGCAGAGAGGACATACAGACCAGCATAAAAGTAAGGAGTGAAGTCTGATGCAGGCTGAGGAACGGGAATAAAGATTAGTAAAAGAGTATAAGCACCAGTGAAAAAACTGGAAGATGAAAAAAGCTACTAGAATATGTGAAGGCAGGAAGTGTAGCCTTGCAAGAGAGTAGAGTGGCATTGTCAGCAAAACCCTGCTGAGTGAGAGCAAAAATCCAGAAAATGCAGGAAATTCCTGGATCCACAAAGAGGCAAATTTTAATAGCAGGATAGTGGGGAAATTTGTTTTTTTAATACATCTACATGAGAACGAAACTTAATATTTGCAAAAAAAAAAAAATAGCTATAGATGTACATGAAGGAGGTAGGAGAGTAGACAGAAGAGGTAAATATTCAAAGAGTCCACTTACCACTGTGAGTAACTAGAAGTTTTTCTAGAAGTGATAGCAAAAGAAAATATGTCAATTCTATGAATGGTTTCTGACATATTCAGCCACACAAAAGTGAACACACAATAAAACAACAAAAAAAGAAACAAGATCAGACTGTATTATGCCCCTCTCCAAACCTCAGATAAAGATAAAAGTGAAGCATTATTTATTTTTTTAACACAGGAACAAGATGCCAGTCCTTCAGCAGCAGTAATGTAGTATTTACCTAAAGTACAAGATTCTTGTACCTTGGTATATGCATAAAACAAAGGCTCTGTTTGTAGGTAGTCAATGAGCTAAGAGGTAGAAAATACACATTTCTGCAGCCATGCAGCCTCACTTTTCTGAGAGGCATCTAGCCTGGACTATAGCTGGAGGGCAGGAAGATAATACACTTCAGCTAGTTTATTGCTCTGCTTCAGGATGACAATTCATGCAACTGCAATTCAAGCTAAGGTAAAAAAATATAAACCAAGTAGCATACAAATAAATTTTTCTTCTGAAAATGGAGTGATAAAACATGGGTTTTTCATTACACTGAAAGTGAACAGGAGTTTATGCTGTAGTTACGGGCTGTGTATAATAGTAATGATCAATTTTCCTTGGTAAATTTTAAGATTTTTTTTATCTCTAAAAGGCAAGTTTTGTCACATCAGGTTGCAATGCAGAAGAGCAAATACAGAAAGAGTTAATTGGGAAGTGCCTCCTGTGCCCATAGATGCTGTCTGCTCTGATAGCAAAGGCTTTGCAGTGAAAGAAGCCAGAGTAACCTACTGGAACAGGAAGAGGCTGGTAGCAATTAATGGGGAAGTTTGTTTCTGCTCTGCAGAAAGGCAATTGTCTAGTTAATCCCTTTCCTGCGGGGACTAACAATGACCTGCACCCAGCAACACTAGGCTGTTGTGTGACACTTTGCCTTCTGTGGGTTGAGAGACAGCCAAAAACCTCGCACAGCTCAGCTCACAGCCATACTATTTTAAGACTTCCTCCTCCATAGAATTCCTTTGGTCCTGCTCATTAGATGCCCACTTAAAATATATTTAGGGCAAGGGCAGTTCCATGTTTGCTACCACGTACTATGCATTTTCTTCTGCTGCTTTTTTCCACTGCCGTGGTTCAGGGCAAGGGCTGAATTTCTATCTGTATTAAGTAAGCAGCAGGTACTAGAGATGCTATGTTTTGTTGTAGGATAATGAACACTGACTCCAAACCACAGAGAAAGCTGAAAAGTCACATCAGATTCTGTAGTTCAGCAAGCATTTGGACTTCTTTTGACAGTTTTCTGTATTTCACACTTAGTCATTCATGCCACCAAGCTTAAATTATATGAATTAAAAACTGTTTGGCAATCTTCCATTGTGTGGAACTCTGTGGCAGGGCATCGTTTAAGAAGCTTACTGTCGGACCAGTGCCATGATATGCAGACATGCCTGACAGCTGAATTCAGGCTTTTTCATGTTGTGGCTTATTTTTTAATTACTTTGAAGAGTACTGTACTGAAAAGGAAATGCCAGATAGACTGTATCATGGCAGCCAGGGGAATATTGCAAAGCATCAGAACCTTCTGAGGTGAAACAACAATTAATGTGGGGAATGCTGGGTGGAGGAAAGGGTCAGGGATTATAACAAATTCAGTAATAAAAAAAAAAGTGTAAACAGCCCCTACTGCATGATCATTGCATTAGACAATATGGTTTTACCAGAAATCCTGAGGCAAAATTTCTATCATAATTTCCATAGTATAAATGATTAGACAAATTGCTAGCAATTTCTCCAAAGAACAAAACTTCAAAATTCACCATAAGAGATGAAAAACTTTATGACTCTCCTTTCTTAAATGCTAAATGTTGCATTTCAAGGAAAATTGTGGAATATTTGCGTAATATACCACATCTGGTCAGTTACAAATTGATACCTTTTTCACTCAGCAAAACACTAATTTAGCATTTGTCAAACACAGTGAGAAAAATCTTGACCATCTCCATGTAGAGAAAAGCAATGAGGAAGAATGAAGAGCTGACTGAAAACATTGCACAGACAAGATAGAGGATATGCACAGGAAGGTACTCTTGTTTAGAAAGCTGAATATACTGAAAACTAATTGAGATATCCTTTCCTTTTACTCAGCTAATACCTTCACAAATGAACCATTTCTCCATCAGATGCTTCACTTTGACCTGTATGAGAAGAGCACTCCATTATTTCCACCATTTGTGCCACCCAACATGGTAAAAAATACAATTCAGTATGAGTTTCACAGGTTATGAGCCATTCACGGCCCTTGATTTGGGTGAGGAACTCCCATTGATCTCAGGGAGAAATGCAAGAACTAGAAAGCCCTCAAAAATAAACTGCAGACCAATCCTGCAGCAGGAAATGGACTAGATCAATGAATATGTCTGTTCCATCTCTAATTTCTATGATTAAAGCATGTGATCAAAGGCAACACAAGGCTCTAAGTACTACCACATTCAAAGAAGGAACCATGTCCAAGGACTAACACATTTCAGTAAGTGAGAGGCAAATGCCTTAGAAATTCTTCCAGTCAATGTCTGCAGTTCTCTTGAATTTTGCCAGGTTATTCTTCTATGTAAAGGAAATCAAAGCTTGTAGTATAGACCTTCTAATACTTGACAGAGACTTCACCAGGTCTCCCTGCACCAATGCTATTTTTAGAAAAGGGGAATGTAATTTGTATCTTTCTGAAAAGAATTCTACTAAAGTTGAATCCAGACAAAGGTACTTACTGTTTTAATTATCACTTGCAAAAAAATCTGATATAATGAAAGTTCAAAGTAAAATAAAGGCTCTTACGGGGCGGAAACAGATATATTATTCACGTAAGAAACACATATGATTAGATCCTGGTTGTTCAGTTAGAAATGTGTGAAGCAATGAGCTATGTGGGAACGATTGTCTACCTGCATCTTTTCCACTAACTTTTCAACAGTCCAGAGGATCAAGGCCTGGCTTCAGTTCTGAGGCAGCACCATGACATAGTGCACCCTTCAGCAGACTCCTGCGCCTGGATGTCAGAAAGCAAAGAGTGATTCAGGACACCTATGAGGGCTTCCAGATCCCCAGTCTTGCACAATCCTTGAAGTCAAGATTACATTCAGGCTAGGTTGCAGAGGAATATGATTTTATCAGTGCCTCATTTATCCCACTTTTTTGTTGGGGGTTTTCTACAAGGCAGATCATGATCTTGAAGCCAGACTCTAGAATGGACATTTAAAGCCATTTAGGCATGTTTTTAGATCCAAATGAATCTTAGAGGTCTGCAGTTTTGAGTTTCTGTGGAATTTGCAGGTAGATTGTGTCGCTGGTACTTCCTCATACTGCCACAAACTATTACTTGGAGTGTTCACAGAAAGAAAAAGGATCAGAGAAAGGAAGGGTTGGTGTTGCATGGATGTTTTCCTTCTACTTTCAGATGTCACTGTGAAGTTTACCTCCATGGAAGCCCACCAAATATTTACTCTTTCTTGTCTCAAGATTCTAGAGGCCTATTTAAATCCACAGGTTTTTCCCTGCACATGCAGCAATATAGAATCACTGACATGAAAATTCCATTTATGCTGAAATGAGAAAGAATTCCTGGCAGGATGTGCATTTTTTCCATACCTAGAATGTCTGTCTGTGTTTCCAAGAGTGCATGTTCCCTTTTACCTTCCTAACTCTTTCCCTTACACTTCATCACTTGCTAACACATGGCATGGTATACCCTTTTGCAAGGAAGAGGGTAACAAAAGCATATATTTATAATAATACATTTCTATTAACAAAATATTCATGTCTGCTAATGCCATAAATATGCTAGCAATTGTTAAACTGAGGCCCAGAAGAGTAAGAATATTATTATGAAATTTATGCTTTTGGGGTCATTCTGGCATGACTAGTTTATTAAGACATGCAAATGAAGATTTCAACAAAAATTAGTGGAAGAAGGAATCTATTCCAATAATTTAAAAGAGGCAGGGTCTTTGTTGTGCTTTTGATTTAGGGTCTTTTGGCTATCCATATAGTGTCCAGGTTACAGTTCACGTAAATTTTGTACAAAAATCCTTCCTCATTATAAAGCATTCAGGATGATCACTCAACCAGCTAGCATAAATTGTGCAAAAAGCCACACTCAGAATGAATGACAGGATAACCCTGTCATTCATAGGGTTCCTCTTCTCCTTCCTCCTCCTTCTCCTCCCCTCTTTCAATCTTCACACACTTTTCAGCAAATCACTGAATTGTCTCCACTGTCTTTCCTACTGCCATGGTTTTATTGTGCTTGCAATCATTTTGTGTTCTAGTGCTTGATTATACACAGAGACTCAGATTAAATACATTGATAACGATCACCCTTGAAGGTATAACTAGGCCCATAGCAAATTGTTTTTTCATGCACATTTTAATAGCTGCTCCATTTAATATGGCACATTCTTGGCTCCTGAAGGCAATCAGAGAAGAGCTCTTACTCTGAGGAGGGAGCGCACACTGTAGAGCCACGCAGAACACTTCAGCGAGTGAACAAGTTCTAACAATAGCATGGCAGAGCAAGGGCTGTTAAAAACGGCTTCTAATTATACTCAACTGGAACAATACTGTTCAGATCTTTATTTTTATCCTTCTTTACTCTGGGGACAAGGTGTTAACTCATTGGAAGGGTATGGCTCTTCAAGTTTGCACCACAAAACAACCACAAGACTATTGCTCTTTCTGTTTGTCTCTCTTTACCATGAATTACTCAAATCTTCAATTAACTAAACAGAGAAGTGGCAATCATGTCACTGTGAGACACTGGAGACTTGCAGTCAATAATCCCCAGGAAGCAGCCAGACAACTTTGGCAACAAAGTTCTAACACAAGATTGCATGTCATTTTCCAAACAGATATTTCAGATTCTTCAGGATGCTGTTTCTGGATATATTTTGGCTCTAACTTCACTGATTTTTAAAATCCTCACCATTTCTATTCCCCAAATAAAAATATCATGCTTATTAGACATCTTTTCCTTTGAGGAGTTTAAATACAATTTCACTTTTGTTTATTCTAACAGATACTGGCCAACCCTTTTCAAATGTATTGTGCAGACTTGGCCTGACCATTTTCATCTATTTATAAAACAGAGAAAGTAATCAGAAATTCTGGAAAGTAATCAGAAATGTAAGAATAGGCTCTGTATAAGATCGCTTACAAAAGCAAGACTTTTCTTGCAAGAGAAAAAATATTTCACTTACCTCTACTGTCAGTTCTAGGGGACACTTGTGATAGGAAAACATTGATGATACAGCAAAACATAATGGTGAATAGTGAAGTATCACTGTAGTTCAACTATGGAAAGAATTGTAACAAGGAAAATGAAAATATCTTGACAGTAAAGCTGGTTTTAGCAAAAAAAAAGGGAATTTTAGGGTTTTTTTAAATAAAAGTTGAAAATTTAGCAATTAAAATTAATGGTTATAAGAAAATATTTTAAATACTAAAATTGAATACTTCTTTGGTGCAAACTTTTATAATTGTCACCTGACACTTCTTAGATGTCAATTTTTTGTCCTTAGATCACATGGGGAGTAATCCCCTTTTCTTGCTGAACTTTTGTAACTGAAATAACACTCAGAAAATAAATATTACAAAACTAAATCTTATGGAATTTTAAAAAAAAATCTATTTTGATTCTGTTTCAGCCATTTCCATATGAGTATAATGATATCCATTTAGTTGTGTTTTAACTCCTACTTTCTTGAGTGTCTGAGCTGTTGCCCTTGTGTGTGAACTTCTCTGTTAGCTTCCAGTTTGCCTCTACCTCTCTTTGTGTGGAAGACATGGGTGGTCTGTGTTAGCTCTGGGGTCTTCCAGGTGTTCATTCTGCTTTATCATGTTTTGCAAGAACAGCCTGCACATTGGTCTCTTTCTCTTCATTGCAGAAGTGATCTAATTTGGTCAATCAGTGAAAGCAGACTAGAAGAGAATTTAATAGAGAAATCACACAATATTTTGTGTCCTTCAGGCCATGTATGTCTCGTTCTTGGTAACTGCTGCCAGTTTCCTAAAGGGAAATTAAACACATGCAGCATGACAAAGTAGACACCCTTTTTCACAGCTCTCAATCTGATACATAATAGGGATATAACTTCCTTCCATTGTGTAGCTTCTTATGATGACAAACCAGTTGCCTTTTATTGTTTCTACAATCCTTTGTCAGCCTCTCCTGTCGTCTCTCCCCACTGAAGCCATATGGCTGGAAGGGTGTCTCTCATCAGGGAAGTGTTTCTTTCCCTTCTCTTTCTGCCTTGCCCATGCAATCCAAGGAAATTGGAATAACTTACAACCAAGCAAAACATGTGGTCTTCTTTGGAGACAATTTTTTTCAATATTTGTAACTCTAGTCAAATGAGCTGTCATGAAAAGAAGTAGCATATAAAAGGATTAAAGCAATTGGAAGAGGAATTTTTCAGAGGAGCTAAGAAAAAGAAGGGTCAGTACAAATATCCAGGTTTTATAGACCTCTTCCAGCCCTGCCAAACCATCTACAAATGTGTGAATGGGCCTGGTTGAATTAAGGATATTAGAGTGCAAATAAAAAGTAATCTATTTTTTCTTATAACAAGTCTTCAGTCTCTGTTGTTCTAAATGTACAGTAGTTCTGCCCTAAGCCTTTCTCTGTCCTTCATTTTCAGGCTCATTCATTAGGCCTAAGGTCATGAGACTTCACAGATCAGACTTAAAATGGGGCTGGAAAGTCCAAAACTAGCATCTTGCTTGTCTGTTCTAACAGAGAAGGTGAAAATTAAATGGGCATGGAAACTGAATTTCCTCTAATCCCTAGAAGTTTGCTACAGGCAGGCTAGATGAGGCTCTATTGCTGCTAAACATGCTCTTTCTGTTATGTGGTTGAAGGTTTGAATCAGGAGGTCTGTCACTACAGCAGTTTTCAGAAATAGTAACCTACTTTGAGAGTAAATATACTTTTTATAATGTTTCAGGAAAATTGGAAGGAATCTTGCACTGTGTTTTGATTTGGCACATGACCATTACACTGTAGGGAAGCGGTAGTGGATGGACACTGAAGTCTCTTTTGCAGACAAAAGTTATGAGACTGACCAGAAATGATTACACAGATTGGCTGAAGCTCTAATGAAGGATTTAGAAGAGGAGCCAAACAGATATGTAATATTCACTGAATGGCATCTACAGCTACTTGCTGTAAAGATTTTCCAACCATAACAAGTCAAAGTTCAGAAGAGGAAAAACATTCATAACCAGCATCCAGAATAATGGAAAGTTCATACTTGTCTGTCTCCATCTTCCTGAGTCAATATCATCCCTGTACTTCTGCTTTCTCAATCAAGATGTTTGCCATGAGATGGGAGCATTTCATGTATTGGTGATATAAATCAGAGGCTGGCAATTAACAGAGGCATGAAGAGATTAAATGATTGCTAGTTTAGAGCTAGATTTGAGATATGATTCTAATTAATCTTACACTATCGGCACAGGGGATTATAGGTGAATGTGTTGTTTAAATCAACGCAATGTGCTGGCATTTAGTTTCTAAAACTAAAAATTGTGGCTCAGAGTTAATTCACAAAATCCTCAACCTATTGACTTCTGAGTTCCTCCTGAGGTGCATTTGCCTAACAAGAATTTTCAAATGTTGTAAAATGAAAGAAGAGCCAGATGAGTTCCAAAAGTATGATTATTTCACTGCTGTTTTTCCACTGTCGTTGTTTTTCTTAACCCAGTAATTATAAAAGTAGGCTAAGGTTTGATCTTTCTATTACAATTTGTTTATGAGAAGATGATGTCTGATTGTCATTTGAGCCACAAGAAATAACAAAATCTCATTCAACAGAACTTTGAAATGAAAAAAACTCACAGGCCCCACTCCTTTTACATAACTTGATTCTCTGTAAACATCCTTACTCTCTTTTTTCTCTTAGTATAATTTTTACTTTTCCCACCCAGGCAGATTACTTTCCATTGCCCAGTATGACATTACTTCCAAAAATATGTAGGTTTGGAAAATGAGACATTGTCATTACAAATTTATCAAGAACAATGTTCCAAGGAGCATCTGCAAATTTGATGCAGGGCAGAATGGTCATTTCCTCTCATAAACATAGAAGAAATGGCAATATCCTGAATCTGTTCTGTGAAAATTCACTCCTTTTCACTGATGTTTTCTAGGTAGTAAAATTAGACTTCAGTCTGCCAATGTCAGGATGTATCATTGCATCTGCCAATGGCATTAGAAGGCAATGTGAATATCCAGAACAGTCAGCAGAAAACCATGTGCAACTCGACAGCAGTGGCACGGCAGAGAACAAGGAACTGCCTACAGACCCAAAACCACTGTTAGTAAAATCCCATTTATTGTCTCCAGTAGTCTTGTCTTCTCCCCTCTCTGCTTTACATGTGGTAGTTACTCCAACAAATGCAGTAAAACAATATTGGTCTCAAAATCAATCTGAGAAGAGAATCCAAAAGTAGGTCAAGGACTCTGTTTGTCAATACAGGAAAATGTTGGAGCTGGCAGGCCATAAGCAGCAAAGGGGCACAACTGGCCAGTGATACCAGCCTGTGGCACACAGCCATTCCCCAAAAGAAAGGTACTTTCAGAGTCTGGGCCCCAGAAAAGGAAATTAGCAGCCATATCTCTGGACACTCAAAATAAATCTTCTTCATTAGATTGCACTTTATATGCACTTGATTTTTCACTGGAGTTAAATTTCCATTACTTTATTTTCCTTGCAGACTGAGGAAGAAAATACAAATTGAGTATTTTGGCACTTTAAAAGAAAAAGTAGTGAATATGCTGCCTGAAGGAGCTCAGGGGGTTGATTTCTGTTCCCTCCAGCAGGTATAAGAAAAACAAAATAATGGAAGCTTGACTCAAGTAAGTGAATAAATGAATTTACAAGGGATAAGCTAATTTCTGTCTTGGACTGCCTGCAATTATGAATGTTTATTAACTAGTCTGTCTGGCTTTTGGAGGGGAAGAGTGCAGGAATCCCTGGAGCAATGCAGCTCAAACAGAATTATCAGTCAAAATTTTTAAAAAGAAGTCCAAGCAGAATGCCAAACAGTACAAAATTTCCAGTGCTACTGGTGGGCTTACCGTTGCCTGAAGTGAGCCAGCTTTGCATGCACAGTGGGCCTATTGACTGCTCAGGAACCACTAGCATGAGTAAGGGGATATAGGGAATGACTGGGTGCTCTGTCCTGCTGAGATAAAAAACAGGTGGTCAAAGCCCAATCCAGCAGCAGACGAAAGCATGTGAGTACACTTACTGACTTCAAAGGCACAGCCCACATGTTTAATGTTAAGGATGTGCTAAAGTCTTTTGCTAAACTGGAGCTCCAGCTCGTGAGATTTCAGAGATCTTCACTCCCAATGACTTTGAGGTTAGCTGAATATCCTGTTAAGTCTGTATTTCCCCAAAGGACAGCATCAAGATTTTTTCCTGCTGTTTTGGTGAAAAATAAGGATATCTTAGAAAATGTTTTCCTTTAGAAAGTCATGCAAACAATCTTAGGAGTGAGCTTTCCCACTAGCAGTCTTTTTAAAAAATTAGGAAAACAACCCAAACACTAAAATTTCTATTTCTGTGTGGCCAGTATGTTCCAGAAAGGTTCATTAATGTCCATTTCTCATATGCTGAGGCTTAGAGAATACTGGAATCAGCAATGAAACAAACAGCTATAGCAGACAAAGCTTTTTCATCTCTTCACTTCAAGATTTTTAAATAGCTCACAATTTGCATAAGTTCCATACACACAGCAAGTCTATTTGAGTGCACAACCTCTTTTGTACATGCAAGCCACACAATTGCACAAACCAGAAGATTGATGCCCAGGTGGTCATTTGTACATAAATATCCCAATTACAGACCAGCCTTGGAATACCTAAAGCTGTAAACAGTTAAAGTTAGCATATTTGAATGCAAATCTTGGTATTCCCTTTTTTTAGGTATAGGAATATCGGATGAAAAGGGAAATCTTGGAGCTCTGAATCTATCTCCTGCAAACTTAGAAAATGTTGCCCCATCCTGAGTTGATTGAGCTTCTTACTGAACTAGATATAACTCTTTTTTACCCCTCCTATTACTTGTGAGAAATTCATCCTAATTTCCCAGTCTGAATGTATTCATGTTCAGTGTTTGAACAGTTACTTTTGAACAGTCCTTTACCTAATCAGCTCTTCTGATTTCCTCAGGCTTCCTGCTTTCATGTGCATGCATACTGAGAAAAAATTCATTTCTCTCCCCTCTCAATCTTTTTCCCTTTATGAACTAATTGGATTAATATTTCTTCATCTGTGCAGGCACAGCCCTTAGACAGGTGTGGTGCTCAGACTGCATCACCCGAGGAACAATTCAAGCTGGCAGAGTGATTTAGTGACACACCTGTGAGTCAACAGTTCTGCCCAGCTTTCCCTGTGCCGAAAGTTTGTAGTCATCCATCTCATGCTCTTCCAGCAGTCATTGGCTCCTGGCTGTTTAAGGTACTACATTATAACTAGTGGAAAAAATAGCCCTGTAAAACAAAGATTTCATCTAAAAAGAGAATCCAGCTTTTAGAAATTGGATTATAATTTATTTTAACAATGTAATTTCTGCTCTGCAGTATGAACAGAGCACTTCACAATGTTTCCCTGGGCTGTCATCAGAGATAGTCTCCTGCTGCAGCCAGCACTTTGCACTATGCACACTGTTCTACGTATGCCTTTCATGTCTGGCCACTGAGTATGTTTCCTGGCTCATCTCTAGAAGCTTTCATGCCTACCCTAAATCCAACAGTATGATTGCTTGGCCCTCTGCACTCAGGATCATGTGTTGCACACCATAGTCACTACTCACCAAACAAAAAGTAACATCCTGTGGTCTTTTATTATGAAGCGATTAATGCTGGAGCATGAGTCATTTTGCTGTTCCTAGCACATTTGTTTCAGCTGCCTGAAGTGTCTCATGAGGGATGGAAAGGTACTGTAAGCATACTTGGGGATTTTGTCTTCTGTTCCAGGGTCCCAGATGCTTTATATTCACAATAGGATATACTGCATATGTGTCTGTCAGCCCTCAAAATGCTCATGAGCCTTACGCTTTCCTTCATGGTCAAAGTGGTTTCAACTTCTACACTGGATAGGAGTTTTGATGTTTTCAGTATCAGCTTATTCACACATTGCTTTCTAATGGATTTGGTGAGATCATATGTTCATGATCAACCCAAAGGTAAATTAATTGGATTTCTGTATTCCAAAATCTCAGTAATTTCATCCTTTCCAGTACTAAGATACCTCTTTCCCCGTGTATCAGAGCTCTGGTGACAATTGCTGTAGTCTGCTTCCTTTACTTCTTACAGCCCATCTTCTAAAACCCTGCAAGGTGTGTCCATGTAACATCTTACCTTGCTCTCCAATTCTGAGAGGTGCCTAAATTCATCTTGTGGCCACATGCACAAACGTCTTTGTTCCTCCAGTGCCAGAGATAAGCATTTGACAGTCTAGTCCTCCAGGAACGCTGGCCAGCCTTCAATACCAGAGTCCAAGCCTTCCCTCCACCTAGTGCCAGGTGTACTCAAAAATTAATCAATATACAAATCTTGAACAAGGGCATCATCACCATGCTTTGTTCGTGTGTGAGCCAGACAGACACATCTGCTTTTCACTTACACCTGCCCAGTCTGCCACATCCCCAGTCTGGATTGGCTCAGAAGAAAAACCAAACAGCTTTACATTATCAGAAACAATCTTGTTGACTCTTTCTTTTTTCTCCTGAAGATTTCTTACTTTTATAGACATGATATATATTTGATGTCCCCTAAGTTTCAAAAAAAAAAAAAATACTTATAGTAATTTACTGCAGATATATAAGGGAGAGGCAAGCAGACTGTTGACACTAGGGTATCCCTTGGATGGGTTTTGCTTTGGGCATAATTTTGTGGTGCATGGTCCAAAAGAACAATCACATTTGCTTAGAGGTGTGTCTATGTAGACATAGTCACCATAGTTCCAGGGCTGCCTTGCTTGATAGTGCTTAAAGCCTGATATATCACTTACATTTTCTTTACTCCTTCAAATGCCTGTTTGTTGGTATCTCACCATACGCCCACTATGTGCTAACTGTCTCAAGAGTTCACAGGCTTCTGATAAGCATGTGCAGAATCTAGAAAGATAAGTTAGGCATCCCTATAAATCACTGAACTTCTTCCCACCCTTTAGTTCCTAAACACTCTACATTTTTCAGAGTGCAGCTGGAGTCTCTCAAAAGTCAACAGATGTCTAGGATCAGAAGCATGAGTTTTCTGACTGGTTCTGTGCTTGTTTCAACAGGTGTATTGTTACCTCTTCACTGCAGAACTGACAGTTTTCTCTGCCCAGTATTCCCTGAAGCTAAAGAAATGCTCTATATCCTCAGTGTCTACATATCCAATATGCTTCCATCTTCATCTCACCATGAAGCAGCCTCCACCTCCTCCAATATACGCTTTCTTTGGCTTTGCATGCTGGGTGAAAGCCAGGGTGATTGTTCTTCCTTTTTCACATTGAGAATATTTTGGTGTTGAACTGTAGCAGAGTGCGACAAAGTCTACAAAGATTTGTAGTTCCCTATCTTTCTACATGGGAAGCCCCACATGTCATTCTTGTGTGATTGAAGCCAATTGAAACCTTAATTTTTCTAATTATGATTACTGCCTAAAATCAAGTCATGAGCATTCACACATATATAGTGACATACTTTCTCCTAGAACAGGGTCCCTGCTCTAGCTCAGGGCTACCAATCTCTCCAATGTCTTGTTTAATGAATTTTTTGATAACCTATGCTTACTTATGCACTCAGGCTATTTTCATTGTAAGCCACTTGCACCTGGCCACATTTTTGCAGTGTAATTTACTGTAAACACTGGGATTGTATTGGGCCTGGCTATATAATATAGCTGAAATTAGAAAGATTTCTATCCATCAAAGGAAATAGAGGAGAACCCAAAGAGTTTTACAGCAAGCACCAATGAAGTTATTAGCTAGACCATGCAAAATATCAGGGGATCCCAGGATGTGGCCTGAGTTACGGCAAGGTAACTCAGAGAGATTAATTTTCCCAAAAAAGCAAGGTGACTGTGTATGGACTACTTATTCAGAGAGATCCCTGCTTTGTGCCATCACCTAACTCACATGCAGAGATAATATGGAAAATGTTTGTTGATATTGTGCAAACAACTGAACTGCTGGAACAATCATCAGCCACTGCCCAAGGCTTGACTTTGCATGTGCATGTGTGACTGGTACAGATGTAACCTACAGCATTTAGAGAAATGTGTTCATCCATGTAGCCTTGTTGCCAGCAGAATAAACATTTGTCTTTTTAGGCACTCATATTCCTTCATTTCTGTTCAGGTTGCATGTATGCTTCTCTCTACTTTATTGTTTGAGGACCCAGTGTTTTACAGCCATTACCTTAATGATTTGAATTCTGGATATCCTTTATGGCAACTGTGACTTGTTTTATTCCACTGTTTCATTTCTAACTCCTCTCCTTGACTTTTTACAGAGAGTAAAAACTCTTCTGTGATGCAGAGGATAGTTTATTTGGAAACACATCAGTCCCAACATCTCTCCCTCTTGTATTTTTACTGAAAGTCAAAAAAGCCTTGTTTGATATCAAGACCTAGTGTCTACATTTTTAGCAACCCTAGGGCACCCCAGGAGGCAATAATAAAAAAAGACCATTTAAGTGGTCCTTTTTTAACAGGGCTGGTTTCAAAGATGCTGCACTTGCAAGCCAACAGCTGGGGAAAGGCTGATTCCTTCATGCTCCTCTCAAACTCTTCTTCCTTACAGCCTGTAGTCTTTAGACTGGATATTAGGGAGAAATTATTTACAGCAAAAGTGGTCAAACACTGGAACAGGCTTTCTAGGGAGGTTGATGCCCTGAATCTATCAGTGTTTAAGAGGCATTTGGACAATGTTCTTAATTACATACTTCAGCTTCTGGTCAGCCCTGAAGTGCTCAGACAGCTGGACCAGATGACCATTGTAGGTCAATTCCAACTGAAATATTCTATTCTATTCTATTCTATTCTATTCTATTCTATTCTATTCTATTCTATTCTATTCTATTCTATTCTATTCTATTCTATTCTATTCCATTCCATTCCATTCCATTCCCTTTCTGCAGGTTCAGCATAGGCTGCTGCAGGAAGGAAGCCACCACTTCAGCTATTCTCTCACCCATTTTCCCCTGGTAAGCCATCTGGTAAGAGTAAGCCAAAAAAGCCCTAGCTATTCTTTCACCCAGGTTCCAAGCTGCCTCAGGTAACCTGCAAAGAGGAAAAGGATCCTTGCTCCACTCCACTCAGACATAGTTCAAGTCACAATCCAGAAACAGTTCCTTAGGTACCAGCCTTTAAACAATATCACAAAATGTCCATTGCTGAAGAAAGACATCTGCATCCTCTGGATTATGTAAAACAAACATCTGGCAGCCATGGCTTCCTCTTAGCTTTGCTGTTGTATGTAGTAAATGGAAGTCTCAGCTCCCACAACTGTCATTTGGCTTCAGCAAGCACTATGACTCCCCTTTTGTGAGAAATGAAGAATAATCTGCCTAAATCCTGGTTTCAGAGTTAGCAAACACAAAGGTCCAGTCCCTCATGCTGTTGCTAAAAGCTGGCTTCCCACTTCCAGGGATTAACAAACTATGCAGACATTCTTAGGAGCTGAAAAATCAGCAGACTTCTGCTTTGCAAGCTCCATCAGAAATGAGTAAAGCTGCTCCCCATTTCACTGCCATAACCAGCAATTTTTCAAAGCCTTGGATCAACAGTGATATTACTATTAAGCTAACTTTTGATTCTCTACTTTTGAATCTTGATGCATCTCAAGTGAAGTGGAGTCTTCAGCAAAGTCTGGCCTAAGTTATTTCTAAGCAAGTAAATACTCAAACATCCTATAATAATAAGCTAAATCCTGAGAGCTAGCACCCAGTAAAAGCAATGTAAAGGGCATCAGTGTCTGCAAGAGCTTTCTGGGGTCCCAACACTCTCAGGGAAGGATATGGCCCTGGTTCACTCTGTATTCCCATAATCATTCCTATACCAGAAGTCCCTGCTGAGGCTGTAACAATGCACACTGTATATACTGCCCTGCCATTGTCTCTTTTGCCTTTGCCTAGGGAAAATACACTGATTCTGCTGACAGTAAAGGCTCTGTGGCCACAGAGCTGAAAACTAGATTTTTCTCCAACACAAACAAAACTAAGTTAAAAGGGAGAGAAAACACACAGGGGAAAGGTGTCTGTATCTCAGTAGAGCTATATCCTTTCTCACCTCAACTGTGCTTTTAGATGAAAACCTAGGTAACAGGCAATGATTACAGAGCCCTTTGTAAAAGGGAGGGCTGCAGAGACCCTCTGAAAGTTTCTTTCCTGCTTTATGTGTAAAATCCCACAATGAAATATATATCTTTACCTGCCAAAAGAGAACTATCTTATCTGTCTTATTACCTCAAGTTCCCTCAAGCCTCAAGAGGAAAAAACTTTTTGGTTTCATAATTAGCAGCATTCAGACAGAAAATGGTCATGCAGTGACGTGTGAATTGTATACAATCATCTGTACCATTTTGAGACCTTTCAATAATTGGATTATGACTTCAAGAACCCATCTTCTACTAAAGCACTTGTCTCTACTGATCACTAGATTTTCCACCTTAAAGCAGCCTTTTTTGTATTTTTCCTGCAAATCCAGGTACTCCCTGTAGTATTCTATAGGGGCTATCAAGCTAGTATGACTACAGTAAGAGTCACAAGACTAGTTTTTTCTGCCTCCCCCAAAGTACACATCCACTTCCCCCCACTGGACTTCAAAAAAAGTTTTTATCAATATATTTAATATTTGATCACATTTATATGCCTACACAGTTCATGACAGCAGAATGAACAGAGCTGTGGTCAGATCTGCTACTAGGAAAGAGCAGAATAAGTGAGATGCAGCAGCTGAGGTAGTTAGTAGGGTGACTAGCAGAGGTAGAACAGGGTCTGCTTATTCAACAATTTTGCCTTTGACATTTGTCAGTGCACAGTCTGTCTCTTAAGATCAAAATTTGGTGATCAACTGCAACAATGGCAATAAAGACCCTGTTACCACTGTTGAATCAATGGCCTTTGCACTGTATGTACAGTACAAAATACACGCATAAGCCTGGCAGCTGCTAAACCCATTGATATATAACACCAGTCCCAAAATAGTGATATTTCACTTCTAGAGCTTTATAAATTGTTAAAGAAATAAAATCTGCCTTTGGGAAATAATGTTTCTCTATGTATCATCGAATCCATTGCCTTCCTCCTCCCCTCCCTCCGAGATTAAAACAAATACTGCTGAAGCTATAAATCATCCCTATTGGCACTGGAAAGGCCTGAAAGCCCTCAGAGATGTTCTTTTTGTGCCATTTCAGTAGACAGAAAGTCTAATGCACAGAGAGGTGATGTCGCTTTTTTTTTTTTTTTTTTGTAAGTAGAGAGTCAGAAAAACATGTCCCTCCTTGATCTCCTCAATGTACATCAATATTTCTTCAGTCATATTAGAGTCATTGCACACGTTCCAAGTAGTTTCAGTCAAAATCACTGGGAAATGGAGCATGCCTGGGAATTTTTACTATCATTTTCTTGTATAGAAAGGTGCATCTTGAAACACCATTTAAGCACTGTAGGCAATGCTAGTAGTAGGACTGAGTCAGTCATTCTGTCCTGAAATAAATATGGTTTTGAAAACTCATTTTGCAGAAATTCAACCACCATTGCTTGTTTTTCACCGAGCACAGTCTCCCAGTCTATAACTGGATAAGTAATGATCTAAGAACTGGATTTGTATGATGAAAATTCAAGTTGAGAATTTCAGTAGTTTACTTAAAATTACTTTTCTCCTATTATTCCTGAGGGTAAACTACTTTCCTAGACACTGGTCCTGGCTTTTTGCAAATCTTGATCAAGCATTTCTGAAACATCCACCCACTTCCATTTTTCAGAAACATAAACTGTCTTTTTTTCACCCACCCATCATTTCTTTAGTCTCATTTCCTTTGTGTTCATCTGAAGAAGTAGGGAAAACTGAAAGATTTTTTAGAGCTTCTAAGCTTGGTAAACATGAGATTTGCATTGGAATTTTCATCAGTTACAGCAAATTCATAACCAAAAAGAGACAGTTTCCCCCCCCCATCCCCCCCCCACCTCATTGCCAGAGGAAAAACAAACAACCTACCAAAAAACCTAGAACAAAACTAACATTTTCTAGTAAGAGATCAGAAAGCTCATTTACTGAGGGAAACAAGTAAGTAAAATAACTGTGTAGGCTGCACCTTTATCACCTTTAACTATGCATGGTACAATCAAAGCAGAATTCCCAGTCATGCTGTGTTCCTTTCCACTGCGATTGCTCTCCTCAGCAGAGAGTCACCTTTAGAAGGAATGTTGAAGCATAAATGGTGTAGATCCACCTCAGCACATCACTGCAGCATTTGAGACACCCCTAGATGCCCTCAGGCACAAACACAAGTATAAAATATTAGCTGATATGAGTCTGAGTCCTTGAATTCTGCTTGCTTAACTGAGCATATGGAGAGCCCATCAGTAACTGTGGCATTACTGTATGTGCATAGTCAAGAGCATGGAAGTATTTTTGCAGCACTGGAACTTAAGAGAGTGAAAGATATCCTGCTTTATCACAGCAAATTGTACCACTTTGATCTTAGGCATATTTAGGCCTTTGTAAGCTTTCTCTACTAATCTCTGGTTTAGTAGGCATGAGCTGGATTCTTATTCCTACATCAGCTGAGGTAAGCACAGTCTGTGCAGAGCAGGCCTGAGAGCCTGTGAGACCCCAGGAAGGGGTGGGGGAGCTCTGCAGTCACATACGTGTTTTATTCTCCAGCTGAGCATTTTTCACCGATGCTCTGTCCATACACAGGCACATCCCAAGCCTGTCCTTGTCTCTGAACAACTCCCTTCCCGCCTTCTTCCAGGTACACAGGTACCTGGAAATATTTTTTGCTGAGAAGTTGAAGCCTCGGTTTACTCTGTGCTTGCCCCAGTATTGAATCAGCATCTGCTGCCATCATACAATACAGGTACAGACCTCATCCCAGCAAGGCTGATCGTATCACATCATCTGGCCTGGCATTTGTCTGTCACGCTGGGGCAGGGAATGTGATACCAAGCTGACAAAAAGCAGCACACGGCCCTGCCTGGAGAGCCCCTTTGTTCATCTAAGCCTCCCCTGCTGCTTTTGTAACTCCAAATGGATTTCTGATTCCCTATCTCCTGGCCTTTTCAAGCCAAATGGTTTGGTGAGATCACAAGGCAGCAGGTGCTGGTCCGCTCAACATTTGCACCTTCCAATCCAAACACACCTCTCCCCACCAACCCTTAAAATCAATCAAAGGGACTTATCAGTTTGTTTTAAGCTTTGATGTTTGTCTGGGGTTTGTTTATCTAGCAGTTTATTCCTGGGAGTATGTTCTTGACATCTTGGAGTAGGTGGTAATTAGCAACAAGGAAGAAGGGCTGAGATAAGAAGTGGAATTTGAAAGTGGTGATACTTGGTGAGGCAGCTGTGCCACATCCCCTCCTGCTTTCACCTCGACCACTGAGGCAAGCCAGAGACAGCAAAGGGGTGAACAGCAGCCACCCTGCTCTTTCAACAAACACTGCCTGGCTGTGCTGTGCTGCCTGGTGTGTTCCTCTCCGGAGAAGGAGCACATGAGGGGGCCCCTTTGGTCCCCTCACCACGTTGCTGCCTCCTCTGCTTCCACGTTGCTGCCTCCTCTGCTTCACATACACTCCTGAGGCTGCCTCTGCAGATCCCTTTTATTTGGTCTGAACAAACTTTCTACCTATTAGCTTTATTGCAAGAGGAATTTGCTTAAAAGTAGGCATGAGGATCAGATCTTGCTGTCATATGACAACCTATACTTCTCCTGTCTTCTAGTAAGCAGCACATAGACCAAAGATGACTCAATTTCTTCTTTTATAGGAAGAATAAATGATGCTGTATCCCTGCATTTATGGTATTTGCTATACCCACATGCAGGGGCCTATGTTGGCACATGAACAAGCACACACATAGCCACACACTCCACAGACTGCCTGGTGTATTCACACTGATATGGGCTAACTGCAATCGGCAGCTAAGCTCTGTGCAGCCACTTCCTCACTCCTCCCCCCCTCCATGGGATGGTGAGGAAAATCAAGATAAAAAAGGTAAAACTCATGAGTTAAGAACAGCTTAATAATTGAAATATTATAATAATAATAATGACAAGTAGAGAGAGGGAGGAGTAAAACCCAAGAGAAAGAAGTGATGCACAATAAAATCACTCACCCCCCCACTCACTGGTGCCCATCTTGTGCCTCAATGAGTGGCTCCCAGTCAATACCCTCCAGTTATCACACTAGTCATTATGCTCTGTGGTATGGAATATCCCTTTGTCCAGTTCAGGTCAGCTGTTCTGGCCGTGCTTCCTTCTGGCTTTTTGTGCACCTGCTCACTGGCAGGTCATGAGACTTGAAAAGTCCTTGATTTAGAGTAAGCACTACTTAGCAACAACCAAAACATCAGTGTGTTATCAACATTATTCTCATACTAAATCCAAAACACAGCGCTGTACCATCTATTAAGAAGAAAATTAACTCCATCCCAGCCTAAACCAGGACACATACACATACACACATACAGAGAAACAAAGAGCCATGAGTGGCCAGAGCAAACATTTTTGCTCTGAACAGCCTTGGACTTAGCGACTTTAAAATATGAAGTCAAGCCTGGACCTGGATTTTCAGATAGCCTCTGTCTTTATAACCTTCCCAACAGAATTCCAAAGAGTAGGGTAAGCCTTGAGTACATAATGTGGAAGCAAAAGCACAACAGTAACCTAGTCTCCCACTGCATAGCCTGCAAAAGGATAGGGTAGCCCACACTGGACACATTGCATTCTCAGTAGAGGAAGGGATTCTTGTGATTATGATGCTCCTCAAGTGTCCTAGCAGGCACAAAAAGATACTTATACTCGTCCTGGCTTGTGGAGCAAAGCCAGAGTTCAGAGAGTAGTGTAAAGCAGGAGGTTTTTAGAGGCTAGATGGAATAAAAGGGCCCTGGTCTGAGCTGGGCCACAGAGTTGCTTTCACAGGTCAGTGAGTGAAACCTAATGGGTAAAGAGAAGCCCACTATGTTTTGAGACAACCCCAGTCAGTATTTATCTTATAAGCAGGCAAGACCAGGATTTCATTTAGAACAACCATGATCAACTCCCACTTGAACTCTTCTGTTTACAGGGTGGGGACCAGTACTTTGAAGTCCACATTTTTATTGTGTTTATTACATTTCTCAAGGCTCTAAAACACTGATGTTTGTAAAAAAAAGGTGAGAACGGTTTTTTGATTCAAGTTTGGTTTTGTATTTTTGATTTGATTGATTGGTTAGTTTTGGATGCTTTGTGTGTTGATTTTTTTTTTTTTTCCAAGGAAAAATTATGCACTGAATCAACCTGAATAACTATATGAGTGAAAATCCTCTGCCTTTCTCAAGAACAGGCTCTGGGCAAACTATTTCACCCAGCTGTACTCTGGAGGATCCCTGTGGGAGGGAAGCTCACTTGGCAAGGCACTCTCTGTTCAAGCAGTAGATGACTTCACTCTCATTATGCACATAATCTTTTCCTACACAGTGTACATCAAACCAAAATTATACTGCATGTGTTAAGCTTGTAAGTGCACTATTTTATAATGATCACATTGCTTGAGTCCCAAGGACATTATAAAAGGGGTAATTCTGCCACTGCTTATAAATCTATGCGTTGCCAATAAGCAGCTGGGCTGTAGCTTCATACACTAAGAAGAGAGTACTTAATAAAAAACAGCAAAAGCCTCAACCTTGAGGTTGCCCTTAAATTAAATGTCTTTTATGACAATTCTTGCTCCATAACAGTATCTCCATTAACAAGTGACAAGTCACTGTTCCTAAACACCATGTGTAATGACAGTTTGTATTGAAATGGTGCCTCCAAAGCACTGCAAATACCTGTCACAAGATATTGTGTTAGAACCATTTGTTTCTAATGAAGCTGTCTTTTCCTGTTGGCACTGATTTGTCTTACAGACATCAGAATATTAACAGATGTCATCCCTTCACACACGTAGGAAGACAGTGTGACAATGGGGAGTTCATGATCCTGAGACTATTAAGTGATTTTGTTTACTATATTAGACATCAAACACTGTAAAAAATAAACAACAACAATAAAAAAAACCCTTAGCAACATCATGTATTTGTATTCTGTCTATCCTTTATAGCTTATGAACATAGAGCTTCAGATCTGTTTTGTTCTACATGAAACTCAGCAACATAGTCCATTTTCTGTTCCAATGTTTAGTGTCAACAGAATTTTAGGATCTAGCTCTGGTCCCCACTGAAGTCATGGGAATCTTAGACTTGATGTTAATGGAAATTGGATCAGGCCAGTAACTGGAGACGCTGAAAAGAATCCCAGATGCTGCATAACAAATGAACTATCCACTGAGGTAGTCCCTCTGCTCTGGGAAGCTGCCACTGGGAATTGCTGCTACCTTTCTGTGGAAAGGCTGAAAAAAAACGGATGTCAGATGTCAAAGCTGCAGTTTTAGTGACACAAAAAGTTCTAAAAACTCTAAACAAATAGGACCCTGCCAAATGAAAGAGCTGTTTGGGCTTTGACTGAGGAATACAGACATTTGAAAAGAGCAAATCATGCTGCTATTTTTTCCTTTGATAGAGCAGGTTAGCATGGTTTGAACCTGGTTGTCTGAAAAATTGTGAGACAGAATTCTTCAGCTCTTCACATTAAAGCAAATTTAAAGCAAAACAAAAAAAGTTAGCAATTTTATTTTCTTTTTTTTTTTCATTACTTAGATCCCATATTATTTCCCTAGCAGTTTCCATGTCTGATCAGTTGTGAAAGTTGCAAATGTACTTTGCATGCTTTTTGACTTCTTCCAAAACTTTGCAAAGGGAACAGCCACTCTCCTGCAGTGTGTGTCATTTACCTCCTGTTAACATTGAAAAGGTGCATCCACCTCAGATATAGTCATGGCATTGATATGCAGAGGCAGAACCACAGTTAAAAAAGAGGATGTAGTGATTCAACCTTTCTTGCAAAATGACTCAAAGAGGAAATTGCATGCTCTGAAATGACATACCTCACTGTAACCTGTTGTGACCATGCCTGCCTGCCATACTATATGTTTCTTTTGGAAATAAGACAGACGTGCCAAGCACAATTCAGATATAAACCAGCACAAAGGCAGAGAGCTTCCGATTTGTCTGCCACATTTTAAGTAGCTGACAGCTCCCAAAATCTTGCTGCCACTATGATCCAACTTGGTGTCACTGTCACACCCAGGGTTAGTTTATGTAAGAGTGTATGAAATGAACACAAAATGAACATAATAGTTAGCAGAAAACAAAAAGGGACTGTGAAAAGAAAAGAAGAGTGCCTAGTGTGAATTATTTACTTTTCTTCATTCATAATTGTCACCAAATAGAATAGTAATGAATCCTTTGCTAGAAACAAACAAAAAACCAAACTGTTGGCAGAGAAAAGAGGTTTTCACATCAGAGTATGGATGCCTGTTATATTCTAATCCTACAAAACAATGAAATGATTTTGTAATTAAGGCAGATCAATTCCTTGTCATCTGCCACTTTCCACTACAACTTGGATAAATTGCTTTCCTTTCTTGGTTTTTAAAAGAAACCTTTTACCTTGTGACAGTGAGTAGAAATCAACATTAAATTAGCACAGAACAAATGAGCTTCTGTGTCAATCCACCCAGGCAAGAGGGAGTCCTGAATGGGATAAGTTAGTCTTGTACTAATGCACTACTGCAGTTCAGGAAAAGTAGCTGGTTTATGAGTAGGATTCTTTGGTTATCTAATGCTCTGCACAGCATACAAAATATGGACTTCAGCCATGTTTTCTGTGAATAGGGTAGCAATACATTTATCTTTGCATGCTTGGGGGGACATCAACAGAAAATTGACATTCTGTTGCATCGCAAGAAGCATGAGATTTCCCGACTCAAATATCTTAAAAAACTAGCAGCACAAACCACACTTGGAAGTTTCCTATTCCCCTTCTGCTCACTGCAAAAGAAAGCACATTATAACCAGATTTTTTGCATGGACAGTGAGTTTTGCCTCACTGACTTGGGTGAATCTGTCTGGTTTCACCAAGGCTTTCAATAAGTACTCAATACTTATTGAAATAATACTGATTCTGGGACAGGTAAAAGAATAATAAAAATATTAATTAAGGATAAATGCTCATTTACAAATTCTCATGAATCTCCACAAAGCTACTTCACAGGATCCTTGCAGGATTACACTCCCCAATCATTGAGTCCAACCTTTGACCTGTTTGTCAACTAGACCATAGCACTAAGTGCCATGTCCAGTCATTTCTTGAACAGCTCCAGGGGTGTTGACCTCACCACCTCCCTGGACAGTCCATTCCAATGCTAACAACTCTTTCCATACAGAAATTCTTCCTGGTGTCCTACCTGAACCTCCCCTGGTATAACTTGAGGCCATTTCCTCTTGTCCTCTCATTTGTTGCCTGAGAGAAGAGACCAACACCTAGTTGTCTACAGCCTCCTCAGGTGGTTGTAGAGAGTGATCACCCTGGTCACCCTGGAGCCTTCTCTTCTCCCGGATAAACAACCCCAGGTCCTCATACAACTTAATTGTATAAACCTTCACCAGCTTCTCTGGACATGCTTGAGGTTTGGACTCAGCCATGCTGAGTACAGTGGGACAATCCCTGCCCTGGTCCTGCTGGCCACACAATTTTTTAATATTCTTTTTGATACTTCTTATGATCCACATCAAGATTTTTCTTAGAACAGTGAGGATTTATTGTGAAAGGTTTGAGAAACTTACAGTCTCTTTCTACACCAGATCCCTGGCTGTGAAATATGGATTTGCTCCTCCATTTTGTACATGATTTGTTTTGTTTAAACTCCAGTTTCTCTCAAAGGTGTATCTTTTCCATACTCAGTAGCATGTTAAGATTCACATCGGGTCACAGATCCATATATTTCTGTAACAGCAACAATAATGAGTACTCAGGTATTCTTAAAGAGAATTAAAGATAAACTTTCAGCTAGAGGAAAGGCTCCTATCTTTTGTTCTAGAAAAAAACCCAGAAAAATACCCCTAGAACTGCACTACTAATTTCAAGTGAATCTTCTCGTCCAGCTAGGTTTAGGATGAACTGGGTGTTTACACAAGCAAAAGGCATCTCACCAGAAATTTTCTGGGGAAAAAGGACTTTGTGATATCTTAGTATCTCTGAAAAGTCATTAGGAGGCTGAAGCAACATGCTTTCTTAGGAAAGTCCTAGTATAAACTGTGACAGAGGGAACTGATATGAGGGTTCTTGTAAATGTCTCATGAAAGGCTTATACCAAAGGCCTCTCAGAAATGTGCCCTTTCAAAGAGGACAATAACCATGAAAATACAGAAGAGCTTATGATTTTATGTTTTCCTCATAGTTTTGCAGCATTCTGGTGTTTTATAGCACTAACAAACTATGACATTTGGCTTTCTCATGAGACTTTCCTAACTTGTGGGGATACCACAAAAGTACCAGATGACATGATAATCTGGCAACATATATCGCTCACTTAGGCATTAAAAAGGCCAATAAAAATCATAAAATAACTAACACACTGAGTTACTCAATTATATAAGTGGTTCAGCCAAATTTCTTTTTTTCCCCTCTTTCCTTTCTGTCTGTCTCCCGTTTTGATCTCACAGCCCAGAGTTCAAGAAGAAGAGCCAGTCTTGCTCACACAGGCAGAAAACTTAATTTGGGGATCATTTTTAGCCAACTAGCTATGACGATGGCCAGTACCCACTAACAGTGTAAGACTGATGAGCAGATAATCTGCTTGCCACAAAGAAAAGGCTAACCAATTTACACTGCTCCTCTCTCTCTATTACTCTTCAGTTTGGCACTAGAATCTCTAGCCACAGACACAGAAATTGTTCTGTAATGACAGGCATCACCAAATATAAACAGCTGGTAACCCTAAAATTAGACCTGCTGGCTGTCTCTTGGTTTGGGGAGATGTTTTATTATACCTTCCAACTTGCAAGCAAATTTTAAAGTTAACTTAACCCATTACAAGACCCTTTTATCTAATGGTTGAGTCTACTACTTTATGTACACTGTCTTCATTCTTATTAAGAGTTTTGCAAGCACAAAAAAAAAAAAATTAGCTAAAGCTAATTGAAAATTTTCCATACAAAATACATTCTGACATATAACTAGAGCTCTTGAATTAGCACAATTTTTACATCTGAAGTTTCTCCTGTCTTAAGAAAACCTCAGCTTTCAAAAGAACCATTCAGCAATAAAATGAACCTGAAATAATTTTCAATTTTCAGCTGCAAGGCCTTCTAGCCTTGGGCTAAAAGGACTCAGACAACACACTACTTGTGGCAAGAAGAAAGAGATATGATGATCCTACTCCTCAGATGCATTCTAGTGAAGAAACGTGGTATACAGCAAAAAAGCTCAGGTATAAAACACTTTAATCCCACATATTGTAATGAATCACTTAAAATTAAACCTCTATTTCTCAGTCTAAAATTTTCAGCTGTTTAGATTGCTATTAAATGTTGAAACATCCTCTGGGGAATAATCAATAAAAGCAAACACAACTAGCTGTAGTTCTTGCACCTACCAAGAAACCAACTGCTAGCTTCAAAGTTACATATATGTGAACACTGGTCACTCATCTTTAATAAATATATATGCTTGAAACTAGTTGAAATAGTTAAATAACAAATTTATGTAGGTTTTTTAAAATTTTATGCAAACACCTCTTTAACAGGACAATATTCATTCTGTCTTCTCATATTATCACCCTTACTGGAGTCATATAACAAGCTCAGTAGTACTGCCAGATTCTATTAACAAGTTTCATTTATTTTTCTTGCATAGACTGGATGTAAAGCCAAATCTCTCCTACAAGAAGTGAGCAAAATGAAATTTTCTATATTTAGTTTAAAGTTAACAATGACTGAAGGTCAAGATATTTGCTTTGACATTCACAAATGGGTGGAACTGCCGACACTCTAGTAAAACTGCTAATTGGGGAAAAATTTAGGTGGGAATCACATGTGCACTTTGGTCACAGGGAAATCTGGCAGGCTCAGGGAACCTTGCACCAAGTGCAGAATGAAATGACACCTCATGAGTCATGCACTGAAATCACTTCTAACTGGGAGCAGCACACATCTGGCAGCAATGCATGGGAGATGCTGGGATACCTTCTCTTCCTCTCTCCTCTAAGCCCACCAGAAATCCCATAACTCAATTCTGATTCCCAGGACTGTTAGTAATACCAGTATTATACAGGCAAGGAGAGTGTATCTTGAAATTTCAGTTCAACAGCTTTTCCAGAGGTGGTGGTTGGCCAAGCCTGTTCTGCAGAGTTGTGGGAACATCATGCGGGACCTTGCACAGCTCCTGAAACATGATGGCTTCCAGCACCTCCTCCTCATAGGCATTCATCTGACATTTTCCTCAGGTTTTCAGGGACTCAGGGTTCTATTCCTTGGCACCACAAAGGGTGGAAAATGGCCTGTTTCATGATTCTGTCAGAGTCTGTTAACACGCCTTAATAACGTCAAAGGTATAATTTAATAGTGATCATACACAACATCATTAAAAGAGATCAGAGCTCCTTTTGTTCACTTCATTTTCTGCAGCCTCTTTATCTATTTGAGTTTGTAGCTTAGAAAATCATCAGTGTTTCTTAGAAAATGTCATGCCTCAAAGGCCACCACTTCCATTAATTTTAAAATATCTCATTCTGGGAGCACAATGAGAATACTGAAATAATTTACAAACACATTACTGATTTGTTTTTCATACATTACTGATTTGGTTTTTATGCTTATGTAATCTGCTTGAAAGTAATCAGTCTTTGAAAACATCATGGTTATTTTTTCAGTTTCTCTTTCTCCCTCAGCTTTCTAAAATAAAGGGCAAAAATACTTTTTTAGTGCACTGCTACAGAAGCAAATGAGGTCAGACTTCTGCTTCATTATGCAATAGAATTTGTGGTAGTTTGGTGAGTCCTGGTGTATCTCCAGGCATACAAAACACTGGTACTTACTTAAATGGAAGTCATCAGTGTATGACAACTACACAGACTACTTTTCTAATGTCACAGGAAATAATCCAGTCGCACAATACCAAAGCAGAGCCTGTTGGAAAGCTTTCAATTCAGTGTTTGGGGATTTGTTTGGTTTGGTTTTTTTTCTTAAAAGAAAATAAAAAATATAAAAAAATTCCTTGAAACCAAAACTATTTGTGTGAGTTTTCACTAGATTTGTTTTAGGAAAAGTTTCTCAGGGTGATGATCATTTTTTGGTCAAAATATAAGGGTGGGGTTGGCAGAGAGTGGGAAGAGACAAACAAATAACTGGGAACAACTGTGGAAACTCTGTCCCAAGTCTCCCTTTTGGTTAGGTCACCTACCAGAGTATGGGAAAACTTGAGTTCATATTTCTGTTCTATCTGCTTCAGAATAAGTTTTTGGACTTGTGTTTCTTAACTCTCAGGTAAGTATTACGTCCATTAGGTGAACTGTGCCGCAGAAGCACTCTCTGGACTGCTAATAGTAATTTGTTCTTTGTACAAAATCAGTTTTCATTGGAATATAGGATTTAAACTGAGACCTCAACATCAGTGTCTTTCCCAGTAACGTGTCACTATCCTGGAGAAAGATTCTGTAGCAAACAAAAGTTTCAAGGACTCGATTTCATGTCCATGGATGTTTCAGGTTCATGTTACAGAATGCCAAAAGGGATGTGTTGCAAATGTTTTAAAGGAATAATAGAACCACTAACCATGTAGTTTTACTTCAGGAATGTAAGATCTAATGGATAGATGCAAGGTAATTCAAGGAAGAGTCTAACTTGGTTGTAGAAGACTTTTGAACACAACCCTTTGCTGCCTGGTTGCATTCAGTATCAATTTTGGTTTACCTTTATTATTTATAAACTATTGCTGAAATATGACATGTAAGAGGAGTTCAGTCCAACTGACTCATTGATAACTACTCAGGCAGTAAAACCAACTCAGAAGAGTTCTCACCCAAATTATGCCCCACTTTCACACAAGGGCTCACTGCTTGGGCACATGTTCCTCCTCTCACTCTGTATTTCTGTGCCTTTTTGTTCTACAAACTACAGAAATAAGTGTCCCTTGTCAATCCCTTTGTAAGGATCTTAGAACTATGGATTGGCAGGCCTATCAAAGGCCAAAGAATAAAGTTTACAACCTGCCAGTGGCCAAAAGAAATAATAGTTTTATTCATCTCAGAGGTACTGAGGAAATATTTTGGTAGCTGTATCGTCTAATTGTGATGTAATTCTCTCGCCACAAAAAACCAACTAATTAATATTAAAAAAATTCACTTAACACAGCAAGTACAATGCTTGAAAGAAACAGCTGACTTAACTATAATTTTCATGTCTTTGTCCAGAACAGTTATGTCTAACCCCACATATGATACAAAAAAATTAAAGTTGGCTCTGATGAGGAAGAAATGGAGTCTTATGTATCTGTCTACAGAGACATGGGCAATTTTTTGCTAGAGACACTTTACTTTGAAACAGATCTCATAATTAGCTTATTCAGGCAAGAAAAGCTCTTTCTCTTATTCTAACAATTGCAACAATAGTGACTGATTTTTTTGCTTGTTTGTTTTTGGGTTTTTTGGGGTTTTTTTTGTGTTGCTGTGATATCACCATTATGGGAGAATTTCTTTTTGGTTTGTCCTGTTTTTAAATTGAATATGTTAGATTAGAAGGAGACATTGGAAAGAATTTCAAAACACAGTAATATTTGAATCCAAATTATACTCATAGAAAGGAAATTTTACTGTATGTAAAAAATTCATGAATAGGCATGTGTGTGTATATATATAGCAGCATTCTAGAAATTGATCATTATTAGAGGAAGAAGAAATGCTAGAAAAGTTCATTCTCACTCAACAAAACAGCCTTTTAGAAGGGAAGGAAAGCAAAAAGACCTCTGAAATGTGTCTTCTACCAAGTGCAATAATGACAGGTGTCTAGAAATAGACGTGACAGCTCATACAGTGTAGCAACATGAAGGCAAAGGCCCCCAAGCAACAAGTGCAATTGATTAGAAAATGAGAACAACATTGCAAGTACCCTGCACAGGAGATGAAAAGGCAGAGGAGTTCAATGCACGTTCACAGACTTTGTGCAAGAATATACATGTAACTCACAAACAGGTTGTACCACACCACAAGGAGCAGCAAGTGCTGACTACAAACTATATCATCCTGTCGGATACCTGAAAACAATGGGACCTCACTAAGGGACAGGCCACATCTTGCATACGTCCTCCAATTTCATGCTGGTGTTGTTGGCTTTTGTTCACTAGGACCTTCCAGAGCAGCCATCAGGGATGGGGGGGAGTGTCGTGGTCTTAGTGATAATCAGGGACTAATATCAGGCTTAGGCTATATCTTGCTTACCCTTCCTTATCTAGATTTTCTGACCAATATAAGCATAAATCTTGTTTCTGTTAGACCATGCTGAACTTCTATTCTCACATCCAGTTGTAGGACTTGGGCCACAGCATAAGCTGATGGTGCCAAACTTGTTTCAGTCTGGGAAGATTTAGTGAACACTTTTTATCTCCTATTTTGTCCCATTTTTATACAGCACCGCTTTATAAGGAATTTTGGAGTACAAAAGCTTTAAGGGAAGGCTGTCCTCCTACATTAGTCATGGCAACACTTCTCAACAGCATGAGCAACCTGCCAAGCCCATTACGCAGCCTGTGAGTGCAAAGCAGAGACGACACAGCTCGCTCAGAGTGCCAAAGGGAAGGGCAGCTCTAGGAACAGCAGCAGGGGTGACCTGGCAGTGCTTTCACAGGCATTTCCCTGCTCACTATTGCTCCAGTCAGGTCAAGTATGCTAATGGACATCAGGGATATCCACATGGCTGGTCTCAGATGCATCCACTGCTTTGCCTCTGCCTTGCCTGCAGCTGACTTCTTCAGAACCTACACATGGTTCAAGTCAGTTATGCCCTCACATGCTCATAAACTGCTGTTCATTCCCTGCACAATGGAGCTGCAGCATTTATCTGGTAGAAGGGTTGATACCACTTAACGTAATTATATGCAAAATCAGAGCACCTGCACAGCCAGCCTTAAGTTTAGGGATATGAAACATCATTTTGGGAGGCATCCTGTCTGACAAAACCCCTGCAACATTTCTAAATTCCCACAAGTGGTTAAACCACTTGATTTCTATCCTAGTGAGAATCTTCTATCAATTTTTAATAGTTTATCTCTATGTTAAGAATAGAGATGATAAGAACATCAAAACAAAAAAAAATCTTCACAACAGTTACCACTGGTCAAAAAAGTTTGTTTTTTTTTTTTTAAGAACCTGCCTCTTAACAGAAGAAAAAGCTGTAAGCTTTGTAAAAAACTGTATGGTGTTTGGTGGCTTTGTCCACCAAATAATAATACCCAAATCTTTATAGGAAGATATTTTAGATGTACATATATATTATGTGCTATGGAGAAAGTAATATTTCGATCAGGACTGTCAATACCTTTTCTTTTCTTTTCTTTTCTTTTCTTTTCTTTTCTTTTCTTTTCTTTTCTTTTCTTTTCTTTTCTTTTCTTTTCTTTTCTTTTCTTTTCTTTTCTTTTCTTTTCTTTTCTTTTCTTTTCTTTTCTTTTCTTTTCTTTTCTTTTCTTTCCTTTTCTTTCCTTTTCTTCCCTTATCTTCTCATTTCTATTTTAAGGCTATAGAAAAATCATAACTTTCTAATTAAGCTGTCTGGTGAACTGAGATTCTATATGGATCTGGAAGTGGAAATGGAAATACTAATTGTTAGACTTGAATACAGTGCTGCCTAGAAGGTGATATAATGACAGTGTAATTATTTTCTACATCTTCTATTTTGCTTTGCATTAACTAAGAACTAAGCTACAATTCCAATTTGTTTTTATTGGTTTGTTTCAAAAGCATTTGCAGATTTTTAAACTGCAGACACATAGGTAGATGCAGGTCCAGATATCCCTACTGTGTTAAGTGATGCCTTCAGCCAGCTGAAAACTCTTTTTGATCTCTCTGATAATACCAGGAAAGCACTGATCTGAAAAGGCAGATTACCACCAAGGATTAGGCAGTACAATAGCATGCTGAGAATGCAAGAGGATGATGAGGTTTAGCAAACAAGCTTGGAACATATTTGAACTCAACATCGAACCCCAGTCCAAGCCATGCAGAAATCAGAAGAAAAATGAAAGAGTAAATTGAAACATTTGAAGAATTATTTTATGAGAGAGGGTGAAATTAGTAGGTTCTAACTAAAACCAAGACAGAGCTAACTGAGAGAGAGCACATTCTGCACAGAAGCCTTTACTTAGGCTGAATGGACACAGAGACTCAGCTACACTCTAATTTTCTTGAGACAATCCTTTAAGGCATGTGGCTGGAGCAGGTCACTCTGCTGTTGCTGCTGTCCTCAGGCAGTATAACACAGTGAAGACAGGATTTTACAAAGCCCTTTTTTTTCCAAGAAGAGATTTTTTTTCAGGACTAGCCACAGTAAATAGAGTGGTTATTTGGTATGTGAGATAAGTATTGGCCAATGTCATTTGAACACACTAGTTTTCTTTCAGCATTTTGTCACTTGACCAGTTAAATGAGAAGGTTAAAACGCTGTTACACAACATGCATCCACCCTACTGTGTGTCAGAAATGTGAGGAATGTTTGCAAGAAAGAGCAGCTGGCGTGCAATTCCTGTCACCAAACCCCAAAGTCAAAATGGCTAACATTTCCTGGATTTGGTTAGCTCACCTACAGATAAACAGTTTTCAGTCAGTGTGCGCAATCAGGAGCAGAGTCATTAAAACTGAAGCAGGTCTTGGGTAAGATCCAGTTTGCATGTTACATATTCATAAAAAGCTGTGTTAGAATGGCTTCCAACAGTGCAAACGTCAATGGAGCCTGCTGGAGCAAGCCTTAGGTATGCCATCTATGTGTCTGATTGCCTAGAGTTCAGAGGAACTTGCTGAATGTATTACCAAAGGGAATGAAAAAGCTTGCACAGGGGTAGCTGGCCAGGTCTAATTTCTGGATGCTTAAAAGTACATTTTGGTGTCAAAGAGTTTTACACCTTTAGTTTTTTTAGCTCATTTGTTGTTTGTATAATCCTTGAGAATCTCAAACAGAAATACTTCATTTTGTTGTTCTTTCAAAGAACACATATTAATTTATGTTATAACAAAAATGTTCATTAAGCCTTGCCTAATAGCACTGATTATTTGTTTATTTTCACTCTGTGCAGCCTATTTAATTGTGTGTACACATACCTATAATTACCACTTTGAAATGCAAATACACAGTTACTAAGGTTAACCTTTCTCATTTTTCAAGTAGCTAACACCCCTTTTTTATAAATGTTAACCATATCCTAAGCTCCATGGAAAACAGCACATTTTAAGCTCTCCTCACATTGCAAAAGCTTTCTTCTGAACCAAACTATCCTCTCTGCCACTGTCAGAGCTTCTTTTAGTTTATTACCAGCCAAAGCCCCTGATGAAGGCAGTGAGATCCCCTGAAGTACCTGCCAGCTTAGAGGTGACCTAATTCTGGGACTCCTCTAAGTGATGGGAACAAAAATAGATATATTTTCTGTCTTCTGCAACTTCTCATCAAGCCTCCAACTCCACTTGTGCCTTACTCTTGGAAAGACCTGGGCTCGTACAGAACCATTAATTACTCCTGATTATGTCTCAGATAGTTTATTGCTGTCAAGTTGACCCAATAGGTCATGCTCACTCTTCTCTCTGGAATGAGATTTTCTTCTTGAAGGGAGGATTTGGGAATTTGACTGAGCAGCATGATGAGCAGAAGCTATCACAAAACAATAAGTTATCACATAACTTACTTCCTAACTGTCAAACCCACAAAGTGCTTTCAAAATGATGATACCAACCCATCTTCCACACCTTTTCCCCCCAAGCCCCAACCCTTCTGCAATTACAGACATCAGTGGTTACCCATGGAAGATTCTCTTTCAGCAGTATTTATGTGAACAAATATTTGCTTGTCCCCCTGTTCACAGAAAGTGCATTAAAGAGGCATGTCAGTTAGTGTGGGCTGTCTTTGAACACATATTATGAATACTGTTTTGCAGGATTTGCCCAGCAGTAGATGAGACCAAGTAATGAGGAAACTAGGAACATGGGTAATGAGGCCAGAAGGTGTGGAAGCTTTCCAGGAGCAGGGGGAGCTGGGTGAAGAAAACCTTGCCTTACCAATTTATAGCCACAAACCTTTCTCAGGCTTTATTTGTACTCCTTAATGGTCACTCTCAAGAAACAGCATTTAACAGAGTGAACATAGGCACATAAACATCCATATAACTCTTGTCATAAGCAGGGTATGTAAGAGTGGGAAATTATTAGGGATTGCTCTATCTTATTTATTTAAATGATGGGTGGAGGGGAACTGTGTGTTTGGAATCAGGTTGAATACTTGTAACTGTCATCTTGTCACAGAGGCTCAAAGTTCTTCTTTCCCTGCATGCTTTTCAACCAGTTTTTTAGTTGCATAAAACATATAAAGATAAATAATAGTCTGAATTGTAAAAGGGTTCTCCCTACCTCTCAGTGGGCAGCAGGGCGAAATTACCCAAATAATAATTTCAACCAGTAAATGAACAGATGATATCCCAGTTCAGCTTCAAGACCTATCAAATGGTACTTTAGCAGAAATAACAGCAAAGGAGCACACAAATAACATACATATCTTGTAGATTACATAATTTATTTGGAAATGTTTTCATACAGTTAAATAAACTTTAGAAAACTACAGTGGAGCCTTCATATAAATTAGCAGTAGTGCCTAAAATCCCATGAGGTATGAAATGTTAAAAAAAAGGAAAAAAAATTAAATACAGTGTTGCTAAGCAACATAGCTCCCTCTTAAACAACTTTCCCTTGTATGAAGTGCTTCAGAAAGGGACTACTGTGGAGTCTGTGTAAGTACTTGCCCTATGGGAAGTGCGATTTTGTTACAATCCTTCAAAAAACAGCTACACAGACTGTTACTGAATTCAATTATAAGGAGTCTCCAGGGTTATTCCAGTACCTGTCTTTAGTTCACGGTCTCAAATCAAAACTTAAGCTATTCTCTTTTGATTTAATTCATTAAAAAATAATAATTTATATAAACTTTCAACATGGAAATGGCTCAAAAGCTCTTTTGCAGTCTCAGCTGAAGAGGATTGTAGGAAAGTCTCTAACTCTACAAGATTTTGCTAATGGCAGGATAGATTTCCCACAACCCTACCTGGATTTGTGCTGGCTGCTCAAGGTCTGGGAAAGTGTAGAGCACAAGGTCAGTTCCTGACGGGCCCTGCTCTGGAGTGGGTCTGGGCTGGTGCCAGATGGCCGGCCTTGAGTTGCTGAGCAAGCACCGGCCCCAGGAGGACCAGCCCTACCCCTGCCTTGCAGGATCCCTCCTGGTGAGCTTAGAACATCAAACTGTCCCCAACTAGTAAAAAAAAAAAAAAAAAAAAACAAAAAAAAAAAAAAAAAACCCAAAGCAAGTTGTTTCTCACAAATCAGAAATCTCACTTGCTATTCTCACTGTCACCAGGGTGCTTAGGAAGGTCGCATTGCATTGCTCAGTGCTGACTTCAGCTCCCATACCTCTGAATTTCCTGTGCATATATCTACATGCATCTGCAATGTTTGTGATGGCAAGGAAAGGGTTAACCCGGGGAGCAGGTGGAAAGCAGCCCAGCTGCAAAAAAGATTAAAAAGTGGGTAGGAGAACCTAGTCTGAAAGGTAATAAGGCCGGCAGGTAGACCAGGAAAGGAGGGTATGAGCCTGGGGCAAGCTGCCAGGGCCACCCTGGGGTGGGGGAGCCAGTGGGCTGCTGTATTGAGGTAAAGCAGGTGTCTCCTGGTAGCAGCCGATGTGGCTTTGATCTGTGGGCATACCTGGGTGGGGAGAGGTTTCCACAGGGTGGGAACACACTCTGGGGAGCTGACCTGTTTGCAAGGTTTGGTTCAGCTAGGTTTCAGCTCTCTTAAGTTTCTCCAGGAGCTCACACAAGAATAGTTTACCTGGTCAGAGCAAGGTTGTTATTTACAGACTTTTTTTTAAAGGTCTTCAGGCCTCTCCTGCCCATAAAAGTGAGAACTGAGTACTTAGATACTTCTTTAAAAATTGGGTCTTGCTAAAACTCCTCCCTCAGACTAGATAAGAGCCAAGCTTTCTCTTGAGGTTTGAAATGCTATAAATGAACCTTCTATATTGTTGCCTTATGCTTTCAACTTCAGGCACCTCATCCAGACAGAAAAGTAATGAAAGACCTGAAGAAAGTCAAGGGTTGGAAAGGAACAAAGCAGTCCTGTGGCTCTGGGTCCTGTTCCCAAAGCTATCGCTCACTCACTGTGTGGCCTGGAGGAAGCCGCCAGCAGGCCAATCCAGCTCCCAGTAAAGTCACTGGGAATTTTCCCATAAGCTCCAGTGAGTGCTAGACCAGGCCCTTAGATTCCTAACAGTCCCCTCATTACCCCCCTGCAAAGCAGGGACAATAATATCCTGGTCTCACAGGGTAGTAAGGGGATGAATTTATTAATGTTCATAAAGCTTTTTCAGATCTACAGATGGAAGGCATTATGTCAGCACAAATTTTTCTTAATTATCATTCTCATGATATTTCCAATTGTCTCACTAAAGCCAAGGAGTTCCAAAAATCTTGTGAGAAAGTTTCTTCTCTAAAAATTGGAACCCATTTCTGGGGGATAGAAACAGATATATTCAGATGGTATTGGAATGCAGGAATATTTCTTGAAATAGGGCTCTGAATCCTTGAGGGTTTTACATGAATCCTGAAGGCAGAGGAGTGTGCAATGCTCTAGGAAGGACAGTTCCTGAATTTTATGGAAAAAAAAAAAAAAAACAAAACATCCTAGAGCTTTAGTCCAGCAAGCAACAAGCTGAGATCAAAATGTTCAAATTTGACTCTCAAGGTTTGCTGCTGGTGGGAATTCTTTAAGCTCTGCTCCCTGCTTTGTCTCAGAGCATTTTCTGAGGAAGGGCAGTCTGTGGTTCAGGTTCTTTGTCCAGAGAAGGAAATGAGGAGTTCTTTCCTTCCCCACATCCCTATTGCCTGCTATGAGTTAATCAGGCATCAGGGCCAGGCACAGAAAAGCAATGAGGTCAGGCCAGTAGGCAGCAGATAGGGAATTTCACTGGAGAGATGTCTGCATGGGTGAGTTATAATCTATCATTTGAGAAAAGGAAGAAGCACACTGCAAATATCACACACATATTTGCTCATATGTATGCATGTATCTGTGTGCATATAAATATATATTTATATATGTATGTATATCCCCTAACACTCCCTACAACTATTCTACTTCATGTCCCCTTCATGACCTGACTTTTGCATCTGTATGCTTTATCTATGTGACTTTAGACATCCTCACTGCTAAAGGTCAACACTGGGAAAAATCCACAGGTATAAAATTCAGCTAAAAAAGATTGTGACAGAAATACTGTAGAAACCAGTATCACAAATACAGCATTTCCCTTTTCCCTATCATCTCACTCCTTACCCACGTATAACCTCACCCTTACAGGTAGAGAGCTCGCTATGGAACTCTGGGAAAGCAGGTAATTGTTAATGTTCTGATGGATCCACCTCTTTCATTTCAGGCATTATGTCAAAACTGGTCAAAGAAAGGAAATTAACCTTCTCCCTCCCTCCCCCGACTGTGCACACACGCACAGACACACGCATGCAGAGCCACAGCCAAGGCCTTCGGCAAGCCAGCTGATAGCAATCAGTATTTTGAGAAGTGATAGCTCATCTGTAGATTCAGCATTCTTTTGCAGCAGAAGGTATTATGCAAACTAGCCCCATTAGAAAAGCAAACATCAAAGCAAAACATGTTTTCAAAGAGACAAATGCATAAACCATGTGGTACCTGACACTGAAACAGAAATAGGATAATTACCCTTTCTCTCAATGGAAAGCATAGCTGCAGAGGATAAAAAAGGTGCCTCATATACTGTGCCCTGTAGTTTCCTGTACTGTGCATGAAAGGCAGAGCAATCAGCCAGGAACATGCACCAGGGGAGAGCCTTAAAGGGTTGATACCATCCTCCTCAGTGAAGGACAGAGCACGAGCCAGATTGTAGAACAGCACAGCTAGCCCTGCTCTCGGCACCAGATGGAATGCAAGGTGCCACTCCAGCCTTAGGGGAAGGGGGAAAAAAAAGAGTGCAGCTAAGGTTACACAATTACCTGTCTTGACAGTGTGCAGCTTATAAAAAACTATGCATACCGCCCTGACCATAAGTAGCCACAAAGTATGCTTCATTGGTCCTCTGACTGAAGTCTAAACAGAGGAAGCTCTCTGTAGGCAGATTTTTGCCTAGCAGTGGATGCTGTTTCTCAGTCACTGCTACAACAAGGGAAAGAAAACTCTTCACAGGCAGAATGGAAGACGGGAGGTGTGAAATGAGATGCCTGTCACAGTGCTGGTAAAATGACACAGTCAGTACCACTAATTCATCTACATGAAGAGCCAAGTAAATCAGAGACTATCAGGGCTTCTGCAAAAGTTGAACAAACTTTCTTTGGGGAGGAAATGCTTGCCAAAGTTCCCAGGACAAGTTAGAAGTACATACACGTGCTCTCTCTCTCCTTCACCTTGGCCCCCCTCTTTTTCTCCTTCAGAGCCCATTTCTCCAGCACGGAGATCAACTATCAGGCCAGGAGAAAGAGAGAGTGTGAGATGGCCGACCTTGTCCTCCAGTGCCGAGGGCTTGTGGGTTTGGGTCAGGAACAGGAATTCCCTGTACAGACACTGAGTCTGCTAGAGGAGACAGGAGAGCCTGCTCCACAGAAGAGCACTTTGTTCACTGCCACCAAGGAAAACTTACACAACAGACACACACACAACCATGGAAATATGAATATTTTAAAAGTGTGTTTTTTCCTAGAATACACAGTGCTCTTATTTCCTTAGGGGGGCGGTAAAAATTGGGCAAGAGCATACTGCCAAATGCATAAGAGTTAGTGAGAATATTAGTCCTGCATGCTGCAGTTACCGAGAGCAGGGCACCAGAGCAAGGTATGAATAGATTAACAATTCAGAATGAGTTACCAATAAATGAAACATCCACCAATCACATTTAGCAGAGAGGGTTAGGGTTTTTTCAATCTGCTCCCTTAATATCTTTTCTGTCAATTCATCATTTCTTGGAAAATGCAAAGAGTCAAAATCCTTTTCCTTTTGTGCCTCCAAAGTATATCTGTATCAGTGTTTGTGTGTGGACACAATTTCTACACTCAAAATCCGAGGTAGATATTGATACCAGAGAGTGCTCTTGTGCAGCTAATTTGTGCTGCATCACTAGCACAGGGTAGCCCTTAAAATGGCCAAAGCAGGGTCATGTGAGCATGGATAAGACAGAGAGTTAAGACTAGTCTTAGCGTCGGGGAGCCTAGCCTAATTTCAATGCTTCCTGAGGTATCTTATTAAACTGTTTGTGAAGGAATTCCTCTTGTTCCAGCCATCTAAAAAGTAGATGCCTCAACAGACAACCAGGCTTCCTATAGATTTAACCAAATGCTGATTCACCTTATCTTCATTGACTCCATTTGTCTTCAGAGTTACTCCATATATTTCTTTCTTTGTCCTGCCTAAATAGTGAGCCCAGATGGATGGTTTAGACTTGATAGCTAACTTCTAGATGGCTAATGTTAACTCATCTCTCTCTTCCGAGTTCATACCTCCCTATCTCACTGGGGTCATATGAGAAAACATTAATTAAAGATTATGAGTTGCTGCCTTTCTAATCAGAAAACACATAAATAGAGCTTAGTGGTGCATTTGTAACCGTGAGCATCCTGTTCTTTTCTATGCAGTCATGGCTGCAACTCTAGCCAGCAGCAACACACAACCCAGCCTATGTGGATGTACCTCTGGACGTGGAACCACGCAAATGCCCCAAGGCCCATGCGCTGGAGCAGCCCAGCACTCAAGGCTGTGGAAATGGAAGATGGCTGGAGGAGGATTTGATGGGGGCACCAGGCAGGTATTCCTATTTCACCCCTAACACCAGGTCTCTGCCAAATACACTGTGCCTCTGTTTACTCGTGGTCTTCTAACTTAAATTGGGGAACTGGCCTAGAAAATAGTCACCACAGGAAACAGAGTCAGCTTTATATCACCTCTCACACCGAGGCAGGAGCTTTTGGGTGAGAACCTCAGCTGTGGTCCATAGGACACATGGATTCATTACTCAGGGTTTACCAGTAAAATTTCATTTTTGAGAACCACTGCAACACTGTGGTCCACATATATGCACAGACAGAGAGACTCTGTATATTGATCATGGTTTAATCTTCACTCTGTCCTGATTTAACTCTATCAATAACAGATTTACTCAAAAATTAAAGAAACTCATCTAAAATCCTGTACAGTCTATTCATCACACATTGTGTCTGCTTATTCTTCCTCCTCAGGGGGAGGACTTCTTGTATTTTTCCCATGTTCCAGCATAGGTCCCTTCCATGGGGTGCAGCCCTTCAGGAACAGACTGCTTCAGCATGGGGCTCCAAGGTGTCACAAGTCCTGCCAGCAAACCTGCTCCAGTGTGGGCTCTTCAGGGGGCCACAGGTTCTGCCAGAACCTGCTCTTTCATAGGCTTCCTACAAGGCCACAGCCTCCTTTGGGTATCCCCTTTCTCCAGTGTGGGTCCCTCCATGAGCTGCAGGTGGATATTGCTCCGTTGTGGACCTCCATGTGCTGCAGAGTGAGTCTTCTTCACCATGGTCTTTACTGTGGGCTGTAGGGGAATCTCTGCTCTGGAACCTGAAGCATCTCTTCCTCCTCTTTCTTCCCCACAGCTTTATATCCTGGGCATGAAGTCATACGGTCTGGAACATCCCTTTGGTCAGCTGGCATCACCTGCTCCTGCTGTGTCTTCTCCCACCCTCCCATGCACCCCAGACTCCCCACCAGCATGGCACTACAAAAAGCAGAAAAGGCCTTGGCTCTGTGCAGGGCCTGCTCAACAATAACAAAAGCATCTCTGTATCAGCTCTGTGTTCAGCACCAATCCAAAATGTATCCCCATACCAGCCACTCTACCCCATCCAAGACCAACAGGACATTGTAGTATGTGGTTGATTAGGGAATGCAAAGAGCCCATTAGCTGTAGATGGAGGTGAGAGAGTGGCATGCTTTCAGTAGTTATCCTGATGGATCTATCAGCCACGAGGTCCTCCAGAGGCAAGGGAGTCACTGAAGTGGGAGAGGAGAACTGCAGAAATTTTCCAGTCATCTGGAAAATACTGCTGAAGTTTTCAGTGTGTAGGAAACTGAGGAAAATGCATTAGATATCATACAAAGGAGGGGGAAGTCAGTACACTTCTGAAAGGCAATGGAAGAGTGAATGCCTGGGGTCAGGAAAGCCAAATCAAAGACTTGAGGAAACAGATTGTGTGGTTCAAAGCGTTTTTGAACCTAACAAATATTAATTTTGGTTTGAGGAAAATACTTATTTTCCAAGTTAGTTCCTATTTTAATTGGATCAATTCACATGTTTATAATTACAATAATCTTAAGGTATGTGATTTGTAAATATCAAATAAGATGAAATCTAGCATACTGTATACTTTTTTCTTTTTTATAATATAAGCCAAGTTTATTGGCTTTTGCATATAGTCTGCAATTCAGATGTATACATAAAATTGTCTTTCTTTTGTAGATTAGTATCATTACAAATTATTACAGATGTTTCATCCTAACATAATTTATACTCTGATGGTCAAGATATTATTCTAATATCCACACACTGAACAGTGAAGGGAGTACACACAAGTTTTTATCAAAATTAGACAAGTTCCAAAGGCCTGTGGAACCCTTTGCCTAGAGGTAAGTTGGCATGGATTGTAAAATATATTTTAGAGTCTGGGGGAATGTTTAGCATGTGTAAAAAGTTATGCTTTCATTTCTGCTAATGCCAAAGCTCAAAATGTGTTTCAAATTCCACAAGGATACCAGGTACTTGGAGGTGACAGCCTACTGTTTTGGTTTGCCTTTTTAGATGCCTTTTGCATTAGCCAATAGTGCACTTGGATCGCAAATAGAGAAACACAAACAGAGAAGTGGAAAAAACATCACTTGCCATTTTAGAGATCTGGTTGAAGTACATTACAAGTGCTGGAAGAATATCATGAAGTGTTAATCATGCATGAATTCATAACCATTCAGAGGAGCATTCCTGGTGGCAAACTGTTGCTAAATAGCATTTTCCTGAGCATCACCAGCATACGTAATTAATGTTGTTTGCTAGGCATCATTCCTCCACTTTGGGCAGTGACCAGAAGACCCTAATGTGCAGTTAGAGAAAATGCCCTTTCAGTGTTTTCCCCTTGGCATATACACAGAAAATTCAACTAGTGGCTGTGGAGGAACCTCAAGTCTGCCACATAGGTGGTCTGCTGCCTGCTGAAGAAGTCTGGATACCTTTATATTTGGGACATAATTTTTCTGTCACACTATGCTCACTGCTCAGAATTTTCAAACTCACACTTTAAATCAAGCTTGAGGTTTCTCCAATATCTTGAAAAAGTCCTGAGGAACTATTTTTAGCACTGCTGCAGAAAGGGTCAGAGGATCCCCACAGAGGTGAGGGTTATTCTGTGTATAGGTATGGCAGCTACCTGATTTCTAGGTGACTATAGGTAACACATTCCCTGTATATTCTGACAGAAAGTCTCTGTCCCTGCAGTCTGAACTCTGCTTCAGTCATTGCAGAGCTAAATGATGTGTCTCTGCCAAGAAAGTAGAACAGAAAAAAATCTCCAAACAGTTAAGGGGGCCTGAATCTCATACCAGGATACTCAGGTTGCAGAGAACACGTGTGTGAGTGCATGTGTGTCTATACAGACTGACAAGTATGCATGCACACAGGCAAGTATGCATATGGCACACAAAAAATATGTGGCATCTGGGAAACAAGCCTTTATATTTCCCCCAAAAAGCAGCAATTCATGTTTGAAGAGCGTCTCTTCTGGGAGACAGATACCCCCTCAAACAAATAGAAAGAAAAACTGGGGAGAAAAAAATGCCAACCAGCAAGAGAATAATAGCATATCCCAAATGTAGTCTGAAGAAGAAGCAGTCATGCTGCTGGTTGGCATAGAGAATAAATTAATTCTGAGAGAAAGAAACAAAGTCCTTGCAATTCTCTCCTGGAAAAATGTAATCCTTAGCTCAGCACCTCTGCCCTTGGATCTTGTGGACATGACTTCAGCAGATTCAGCTCACAAAACTTAGAACTCTGCATTGTCTATGATGATTGTTGGAAAATAGCAATATTTTAAGGAAGACTATTTATATTTTGTGAGAACTCAAAATACTTGTAGTACCAAAACTACTGATGATTCTCTAATTAGCATGAAACAGATTATGTTTGCTTTGTTGACTTTGAACAAATGAACAGTAGAAGTTATCTCAATTCAATAAAACCGACTTGTTGCATTTGACTATGCCATTGTTTCTTAGGACAGTTATCGAACACTTTTTCAAGTTAAACAAATATATAAAGCAGAAGTTCAATTTTCTTCTATTTCCTCTGCTCTCTCCAATAGTTTTTTTTAGCTTTTAAAGGTGCTATCCACATGAGAATATATCAGTTGTTTAAGATCTGCATTATGATATGTAGATATGCATATCATTACAGACTGCATTTACATTATATGTTAAGCTTGAAACACAGGAAAGTTGTATCTAGTTGAGAAATCCAGAGCAACAGAATTGTGTCAATGTTTCAACAAAGTCACACTCACTCATATATAACACAGAGATTAAGAGAAGCACACAGAGAGAAAGATTTCCATCACAGAATGTAAATACATCTTATCTTAACCCCAAGGAAGGTGAATTGACTCTGAATAGTGCCATAAGTCTGATTTCAGTTGAACAGCTTAATCCTTATATTAAGGAGAAGAGAAGGTACCTAGCACTGAAATCCAGGTCTAAAAAAAGTCTGTATTCAAGGATCACAAAGAAAGGAAGATCAACAAAGGAGAAATATCCATGTGGAAAGCTACTTTTCTCAAACTTGTCACCACAGCATCTAGAAATGGAACTTGAGAGAACACTCTCAGAAGCAGCTGAACAACAAAAACGCTCAGGAATATATTTCCTCTGGTTCCACCTTGTTGTTACAGATAAATTAGATCCATAGCAGATAGCCAAATGAAGTCCAACAATCTGGTCGTACACAGAAAAGCTGAGGCTGCCGTCCTGTTTGTGGGCCTGTATTCCAAAATATGCAGGTGGAAAACGTCTCTCTGCCCTCCTACTTTAGTTAATGTCTTTACAAAACCAAGATGTGTCATTGATACAATTCAGACAATTCCACAAATGTTTCCCTGGGAGAAGCCATCTGATGGCCTGTGTTTTTAGGAATTTGCCTCCTTTAGTCCAGGATTGCTTCAGGTGACCCAAGAGAGAATAAAAGCAATGTATACTAAGCAATGGATGTTTGGTTTGAATTACTAAGATTTCTCTGAAATAGAGTTTTTTACTCTCCCAAAGAAGGTGCAAAATCCCATTTGAGTAGAACTAATCTCATAAATCGTAATATAACATCCAGTGGAAATAAACATATTACTTCACATATTACTTCAAGGACCAAATATTAGGATTTATTTCAAAGGACAGGCCTTTAAAAATGAATCACAGCTAACATACCTGACAATTTGAATTTGCATATATGTAGATTGAGAAAATAATTTAAAAAACAAGTATTCTGTGGATAAAATCCACATTATTGCCTACACCAGTTAAACACACACAATGGCACTTATTTTATTTTCGAGTTTAACAAAATGAAAACATGGCACACAGTTTATCAATTTCAGTATTAAAGGCTCTTGCTCATGATATTTTGAAGGGTGGGAAGAATCAAGCATACAGGAGCATGGATTTAGCTGTTTGTGTCAGATACTTGTGATTCTTTTTAGACACTTTTTTTCTGACATAGTCAGAGGAAAACATAGTCACCATCCAGCTATTTTACAGCATGAAAACCCTTGCAGATCGTTCCAGAGAAAAAAAATCTAACATCTTGATAATCTCATTCAGTTAAAGGCTTTGATTAAAAGAAATCCTTTAATGGCCACCAAATGCCATATTCAAGCATCATTCACTTTCTCCATCAAGAGGCACTATACTTAGCACTAAGTGTGAGCATAACTGTTTTTCTGAATCTGAACCATGAAGAAAAAGGTTTTCTGTTATTAACAAATTGGTTTATTTGAAAATACTAATCACTTAAAATTCCTCTGCATATTTACAGTCTTGTTTTCTAATTTTGGACTTCTTCAAGGTTCTCAGGTAACCACTAGTAAGCATATATTACAAATGCTATGCTTTTGTCAGCCCAGCCTGGATATATGTTCTTAAAGCACCCAGCTGCAGAGCCCTGGCTCTTAACTCAGGCACTAAAACTTGAGCTGTGCACTTTGGGTCCCTGACCTGGTATGTCAAATGAGAGGGCAGCTGACACATAAACTGGGACCATTCCCAGACTCGGGGAATGCTGCTCTGGTCCCACATATTTGGATACATTGCCCTGCAGTATGTAACCCTCTAGTTAGTGTGTGTTACAAACCTTCCCAGTCTCAAGAGCCTGATCCACCAAGGTTATGAGGTTTTAAAACAGTCAGCTAAAGGCTTTGGCTTCAGCTTTATGGCAGCTTATGCTTTATAGCTCCATTCAAAGCCTTTCTGTCAATCTAAAGGAGGCTGACACCTTGAGTGCTCTCCACTCCTGTCAATAGCTGTCAAAGTTAAGGGCACTTGAGGATTCCTAGCTGCAAATCAAAGTGATGCTTTAACAAAGAACTGTGTTGAAGCAGCAAATGTTTTCCTTCTGGGAGTAAAATTTGGGCTTCAGATCATCTTATTTTTAAAAATAGCCTAAATCAATTAAAAGAAAAAAAAAAGGAACCTATTTATTTATTTGATGCAGGCCTGCATATTAAAGCAATGCTGAGTGAGTAATTGCAAACTGCAGAACTGTCCTCCCATTGGTCTCATGCTACCAAGGTTACTTTATACCACATACGTACGATAACTGGCATTCCATGTGCTATGTCAGGACTAACTCACTGACACTGTGTATTTTTTTTACTACTCTAATTTCCCTCAAAATCATTTTGTGGGAAGAAATGGTGAAGAAAATCTGCAGGGTTGTATTTTCACTTGAAACTATAGAATGTCTTGGCTACCAGTACAACACCTCTTGGATTACACTATCATTGAGTTGCTGCTGGAGTCTTCAACTTGCAAAAGGAACAGAGAAGCTGCATTACTTTCAGGAGTTTGAGCACATCCATGCTACACACAAGTATAAGGGTGGGACAGGAATTCAACAAAAAAAAATATTTAAAATGTCCTTCTAAATGAGGGAAGTATAATTATTTTTGTTGCCAATATCTTGAGTTTTTAGGATAAAACAAAAAATTAAAGAAGCAAAAGAAAGCACAAAGAATGAAAAGAAAGGAGAAAGACAAAGAAAAATGGCATCAGTGGAAGAATAGCCAACTGGGATTAAGTATTTCCTTTATGGAAAAATGGAGGCCTAGATTTCCCTTTGGAAACATCTTTGTAAAACACAATTTTCAGGAACTATAAGGAGAACACAGACCCTCAAAAAAGTGCTTTGAAAGTATTTCTGTTCAGTGTGAAATACTCATATTTTTGCTATTTAATAGTTTGCCTCTGTTTTTGATACAGTTCCCAAAAAGAGCTCCCAAAAGGAAGCAATATTGCTATAACTGTTTTTTTCACTGACACATCCGAGCTTTTTTCCCCACCAGCCACGCCCTGTATTGAGTTCATCAGTTCTCAAGAGCATTGCTCTTCAGTGCATTATTTCCTTGCCAAAACAAAAAAAAAAGAAAAAAGAAAAAGAAAAAAAAAGCTAATATAGCAAAAAAGAGATCAGTTGCCATTTCGAAAATTAACAGACTTAATTTAACAGATAAAAATTATCTGGCAACAATTGCACTTATTTGAATAAGTCAAAATGTAGCTCTTTTCTCAGCCTGAGTTAGAGGAGGATTGCATTTAATGTATTTGATGTTAACAATTTGTATAGCATACATCTGTAGATGTAGAGTTTTAAATTTCTCAGACAGAGAAATATCCCCATTGTTTCTTCCCATATGGAAGCTCCTTCTCCTCCCAGTAGCTCGTGGGACCAGGCCAAGCCAAGCCAAACACACCTTGCTGGCTTTTACTGCCTCATCTTGTGGCTTCATCACATATTTAGTGAGTCACAGCCCTTGATGTGCTTGTAACAAAGTGGATGCCACGGATCCACATACTAACAGAGTCTTAATTTCTTTCCTTACCCTCATCTGCAGAGGCTTTAGTCCCAAAATACCCTCTGGGACTGTCAACACCACTTCTCAGTAACAAGAGCCTGTGTCTAAAGAGCATCTCTGTTTGCAGCAATTAAATGTATTTCAGATATTCACATGTGCTGTGGTTACCCCATAATAAAAACATACTGGTCTATGAAGAGATTTAACTTTTCTGAGCCACTGTCATCTTGCCACCCATTTCATTTTACAAATAATAGGAGTCACACACAACTTTATGGATGAGTGGATCCAAATTTAACAGGATTCCTTGGGGAACACTGAAAAGGCGCATCAAGGGGGAAGCTTCAGGGACACAAACCAAAGGCTGATAAATATTTTCCACAATGTTGGGTGCATTGGGGAAAAGAAAAAAAAACAACAGCAGCCTTTGTATCCTTGACCCTTTGCCTACTGTGCATTTTGGACAATCATATGCATGCAATCAGAGCCTAACGAGAGCCTGCATGACTTGCCAAAGCTAAAGTTCGACCTCAATCAAAAAGTGATTTCTGCAGAGATGAAGGAGGATTAGGAAAAATGTATTTCAATTTCTCATCAGGCCAGTGCTAACCAAGCTGAGGAAGTTATCTTGCCCCTGTAGAATCAGTATTTTATTAAAGAAACCCTGTGCTGAAGTTCTGAATTACACAAACAAGCACTGTGCCAAAAAAGCTTTCAGTGGCACGTTCACACCAGATTCTTTCCCACTATATTAGGGGATCCTGCAGCTGGTTACATCTGCACTGAACTGTCTCTATAGTTGACTTTTGGCTGAATCCCAGGGGAGATTCTATAAGCTTGATAACAGTTTGGTAGTTGGGGTTTCTTCTAAGGAAAAAAAAAAGCCCATGATATCTTCATATTTAACTGTCAAAATGCTTCACATGACTCAAAACTTCTCAAGGTTTCATCAGTTCTATTTAACAGTGCATTCTCCGCATATTATTTAAATATACTATTTCAATTGGAAAGATAACCCTGCCCTTGTACAAGCATCACTCTGCAGAAGGTGCTAAACATTCATCTCATTACTACAACATTGTACATAAAATAACACACCTAATACAATTGCTAGCAGCTTAATTAACAAGATTGTAAGGAGATAGTTGGAATGGAAGCAAACAGTGTTGCATTTTTCTTCAGATGCCTGCATCCACTGAAAGCTCTTCAGCTTAAGAGCAGGAAATAACTTCTCAGGTGCACAGTCAGATTGCAGATCTTAACTCCTCCACTTCTCCTCACCAAAATGTCAGCCTGTGCTACAAAAATGGGAACAAGATGTTTATGGCATGAACTCAGTTAACTTGTGGAGCGCTAAGACACAGTGTACATTCAGGGGTTGGGCACCATTAACATTAATGAAAGGCTAGGATGTACATCCACAAGTTTTTACAGATGATGCATGAATGGATATGTATCATACTTCCTAAGGGCACTAAATCAGCAAAACGCCAAACCCAAAATTAAACAGCTCTTGCTTGAACACAACACATTGAACATCTTTTTTTTGAGCAAATGGGTTTGTGTGAGGGAAATCAAAATTTTGGACACTACATATGTGGAATGAATACACAGATAAGCCAAAGAAAGAGCTTTGCTTGTGAACCTATGTAACAAAATATTACATTTAGCATTTGCAGCTTGCTAGGGTTTGGGCTTTTCTTTAATTCCTCCTTTTTTGGGAGGAGGTGGGAGGGTGGATATAAAAGCCCAGAGGAAAACAACCAAAACAAAAAGAGAAAAAAAATCATAAAAGCATTTCAAGAGGAAAATATGGCATTCAAATACAGCATGGCCAACAAAAGAAATACCATACAGTGTAGTCATATACCAGCATTAAGTGATTCAAGAGTGCCCCTCCTGACTTACTGTCACACTGCTCTAACAATGGGCTGGCATGAGGGAAGAGGAAAATGTATTTCAGTTTTCTATTCTTTTTTTAGTGGGCCACAAGTCTATCTTCAGCTACAATGCTGAAGTTCTTCCATGGTGTCTTGGTTTATACAGACACCTGTAAATAATATTTCTGTTGAGGCAGATAAACTATTTAAAAAAAAAAAAACAGCACCAGTACTTTTCTTACATTATATTGTTCAAAACAACATTCTTGAATTCAAAAGATAGGAAAGTTAATTCAAACTACTTTATTTCTGATGTGAGGAAGGGGTGTTTGCCAGCAGGTGGTTCAGGAGGTGCCTTGACATCTCCCAGCCTTTGGTGACTCACACTTGAGCTCCCACTTTTCCTCCATAGGAGCAGCTCTGCCTCCAGCTGAGAGGGAAAGGGGACAGAACTGTGGGTCTGCACCTGGCTCTGGCTCACACCTCAGCCACCACCTCACTAGGGACCTGCTGCAGTGGCTAAGAGGGAAGTCAGGGAAAGAGGATAATCTCAGAGCTGCAGTCATCTCCAGACAGGTGGGTCTCTTACATGATACCACAGGTAAATCTGGAAAACAGGGGATCTAATCAGGACCCCTGTTCACCCAGGATGTTTCTTTGACTCTGTCATGGACAATACTGATCTGCCCACCAAGTATCTCTTTTATTTCTCAAGCCTCAGCAACTTAGGGAGGCAGGTTTTACTTGGGAGCAGGCCAGGCCTGCACAAATTAAACACTGTACTCTATCATGTGTAAACGTTTTTGTATTCCTCATCCCATCACCACAGACTCAGTAAAGTTGGGCTTATTATTCAAAAATTTCCCTAAGGTCTGAATTTATTGAGAATTTTCTTGCTATACTTAAGTACAATGCCTCTTTTCAAGCTTGTTTATAACAGGATTTCTCAGTATGATCTTTGCATTCCAGTTACCCCAGTGCAAGCAAGCTGTGACGACCCACAAAAAAAGAATTCATTTTCCTACCTTAGCTTACATACCTGTTGGTGCTAGTTGGCACGGTATGGTAGTAGTATAAAATTCAATGGAGGTTTTATCATAAAAATAAGTTGGGTCAATATAAATATGTTTCTTCAGATCATACTAGACATTATTAATTCATTACATACCCTGTATACTGCTACAAATATTAGATAACTCCTATCTCTGAGAAAATTTTATTGAAAAATCTGTATGTAAGTTTTTTACATAGGTTGCTAGTGGCATTTCTGTGGTTTCATCAAAAGAATGCATTAAGACTACAACATAATGTATTCCACCTCATTTTCAGCCTGAATATCTGTAGGGAGAAGACTGTGATTGTCTCAGTTCTTTTCATGGAATTAAAGTCCATTGTTTCCAAATGGAAAAACAATATTGTCTTAATTTCCCTTGTGATGGCTATTTTATATAATAGAAGAGAAGTATTATTACTAGTATCACTGTTATTAAATGGAAAAAATGCCCCTGTTCTATGGATGGTTTTTTGCCCTGGAGAACAACAAAGAAGCAGAGCGGTCAGAGAGGATTTTTGAAACATGTGTACATTTATTTCCATTCTTTGGGCTTAACTGAACCCTGGAATTAGGATGTATGGTTTTGTCCAACTGGGAGAGCTGTGCATCATCACAAGCAGCTGACTTCACTCACGTTACTTCGAAGGGGTTAACATCTGTGCTCTGAGAGAGATTTTCCAGTTCCATTAATTAAAAGGGGCTTTGTAAGCAAGTAGCTATTGGTTTAAAATGCCAAATTACCCTTGTAGTCGACAATGAGATAAGATAGTCATAGAGCAGAGCTAGTTTTCATTTTCATTTCCTCATTTTATTGGGTTTGAAACAGTAAGAGTGGGCTGCAGTGATTAGTACAAACAGGAGAGCCACACTTAAAAGCTGTCAGGGTTTTTGTGTATCTGTTTAAGTTCCCCAGGCTAAGAAACAAGTCTATCCTTGCATGTTTACAATGCCTGCTAAGCATAACTGACAAGGATTTCCAGACCCAACTCTAAGGGCAGAGCTCTTGTCCAAGTCTTGGACAACTTACGTCAGATTTTTGTAATCCGCTCTGCTCTGCTCTAACAGCCATAAAAGGGTCCCCCTTGAGATAATCAAAATGCTGCTGCTAACCTTTTCTTTCCTACTGATGGCTATGTGCTACCTTTGGTGTAAGCCCTTCCCCTTTTTCATCATATGCAGCACAAATTTCTTGGCCTTATCTTCAAAGCCCATCACAATTTTGCCCCACCTTACCTTTCCTGCTAAGTCCCAAATAGAGGTTAACTCCCACCTCACTTCACAACACACCTCTTTGTGCTCTGTCCCACTCACAAGCCCTCACCAGCAAAGTTTCTCATCAAATGCACCTCCTGACACATAACCTTCCCCCTCCCAGGCCCGCAGCCCAATGAACAAAGCAGGATTAAGTTTTGTTAAAAAGCCCTGGCTACTGGTTTCATGGCTCCTCCAAAAACGAGCAACCATGCCCTAGATCCTGCTCTAGGATGCTGCTCAGGTGCTGCAGCTTTGCTCCGTCCTGCAGCAGACTTGCACTTGCTTGAAATGCCTGTGCAGCTGCAGCCTTGCATTGAGTAGGTAACAGGATCTCCAGCACTGTGGGCAATATCAGGTCAGGTTTATTACATCGCAGTGAGGTCTGGGGATTTAGAGACTAGTGTGCAGGAGCAGTTATTCTCTTACTTTTCTATCACGTAGGTCAGAGTGTAACCTCGGTTATCCAGGGAGATTTCCCAACATGTACACATTTATTATTGTTTGGCATCAGGCTCGACTGTCTGATCCTCAGCTGTCAGAGATCCCCCATCCATGTAATTTTTTCCATTGCTGGGCAGTGCAGTTGACTGGCACACAACGTGCAGCTTGTAAAATACAAGCACATTGCTTCACACTGTGCATGTGCTCCTGAGCAAACTCCCAGCAAGATACCACATACAGTGTTTGCAGAAAATTGTTGACACTTCCCCTAAATGTACTGGCTGCTAGTGTGGGCTTGCATATCTATCCACCTAATACTCAGGTTTGACAGCAATGTGAAGTCAACATGTCAGGAAAGGTGGTACTTAAAGATACTGGCACGAGCAAGGCAGGTGGGGTCTAGAAGCTTTTCCATTGCCAACAATAGCTGCCCTTTTTACACAGTCTCCACCTTTTTTCCCCCTTTTTTTCCTTTTTATTCTTTGTGTGTGTGTGTGTGTGTGTGTGAGTGTGTGTGGTGTGTGTGCATACACTGAAGATTTGGTTCATTGCAAATGCTTCCAGGAAAGTAATACTTCTGTCTACAATCCAATTGACTTGTATAAGAGTTGGCCATTGGTGTTTCAAACATGATTACATCAGATTCACATGAGTATCCAGGCAGCCACTTCAGTGGGGTATCCAAAGCCTCATTATGGAAACATCTTTCTGGATACATCCTTCAGTCAAACAGAAGCAGGGTGCCAATGCTGGATGGAGAGCCTCCACCCTAGCTGGCATTGTTCAAGATTAAAACTGAGATGAAATTTATAAACACAAATTGCACTCATGTATTTTATGTAACTTTTCATTATATCCAAAATAATTGCACTTTTGGGTTTCCTATGCATGTCATTCATACATGATTGACACCTTGGCTGGCCAAAGCAAGAACTACATCTGACCCTAAAGCTATGTGAAAAATAGGTATTCTTTATGAACTCCTGTATATGAGTAAATAGAAGCCAAATGATCTATTAATTCACTTCCTGATCACATTTGTTATGTATTCATGGGAAGGACACATGCAGGTTCAGTGATTTAGAAAAGGAAAAACTTACAATGCTGTCTACAGTTATTAATTCTCCCAAACCATGATTCATCTTGTCAGAGGACTTCATGAGGGCACCTGGCCTCACCATGGCTTTTCTTCACTATTTTTGTTTGCTTCCTTTGTTTTTTTTTCCCTGTCAACAGGTATTTGCCCTGAATCTATTTGGACTATAAATGCCCGGTGAGCTAAAACCTGAAATGGAAAGTTGATGCTACAAGATACCACCAAAATTAATCTCACCAAAAGTAAACATGTCATATGTCTAGTCCCAAAATGAAAAAATTTAATTGTGCATTTCGATCACTGGCACAATTGAAACACAGCCTTTCTGCCTCACAATTTTCCTACCAAACCCCAGAGATTCCCACTCTATTTTTAATGTTTTTAACACCAATACCCCTCAATTGCATGGATGATTACTCGTGTTCTCCCAGCATTCAAAGGGGACAGATGTATACTTGGAGCTGTAATCTCACAAAAGGTACCTGAAGCAAAGGATCAGTCGTAAAGCTGCATCCTGCTGGCCACGTTTGTAAAGCTGAACAACTTGATGCATCTTGATTTCTGAGCTGGTATTCTCAATGGTATTTCTGCACTTCTAGATGCCTGCATAGCACCTGAAGGCTGTATGTGGAGTTCACATGTACTAGTCCTTTGCCTGTACTAGGAGTTCACAACTGAGCCTGTAAGATCCACGGTGAGGTATCCTGTTTTGTGAGCTGCCCAGGAGCACATCCATGCTTTTAGGCTGAGACAGCGAGCCTAAAGGTCTGTGTATGTACACACATGCATATGGTATGTGAGGAAGATGCAAGTACCTAAACACTCCTAAAGTTGCCTTATTCTTTTGCTACAGAATGAATCAGGTTTTGCCTAGAAGATGGGACATTTTAAACACTGGGTAGTGCAGTGGCAGACAAATCATACCAAATAGCACAATACTTTCCATTATACACTAATCACCACATTTAAAATTGTTATCATCAGATTATGTGCATGCATGATTCACAGCCCACTCCCTGTCTCCAAAGAATCGTTTTTTAAGCAGGCTGCCACGCGCCTACTGCACCTGATTGTTTCATCGGCACATTCCAGCTAACAAAGGCAGACGAGCCGGGGCAGAGCCCAGGACACTGATACACTTGTTCTATCCCCACAGGTGTAGCAGCCTTCTGTTTTGAAAGCTTCTGGGTGTAGGCGTTAGGGCTGCATTCTTTCTTTAATTTGTACTCGCTCCTTTTGGAGTCAGATGGAATGGCAGCCAAGTGAGGAGTGCATAGAAGGAGCAAAAACCCATGTTTGAAAAGCCCTGCTAGGACATGGACCGTTACGGCAGGCCCTGAGCCCTTGCTCTCAAACAGAGGAAATGCAGCAGAGGAAAGGGGATGACACAAGGGTTTTCAACATTTAAAGCTCCTTCCTATCCTCATGTATTTTTGCTCAATGTTTTTGGCAGAAAGCATGTATTCTGTATAACAAACAACAAAAGGCAGTTCCATGTTAATTCATATTTTACATAAAATTACTGATACAAGCCACTGTTTACACTGTAGTATCAGTGCACATTTCATATATTTTATGTACAATTACTGGAACTATTATTTATATGGTACTACTCTTTTATTGTCAAACAAGCAGAGGGGATGCCACATTCTCCTCCCAGTTTCCACCATCTGGGGCCAGAACAGACCATTGTACCTGTCCAGTCTGACCCCTTCCACTCTTACATGCTAATTTCCTCAGTTGTGTCCCCCTACAAAAAAGCCAACAGTTTTCTAGATTAAAGCTTGGGCGAAGTGTTGAATTGTCAGCATAAAATCTGAAGTTGCTTATGTGGTCTGAAGGCAGTTGTGTCAGAGGTAGCACATTACCTTCTGAAAGGAGGGGACAGGTCACTCAACACCTCACACAGCCACTGCCACATCTGCTGAGCTGGCCTGGCCCACAAGATTTCTTATAATGAATCTAGTGACAAACACCTGTTTGCCAGGATTTTTATGGAGCTTTACCAGTTTCATGTGGATTAAGGCACTCTGTCTGCATTGCATTGGAAATCTTAGCCAGCCAATTAAGAGATTAATTTAACTCGCCGATGCTTACAAAACTTCTGCGTGCAAACTGGCATTTGTATGAAAATTCAATATGGACAGGAACAATTTTCATGGTCTATAAAAGGAAGAGTAAGATATTTGTGAATCTGACATTCACAAATATCCTGCTCATAGCTCAGTGGTCTGTGTTTAAATCCCAACAGACAGAGCTAAGAAATTACCTTTTTCTTTATTTGAGAAAGTATTCAGGAAGGTGGATTGTTTGAAGCTCCACCTGTTTTTAAAGCCAGCTTCAGATAAACTCAGATTCTGCAATTTTTGAAAATAAAAAAAAGCTCACAAATATCTTATTTCTTTTTCCTTTTCTTTTTTTTTCTACCAACCCAGAGTTCTGTTATCTTATACTTATTTTGATAAGCTACCTTCAGCTTTTCTGTCTGCACATGCAAGGCAACAAATCCAGCCCCATTTCCAATGCAAGTTTAGACAACGTGGTTAAATTAACAGCTTGAACATTAGAAAAGAGATTAGGATAATTAATGCCAAGATGATAGAACTAGGAATGTTTTGTACTGTAGGTAGGGCCACTATTTGGGAGGCCAAAAGAGGAGTTTTACCACCAGCTTGCAACAGGTTCTAACAGTGGAACTTGAAAACTGGAATCACATTCCCCTGAAATGTTAGTCATATTTTCAAAAACGTGCTGCAATCTGGTATCCCAAACTCAAGTGTAAACACCCAAAATATGCCCTATTTTCCCCATTTTAACAAGAAGATTCATTATATGGCCACATATTTCTAGAAAATTAAACATTTCTTTAGATTACTTTGTGTGCTTGAGTTCAGAGTTGGCCAAAGAAATACAGGTTTGACACCTTAAAGAACAGAATAGATGCTATCTATCTAAAGCCCAGAAATTAATTCGGGGGGGGGGGGGGTTTGGAATTAAGAAACATTTTATTTCCTTGCTCCAGGGCCTGTTCAATGCCTTCCCTTAAGACACTGAGATCATGAAATAATTAAGAGCATATTTCTTGACCTGGAATCACTATTTACTGTCAAACTGCCAGGTTCTTTGCACAAATTCACTACATAAAATTACAGTAGGAATTAATGACACTGGTTATACAGACCCAGTCAAATTTCAGGAAAAGAATTTCAAAGCCAAGGGGAAAGGGAGATGTTTGATTCATGTCGAAACCATTTACAACGTGCTAAACCCCAGTGATATAAGATGGACAAGAATTTGAACATTTTAAGAGATACTTTTGCAAGGAACAAATAAAAGCTTTGAAAATTCCATTCTTAGAGTTCTCTGTCTTTCCTAGAGCATTTAGCTGCACAGGCTTCTTCCTAAAATCCAATTAAATCATGATTCACAGTCTCAAAATAGTGCTTGATTTGTAGAGAGGTGCACTGACATTTATCCATAAGATCCTCACAGCATTCTAGATACTTCAGTATCCCATTAAGAAAGACACATTTTTCCAGAGAGACGCTTTAATTCTTCCAAAAAGGGAGCAAACTATGAGAATTTTTTTGATTAATACAGTGAGTTTGGTCATCTTCTGTTTTAATGTACAGTCTGCAACCATATTTGACAGATGCAAGAAAAATGGATTTTAGAAAGATGGATGTGAAACAGAGAAGCAAGAATGTAGGAAGGTAGACACATGGTTAAACCAGTAAGTAGAAATGGCCTGATTTTGGTAATTGTTGAGAATGCAAGGTCCTGCTATTTCCCATTCACATCACTGGAGATTTGATATGCTAAAAACATTTGATTTACATTTTCATAACTGTCTTACCTTGGCATCAGAAGACAGGTTATCAAAACCTTCTGTTGTATTGCCCAACCTGAGAGGACATAAAAAGACTCATGTTCAGAGGACACAGGCCCAACACTCTCCCTCCCACTCTCCCAGGATTAGAGCTGCTCACTCTAAACAGGGATACCCAGAAGCATTCATTTCAATTGAAACCCAGACTTTCAGTTCCCTAGTCTCTGCACCCATGTTTGGACATAGAGCAGAAAACAAGTCAGCGACTGAAAAAGCTGCTCCCTGAATCACCAGACCTGAGGCCACCAGAAACACATTCAGAGTTTTTCTCCCATCTCTTCTCAGGAGAAAGTGCTGGCAAATCAGTTCATCAGGGCCATTACATCCCAAAGCAACATTAGATTCATTTGATATGCAAACTGCTCTGTCCTCAGCAATTTGTGGCTTTCTGTGTACCCTTACACCTCCAGCTTGAATCCATCCAAAAAAATATTCCTCCCCCAAAACACACATCCTTTTGTTTACTTTTACGTACCCTCCTGCCTGTTGAGCTGTACACTGCTCTATTATGTGGTCTCTGTGTTTCCCAGGCAGATTTTCCTCATCTGAGGAATCTCTCAAGTGAAGGTTATTTGAATAAATGAGGATGTTATAGCCCACCCACTCTAAGCCCCCTATCTGTCTTCTGAGAGCTGGCCCTTATGAAGAGCCAAGAGTCTGTCTTTGGACTGCAGAAGCCTAGAGGGATCCCTTTACTAGCATTAATAGATGTAGCGGCTTTCAAAGTAATAATTTAGATATACAGTCAAATAAAACCTAGATATCTTAGAAAAACAGACTTTAGAAGACTTCTTTTCTTGCCACAGAACATGAGCTAACCGCAGAACTAATTTTTATGATTTCTGTGAATCTGAAACATAGTTCTGGGAATTCCCAGAGTTCTTAAGCCCAACCATACCAAATTATAACATTTTCTTTTGTGTACGTACACAGATAAGTTTTCTTGGGCCTTGTAGATTTGTCTGCCCAAACAGGTACTTCCTGAGATGCCCTAATGGTCACAGCCTGACATTTCACTGGACAGTAAATTTGATTTCTCTATCAAACTCACTCATATAACTGCAGCAAAGCTTATACTTGCAGATGTTAGGGTTGCTGCTGAAAGAAACATTGACAGGGGAAGGTTTTACATATTGATATAGTGAACAGCTACAAGCAGGATCATGCCAAGTGATGCTTGGAGGCGGGGGCTGAGAGATGGAGGGGGTCTTTTTGTACTGAAGGCATTGCTGAATATCAAATGGCAGGTATCAAAGTGACAGCTTTTGTTTTCATAGCCTATTGAAAAGTTAACGAAGTAAAAAAGATATAATCATTCAGGTAAAGCAGGATATGAAGCAGGCCAGGGCTTGCACTAAAAATGCATAAAGTTATTTCACTAAAAGACAGAGGCACTTGCCCATGGCAGGTGCAAAACTCAGGCATTGCTCTGATCGCCTCAAGAAAGGAAAAAACCTGCAGAAAATGTTGAGACATGTTCTAAGCCTCCTCAAGAGCCGTTCTTTTTTTTTTCTTTTTTTTTCTTGTTGAATACTTATTGTCTGCCAGCAAAGGCTGTGGTTTTCAGGACTCCAAGCAATTGGGGAGGGAGAGCACACACAAAAATCTTAGGTGGTTTAGAGAAGTCTCTGAATCAGGAGATTTCATGACGAGGATGATATGGCAGAACTTTAAAGTATGTGTCTGCTGTAAACCAGAGAAAAGACAATATTTGAGGCTGACTCACATCTGTCTGACTCTGCTCATGGGTTGAAGGAAAAATGTCAACCTCACTTCAGCTGTCACTTGAAAACTCTGAGTGTTTGGTTTCCTTGGTTTCCCCTTGATGTTAGGTGTCCTTCTGCTTTTGGGATATATGCACCCCACTGCTCTCAGTGTGTATCCATATTGCCACCTCACAGCCTGCCAAGGTTTGCTCCGGGGTCCCTCTCCCCTTCTGGTGGTCAGAAAGGCCCCCTGCCCCAGGAAGGCAGAGCAGGCACAGCCAGACCCTGCCTGTGGCACAGCTGTGACCCGGGAGCACCTGCAGCAGGGCCCTGCCAGTGGCTCTGCTCTGCACAGCTCCTGCACCAAGCAAAGGGCTCATTGTGCCCCACAGGACACTGTGACCCCCCTGGCATTACACAGAAAGGGCCCAGAGTTTGGGGCTGTGTGTCTCCACCCGACCTGCTGCTCACCCACCCTGCAGCAGCCGAGCCCAGCTCTCAATGCAGGCTCAGCAGAGACCACAGCCATGCCACAAGGGCATTCTGTGCTCAGATCCATGACTATACAGCAAGCACAAAAGGACACACTGGAAGCAGTGGAAGCTTTTGCAAAGCAAAATCCTTAAGATTTGATGAATCATCAAGTGAAGAACCTCTCAAAGCTGCCAGAAAACACAGAAACAGACAAAGGAACTCTTTTGATATCAGAATAGTCAAGAGATGCCAATTTGTTCAGCCAAACCCATCACTCTGTGATAGCACATGGATATCTGTTTTCCTAGCTGCCTGCTTTTGAAATGGTTAGAGACTCCCACTGAAAACATGAGGTGGTGTGGATAGAGTTTAAAGAAAATTACTAATTTGGACAGGAAATTGAAGGTACTTAAAAACAAGATCAACTCCTCACTATCATTGAGAGGTGGGGGGGAAATGGAAGAAGCCAAATTTATGCTATACCTTATTGCTCAAGCTCGGCAGTACCTGGAAGACTCAGAAGCAGGCACTGACCTGCATGCATTTTTCCAGTCCCAGCCCTTGGTGATATGAGTAAGAGACAGGAAAACAGAGGAAGCTTTGAAAACACAGGCTCAAAGGACAGAAGTGCACGAGTGAATTGTTTTCATCAGCAGCTGCTGCGCACCAGGAGCTGCACAATCTAGCACAATTCCTTGCAAAACCAATGGCAGAGGCACTTAAGCCAGAAAGAAAAATCCCTTCTGGATGTAATTTTGTTTATTTGTTTGTTTGTGTGACTGATCCCCACGCAAGCAAACACACACCTGTCTCTCTCCCTTCTTCCTTCATGTGCACAGTCAGGAGCTGTGTGTGTAGGAGAGCCCTTCAGTAACCCCAGCTCCTCCTGTCCCAGCAGCTCCTTGCTCTCCCTGGCAGTCACTGAAGGAAATGGATCACTGAGCACTTCTCCAGGGAGAGGAATTTGGTGCCTACAGGTAGATGGTGGGCAGGGGAGAGGCAGGGTTATTGCAGTGGTTTCCTGTTAGCCTGTCACTCACCAGCCTTCCAGGCACACTCCTTTCCTCACAAGGCAGGCCACAGCACACTGGACCTTTCCACATCAAACCCAAATTCTTCTTGATTTTTAGCTCCCTGCCATCCTTTTACCCTCATTTCCCATTCCTAGCTCCTCTCCACTCTGGGTGTGTGTTTTGAAATATCTCACTGATCAGTCTCCCCCTGCGGGACAGATAAGCCATAGGGCCATATGAGAAAGAGAGCAAAAATACCAATTTTCCTTCAGAAAAGCTCTACAGCCTGCAAGCTTGTAGCTATTAGATGGTTATAAAGCAATTGTGGTGGCTACTTGGACCCAGGCTGTCTGTCATAATCCAAGGGATGTAGATGAGAACTGTGTTTCAGTGTAGCACAAGGAGCAGCCTGTAGCTAGGAAGAGACTGGGCAAGTAAAATGGGAATTCAGGCATACAGCCCACTGTCATGCATATTCAAGGTAATGGCATCACTGCATTGATGTAAATCTACTCCATGTAAGACTCAGTGCTCTGAAAGGCATTTAAATAAAGCTTTTAATCTGTGTGGGGTTTCAAACGCCAACACTTTCAGATTCATATTTAAACAGAGTCACAAACCTTGCAGAGTCGCAACTTAATTTGGCCAATCTAATTGGAATAAGCATTTGAAACAAGCAAATGTCTATTAAATTGTGTCTGTGACTATGTTCACAGAAGTTGTTCAGCAGTGTGAGAAAAAGCAATAATAAATTACCAAAAAAAGATATCGAATAAAAAACAACATGGACGAATACTAGTCAAAATGACAGAAAATTTTAAAAATTATGGAAATAAACTGGCTGAGATCAGGACATCAGTAAAAACACTGCTGGCAGAGGAGAAACAAATGTGTCCATAATTCTAAAAGTCTCCTATCACCTTTGTACAGAACTCTCTACAGAGTTTATGTTATAAGCATAAATAAGATGAGATGTCAGTGAGGCCTGCTCCAAGTAAGGAAGATGTGAACCTTTGCTGATAGCAGGGGATTTTTACAGCAAGAAGAAAGATAGTTTGGCAGAGGAGACATGAGAAAATACTGGGCTCAGAATCACAGTGTGATCCAAGACCTTCTCAGAGCAGGATCTCTGTCCAGATTCCCAGCCTGCCTGTCCACGCTCAGTCCCTTGAGCCAAGGATTATTTTATGTCAGTAAGCTCAGTCTTCTTCCAGGGAATAGGAAATTCATCCAGTATGGATGAATTCGCTGATATATGAAAGGAACAGCTCCAGAGAAAATAACTTTAATTACTCTGTAGAAGAGGCAGCGCAGGCAAACAGTAGAAAGTAAAAAACTCAAGGGAAAAGGAAAAGCTGATTCCAAAAGAATAAGCCCAAAAGAGAAGTGTGTATCTGATGTGTCATCAATGTACTTTGCAATTCTCTGAAATGGAGGGATGTGTCATGTTAATGTGTTGTTGCCTTCCTCTGGGATAAAGGGCACACTACATGTCAGGAATCTCCGTCCCCTAGCAAAGGACCGATACCTGCAGAGACCACACATTCCACCTGATTGTAGTAAAAGAGAAACCATGATTTTAGAGCCTTTTTTTAAAGATGGCAGCCACTTGTTGATTGTTATAAGTTGAGGAGGAAATCCCACCAAAAAAAAAAAGGAACAATATTCCACATTTCAAGTTATAGACAGCCATCAGATTACCCAGATCCTGGGCCAGTAGGAAGTAGCAGGTATTTTGAGCTGTATTTAAAAGGAAAAATAGACCTTCTGAGGCTATTGATCAAAAGCAACTTGATAGAACTGAATTTTCCTACGAAGAGCTGCTCTCACAAGCTTTTTATGACTGAAAGGAGCAGGATACTCCTGAAATTTCCCCTACTTTGTGCTCAAATCTGAGGAGAGGTTTTTGCAAGCCTCCTCTACTGTGCTGAGTAAGCAACCTTAGCACTGGTTCAGCCTTGAAGCCACACTTTAACTGAAGGCCAAACCAGACTGTCATCTAGAGTATGACAGTACCCTGATTTTCTTACCTCTGACTGCTATATTGCAGGGGTGAAATGCCACCAACTGGACTAAAAAAAAAAAATTTAACAATTGTTTTGTAATTATTTTGGCAGCACATTCACTGCAATTACAAGGAAATTGCATTTAAGCATTTATGGGCTTAATTTTCTGTTAAATTAATGCAATTGTTTTGCAACTGTTAATCTTCAGCACAAATATTTAATACCAAGGCAGAACAAATTTTTACAGAGCTTTATGGAGCTGATTTGTTGCTTGTATCATAATGAGATCGGGCTGTTATAAAATGAAGGAATTCTTTATTAAATAGTCAGCCTTGCTGATCTTAATTGCAAGCTGCATCTCTACACGGCACCTGTACATTCTGATGTGTTGTCATAACCCTCAGAGCTATGTAAACAAGCAAGTCCTGTCGTGTTGCTGGCTGACTCCTGCAATCACAGAGACAAGGTGATCTCCAAGGAGTCAGGTATACCTACATGCATTTACAAAAAAAAAAAAAAAAAAAAAAGAAAGTAAAGTAGTTAAGGATTAGGATATTTTTTTAAAAAATATCTTTTTAATGGGGAAGAAGGTTGATCATTAAAAATCTCAAAAGGAATACATGATCTCAGAAACTCAAAGGGAATACAAGTGCATCTGGACAGCTGAATTCCTGATTCCAAACTGAGTTTCCACAGGTGCCAGGGGATTCTGGTTTCCACAGAGGTAAAACTAGCACCTCTAGGAAAAAGCCCACTTCAGCATTGAACATTTTAATCCTGGTTTGAAACTGGGCTCTTCTATTTTCTTGAGGCAAATTTTGAAACATGCCACACTTCAGCAACAGATCCTCTGGCTCACCCACAGGTTTTTAGAAGAGAGATTTATAAGTCAGTGCAGTGCTAGTAGGAGTATGAGCAGACAGATTCCTAGCTGGCATAAATCAGCATCGTTCCACCACGGTAGATTGTGCAACATTGATTTACACCAGCTATGAAATTAGCCCACATTGCTATGCCATGAAAAAAATATAACTCCCGGCAGCTGCCACGAGGTGAAAACCTTCAAGCTAGCCTGATATTTATCTGTCTGGACCAGACAGATTTTGATCACTGTCACACTGCCCTTTCATTTATCCATCTAGGGGTCCCTGGCTCCAGAGGTGAAATTTTCAGAAGGGACTAATATTAGACTGAACTTCTTACACAGTGGGACCAATGTGAAGCTGAAGCTAAGTAGTTTACAAAATCTTGGCAGAGTCTACTGATTCCCAAGTTACAATATGCACCAGGCAGTTTCTGACAGAAAGTGATATACCCAGAGAAAAAGTGTGCTCCCAGGGAAAAGATGGAATTTCAGGTAAGAGATTGAGTCTGGCGGTGTGTCTGTAAGGGGATGACTAAATAAAAAAAAACAAATCAAGAAATTTTGTATGGTCATCTCTGGCAAAGTTTCAGTTGGAGAGTTCATGGTCTCATGCTTCAACCATTCACATTTGACAAACAGGTAACATCTCTGTGACATTCTCTCAATCCGTGATATTGGCTTTGGGCTTCGGACATGCACAAAACTTCAGGAAATAAATATCCTGTATTTTACTGTACCTTTATGTGCAGCACTTAATAATCTAAAAGAGCCCCTTGGCAGAATTAAAATATTGAGGCAAGCATCAAAGTTATGACTCTTTTGGCTCTAATGTATGCACTGTGGTGTGTGCTTCCATTTGATCAAACCATCTGCAGCAATCAGGAGAAACAACTTGCTTGTAAGTTCAGACTTTGCTTTGAAATAGCCAAAGATTTGCCAGAAAGCAGTCTCTGGAATTGGCAGTGCTCTTAAACACTTTGAGAGCCACTGACAGATAAACCCTTTCAAATGGTAGTTAGTCAACCCTTGCAGTATCTGTCCACAGTACATTTTCCTGTGCTGCACCACGTGATTAGACAGGAGTTGCTGCACGTTATTTTCTTATTGATGTAAATCAAAAATTATGCCTTCATCACTCTCATCTCCAACTTTCTCGATACCTTTTTCCTTGGGTGAAAATTCTTTAGCAAATGCACAAAAACCAGTGTTAGCAGACACTGCCTTTTTTTTTTTTTTCCCTCCTCCCCAGATTTTCACCTTTCTTCAGCTTTTGTTTTCACCCAAAAGGCAAAGCAAATACAGACCAACAGCTTGCTGCCTGGAGACACAGCGAGGAAAGGTGGCTCTGGCCACATTTCCAAGCCCGTGCCTCCCTGGGAGCCCGGCCTGAGCGCTGCCGCCCAGCTGTGCACACCTGCAAGGTGCTGCCTGTGCGCGCAGCTCGGGGAGGTGCACATGCTAATGTGAGTGCCCCCCTGTGGTACCGTGCTGGCAGCTGAGCCTCGGGAAAGAAAAGCCACTTGTTACCCTGCAATAACCTGTTCTCGCAGAAAGCATCAGATTTCACGGCAGGTTGGCTCCCCTGTGCTGTAGGAGCAAAGCAATTAGAATAAGCTGTTGGAGTCACCCCTGCTAAAGCCAATCTGGAAATGCTCCTAGGAGCATGGGAACAAAGTGGTGGAGCTCTTCACAGTGTTGAAGCAGTATTGAACAATGTCATTAAGGGCTGGGTTCAGCCGCAGTTGTGAGTTATTATGGTTTGTTTATTGTTAGCATTGCCTGGCCAGGCCTTTGAGGCAGAGGAGCTTAGTGTGTGAATGGCAGCATTTGACTGAGAGTCACCACCACCAATCACTTTTGATCCCAGCAAAGCTGCACTCTTCAAAGCCGGATGACAGGGAAAGAGGGCCTAAATGTGAAAACAGCTTCTAGGCAAGGGAGGCATCAAGATTCCTCAATCAGCTCTAATACCCTGAGTTAAGCTGGAACAGTCTTGTAGCTGCTGCTCTAACTGCATGTAATGGCAGCAGAACCAAGCCGGAGTGAAGCAGCTCCAGGAGAGCTGGGCCACGTGCTGGAACACCTCTTCCCTTTCCCCAGAGTGGTGGGGAGCCACCACATGGCCTTCCCCAGTGGAAGGCTGCATTAGCCCTGGGCAAAACTCCACCAGAGTGCTTCCCCTGGGGCTGACTGGAGCAGAAAGGGAGGAAATTTGAACCCTTGCAAGGACTGTGACTTTTTGCCCTTATTTCTGTCACCTGCTATAGAAAACAATATACTCAGTCCCCATTCTTTGCTCAAGTTTGGATCAGCACTCTCCCTTCCTAATCTTTCCACCTACTTGTGTTGAGGGTGACTCTGGGTTCTGGTTCACACCTTGGGAAGCTGTAAAGGACCAATCAGCCCTCTCCTTTTCCTGAGACCACTTGGTGATGATGTTCCTCATGTCACTTGTTCAGCTGCTGACTTTTTCTTTGCTACCAGTAGTGCTTTAATCCATATCTCCAATCAGGAATTCCAACAAATATGTCAAATGTTCTCAGTTAAGTGTGTAATAACTCTATTTTCTCTTGCTTTGACAATAATTGGGAGGGAGTGGGGGCAGGCTTGGTTCTACATGTTGTGAAATGCAGGAAAGAATTGGGGGGATTTTAGCCTACACTAATAGAAAAGTTAACTTTTGTTCTTGATCTCAATTGTTCTCTGAGAATTATGCCTGAGACCTTGAGCTTTCACTACTCTTAATTACAGCCTTTGTGACAAGCACCCCACCTTTTCCATATCTTCCTTCAGATATTGTGTCAAATTCAGAACCCAGGTTTGAAAATGTTGCCCATACCTATTTACTCATCCTTGTAATTAGATAACAGTGATGGGAGGAGTTCATCTGTCTTTTACAGCATTCAAGTAAGGACATGTCCACTACCTTAGTCTGGAAATTACTCAGCCTAAAAGCCTTGCTTTTCAAATGTTTTTCTTAAAAATCAGGTGACTTTAAAAGCTTGTTCTCTTTTCAATTCAAAAGTCATTTCATTCTCTCTTCTTAGCCTTTTTGAGAAGCATCTCAGCATTTGTAGGAAATATTTGACCCATAAGTCTGGATAATGAACTCCAAAGAACAAGTTTCCAGACATTGCCTTGCCAAAGAATCTCAAGTATTATTTGTGGAGGTTCCTTTTATTGTCTCTTGTGTCAGATATCACTCTACCTCTTCCTAGAATTTTATCTTTTCTGATCCCGGAAAGGCCTGTGAAAGGGAAGCTCAGTTACTGTCCCTTTTGGTGCATATATTAGGATGTGGAGATCCCCTCAGGAACTGAATGCAACTACTTCATTATTGGCTTCATTGCTAGAAAGCTCCCAGATGGCAAGCAATGTATTTTCAGTCACTACTAGACTAACATGACTTTGAACAGGTGACCTAGAAGGGTCATCATCAATCCACTGAGTCATCCTACCCCCATAAATTCAGTTTCACTTAACAAAAAGGCATTTGCAGAGTAGTTAATCCAGTTTATGCTTTAATCCCTTTTGGTATTTAAAAGAGGGAAAAAAATAAAGCAGCTAAATATTGAGGTGTACAGAGCAATATTCTCCTGCTAAGAATTTCAGGACAAATATGGGAGAGGAGAGGAGAGGAGAGGAGAGGAGAGGAGAGGAGAGGAGAGGAGAGGAGAGGAGAGGAGAGGAGAGGAGAGGAGAGGAGAGGAGAGGAGAGGAGAGGAGAGGAGAGGAGAGGAGAGGAGAGGAGAGGAGAGGAGAGGAGAGGAGAGGAGAGGAGAGGAGAGGAGAGGAGAGGAGAGGAGAGGAGAGGAGAGGAGAGGAGAGGAGAGAGGACTTGCTGTGGTTTAGGCCCCCAGGATGACAGAAATTCTTAACTGTTTTTACATCATTTTTTCTTAAAAATATTATAATTATACTGTCAGAACATTCCACAATTTAATGTATTTAGCCAAAATCTGTCTTATATAACAAAGAAAATCACAAACAAGATTTTTTTCTTGTAAAAACAAATATGGACTGATCTCTTTTAAGGTACTATACCTATGTATTTCTGGAACTGCCAGGAAAACGTCTGAACCATCTTTCTGCCTTGCCAACAGTGATTTGAAAAATCATAGAGAAGAGGGACTTGCTCAAACACTGGCTCCAGAACTGGGAGTTTTTGGAGGGGTGGGATTAGGTGTAATTTTTCAATAAGAGGTGCAAGAGATGAAGAAGAAAATAAATCTTGAAGGATTCTGAGCATGATCCAGATATTAGTACGGCAATGCAAGACCAGTTTGCAGCATAAGCAAACACAAAAACATGTGGTCTGTTTTCATGAACAGGTGAAAATGCAAATAATATTTTACAGTGTATAAGGTAGAAAGCACAGTAGCCAAGGTTATCTCTGCGAGACATCTACCCACTATACCAAGTCCACTTCATAGACCTGTTTTCTTGCATAATGGAAAGAAGCCCCTCCCCCAAAACAATTCTGTGCCTCCCAGGAAAAGAAAAGTCATTCTTCAACACCATCCAACTTTTTTTTCAATTCTGATGTTTTGTCTGCCACTATGCTACCTGCACGTCTGTAACAAAACCTAGCTTGCCCTTAATCAGAGAAGGTTTAAAATACTCTTGAGCAAATCTGACTGTATAAAACAGCAAAAGGGAACTACTAAATGCTAGCCACCATGCCTTCCCTTGTATGCTGTAGGGAAGTGTTGTCATAACATCTTAGAAACATTGGTTGGAAGGAAAACCTCTGGATGTTGTCTACACCAGCCAGAGGCTGTGGCCAGCACTGTGTCAGGTCAGCTGGCATTTTGTTAGACAAGTCTTGAAAACTGCTACAGGTGGCAATTTTACTACCACTTCAGATATGATGATCCAGAGCCACACTACCTGCTGATGAATAAACTTCCCAAAGTTTATGGTCTAAACCTCCCTGGTTAAAACTTGCAGTTATCTCCCTTAGAAAGACAATTTGCTTAGGTAGCTAGTCTAGTAACTAGTAAGTAGCTGTCTGAAAAGAGTTTGGATCTTTTGATATCTCAATCATTTTCTTTTCAGTAATTTTAAGCCACATTTGATAAGCTCATTTTCTTCTCTATCAAATGAAAAAACAAGGCCATGTCTTCCTAATCAGGCCATATCAGGCCTTGCTCCACAACCCTATGTATGTTTGTGGCCTGCCACTGCACCTTACTCAGTGTCTCAGTATCCCTCTCTAACTGAAGAAACCAAATCTGGCACAGTATTTCAGGTGAAGCATCACCAATGCCAAGCAGAGATAGTTTCACCAATCTGTTGTCCAAACTCATCCCAGTGGCATGTGGCTTCCCCTACTGCAAGCACTCTGTTGGCTTGAAGGCAGTTTGACTGTTTCCCAGCCACTCAGTTCCCATCTGCCTGATGCAGAGGGTTACCACACTCCAGATGCACAACTTTACAGCTCATGATGCCCAGATCTAAAATTTCTCTTGGTCCCTGCAGCTCTGCTACACAGTGTGTCAATGACTTCTCCTGATGCACCACCCTCCACGGATCTCCAGAGGGTGCATTTAGTCAAATCATGCAGGTCACTGATGGAGATATTAAATCAGTAGTCCTAGTATCAGCCCTTTGGGTACTGTGATACTTGCTGGCCACCAAGATGTCCTCAGGACATCAATTATCCTTCTTGGAGCCTGCCAATCCTGCTAATTTTCAGCTCTTCTAATAATTCATCCATTCCATACTGACCGAAACTACTATTTCAAATGCCGTGGAGATGGTCTCAGAAGCCTTTTCACGTACATTCTGTTCCCTTTTCTTTCATCCATAATCATTTCATCATAGAAAACAATCAGGTTGATGAACCATATCCTTACTATTTCCATGTCTGCTGCTTCTCTTTATTTTCTTGTTTCTCATGTGTCTGGGAATGGAGTCTGGGGGGTTGTACTCCATGGTTTATCCAGACACTGAAGCAGAACTAACTGGTAGTTCCCCAGATCATCCTCTTGCTCTTTTAAAGCTGAATTTACTGCTACTCTTTGCTCAGCTATTGGGAACCTTCCTCAGTCAGCAGGATTTTTCACTGAGGACAGGCAGTAATCTTGCTATCCTGTCTGCACCCTCAACACCTTCCAGTGCATCCAACCAGCTTCTCCCTAAGGTTTTGTTCCCTGCTGTTGACTGCCTCTCCCACTCCAGTTTATACCAGTATGCTCAGAGGTCTGGGTGAGGGCACTTCCTTTGAAGGATGACACAACAAATTTATTGAGGACTTCATCATATCCCATATCATGAAGTATGGAAACCCCAACAACTTTTTATTTGGCGTGGTGTTGTCTCTCAGCCCACACATCAATCCTTGTGTAGTTGCTCAGTCCTTTACATCTGGAAATGAAAATTATCACAGAGGTGGTCTTTCAGCCCTGCATACAGCTTAGAATGTAACAGCCAGTAGCCACTATTTACATAATCCCCAAAATTAGGCAACACATATCACGTGGAGCTGGAGGGATCACACGATTGTCCCATTCTGCACATTACTGAATGTACAGGTCTATTCAAAGGGATATTTCCAAAGGAATAAAGCAAATTAGGCTGCCACTTTCCCCTTTGAAAATCAGCGGGTATTGCCATTTTCAGCTACTAATGTAGGTGTTTAATTTAGAAAATTATTTTCCTGTGTGCTCAAAGGAGCAAAAGGCTTACAGAAGGCATGTCAGAATAGCTAAAAGGTAGATCTCTAGTCTGACAAAGCTATGAGTTGGGGTGGGAAGGGGTGACTACCTTCTAAATGTTCTTTATATGCTCTCCAAAAGTATTTGTACAAAACGTGCAGTGTTCCTACTTCACTCTAGTTTCAAATGTCGTACTCTCTCACTTATTAAGCTAAACTTCTTTTACAAAGCGTTTGAACACAATCTGTTGCTCCACAACTGTCTTTTTCCACAAGCGAGAAAATAGAAGCATACTAAATGTGCTAGTTCCTGATAATTTTTTTAAGGTCTAAGTAAAGGAATGACAGATAAAAGCTGGATGTTCCCAGAATATTGAAAAAAAAATCCTGTTTATTTGTCGTTTTTGGAAAGGAGAACATGACAAGCATATTTGATGTGGAAGAAAAGCTTGTTTATAGATGCTGGAGAAATTATTCAAGGACAGTTCAATCATATAAAAAATGACCCCTGCATTACTGCCAAGGTCAATGAGACCTAGAGCAACCTGCCACAAAATTGAAGTTTTGTCTGCTTGTTTGGGCCATTTCATCCCTTTTCTCCATTTCCCTTTGGTGCTTTGGAAACAAATAACACTCCCCCACTTCCAGTGTACTTGGCACACTACCCAAGATGCCTAAAAATCTCTCAGAAGGATAATATAGACCTTATGAGGTCATTTTTTCCCACTCATTCTTTGGAAAGAGGTTGAAGTGATGATATTGTACTGCATCAAGTGACAGATGCTATCACTTTTTTGCTAGTTCTCTCTCCAACTCATTTGCTAACTTCCACAAAGTCTAAGTACTTCAGCTGTTTATGCTTTGTACAGTCATAATTAGTCGTATCCTGCCTTGGGTTTATCTGCTGCTATCCTCTTAAGAAAATCTGTTCCCTGTCTAAAGGCTCTGAGATCTTACACCTGTATAAAATACCACTCTTGAGAACATGACGTATTATGCAGTCTTTTTGGTTAATATTATCATGAAAGCACTTTTATTGCAATGCAGTTCTGGTCTTTCCTCTCCCTCTAACTCAAGGGAATTTGAAGCTGCTCCTTGAAAAATTCACAGGCCATATAAAACTACCAGTGACTTCAACTGGAGCCAGTTAAGTATGTCAGAGGGATTAAAAACTGATAAGAGAGGGAAAGAATAAGACTGTGTTTTCATTTGTACATTAATCACACATTCCTCATCAGTCACCTTTTTTTGAATTCTTGATTAACATCTAATGACCTTAATTATATGGTACTTTTTGTTATCTAGGAAACGAAATATAAATAAGACTTTGTAGCAGAAGACAAAGATGACACCGAAAGTAATAATCATAATGCAAAGACAAGCATCTAAACTACTTTCACTAACTCCAAAGATAGACTGCAATTTTATTTATGTTGTAGACTTAGGTGAAAATCAGGGGCAATCACCGCACAGAGACCAAGACAAGAACATATTCTTTCTTTCTTTCTCTGTATCCACAGGAACTATGAATGCAAGACTTAAGGTGGTAGTCTACAGCAGATTTTCATTTTCCTACAGTGCTTTAGCCTTATTCAGAGTACAGAAATCTCTTCTGGTACTTTTACATTTGTCCAGTTATTTACTCTTCTTAACACAGAGTTCTCACCAAGGGAAAAATGGCATACAAAAGTGTGTGCATGAATTTGAGCGTGTGAGAATTTAACAACTCTGGCTTCCTCTTTAGCACTGACCATTTCAGCTAATCTTGAGTCACAGCTGCATTGGCCTCCTCTGCCCTTCCAGCCCAAAAGATCATATTGTTACAGCCTGTACCTGCATGGGTGTATACCTATGAACACACATGGACAATTAGTGCATGCACCAGAGCCACACATACATTTTGTGCAAGCAATTTACCCCTGGAATGACTGGACAGAGATAGGATATGGCTAAAAGTCAACTGAGTGAAGTAACTGGAAAACCCAGTGTTTCATATGGAGGGGATGGCACGGAGTGAGTTTTTATGTCATTAGTATAACATTAAGAAATCTTACCTCATTTCCTCAATTAGTCTTTTCCCATTGTGCCTATAGCCCCAAAAGGTTTACTTATTTGAGCTCAAAAGGGTGGAGTGTTTTGGCAGCCACATTAAGTTGTTTTTAATTGAGGGGCTTGGCTGTCTGGTTACATTTCTTTACTATATCTAATGTTGTGAATGTTATATAATAACTTTGGTACAAATCTTTTTTCTTGGCTTCTATATTCAATGAAATCCAGACCAAAGTGCCACTGACACATTGAGAGTACTACAAAAATGTAAATTAGTCTACTATTCATATGAGAATTTATAAGCTCTGCAAACTTCCAGGTTTTTGTGGGAACTTATAAGTGTAGAAATGATCAGATCCTGGACTGGCATTCACCAGTTTTGAATTATTGGAAACCCTGTATTTCCCCTCATCAGAAAAAATGCCAAAAAGATTGTGCAAATCAGCCTGACGCTGATTGAAATAAAATGTTCATACTTAAAACCCAAAAAAATTTTCACAGAATTGATTTGGGTTTTTGGTCGATGAACTAAAATAGTATTACATGACAAATTCACAAAAAAAAAATTACAATCAATTCTCCCATTCAACGAAAATTTAAAACATTATTATAACATTTTGCAGCGCCAACCACTTATTCATTTTTAAAGGATCACAAAACAAGAACTCATATGCTTTTACAAATGCTCCAGGGCCATCTATTGAGCATTTACATTCTCTACTCTGAAGAGAGACAACAATGCTTAGGGCTAACTGTGTCTTTGAAAGACATCAGAAGCCACTCGATGCAAATTTTTGGAATTAGGTTAGTGCAAAGCTGGATTCATAGTTTATATTCACATAAGGCAGATATGAGAAAAGAGCACTGAGCTCCAGAGCCCACATAGACAGGAAAGCCCATCCCTGGAGCTATGGTGCATGTGGTAGCAACTGTGTGCCGTCTTAGCAGGTAAGGCTCTCTTTGTATGCAGCTAGGATGTCTTTAAAGAATAAAACCTAGTCCAAATGCAATGCATTTCTTCAAACTCATCCTGCATCATCTACAACCTGCTTTAGACTCAGAAAAACTACAAATGGAAATTGCAGTAGCCACCACCAAGCTTTATAAACAGTTTGCACTACATGTGCAAACTGTGTCTCACTTTTTGCTCAGTGAGTCCTCCTCACCGAGCAAAAAGCACTTTCGAGCTACTAATTATGATATGAAACACCAGCTAAAGTTTCTCTAATTATCTAATATTCTTCTTATTGTTATCATATTTATTGATGGATTTGATTTGATTTTGGACTTTTATTCCTCCAGAGATAAATCTGAAAATTTCAGAGGAATTTTTCAGTTAGAGAGAAGGGCATAAGGGGAGTGGTCCTGCAAAAGAGGAACGTGGAGGGGACAGATGGCTCTTCATAGGCTTCCTGTCTTCCTACGACAACACAGCTGGGCTATACCAAGTCTTATGTCCAATTCTATTCCCTAATACAAGGGAACAAACATATAGAGGTGTGCGAGCACTGTAGAGGAGAGAATATAGAATGGGGAGTAATGACTTGACCTTACACATCCTGGCTTTCTCATCAACTAATGCCATACCTGCCCCTAAACAAACTCATCGCTCTTTTCCTGCCTTGTCTAACTTTGTTTGCCTGCCTCTAAATGGGACTTCCTCTCCTGTGCTCCTGGGGCTTTTGTTTTTGTTTCCCCTCTTGCTTACACCTCACTGATTTTATTAGGAATTTACTCTATTACCTTCTTGTGTCCTCACTCTTCCTTCTAATGACACAGCCTTAGCCAGTATGGTTTCCTACACCCTTTCTACAGTCTTGCTTTGCACAGCTGCTTTTTCTCTTGTCTTTCCCCTGCTGCCTACTTCCCTGCCAGTATCCATCCTGAGATTTTCCCCTCTGCCCTCTGTCCTGCTATGCCACAAGTTTTCCTCTGCACAGCAGCTGTGTGTATACAATAATACAGCACACCATCGATAATCCCCGGGTGGGTTGCATGGGGGTGCTTGCAGAACACGTGCTGGTGATTTTGGAAATGAAATTAATGGTTCCCTAGAAATAATCACCAGCAATGTGCTCCACAGGCAGTACTTAAACCAATGCTTCCAGAGTACCATTGCCCCTTTCTTTTAACCTTCTTAGTTCAAGGAATAAGTTGCACATGGATTTTTTTCTGAAGTGATCAGCACTGTGTACAAGCAGAGGCTGTTAAAAGATAATACTTCTGTCCCTGAATCTCTTCCCAGCTGCTCCTTGCTCTTGTTCCTGTCTTCATAAATTCACTTCTAAATCTCATATCCTTCATTTTCACCAGACTAAAGTTTTCAAAACAAGTCTTGGCATACCTGGACTATTTCCTTGCTATATATAGACCAAAATAAAATGGCCAGCTACAGTGTGACCTAGTGAGAACATACGGAACGCCTCACAGACTTTAGAAACAATTAGCTGTGGAAAAGTGTAATTAACTCATAGGAAGGCTACTGTGACATGAAGGAAGAATTTTTACCAGGTTCTGCTACTGGATCTGACCTGGTCTTATGGAAAACTATACTCACGTGCAGGGAACTTTTGAAACTTTTGGAAACTTTTACAAATATATATATGCATGCACATATATATAAAGCATAAAGGACAAAACTGTTAAAGGTGCTGGATTTGATCCACATATGTAGACAAATCTTGTGAAGAATGGGGGAGTATCACATTTTTTGTAATGTTTCTGTTTAAATTAGCAATTCAAGTCTACCAAAATTCAAAGTATAGGAATACTGAGACTGATGTTCTGAAAGCAGAATTTTCTCTTTTCTGTATTGGATCAGATTTGACTCAATTTGTCTCTATAGGAAATAATTTTTAAAGAATCTTTTCTATTGCAACCAACAAGTTTAGTACAATAGTCACATTATTGTCATTTAAAACATGCTTTGCTGGTCACAGTGCAAAATAATGACTGAAGGATGGGATGGGATGGGATGGGATGGGATGGGATGGGATAGGATAGGATAGGATAGGATAGGATAGGATAGGATAGGATAGGATAGGATAGGATAGGACAGGACAGATAAATTTCAACTCCCAGATGCTCTAGGATGGGTGGCCTCACATACTGGCTCTAATCAAAGGCTTGGCCCAAATGATGGAAGTATGGGAGACAGTAAAAAAAATTGGAAGAACTTTGAAGTGCAGTTTTTTAATTCCAGTACCACTGCCATGTATATGGGAATCTTCAGAAATGCTGCTAAATTTTGGCATGGGGTAAGATAGTATATGCAAACTAGGAGAAAATATAAGGACTGAACAATGGAGCAGCCACTGAAAAAATGATACAGCCAGTAAAAAGTGAGCTAAACAAAGCTAACTACTGCTCCACACATTCTCAGCTGTGATACATTAATGCACAGCAAATAGGTATGAAATGTCTGAGAAGAAACACAATATGAAGAGGGTTTTATGAATATGGGGAAATCAGTGACAAAATTTATTCTATTAATTTCACCAGCATCCCTAAATACTCTGAGCAGACCCTCAGGTAGCTTGCATCAGCTGAGGTTCTGCCACCAGATTTTAGATACTGGGCACTTCTTAGTTATATTTAATCTAAGATAATTGCCTATTTTTTGTTAATAATCAGCCACAGCCCACTGGCTACAGGCCACTGATAGGTGAAAAGTCAACAGACATTTCACTCTGTTTGTCCTGTTTCAGACTAAGGTTTGTAGGCCGCACCTTGCAGGAACGTTATTATGGGAGTTATTAAAAATCTATTTTTGCTGAAAACAATGCAAACGGAAGGAAGTGAGCCTGTCAGGAGACTTATTTCCTATTCAAGCCGACAGGTAGTTGGAGAATGGCCATCTGGAGTTTAAAAATTGCCAGTCAAGACTCAGTCAGATTTGTCCCTTCCTGCATTAACACATTCACTCTGGATAGCACAGCGATGTTGTCATGGCACGACAAACAAGAAGCAAATTTCGGGGGGGAAGGAACTGAAGGAAGTTAGTTAGCCATGAGAAAAATTGTTTGCTCTTGCAGTGCTAATAGCCAAGAGGCAAACACTTGGACACGATCCACTCATCTGGAAACACTTTTGTGTCATGGGAGCACCAAGGTACAGAGCACAAGGAGCCACGGGGCAAGGGTTCGGCTCCATCCCCACAGCCTGCCTGCTCCCTGGCTCCCGCAGCCAGATAGGCAAGTGTCCCAGCTCACACTGCTCTTGGCAAAGCAGATCCTTCCTTCTCCCTGTGGTTCCAGGGTGCTAAATCTTCATTTCCTGAAAACAGGAAAACTCTCCACCTAAAGCCAGCTCTCACCCTGAGTCCTGCTGCTCCTTCTGCGAGGAATTGCACATGACCCCATCCCTCTGGTTAAGTGGGTCTAACAAAATCACAAGCAATCAATGTGAAAAGCAAGTGAAGGCTTTAGGAGAGGAAAACTCAGCAGCCCTCCAGCACCTCCCCCCAGAGCTGACCATCCCTTTTGCACTTCACTGTGTTGACAGGATTACCCTACAGTTTTAGACCCTAAGTGGCATAGGACTTCTGAGCTGAAGTCCATTTTCCTCACCAGTGAGTGAATAGGAAATTGCCTGCATGACTGGTTTGCTTGGCTTGTTGCAGTCCCTTGTGCTGGCTCCAGCAAAATTTGTTTTCACCTTCAGCATGCTTTAACTCTTGACTAAGAAAACATTACTCGCCAAGGGTCTATCACCAGAGTGTGGTTTGGCAAATGTATGTGTTGCAAAATACTGCCTGACCTAAAAAAAGGTTTTATATAATAGTAAGTCTTCCACGTGGATCCGAGCAATCCCAAGCACAAATACAGACTGGGGAGAGAATGGATTGAGAGCAGGCCTGAGGAGGACTTGGGGTTTTGGTCATGAGAGGCTCAACATGACCCATCAATGTGCACTTGCAGCCCAGAAAGCAAACCATCTCCTGGGCTGCATCAAAAAAAGCATGTCCAGCAGGTTGAGGGAGGAGATTCTGTCCCTCTACTCCCTATACTCTTGTGATACTGCATCCAGCTCTGGGACCCCCAAATAAGGTCATGGACCTACTGGAGTGAGTCCAGAAGAAGGGCACTAAGTTGGTCACAAAGCTGGAGTAATTCTTCTACAAGGACAGGGTGAGAGAGAGTTGGGGTTGTTCAGCCTGGAAAAGAGAAAGCTCTGGCAGACCTTACAGCAGACTTCCAGTACCTAAATTGGGCCTACAAGAAAGATGGAGAGGGACTTTTTACAAGAAAATATAGTGATAGGGGGAAGGGGAAGAAGCTTCAAAATGAAATAAGGTAGGTTTAGATTTAAAAAAGGAGTTCTTGACTATGAGGATGGTGAGACACAACAGGTTGCCCAGAGAGGCTGTGGATGCTCCATCCCTGGAAGTGTTCAAGGCCAGGCTAGATGGGGCTCTGAGCAATCTGATCAAGTGGAAGGTGTCCCTAGCCATGGTAAGGGGGTTGGAACTGGGTGAAGTGTTGACTATTCAGTGATTCTATGGTGGGGGTCCCCTTTATAATCTCATCTCTTCCCTTCATATTCATTTTATGCCTGAGTACTTTATACATGCACAAAGGCAGAGTTTGATCAGTAGAAGATAGAAAAGAGGGGGAAAAAAGAGTCAGAACTTTTTGGAAGCATTTCCATTTAGGGGATTGACTATTATGAAGGTTTTATTCCACTTTTTAAAGTTGTAATATTTTGGAGGAAGATTACCAAATTCATACACTTAACAGAAAGTATTATATGCATTCTGTGTACATGGGGGGAAACAAATCTCTATTTGAAAGTCACAACCACCTTCAAAAGAAAGACCATCCTATCCCCACCAAATTTTCAGGCCCCCATTTCAGGACCCTGCTGAATCAGGGCTCTCATGTGCTGAACTAGGGCAGCTGGCATTATTGAATATTAATGTGGTAAGGTAATCCCTCAGCGATCCATGACACTTATGTTTTTGGTTTTACTTAAGTTGTAATTTTCAAAGTTGGACAAGCATGGAGGAAAAAACCACCTGGCAAACAAACAAACTTTAAAAATTAAAGGAATTTTCCAAGTTCGCTGGATTTGCAAGGCTAGGCATACTGCAGCTAGATTAGTAGTCAGTGAAGGAGAAACAATTACACACCAGAAAGTAACATTCAAGAGCTCATGAAATGTGGCCCCAATGTGTTTCTTTTTTTTTTTTTTTTAATATGTGAAGGGATCAGCTGCTATGGTAATAAGCAAATAAAGTAAATAATTCCAACAAATATTCCATTAATTGGAGTTGTGAAATCTGCGAACAATGTTATGTTCTCCTTCCATTCTCTTGGAGTAAAGAACTGGTCAAATGCTGCTTTGAGCCTAAACTTGCCTGATGCTCCCTTATTTTCCTCATAACTGTTCTAACACACACCACCAGCTGAAACACACAAGGTGATGCAAGGTGAGAGGCTGACCTCAAAATTTACTTGGAGCATGCTAGAAGCCAAGATTTCTCATAACATCATAGAAATATGCATGATGTTAACTGAGATACAGTTCCTTACTCCACAAACTGCACTAGGAGCAACCTATGTGCTACCTAAAGAGACAGACTTATATGGAAAATGTATACTCCTATTCTCTATTTAACCATGTAAAAATGCAGTCATCAGGTGGACCTTAGGCTAACCATCTGATTATATAATCCATTTTCTTCCTGTATTTGCAGTGCAGAAATCCCATGTTGAATGTTCCTTTCAGTTTCCCTGCTGGATTTTGTATGGGCAGTTTATACCTGATTTATTTCAAACTCTGTTTATAGTTTTTATTTCTTTAAAAAGTTGTTCTTCACCCTGATGAATGCTCATATTCACTCTTTGAATGGCATGTTTTATACTCAGCCTTGAATCCTTGGCAAACTATATACTCAAGATCTACTAAAATATTATATCCTTGTGGAGATAGTAAATTCTCTTGACCTTTTTCTGTAAAGACAGTTAAGTACCATAATCATTTGCCTCAATTACACCTGCTATGCCATTTTCACTTTGATTTTGAAAGTTGAATTTATTCTTTTTAATCATTATTAAGAACATATGTATTTCCTGCCAAGGCAGTCTTATAAAAACACTGGAGGCATATGAGAAAAATTCCTCTGAGGCCTCAGGCACATTGATCTGTCCTGAGAATGTGAAGTGAGGAGAGATTGATGCATGGACTACCTGTCCAGGAATTTGGTAGTACTTACTGGATTGGATTTTCCATGGTTTCCTCTCTTAATTTTACTGAAATTACACATCAGTCACATGTATGCATCCATGCACACACACAAATGTGTACACACACACACACAAACACACACACACACACACACAAAGTGCCCCTTCAGAGCCATGAGGATAATGTTAGACAAGATCTGGCTGAAGTTTAGTCACAGACGGAAAAGTGAATTTCCGCGCCTTCATATACATTTTTGAGAGTATAATTTCTGCTTTAGCTATATGGCTATAGCTATTTGTAACTTAAATATTACATATGGTCAATGTCCCCTCCAAAGCAAACTAGGTGAAAGGAAAGGGTAGTTACCACTGGAATTATAATTGTCAGTAAAGCATAGAGCCAGGATAGGCAACTCCAAGGAGATTCTTTGATTAAGAATTTTTTTTTAAAAATTTAAAAAAGAAAAAGAAATTTAAAATATCTTTGCATCTATTTATCTTTCTCTGTTATCTCCTGGAAGACCTGCTGAAGGCCACTGATATTTTTCTAGTGATTGCATGAAGATATTATGTAAAGTGCAACACAAAATCATTTCAAAGTAAAGTCAGCTACTTTCTCAAAAGTTCATCCTCTGTTTCTGAAATTCAGACAGTGGGACTGTAGCCACTTGTGGCTATTTCTAGAAAATTAAGAACATTACTATCTCTTCTTCCTTAAGCAATATGAATTATTAAGGCCAGAAGACAGACATTTACGAGTCATTAGGCTGACCTCCTGCAACACACCAGTCTTTGAATTTAACCCAGAAATTCTTGCAAACCTGTAACTCCAAGCTGACTTTGATCATACTGTAAGAAAGGTGTCCAGTTTTAATTTAAATATTTCAAAGGATGGAGAATCTATGAAATCCCCATGGTAGTTTTCCACAATGAATAATTACCCTCACCCCTAAAAATGAGTTACTTATTTCCTGTCTGTATTAACATGGCTTCAGCTTCCAATCACTAGATCTCTATTTTTTCCTTTATCTTCCAAAATTAAAAAGCATTTATCTATGTAGGTAATGATAAAAAGTGATTAAAACTTTACTGTAAAAGGACAGTATATAGTGCATTTTTTACCTTAGTATTAAAGGCTTCACCTTTCCAGTTTTACTGTAAAGAAAGAGTAAACACTGAATGAAGTTACTGTGAAGCAGAAAAGATCAGGCTTTTCCCTCAAGCCACTTTACTTGAACAGGCAGAAACAAAGCAACTAATCCATAAGGATCTGTGTTAAAATAAACAGCTTTATTATGCCCTACTTTGCACTTTATTTCCACATGCCCCAGTGTTTTGCAATACAGATTTGATTTAGATTGGACAGTCAGTCTTGGCTCCACATTTTCAGTATTTAAGTCAGACTCCCAATATCACTTCAATGAGATGTGTAGGCCAACAGCAACTTAGCTTAACTTCCTTACTTCCTACCCGAGACAGACGACCACACTAGATACCTGGAGAAGTTCTGGTGTCTAATGTGGTGGTCTGTATCATTTCTTTGATGCCAGATTGAATCCTAGGGAACCATTTCAGCCCTGCCTTGTACCCTGTATCACTCACTTGGGTGGGGCTGCCCAGAACAAATGCTGGCCCACAGGCAATGACTTTATGGAGTGGGCAAGGAAGCAAAAGGGACTGTGCCTTTAGCAAATCAGATTTTTGCCTGACTAACCATTTATAATGAGATTAGTGAAAGGCATTGAGTTGTTCAGCTTAAATGCTCTTTGCAACCATCATGGTAAAAACACATGTTTTGTAGTCTGCAATCTTTTTTGGCACAACTGAAACATTTTGCACAGCTTACTGATTTATTGTCTTGATGATCTTTTCTTTAGCAGTTCACGATGTCTCTTGTGACATTGCTCTTGACAACCTGATACCTGAGTAGAATTCATTCCTCTTTAGGCACTACCAAAAGGTAACAATTTCAGTGATAATTTAATGGTTCGTAATATATACATAAGCCACACAGAGCAGATCAAGTGACATTCGCATGAAATGTTAGCCCCAAAACTAGGTCCCTAAATCCCTGTGTAATTACAGCTATCAATATATTTAGTGCACATGTATCCACCATCCCTTTCAGTGTTCAGTTTGATCCTTTGGATGCAGATTTGCAGCTCCTGTGCTGTGAAGACCAAGCTCAGACACTGTGTGCAGGAATTCTAAGGTGTTTGGCTGAACAGGACAGGGCGGATTTCTTTTGATGAGATTTTTGTTGAATTTGAAGAACACATACACTGCCCAAATATAAAATATTGTTTTTCTCACTGGTTATTTGTATAGCCTAAATTTTTTGCAGATGAATTCCTTTTTATTCTTAGTTAAGTTACCAGTGCCTTTGTTACCAGTGCCAGATTTGCCAGTTAATACACAAAAACATCATAGCCTTACAGACTGCAGCTTAAGACCAGATCTTTGTGCTTCCTTTTGTCATTAAGTTCAACTATCAACAAAATGCAGCCAGTAAATGATGAAGAGACTCGGGAAATGTTTAGTTCTAAAATCATCAATTGTTTTTTATTCCCTTTGCAGCATTTTTTGTGAAGTCAACTTCATAAAAATTTGCATGATCTTCTCTTTAGGTAATCAAACATCTAGAGACATGTAGACTGGATCGGAAAATTAAAGGTGTCGCTCATTTGGACAGCTGGTTTCTATCTACCATTCCTCAACACACTGGCATTTCTTCCTGCAGTACAATCTGATGAAATTTTCAGGATCCCAGCTCTTTGGGCAAGACGGAAATAAAAACCTTTCTCTCTGCGTCTCAGAGAAAGGCGAATACTCTGCCTAATATTTCCCTATTGACAACCAGGTTCATAACAATTAATTGAGAGGGCAGGAAAGAAACCTGTGCTCCTGCCTTGAGCCCTCACATGCCAAGCTACAGCCTGGAATTTTTACAGCTCTGTCCTGAAACTCTGACAAGAAGGGTTTACAACAGAAATCTTGCCAGACCCTTTAACTGTAGCGACGCCACTATAATATTTACAAGTACATTATACTCGTTCCAAACATATGCACTTATTACTTATGTCTCCGCTTCTGCCTCTCTTCTGGGAGACTTTTCTGTATAAACAAAACAGATTCTCTTGCTTATACTTAGAAAATCTAATTGCTCTGTGTCTCTAGCTGTTATACAAATGCCCAAACAGCCAAGAGATTCTTTCAGTGCATTTGCACAGCAGTAAGTCTCTACAAAAAACATAAACTTCCTTTTCCACTTTGCTCTTCTTTTCTTTCATAAATCTGCCCATTTCACTCATGTTTGGATAAGAGTCTTCTTTAAAAAAAAAAAAAACCCAAAAAGCTAAAAAGATGCAAGTCTGAGGTGGATAGGCCATCAGTTATACAGACCAGCCTTACAAGAGCTGACAATTCTGTCCCTTTAAGTAAACAGAGGAACAGAAAAGATACATAAACAAAAAGACCTCTTGCAGGGCTGACAGCTTGTCTGTTCCAGCAAAAGCAGGTTCCCAGGGAAAGTGATTGCCAAATAGTAATAGGGAGTGACAGGGATTTCCTAGATTTTCCATGAACATCTCAAAGTAGTTTGTTCCTGGGCACAGATATGCCCATTTCTGCTGATGAGTTAGGCAGATGTGGCCTGCAGGTGAGAAACTGCTCAGAAGTAGCTAACCCAAAAGAACACAGGTTCCTCTCCACAAGGCTTTAGCAGGATTCAAAATCACCAGAGCTTTTAGTGAACACAAACCAAGATGTCTTTACCTGCTGCTGGGTTTCAGGTTTGCAAATCAAAGTCAAACTGAGGAATAACCTGACAGTGGCCTCGACTGAGCTTAAAACAAAATGAAATAACATTCAGTTCTGAAAGAGTAGAATTCTACTGAAATAATCTTTCTTGTGAGAGTTTAGCTGTCTTTTAAACAGCATTGAAGATGGGTCTAGACCAACTCTAAAACACTAGGAAATCAAACATGTATAGGTATGAATATGTAGCCTGATTCTAGTCAGGAGCACTAGGTAAGTTTTCCACTTCAGCTGCCTTTTTACCCTTACTAAGAAATATTTCAGTCGCATCTGTTTGAAGGCTTAGATAATTCAGAAATTGAACTACTTTGAATTATGGTATGGATATAGCATGTAAAAAGGAAGTAACTGGGGGGAGGGGGGTTGGGGAAAACTTTTAAGTGAAAAAGTAATACCTAGAGCACATTATACGCAGAAATAGTATAAGTCAGTTAAATTACTCCTGTGTGAGATTTTCAGGAAAACAGCTTCTCTGGTCTCTCCGATGCTGATGCAGTCTCTCTTATCAGGAGAAATGTACACTGGTCAGCATCTTTCTTCTACAGCTCTTCTGCAGTCATAAACAGGTCATAAAAAATGAATCAACTTTTTTTAAAAAGCTACTTTCACAGAACAAAAGCTCTCTAATATATTCTTTCCTGTTGCACTTTATTCTTTCTTAGCTTTTGTTTTCTCAAAAAAAGGATTTAGTTTTTAGTGAATAAGCTCCTCTGTCTTCACATATGACATATGTGATATGGCTGCAGAAAGAATGGGGAAAGAGTAGACTCAAATTATCCCTAAATTATATGATGAGTTGTCTGAATGACTGATCTGATCACAACAGCAAGAAAATTATGTGAGGTTGGATGAATGTCTATCTTTCTAATCCTGATACTTTTAAGGATGTGAAGACAAAGTTACCTGTGGGGGGAAAAGCATTATGGAAGACTAAGTATAATCTATATGTAGGAGGAATTGTATTAAGACTTTTCTTAAATATATATGTGATTCCTCGCAAAATATTTGCATTAATTTCTGGAGATTAACCTAAGTAGAACCTCCCACAAAACACCACAGAACTCAGTCACTAATGCTGAAACCCAGCATTGATAGTAGGCCTGAGTTTTATTATCTGAAAATATGTCTGATCATTCATGATTCTTTGAATTTGAGGAACTAAAAAAAAAATTAACCCCTGCACTGAAATTATATGGCACAGAGATAAAGCCTAATAAATTCTTTTATTTTCCCTTTGGTTTTGGCATGAATTGTGTCAGAACACTTTAGCCTTGAATGAACTTTATCCTGACAACTGAAATTGTAAAGCCAGGAAGTTAAGAGACTATTAAGAAAAATGAGACCGAGGGGGCAAAAAAACATACAAATAGGTTTGATGACAAGGAACAAATTTCATTAAGAAGAAACCCACATGAGAAAAACCAGTTTTTGCTTTGCTGTTTTAATGGACAAAGTCAGCAATATAAAACAACCAGGTCATCCATCTATTCCTGCAGGAAAACCACTGGAGCCTTCAATATCATAGTGTCAGCTGCTTTTCTATAGCCTGACCTCATGAGCTAAGAAGCATGAACTCTGCTAAAAAAGATTCCTTTGGGCTCAGTAAGGCTGCCTCCTGTTTTCCAGTTTGCTCCATGTGTGTGTGTGGGTATTGTGACACCTGCAGTCTGATAGGGCTGTTATTGCTCTAACTAGGCAAACTAATTTAGGCACCCGGGGTATTTTTTTTTTTTTAGTCATGATTAAGCAGCTGATTTTAGCCTTTGAAAACAGGAAACAAGTGCTGTAATTGTAAAGATGTAATCTGGTAATCAACCCATTAAGGACAAGAAATCAAGGGTGGGTTTTGAGGGTGGTTTGGTTTTTTGGGGTTGTTTTTGGGTGGGATTTTTTTGGTTTTGTTGTTGGTTTGATTTTTTTGTTGTTGCTTTTGTTGTTTGGGGTTTTTTGAGCCAGAAGCTTACAGCTGGACACAATCCAGACACTACTTTCCTTAACTAACCCCCAATTCTACTTAGATCAGTAAGGAAATGGAGGGGGAGGAAGACTTAAAAGGACTGAACCAGAAAATAATAAAAGAAAAACAATACTATTCTCTGGAGAAATGAGTGTCATAATGAAAAATCAGTTTATTCTCAGTTAGAATAAATTTGGAAAGAAAGAAAACACAAGAAGATAATTTTCAAAGGAACTGCTCTCATAAAAAATTGATGTGTGTGTCATGGGGCTAGCTTTAAAAAGGAAGCAATAATTTAAAGACCATTCTCTTTCCCAGAATCCTTGCTTCAAATTTTTAACAAAATAGTCAAGGGCAGAGCTATTTAGAAAAACAGTTAGATTCACCTGGAAGCTATTTGGGCAGGTTTTGTTTCTCTTTCTTTTGGTAATATACTGTGATTAACAGCTAAGATGTAGAAGGAGAGCTAAGTTGTTAAACTTAGAAAATTAGAGTGGCCAACCAGAGAGAATGCTAAATTGAAAGGAAGAATCATTTTGCTTTCCCACTGCCCAGGACATAATCAAAAGCTCTGCATCTACAGCTCATGAGTCAAATCTTGACCTCAGTTACACCCATAAGTGAAAGACAGGTACTGCAAGTGCATAGCTAATTAACAGCTTTGTTTCTAGGTGTTAGAAGACCAAGCAAAGTTCCAGTAAATTTCACTCCTGAAAAACTAAATCCAACATTTTTGAGAAATGACAGGACAACAGATATATGAAGCCAGCTGTGTAAATCCATGACTTGGCTTGTCAACAATGACATTAGGCATTCCTGACATTAGGGTTCCTGGGCAATGTAGAGACACAACCATCCTCTGTTTTTTTGCTTCTGGACCTATGACTGAAAATTTTGAATTTGGGTCTGCCTTCCACGGTTATTTGCTGAAGGTGATGGCCAGCAGCTGCCTCTAACCTCCTGCCTATGTTCCAGCACTACTCACCTGAGCCATGGTACTTTTGCGCACAGTGTCTCCTCAGTTATTCGACAGGAATTTCCTCCCACACCACTGACAGCAGAACAAACCACATGAAAATGGAATGAGTCCTAAGACACTGAATATTTCCCCTCCCCATCCTGGATGTTTACAAGCATTCTTTGCTGTCAAAACAATATTAGTACAAACCAGTGATTGTGCTGGCGTATTTCAGTCTAAGCATGTGGCTAGATATATAGAGAAACACTCAGAAAACAACTTTCTTAAACAAATAAACAGCTGAGCTCTTGAACTTTATGCTCACAGTAATCTCTGTCATCATTAATCACACTCAGTGTTTGACATAGCAGCCTAAATGAGGGGGGCACGGAGAGCAGGGGAGTAGGGTAGAAAAAAGTCATAACCTCCTGTTAAAACTATCTGAGAACCATTTTCTTAAACCTGGAGTATAGGATGGGTCAGATCCATCTGCTCAGGAGAGCTGATCTTGTGAGGAGACAGACCCAATACCCTTGGCATGAGTGATACTAAAAGTAGATGGATGGTATTCACAGTTAATTGCTAAAAGCCCAAAAGTCCCTTGCAAGAAGCCTCCATAGACCAGCACAGCTTCTGTACTGTAGCTTTTCAGAGTCTGTTTCTCTTTAAAAATTATAAAAACACAGTCCAACTTCTTAGAACGAGAGTTTCTGCATTAAGAAGATGCTTAGGGAAAAGGATCACTTCAGAAGTCTTGAAGAGGACTCAGATAAGGACCACAAACTACTGCTTCAATCAGTACCCTTGATTTTCCTACGAAAATTTTCTCACCTGTAGTCACAAATCCAGGTGGAGAAGCTGAGGTAGTTCCTGTTGTCAACATGTCTTATTCTCCAATGACACCAGAACATTATTGATTGATTTACAAGTTACTGGAGTCATTCACATTATTTTCTTTGGGGAGGGGTACGAAGAGAAGATGGCTGCTGGAGAGATTGAGTGGGGAAAGAGATGTGGGCAAAGAAAACAGATTATTTTTGCTGCTAGCAAAACTTGCTTTTTTCCCCCTCATCGTCAAATAGTGCTGTTCAGCTGATGAAAACCAGATGGACCCTCTGACATTTGATGAAGCAATAAGGTCCACATGCTGAATGCTAACATGAAGCAAAGGTGCTAATTACTGGCTTGTAGGTTAAAGAAATACTCCACCTGCATACTATAACTTCTGAACCTTCATTTGCTAGGAACAGGAAAACAATAATGTAAACAGTCTGTCCCATTCATTGTTCTTTTATGAGAGAAAATTTGTATTTTAAGGCAGATTATGACCCTGAGTGACAGAAAAACACCATGCAACCAGATTTGCCCACAGAACTGATTGAAGAATCAAACCATTTCTAGGTAGAGAGAGTAGCCAATGCATAGTCTGGGACCAACTGTGCTCCTTAGTATTGCCTCAGCCTAGCCACAAATAGATCCTGAAAGCCTTTAGCCTCCTGTAAAAAAAAAAAAATTAACAAAGTCCTAGAGCCTTAGCAGACAGGCCTGATTCCCAACTGCAGCAAGTGAGCCATGGACCCCAGCATGAGACCAGGGACTTCTGTCCCTGCCAATGTGCTGCTGCTGATGGAGCTTGCTTTGCTGCTGGTATGCAACAACTGATTGATTTGTTGGCTTCCACAAACAACACAGGCTCACCAAGGAAGCTCCAGAAGCTGGGAAGGTGACAGCTCTTCCCTCTCCATGTTACGTCTCATGATGCACTACAGAATAATTAAACCTTGAATTGAATGATGTGGGGTTGGCTGCCTTCCTCACCCTGGCCTTTTCCCACATTGTCAAATTTCTTCTTTTCAACTACATTGCCTTGCCTTAAATTTTATTTCAGGACAGATTTCCACTTTCCTTCATCATTTATTCTTTTTCTCCTCAGAAGTCCCTGCACTGCAAGGACCTACCTGTGGCTGCAGCAGGGACATGGATGAAGGTATAGGACCTTGATGTAGATACATCTCTCCCTCCAGGACAGTGTTTGGAAGACAGGCATCCTTGCCTCTGACCAGTTAGCAGTCAGCAGCACTGCAGTGTTGTGCTCCTGCTTCTGACACACTTTCGTTCAGCAGCTTCATGTGGTGGGGAGCGTGGCAGAGAAAACAAGTTCATAGTGTGACCCTGTCTAAAATCAGCAGAGCAATCCTCTCCTTGTCAACTTGTACCCAGCTTCCTGTTTTGATGCACCATTCCCTGACTACTATTTAATCCCAGTTTGGCTCTAAAAATATTACAAAATACATTTTTGGCAATGGCTTTCTGAGATTCCTAGCAAAAAAATTCATTTTTGGGAAGATGCCGAAATCTAATAAATCTCTTCAGGAGAAATGTTTTCTAACTATAGCTACTGTGACCACTTGTTGCATTTAAGCACTGATGTTTGGAAATAACCTGTTGTGGGAGAAATTTCTACACAGTTCTCTGTAAATTATTTATAAGTACTGTTGTCACCCAAAAGACTACCACAGTGTGGAATAGCAAGACCCTGGGAAAGGGACAAGATTAGACATAAGAGATAAGATGAAACAGATCTTTAATATAATTGAGAGAATGGTGACCTTTCACAAATGAAACTACAATAACAGGAGTCTTGGAAGTAAAAAGTGCTACCAAATAATCTCACAAATGCCACTAACTTGGAGATAAGCCTGAGGAATAACATGGAGTAGGTCTCTCTGGAGTCTGCAATACACAGATCTGCATCCTCTGAAACAAGAGTAAGGTCTAAGATCTTAAGGAAGGTAAAATTAAACAATTGCAGGAGTATTTATGACACAACCCTAATAACTTGGGGAATGGGAAAATACATGGTATCAGAACAGTATTTCATGGTTTCTGGTTGTACTAGAAGGTTCATCTGCTTGGTATTTTTTGCAGCTTGAAGGTGATGCTGGAGAGTGTCTTCCTTTTACTTGATAAATACTTGGGTTTTAAAGAGATGTCACTCTAAGTAGAATTTCCTCTGATATTCCTGAATGTATGGAAAAGATAATTCTGCTGAATGAAAGTAAGAAGTAGAAATGGACATGTCCTGGGTGCAGTCTACAGCTCCCTTGGTGTATATATACAGAAAAATCCCAAAAAGCATAAGTGGACTCAAGATCAGCAGTTTCTTCATTTCATAGGTTTGCACTGCATATTCTGACCTTGCTGAAATCCAAGGAGTATTTTATAATCAATTAGCAAGGTCTCAGAGGATTTCTCAGAAGCATAGAAGTGATCAATGGACCCCAGATTAGGAGGTGTTCTCTTAGAAACTTTGGAAAACAAATGTTTCCTGTCCTAGTTTCCTCATGTTCCCAACCATGTACAGGTCATACAGTTCATAAAATCTAAACACAGCCATTACATATGATTCTTACTTTAGTTCTATTAGAAAATGCTAGAAGACCAATTTGCATTAATTTTAACTTCACACACAGACTATTTCTTTGTAACACACTCTCTCTGCTAGGTCATATCTAATACAAAAATGCTTACATGGCAATAGCTATTTTCTTATATATCCACAAATATTCTACTGAGATAGCCATAGCTTTTTTTTTTTCTTTTTTCACAAAAATCATACTACTGATTCCTACAACAAAATGAGGCATGAGATTAAATAAAACAAGAGGTTAACAATAATTTGGATAATTTCCATGTTAAAATGGTTGGAGCTAATACACTCAGATTATAGACTGCATAAGATTGTAAAATGCATGATTTTTTTTTAAACAGAAGCACAAATTGACTAATTAAATCTTTGAACTATGGACAGATATTATAAGATGTCTCTGAGGGGAGATTAAAGAAGAATGGGAAGGACAATGGTGTCCGTCTTTAAAAAAGAGGCAGAAGAGGAAAGGGGAAAATTTTACACTACAACCCCAGGATACCAGAGAAATGCTTAAACAAATAATCAACAAACCATCTGTAAATACCTAGAAAATAAACAATGTGATAAGCATAAGCCAGTTTACGTTTGCCAGAACAAACTGTGCAAAACCAAAGTAATTCCTACAACCACATAACAGAACTTGTGGATAAAGAAGTCATAGTTGTAATATAGCTCATCTAAGAAATGTGCCAGACTGTATGACATGATATGCTCTGGAGAAAATTATGGAAGCATAGACTAGGTGAAAGATAAATACAGTTCTCTTTTTGGGAGGAAACAACCAATGGCTAAAGGGCTTTTCCTATGTCCAGTATTTCTCAGTATTTTTACTAATAATCCATAAAAGATACAAAAAGTATTTATCAAATATGAATATCAACTTATTCATCAGATTTGAAGAGGACACAAATAAGATAATCTCTAAATGCACTAGAGGATATAAAAGACACCACAATCCTCCTACATTCATTTTATCAGTCAGAAGGGCACACTTTCCACATGGCAGAGGACTATTTATTGCCTCTTTACAGGAATAAACTGCTGCATGAACAGCTAGAGAAGTATTTAGATAGAAAATAACTAGGTGTTATGTAGTGGATCACAGGGTGAATGATGCAGTGTTTCAAATGACACGTTGGAAAAAGAAGATAAAGATAAGCAGTCTGCAGGAGACTAGATTCTCCTTCTTCCTCATTCAGAGCTTGAGAGACCTCAGTATTGACAGAAGAACTGCATATTAAAAGCCTACAAAATATGCTTTAGAGGAAAAATTGAAAGATTTGAGGTTACTTGATTACTAAAAAGAGGATGGAGGGGACATGCTAATTGTCTTAAATATCCAAAGAAAGTTGCAAAGACGAAGTACATGTTTTCTATGCCCTTGGTGTTTAGGACTAGGTTAATAGAAAGGCTTAGATTTCGTATTAACAAAGGTTTCCTAAGAGTGTGAATGGTGAAGATTCAGAGTAAACACAGGAGGGGACTGTAGACTCTTCAAAATGAAACACTTTTAAGTGATCAAACATGTAAGACATAATACAATTATGGCTGGTTCTGTCTTCCCATGTTTATCACTTTGAAGTCTTTGTTCTTGTGCTCCTGTGAAATGACAGTCCACAGAGAGCTGATGGCCTCTGAGGTCACAGTCTTCAGACTCCTATCAAAGTGCATCTCTCTAGTACAGTTCCCAGCTAAAAGTTTAATGGCAAGGGCAGACAGCGGTCCACAGAAGAATTTGAGGTTTGGCAGTGGCCAGCTAGCGAAAAAGCTTGGACATACTGGCACAGGCCCTACCTCAAAATCTGAACTCATTTTACATCCTACCTTTATTCCACCAGGATCTCCTGAAATATAAAAAAAGAAAAAGGCAGAGGGTGGAGAGGAGGGAGCACAACTCACATGCTTCCCTCCTCACTTTTTCTTTATTTAAACTCATGGAAACCGGGAAGTTCTCTCAGATCTGCCAGCGGTACAGCAGTACAATTTTTTTTTTTTTTTTTAACACAACTAAGGTGGAGTAAATTTAAGCACACAAGATGTATAATTATCACCCTGAAATGCACTGCCTGGAATGTATTATTACTGTCATGAAATGGAATTTATACACAATGAGGAAACAGCTAGACCTCAAATTTGCTGGACATTGTCAGCAGGACTGTGACATCAAGGGCCAACACCTCCAAGAGAGCTCAGCACTCCCAAACCACGTTACACTTCTGAGTGCTTATTACCAATAAAACATTATGGCTGTATATTTTTAGGTAGCCCAGATGATTTTTCAGCCAGTCTTTCATGAGCTGAACAGGCCTATGTGACACAGTGAGGCTCACTTGGAGAGCTTGAAGACAACATGTTTTACCTCACAGCTTTGGTTCTGCACCTCATGAGCTGCTCTACAGCAGTGCTGCTGGAGCAAAAGGTCACATGGAATAAACCCACTGCAAACAATCACGTCTGCTGATGGAGAATGAATCCTAACACCGCTTTGGCAGTTGTAGGTATCAAACAGCAGCTGTACTCAAAGGAGAGGAAAGAACACCTGAGTGTTTCTGCTGCAGCCCCAACCACAGCAAGCCCCAGCAGGCAGGCAGTGGTCATGGCTGTCTCTGTCACACCTACCCTGGTCCAACAGAGACACTCTGAGCAGCAGCTCAGCTGGGCTCCAGCTCACCCACAACAAGCAGACCTCACCTTGCATTAGGATCTGGCTAAGTTTTAGACCCATGACATATTTTGGCAGGTTGGCATCTGGTGGTTCAAATGCACCTGCTTACAATTAGCTACAATAAATTCCACATAAAATAGCTCATTGCTTGGATCAGGGTACCTTGTTCACATACTCATTTTTTAACCCTTTCAGTATCCTAGTTTTATTAAAAGTTAGCCACAGAGGTTTCCTTTAACTTTTATTGACCTTTTCTTCACCAGAGCTTCCCTCTTAAAAACTCAATTTAAGGACGCTATATTAAGGACAAAAGAAAGCCCATTAACAGCAGAACAAGAGACTGAATTGTGCTGTATGAAGACAACTAAAGTAAACAAAACCCACTGAATGTTCTCTGTGATGCTGAGCAGAAATAGATTAACTCCTAATATGGAGTTAATACTCTCCCAAAACACACAATAGCATTTCCTTGTACTCCTAATTATGACAATAAAACAACTGTGTTTGGAGAGGAAATGAAGAAACACCAGAAATCACCTGGTCACCCAATACACGTGCATTATTGAGCTATAAACTTCCATTTTTGGATACCACCACCACATTCTGCTGCTACAGTGATATTTTTTATGTCTCACAATATGAACTCTAAGAGGGACAGCCTGCCTGGTTTATGTACTATTGTGGGACATTGAGATTTTTACTGGAAAGAAATAATGAACTATCAAACAAGCATGCTCTAATTGTGCTAATAAATAGTCACAAAATCCTGTTAACTCCAAAAGCCTGGGGCAAAATGTATTTACTCCAGGAAAATAAGAAGTAAATTAATTTAGGATAGGATGCACCTGGAGGAAGTTTAGACCTAACTGTTGGCCCAAACCAAATGTGAAGGCTGTCTGGATCCAGTTCCATATTCATATTCCGTCTTGCTTCTACCTCTATAACATGATGGAATGGGAAAAGCCAAACTCCAGATCCAAGAATACACAATATTTCAAGGATTAATATAAACTCTTTTCCTCCTTCAATGAAACATACAACATCCTTGTAGTCAATATTGTGCAAACTGGATGCATGTATAAGCATATGAAATTTAACTCCATCCATCCATGTTCTATTTCTTTTGGTAACACTGACTGCACATCCTTAACTGCATTATTGTCCCAAATGAATGAAGAGCGATGCTCACTAATACCACAGCCTGATAGGTAAAAACAGGTACAGATTAAAGATTGACTACTGGCCTTTTAAAAAATTCTTCCGCTCTAATTAAAAGTGGAAAGGAATGGTTTTATCACAAAAAAATTAAGATGCTGGTCTCCCATTGTTTTTATTTTTTAGTCAGGACTTCAGTTAAACTGAAAATATAGCTGACATTTAGGCTGAATGGGTATTTGGAATTCATTATGTTGACAATGAAATCAACTCCTTCTTGTAAAACCATGGGATTAAATGCAAATTACATTGCAACAATTATTTTTCTTCTTTTTTTTTTTCTTTTTCTTTTGGTTGGGTTTTGTTTGGGGTTTTTTGTTTGTTTGGGGATTTTGGGTTTTTTGATCACTGAGGTCAAGGCATTGTGGCATGTTTATCCTCCCCTACTCTAGCTGGCAACCCTTCTGCTTCCTTTCTCCAACTGGAGGGGAAGGTGAGAGGCTGCTTCTCATTGTCTGGCAGGGGACGTTCGTCTCATGGGAGAGAAGATGCCTTCCTACTGACTACAAAAAAAAGTCTCTGTAGACAGGATATACAGCACACTCCTTGCAAACTTCATTTTGATGTAATTAAGTTATATTCACAAGGCAACATCACTTTATGTGTTACTAAGTTTGCTCTGGCATACTCTAGGGGCTGAGCCCATCTGGGGCCAGAGGGCAAGGAAAAGGCTCAAGATTGCAGACTTCCGAGTGCAAAACCACCTGGCCATGTTTTAGATGCTTAATCCAAATTGTCACATATAAATGCACACGCTGTTTCAGGCCATGTAGAGCTCACAAGTATCAGTGTTAGAAAAGCTATCTGATACACTTAAAGACGCACTGATTGCTCTATAAAGGAATAGAGACACCCTAGAGGAAGGCCACAAAGTTGAAAATACAACTGGAGTACCTCCTCTATGGAGACAGGCTGAGAAATTTGGGACTGTTCAGCCTGGAGAAGAGAAGGCTGCATGGAGACCTCACAGTAGCCTTCCAGTACCTGAAGGGAAGATACTGGGAAGCTGAAGAGGAAATTTTCATCAGAAACTGTAGTGACAGGACAAGGAGCAATGGGTACAAACTGAAAGAGGGGAAATTCACGTTTGATATTAGGAGAAAAGTTTTGACTGTGAGGGTGGCAAACCACTGGTTGTTCAGAGAGGTAGTAGATGCCTCAACCCTGGCAGTGTTCAAGGCCAGGTTGGATAAGACTTTAAGCAACTTGGTCTAAGGGAATATTCTCAATAGTCTTATTAATATTCTCTGGTTATATAAATGAAAATGACATAGAGGTCTCTTACAATCTTATACAGTTAGTAATTGGGTTAATCCAGACAACATCTCTGACACTTCAGAAAAATCTCAATCAAGCAAAAAACACTAAGGAGTCATAGCTGTAATGTACCAGAGGAAGGGTACAGGAAAAATTTCTGTCCACAGCTTCAAACAATTCAAATGTCTGTATCAAAGCAATACAACAGAAGTAATTTTTCATATCTAGTCCACAGAAGCCAGATGCACTTAGAGTGTGTGTACATATATACATAAAATTCCCATCAAAATGGGTGGGAGTTGTGCAGCCTCACAAAAGGGGCACAGTCTTTTTACTTGAAGCACTTTAACCATGAAAATTCCAGAGAACTTATCTTGTCACTAGTCTCTCAGGGTACATCTGTCTCACATTCAGTCGTTCAGGTAAAGCAGTAAAAAAAAAAAAAAGGCAACAGAAAAGCTTTGTGAGGTTTTATTACAGACTTTTAGGTAAAGCAGGTTTCAAGATATTTGCTACTCCACCAAAGATTTATGCCACCAAAAGCCAACTTGGGCCTTTAATATAAACCAAATCCCCCTATATTTAGTTGAGCATGGAGAATGCAGTATCACATTAAAGTGAATCCAATAGCTGAAAGGACGGAATCTATAACTTATATTTCTCTCTCTATAATTCTTGTTGACTTGACATAGCACCACTCTCTCCAAACATATTATTATTTCCCCAAAGCTTGAAATTCTCGGGAGAGCTGTAACAACATCTCAGTCCAACAACTTTGTGACTGCGCCCTTTTCATAAAACAATTTCCCTGGGTTCTGTGCTTCCTTGACAGCTCTTTCTCATTACAGAGCTTTCCCTACCTCATCACTCAATAACCTATCCTGAATTGTCCTTGAACACAAAGAGCTCCCTCTCTCTCAGGAGGAGACCATGACTCATTTTTATACTCCCTCCCCAGGAACCAGGAGTTCCCCAGGTGCTAAGGGAGAAAGCAAATGGTTGCTTAGGCAAAAATATGTTTCAGGTGAATGCACATTGAGGCAACAGACAAGCAACATGGAGGAGCCAGATTTACCTTCCCATTGTTTACTTATTCCCAAATCTAATTCCCTTCATAGGCTATATCACCAATTCCTGCAATTGCTCTTGTTTTACACTGTTGGCCTCTGCCTTCCTATATCCTCTTCCCTCTTAATTTTAACATGCTTAGGAAAAGCAAATCACCCCAAAGAAATTCCTAGGGGAAAGTCCTTATGCAGCTATGCAGTACATAAAGAGGAGCTTGTTTGCTCAGCTTATTGATGAGCAGAAACTTTGCCAAGCCATAAAGAGCAGGACTGTTACTACTTGATTATGGACAGCTGCTTCACACTGTTACAAAAGGCAGCTTTGCTGCACATTTGAATTTTGGCTGTTTTTTTCATAACTATTCTGTAAGTGCTTGTGAAAACCTCCAAAGCAACAGCTTAACAAATACTATTCACCATCCTTCTTTTCCCATGTGAGTCATTGTTATGTTATCCTTACAGGTGTTTTCCTTATAGCAGCCTTAGTATGCAAAGTAGGGATTGGTGGCTCCACTGCATCATTTTCGTTCTCCTTTTACTTGTACTGTGATGTCAAGATTGCTCTGCTTTTCCTGCCTGGTGCCTTCTCTGATCTAACTTTCACTGCTAAGAAGAGTCTTTCCACTCAATTCCTAGTGTATCATAGAGGGATTTATTTTCAAATGTGCCGTATTTCCTGTTGCCTGTTACAGTGGATCTTCCTAGAAATCACTGTGATCAGATAGCACACTGTGACTTTGTTCCCCTATCAAATTTCCTTGGCATTAGAAAAGAGTGATGGAGTGCCAACATAAGCAAAAGTACATGGGCAATTTCTTAGCTAGTGTCACCAGACAAGTTCATTCCCCCACACTAAATTCTTACAGAAGTTGAATTTCTAAGACACAGGATTTCTGCTGCAAACTGAGCAAACTTTGATCTCCATTATTTCTGGAAAGTGGCAGAAATATTAATTTTTCCAGGCCTCACATATGAGAGACACAAGACTCAGCGGAAGTGCAAAAAAGGAGACCATGAAATCAAAAGAAAAAGGAAAGGAGGAGAGGAGGCCCTTTGTAAGAACAGCTGGAGAAAGAAAAACCCTTCAAGTGCTGTGCTGGCTGCCTCCATTGCTCTCCTCAGAGTCCATGCAGGTGCTGGGTCTGCTGGTGGATTGTGACCTGCTGGCTGATGGCACGAGTGATGAATTACAGGCTGCACCTGGTGCTGGCCAATGACCCCCCCCCCCCCCCCAAGGTGGGAGCCCTGCCCAAGTCAGGGGTCCTTCAGTGGCCTCAGAATGCAGTGCAGATGCACGTGGCACGAGGAGATGGATGAAATATATCTCACCAGAGGTGTGAAGTACACTGTGTTCCCACGCACAGACAGTGCCGCTCTGTTCGACCCTAGGCTGGATACGGTGCTTTCCTTCAGCAGGTTTATAAAGCACATCAGGAAGGAGGTCAGTACTATTCCTTATTGTTTGCAGACTGAGAAAATGGGGTACAGGTGAAATAAATTACTGAGAACACCCAGGAAATGTCTGTCAAGGCCAGGAATGGAAGACAGTTCTACTCTGGTGCCTACATGTGGATTTGCTACAAGATTATCCATTCTGGCCTGTCATGTGTAAGAACAGACATTTTACAAGCAACCTTTCCTAACATGATTTTTTTTTTCTATTATTATTCCTCTTAAAATAATCCTGCCATTAAAACACAAGTGAATTCACAGGCATAAAACTCCATTTAAATAACATTATATTGACAGAACCTGACACAAAGCCTGGAAATTCAGAGTTATGGTTGGCATTCCCTGCTGAATTTGAGTCACTATGTCTTTTATTTTCCACATGAGCATTAGTGTCAGCCTTAAGTGTGGATTTCCTGACTTTTTCAGCCTGTGTCATAACCTTCACTTTATTTAAACACAGAATTTTTCCTGCAAGTATCTACTGAATAGGTCACCAGAATTACAGTGCCATTTTACTGCTTCTAAAGTAGGACCTGGCAATTAAACTAAGAAACAACATAAATCTTGATCCAATGGCCTAACCAAACCCAGTCCTAATTTTTCTGACTTTACAAAGAAAAAACAAAAAGATGGTTGTGGGTTTCTTTAAAATAAAAAAATAGCATATTTTGGTTTTTTTCTGCCCAGGACTAGAAGGAGAAATTAAAACACTAACAACAAGTCTTCTTGCATTGCCTTGCTCTGCTGTTGCAAAGGCAGGGAACGTAGGCAGTTCAGCCATTTGCTCATATATCTCAGCAAATGCTCTTTCCCAGAAGAACTGCCAGGACAGGACTCCCATCAGTGCCCTGAATTTTTGGCTATGATGAACCAGTCAGGTGACTGCAGTTCCTAGTGCATGCAGAAGGGAGTGTAGAGTCAATATGAGCAGTGGAGTAACTTGCATGGGGGAGGAATACATGCATTCTACTGTCAGCATGCCATACTCTCCGTGCTACTCAGCAGGCACACATCCAGACACATGGCATTGTTTGGCATGTGCCTGGGTGACGTGCTGGGTACATCTATGCACGCAGACCTGTCCCAGGAGAACAGGGCTAAAGGTGCATGGGCACACTCCCTGTCATCTGTGTCTGATGGAGAAGGGATGAATGACAGTGAAGACAACACCAGCAAAGAGTATCTGCCTCAGGAGTCGTCCAGCTCCATCTCTGATGGACCTGGGAAAGAAGGCCAGGCTGCAAGTTGGTTATTTGGTCCTGCAAAGCCAAATCTGAATTCATGACTAGAAATGATCTCCTCACCAGCCCTTTGAGAGACCACTAGTATTATCTGTTCTGCTTTCTCTTTAAATCTCCCTCATGCCAAATCCCCTAATTTGGACATTTGGTATATATTCTACCAATTAAAAGTACACATGTGCTGGGGCTGCTCAACTGCACCTGTTCAGGACTGAAGGCATCAATGGAGCTTTGCTACTTAGAACTCCACTGAGCCCTGGCCCAAATCTGCCTAATTCCAGCTTCTGAAAACATGGCTCTAGTAAGTAACTGAGTAGAAGAAAACTGGGAAGATCGTAACTTTGTCTCAGACACAGCCTGGTATTTTAAAATAAAATACTAGATAAAGACTATTTCTATCACTTACGCAATTTCTAAAGCCTGTCTGAGAAACTGCAGGAGAGGGTCCAGTTCATTCTCTTCAAGATAGAAAATAAGACAAGTCCTTATCACATATTTTACATAGAAGCTCACTATATACTGTGGCTCATTTAAGGCCTGATAGTGAAGTTGCAAAATTGAGATCAAAGTAGTTTTCAAAAACATAATCTCCTTCTTTTAAGTAGAATCTGTAGATTATGCAGTGTTTCCTGGGTACGCATAAACAACCAGCTTCATGAAACCTCATCATTTAGTAGTCTTGAGACAATGGTACATTCTTACAAAACTTGTCTGTGACAATTCGTTATTATAGTAGAAAACTAAACTAACACGTCCTTAGGCCTGATCACTGAAAGGTCTATTCTCAGTTTAGGATCATATTCTGCCTAACACATAGAGAAAAAAAAATTCTATAAGGCCAAAGAGAAAAACACATCCCAGACAAAGGACAGTATAGACTTGGACTTCCACATGTCTTCAACACATCCCCTTAGGCCCATTTGCAGGTCTATTAACGTGATCCAAAACTCAAAGAGGCCAAACACTTTGTGTCTCAGTTGTTCTGGCACTAGAGCTGTCCCTGTGGTTTGCAGCCACACTTGTCTCCCCAGTGCCAGAAATGTGCAGTGCAGAGCTGGCCCAGCACCGCTGACAACTGTGAGAAGTTTGAGAGAATGAGCAGCCAAAGCCAGAACCATGCATGAAGCTCACTTTTGCAAGATCTCAAGACTTTCTTCTGGGCCAAGCCAGGGATCTCAGTGTCTAACTCCCATTATTTAGGGAGAAAGCAGGCATCTGATTTCCCTGTGGGCATAACCTCTTCTCCAGGACAGCTAACATAGGAACTTAGCAACTTCACATGTATGTCAATACTTAAGCACAAATTTGAAAAGTCTTTTCTTCTGCTGCGTCCTTTTCTTTTTAATAAGAATAAACAATTAAAAAGGGATAAGATTGTAATTTCCAGGATTGCTTTTGCACTATCAGTATATACCTATATACAGAATCAAGCAGAACACTGAACTCCTTATGCTGAGGTCTCAAAGATGTAACAAAAAAAAAAGAAAGCTCATCTCATTTTCCCAGTGGAACAACACAGAGAGCCACGTGAGCACCTTCCCACATTGCACAGCTGTGGCTTCCACTTGAGCACAGCAGGAACAAGCAGAGGAATTGTGGCAGGAGCCGGCCTGGCCACTTCACCTTTAAACACTGCCTTGAAACACCATATTTGGGGTCAGTCAGGTGTACAGGATGGGGAGCCACCATCTGAGAAGCAGATAACACCTGCCAGTCATCAAACCACCTGCAGGAGCGGATGGGAACGAAGTCCAGCAGTGCAGCCCCAGACCCAGAGCCAAGTGCCCCAAGCACCCACGCAGCTGGAGAGCTCTCCTCCCACATCAAGAGACACATTGGCACCCAGTCATGGCGACTTCAAGCCATAGGCTCTCATCTGGGAAAAGAAAAAATGTCAGAAGGCTTTTAATCTGAAGGATAGTCTTTTCCTCAATACGTAGCATTGCAAAATCTGGTTTCATGCTTTTGTGATTAGTAACTCAATTGCAGTGCTTGTTCCTAAAATTTCATCGGAAAGACTTCAGGACACTATGCATAAACATGTGTATTAGAACATAGAGGCTGTTCCCAAAAAGGTAGAAAAAAATATCCATTTTTTCTCAAATCCAGAAACTTTGACATCACATGTATGCATAAGAGATTAAGTGAAATGCCAAAAGTAACAGTTTCAATTGGATTTCATTACTCTGTGATGAGGTTGTCCTCTGTTATTTTTGGTATAGCTCTTAATGAGCTGAGCAACTATGCCAGTCTAATAAAGATTTGCTTAAGGTCTTTCTTCAATTTATAAAATGTAGTTTTAAATAAATCACAATTTATTCTGACTAAGGAGTAACATAAAAGACTTGGTTACAGAGCAGAAGTTTCTTTTTGTGTTCATGTACATAAGACAGTTATGTTGGTGATCTCCCTAGCACTCCCCTTTCTCTCCCTTTTTTTTCCTCTGGATTTCCATCAAGCATGCACTCTTCTTTTAATCGTCTGGAACTAGAAGTTTCATGGGGTGGAGTTGAAAAAAATGGGAGAGAGGAAAAATAATTTCACACTTAATACCTGATAGGGTGGGTCATTTTTGCAGAATGGAATATAATTTATTTTAATTTCTTCACTGAATAAAATACATTTGTCCCATATTCCTTACACCTCATTGAGACATGAATGTCTCCTTTATTCACATACTCTGAAGAAAGATGTCTTCACTTTGGAAAAGACTCTGGTTAGTCAAATAAGAAGGAGATTCTCTGAGTGTGAAATTGCTTAACAAAAATGGCATATTTCATAACAGAAATGAAAAATCAAAAAGACCTCTCCATTTCTCTGCATGAATTCTTTGTCTAAATGAGTGCCACATGTCATGGCTTCTCATGGAGAGAGAGGAATTTTTCTTTCTGAATCTCACATATGGTATGCAGTCTAAATAAGACAGAGATAAAAATGCAAGCAAATTATGCACAGTTTTGTCATGTGGGCTCTTAGGATACAAATACTGTGTGTTTATCAGAAAAAGTAATTTAAAAAAACCAACAGAATGAACCCAGTTTAAGGTAACTAGGCCCACTCTTTCTAGTGGGATTAGCAGTGGTAAAAACGAATCTCATTAAAGCCTCATTTATTTTCCCCTTCAAATGCTTTTTCACATGCTGCAATGGATAGGCACTGTAAGACTAGAAAATCCATAAAGAGTTTGTTTTCAATACTCAGAAATATAATATTTTTCAAGGTTCTGGTAGGCTTTTTGATGCAATGACTGCTCTGCAACTGAAGCCTTAGGTGCAAGACCTCAAGCATAAAAGACAGCAAGATTAGATCCCAAGTATCCCTGCTTACCTGAACAGATCCTTCATAGAATCCTCTGTTCTCAATGGGTCTTAATTCCTTGTTTAAAATAAAGAATGTTAATAAAGGGGAAAAATGTCGGGGTTTTTTTCTTAATCAATGTCAGCAAGACTATATAACTAAGAGCATATTATCTTAATATACTTGTAAGCAATGACATTAACATGTATGTTCTTAAAATAAAATTCATTTTGATAATCCTTCAGAGCTAACCATACAAAAACCTCACTAACAACAACAAAACCCCTAGAATAATTACTTCTACTTCAACTTCTTGTTTAATAAATTACTTTTTCTACTTACTCTGCCTTTCAGTCTTCCAGGAATAGCCTGGCATATACTCTGGTGTCTGTTATAAATGGAGATTAATAAAGCTTATGTTTTAAAGGGGTTTAATAAAGTACAGAACAAATTAAGCCAGAAGTAGCACAACAAAAAGCCTATTAATAGTGGTACACCAGGGCCCTCTTAAAGGCCCATAACTTTGGTGCATTCCAAGTATCATCTTGCACAGTACCTTGAAGAGGATGTGGGTTGAGAAGGTTTCACAATGTGTCTGGTTTTTAGTAAACCAGTTGTTACTTTTGGGTTAGTTTTCACTGAAATTGTCAAATGATCACTGCTCCAAATTTGATTTCTAAAGTACTTTATTCCCTCATTAGATGCGTATTTTGGGGCACAAGATACACACTGGGTTTTGTTTGATCTACCTTTACGGAGCCAGTTAGTACATTTAATTATTCTAATAATAGCCCTCACAGTTAGGAAATATTTCTGCCCCAGTGCTACTTATACCCCCTTGGAGCACCCAAAATAATCCCTTTTACTAGGATAATGCAATATTACCTTCAAGTTAATAATTCTTTTTATTTTGGGAGTCAAAGAATGGAGTGGGATGTAGGATCATTTCCATGTTCATTTTAATTATCTATTAATATTTAGAGCACTTCACATTGAAGTGAATTTGAGATGAAGAAAAATTACATGTATCAAGATACTGAGCTCCTTGGTTTGCATTTTCAAGAAGATTAATACATTTATTACAATTTAATTAAAGCTCAAACCAACAAAAGATAGAAAATAACTTTTTAATATGAGTAATTATTCACAAATAGGAAGAATCATGTGAAGGAAGCAAGGGCAAATTCGTTCATACCGTATAGCTAATTTACCAACTCAGTAAAGAAGTACCTCATGTGTAGCCATAGCAGTGCTAAGTTAGCTGGCTATTTACAGTTAGGTATCTGGGGGCTAAACCCACAAGGGATGTAGGTATGACAACTCTTCCTTTGGATTTAGAAAACTAAGGCAAGCATTAAACTCACTGTACTGACAAGTCTCAGCTGCCTTACATCCCTCCCTCCACTGTCAGGAAAATAGGAGTATGGAGTGAGGTTCACAGGTCAGCAACAGGAACACACATGGACACAACACGGGTGAAGAAAGAAGGGACCATGTCTGCCATCCTGTCACTCTCCTCAGCCTAAAAGCACTGAATTAGACACCTTTGGGAAACTGGCCTTAGATATTTTGTACTAGGCACATATGATTTCTGTCTGTGTGTTCATCTCCTGGTTTCAGCTGAGATAGAGTCAGTTTTATTCTTAGTAGCTGGTACAGTGCTGCACTTTTTGGATTCAGGTTGAGAATAATGTTAATAACACACTGATGTTTTGCTTGTTGCTAAGCAGTGCTTACTCTAAGTCAAAGACTTTCCAGTTTCCCATGCCCTGCCAGCAAGCAGGTGCACAAGAAGCCAGGAGGGAGCACAGCCAGGACAGCTGACCTGAGCTGTGCAAAGGGATATTCCATACCACAGAGCATCATGCTCACTGTATGAACTGGGGGGTGTTGGCTGGGGCAGGGGGGTTTGGGGACAGGTTGAGCATCAGTCAGCAGGTCGTGAGCAACTGGTTTGTATCTCAACACATGAGTCTTACTGATTTTTTTTTTTTTTTCAATTCTCCACCCTATCTGCAGAGAAGGGGCAGGGAGTGAACAAGTGGCTATGTGGTACTTAGTTGCTAGCTGGGTTTAAACCGTAACAGTGCACAACAGGCTTATGATTTCTCTTGAGTCACAGCTGGAAGAAACATCAGCATAACACATTTTATATACAAGAAGCAGGGTCTCTTCTTGTGTGTTAAGATACATCCTAACTTGAAGCCTAATGTTCCTCACACCTCTTGAAGCTGGGACATTGAAAAGTCCAGCATATGAAATATATAATAAGGGTTGGTGAGAAAGAAAAAGCGAGTCAATGCACTGCTTGTGGCTTAAGGGGAAGGGCAGTTGTGCTGGGAGAGGAAAGATGTGGATGATGCCCAGAGAAACTGGCATAATACAAATTTCTATCCTATTAGGTTTTCACACACAGAAAAATACATACCTACTTTTCCTTAAACTTCATCTCTCCCCTTGGGGGCTCTTCTCAACTGTCTTTTGAACTCTGGGAGTTTTTCCACTCTCTGATATCTCATGGTTTTAGCACCCTTCCCTCAGCCTCTCTGGACTTCACTCCCTCTCCCTCTCATCATTGTTGCTGTTTAAATGAGACAGACAAGTCACTTCTCCTGGTTGTCCCCTTCTTTCTTCCTCTCCCACAGTACCCTTGCCTGAAGCGGGATATCCAGCTCAGTCACACTCCAACCCAGCTCTTAACAGCACTACAGCACACAGCTATGGACCAACTGTGAGCTCTTCAACAGTGTATACTAAATCTTTGTCTTTTTAGGGTCAAACTTTTATTGAGATAACACATTCAGCAAAAACACTAATACCTGAAATCATTTGTGCCAGGAAACAAAAGACCATGTTCTGCAATGATTTCTTCTTTCAACTAATAAAATTACAGCATGATAGGAAATAGGTGGGAAGAGATATCAAAAGGTTATTTGAAGTCATTTCATAAAAACTCTTCTTGACACAAGCCAGAATCAATTTCAGCTCATTTAATCCTGATGTTTAAACATCTTCAGTATAGCAATACTGCAGCCTTCCTCAACATTTTTAAGACTTCAGTTATCTTTACAACTGGGAAGTTATTCTGAATACATTCTTTAAATCACTCTTAATTAACCAGTGATTGAATCACTTTAAATCACTTAAATGTACAACTTATCCTTTTCCCTTCTTTCTACCTTTTATGTGTTTGAATACTGTCATTTTGCTCCCAAGTCTCATTTTCAAGATATATTCAGTTTTTCCAGTCTTTCCCATATCTCAGTCTTCCTAGGCTAGTCTGGATCCTTCTCAAGTTTTTTATATCTTTCTTGGTATCCAGTACCCAAAATAGTCACAACTCTCCAGCTGAGGCTTTGAGAGAAGAAAGATGGAGTGGCAGAATTACTTCAAATAGGCCCAACCAAAAGAAATGTGACTCATTTCACATTAAATGTGGGTTTTGATGAGTGAGGTGGCACAATCAAAGTAATATTTCCAAAAGCTCAACTCCGTATTTTCCAACAATGGTAGAAGATTCAGCACTTTTTGAAAAGCAGAGCCTTCAAATGCATGTGAGCAGCACAATGTAGAATCAAACTGTCATTTGCTATGAAAATCCCTGAGTAAGGAATGGCCAAAGGCTGATGTCAGCTCTTATATCTGATACTACTAATCACTGAATGCACTCCTATAATTTTTAGTTGGAGGATGAATTGAAGTCTTGATTCTGCAAAAGACTGTATACACCACCTAAGCCATATTTCTGTGTAGGATTATGGGGTCTTCTGCAACTGGGTTATTTGCTGTTTGCACAAAACCAGATGACTTTATAAAGGTAGGAGGGAAGAAAGCAAAAATTTGGGGGTTCCCAGAAGCTATTAAGCTATTAACGATATCCTTTTTACTTTGGATATCGTTTCAGCCAAAAATAGTTCTCATAGGAAAAAAACATTTTCTCTTTGTCTAACACTTTCCAAAATGGAATAAAACCTTTAAATGAGCTAAAAGTTTTTATACCATGGTATTCTACAAGGTTTTAAATTATAGGTTCTTGATTCTTCCATCCCTAAACAGTAGCCAAATATAATAACGTAGGGAATATAATGCCAGTTTAGCAGGTTTGGAAATAATGTTGTTGTTTTTCTTAATACAGAGCACTTTCACATGCTCCCTGCTGTGTGACTTTCAAGAATGGTGATGTGGCAATGTATAGTTGGCAAGGTATACTCCATGACAACGGTTAATTAGTAAATAAATTATCCTAGGTCCATTTCCACTGTGTAATAGCACAGTATGCAGGTTTAAGCTCCAAGCTGACTAATTCTAATAGTTATAAAAGAAATGCTGCTTTGCTTTGATATATGCTTTAATTTTCTCCATTGACAAGCAACAAATTCAGGAGCCAGATATAGTTCTGGTCTCCAGCACAGTGACTCTAAACTACAGGAACAGCTAATGAATGCGTTGGGATGGTAAAACGGTGTATAAGTTTACAACCTATTTTAGAGAACAAAATAAGATATTTAATCACAGACCTTCATAAGGAGCCCAGACTCTTCCCATGCACCATTCTGTATTAAACCTACACAGGAAGGAGCCTGTACCCTGGTCCTAACATCAGGCACAAGAAAAGAGACAACAGTAGCTCACACAGAGACCACATTATATGGTCATTTCTAGAAATTTCTAGGAATTAAAGGTTTTCTCTTCAACTCTGCCTAAAGGCAGAGCAGGAGCACTCAAATGGCAAGTTACAAGGGGGAGGCAATTCAGGAAGTTGCTGCTTTTCAGAAACAGACAAGGAAGATCCCTTAACACAACAGGATGGGAGAATTCCTCAGGCACAATTCACTAGACATTGACACCATATGTTCAAGCCTGCAATGATGGTGAATGTATGCTCTCATCTCACCAAGTGGACCATAAGCCCATGAAGAAAGGCTCACCTGCCCTTCTGGGATCAGAACTTTCTATTAGGGTCACTACTCCAGTAAGAGCTCTCTGCTTCACCTGGGCAGGTCATCAACATCCCAGCAGGATTCCTTGCCCAGCAGGTACTCTCATTCCCTCTCTCCAACTCCCTCCATTCTCCAAGGGAGAGCCACCTTTGGTACCACACTGATACAAAACCATCTCAGGTACAATGCTGACAAGCTTTCTCTTTTATTAACTTAAAGAGCAAGATCTCTTGCAATTTATAAGTGAAGGAAGTAGCTATTGGCCTGTTTTAAAATTGTTAAGCACACTATCTAGGTCAATTGAGTTTCATCACAAAATCTAGGTCAAGATTTTCACATGCTGAGGGAATTCATATGTCTCTTCCTCGTCTTGTTTCTCTGGTCTCTACTCTGGGGAAAATTTATGCTTCAGCTTTAGGATACTTCTGTCGAATTCAACAGCAGCAAGGTACAAATGCCTTTTAAAAAGCAGACTTTTGTGTGTTAACTGAACCAATTGTTTGGTCAGATCCATATGCTGAACATTGCTACCACTTTCTAAATCAATGGAACTTAGTAAGAGGGAGACCAGATTTTTTACTGCTCTACATCAGCAAACACCAAGAAAATCAATGAAGATTCACACTCACTGTGAATCTGACTGCAAACACTGAATTTTTCACACTCACTGTGAATCTGACTGCAAACACTGAATTTTCTACATGTACAAGTCTGGAGGTTGCCTGAAGAATAAGATCCCCCTACATTCATTGAAAGAAATTCTGTTGGTGTCAGTGGGAAGCCTGGGATAGTATAAATATTTTACACACATGCTGGTATATCCTGTGTCTGCAGAAGAAAATGTTTGTTTAATTTAAAGTAAATGCCTGTAGTGGGTCACATCCTCAAGCTGATTACACTTCTCTGCCCGAACCATGTCACCTTCTGATGCTGAAAGATTGCACATGTCTTTGGATGCACAGAGAAGCTCAAGGATATTTTAAGTTTCATAGTATAAAAATCATTGCCATGAAATATTAGAAAATATATAAGAAAGACAATAATTTAGACATTCCATAGTCTGCTTGACATGAAATAGAACCTCATGATCATATAGTCACATTCCTATACTTCTCCAAAAAGGCTTTTTTCCCCCTATTTTTAGGATGGGGGGAAATTTAATACGCACTAAATGTTTTCCATAAAAGAAGATGTAAATGTAGAGTAAATCTTATTGTTGGAAAGTCACTTAGATAATCTTCTGGCTCTCACCAGCTAATACTATTCTGAAAAATGTGAAAAATCTACCTGTTCCTATATTTTCTACTATTTATTGCTGTTGAACTTTATAATAATATGTAGTGATAGCATGTTTCCCCCTCTTATACTAAGGTCAGCTGAGCAAATGTGGGGTGTTTTTTAAGTACATTTTGTGATTTTTAGTGGGCAATTTCATTGAAAGAGTTCATCTCATAAGCCACAGTTTGTTAAAAAACACTTGAAAAAATAAAGCCTTAGCCAAACTTCTCTGAAGTTCATTGTACCAAGAATCAGACCAACCACTTCACAAGATCTGTTTGAAATCTCCAATGGTCAAAATCTCTTTCCCTTAGGATTTCAAATTTTCACTCTGATTTAAAATATATGGTGAAATACATAATGGGAAATACATAGTGGTACTTTGCTGCATCCCTGCTTCATCTGTGAGAAAAGCAGGTACAAAAGAAGTAAAATAGTAGAGCTGGACACAACATTGCTACAGCAGCACTCCACCACCACACACAGAGATAACACAGCCTCTCATTTCCCAGTCATACAACACCACTCACATGCTGTGTTTTAGTTCTTGTTGACAAACATCAACATGAGAACTCATGAACGCTAGAAAAATAACTTCTTTTACAATTTTATTTCTTCTCAGGACAGACCACTCAAGCCTTTGCCTTTCTCCAAGAATGAAATATCTTTCTTAATGTAAGACATTAAATAAAGCTGAAATAAAATAATATGATCTATGTTTACAATTCATCATTCCCGTATTTTTGTTTTGGTCATCCGCAGTTAATCTAAACACCAAATTCACAGGGTTCCTTTCAAACTATTGATGATTTCTTTTAATGTTAACGAAATTCCATCAGATCTTATCATGCACTGATGATTGCCCATTTATGCCCATTAGACAAGTTATGTCTAATGTAGATTGTCTATGTCTCATTTGGGCAATACAGAATCACACAATCCAGTCTGGAGAACCATACCAGTGAATTTATCCACCTTTCTGTGTATTACAACATTGATCCAAATTGTGTAACAAGTTCTGCTGAAGTCAGGGAGGAAACCCACTCCCTGGCAGTTTCTGCATTGCATCTTTGCAGCATAGCTTTTTTCCCACCAGATGTTGCCGCACCATTTCGGAATGATCCAGAATTGATCCCACCATGGCCTAATTCTAAAATTACCCCAAGCAGAATAGAAGTCTAATTTCCAAGTTCCTGATGTAATGGCTGAATTATGGCTAAACACCAAACTCCTCCCCTGCAGGCACAAATTAATGGCTTCAGAGTGCCCTTCTAAAAGTTTAGAATCCATTAATTTCACATACACAGTCAAGAGCACTGAAACATGCTGGCTTCCCTCCACCTCTTGAAAAATGGTTACTGAGCACCTGAACCTTATTTTGAGTTTTAAGGCACGAAGGGAGGAAGAGAAACGTGGATAAAACTAGGCAAGGCTTTAGTTTCACAGTCAGAAATTAGTTCTCTTTTTCAGTGTTCAGGGAGTCCTGACAGTACCCTGTGAGTCTATACCTATTTAAGAGCAAAACATCATTCAGAATGGAATAAATAGATCCATTAACAAGACCTCATCACATCTGCCTTTGAGATCTGCCCAGACTCTCTGTGAAAATTGCCTGTGTCCAGTGACCATCTCCTCATGGTTGGTCCTGGCAGTGGCCAGTAAGGAGGGAGGATTCAGGAAGAGACATCACTCCCAGTTTGTGAGGGTTTTGGGTCATATATTTTTTTTTTAACTCCCCATTACAGTCACAGTTCCAGCACACTGGGACTGCAGAGACAGGGCTTCTGCAGAGAGACACAGGATGGACAAGGCACCCCTCAAGATGTGCCTGTACCAGTTAGGCAAGCCCAGCACATGCACCAGTTACAGGCAGCCCAGAAAGTCCCTGAGGCATGGTGGCACCATGGCAAAGTTTCCTGGGGCAGCACAGAGGGTGATGGCACTGAGAAAGAGGCAGCCAGAGCAGAAAGAAGGACGTTTGGCTCCTTTTATTGCCAGACCCATGGGAATTGCCCTGAGCTCCTGCCTCCTTCCTCCCCCACCACCATCTTGGCAGCCCCCCCTGTGCTGTCAGGCAAAAGCAAAGTTTCCATTAGTCACAGGAAAAGCATCCAGAAGTACTTGCTATGGATGTATTCAGTATAGCTTTAACCATATTTTGAAATGCGAGATCAATGGCACTGCATATACACCATTATTTTTTATGCGGAACAAATTCATTTTCACACTTGGCATGCAATTAAACACCAGAGTCATGAAGAAGCACAGTTTTTAAAGCACATTTTATGCTGGGAGAGCACTGCACAGCTACCCCCTAATAAGATGTAATATAGACCACAGGAAGGCATGTGATAGTTTGATAAAAGCGAACACTGTGGCCAATAAACAAAATGCTTAAAACTGCAAATATTACCTAAGCTAAGAACATGGAACATGGGCGGGGGGGGGGGGGGGGGGGGGCGGGAAAGAAACATAGAAAACAGATCTGACAAGTCCTTGAACAATGTTTCAGCTTCTCATGGCTTGAAATAATTTTCTCATGTTGAGACTGTTGTTTGCTCTGAACTGATTCTTATGTGAGGGCAAATTCACTGTAACCTTTCCCACACGCCTGCTCCGCAGCATGTACGTGGCTTAAAGAGAAACTTCCACCCTCTGGAAAGCTCACCAGCTCACCACCATTAACTGCAAATTTCCTCCACCTTCTTCCTGCTTCTTTTCATTTGTCTCCTCAGAGGTGCTAATTAACTGCACTAGTCATTTCTAAAAGCAAGCTGCCTTCTCTCACAAGCCAATTTTCTCTCCACAGCTGAACTTTCACAGAGAACCACAGGAACAGGGCTGCATCCCATCCAGAGGGATGCATTGACATAGTGAGACAGATCCTTGCTTCTCTGCTCTTATTCCACCCAGCTGGACACCAGCCAGCTGCATCCCAAAAGTCCTATGGCTCTGTAAGCCCAGGATTGAGCCAGGAGAAGTCTGGACAAGTCTGCCACGTGGCCACTGCCGTTCCTGACCAGCAGGTACCTCCACTGCTGTGCCTGGAGGATAGCAAAGCAAGGTCACATCTTTTATGCCTAACATGGCCTAAGCAGAAGGGATTTCTCAAGATCCTGACCTACAAGGGACACTGGCGCTGCATGGTCTGTTGACCTGTTGGGGTCCATTCCCCTGTCCCCCCCACTGAGGTTCAAGGGGGACCAGCTGTGCCATATTCATTCACCCACCCCTATACAGTCTGCGACATCTTCCCACCACAAAGGTAGACAGAAGTTATATTACCCCAGAAAGCTGTTTAATTTCACTTTTGCATAAAGTGTGCAAGGTTCTGTTCCTCCTCACCCTAAGGACTCCCACTTCAGGCTGAGACAATCTGGCAGTGTGGTCTGGATGCTCTAGGGCTTAAGGAAGTCTTCTAAAATAGCTTTCTTCTATTATGAATTTATTCTCCCCAAAATAATCAGATTTTTTCATCCCCATCCTCATTCTCCCTCCCCCTGCACCTAAAGCGTCTCCTTCCCTCTGGCTTCCAAGAGCTCCCCTTTCCAAGCTATATTTTATCAGGGCAGTCTCAATTTTGGCACATATTCTTTTGGGCTCAGCTGGCTGATGTCTTCCCATCCCATGCATTCCTCAGGTCAAAGGTATACCCCAAAATGTACTCACTCCCTCTAACCCAAGGGAAGCAATGGAAATTGTCAGATTTGAGGACAGCAGCTGGATCAGTGAAGACAGCCAAGACTGTAGAGTCCACATGATTAATTTCAGGGAGGTACTTATTGAAATCATTTTAGCTTAAAAGAAAAAGAAAGAAAAAAGGCATGAGGGGAGTTCAAAATTTGGACTGAGATTCATTGCAGTTGCTATTTTTATTGAAGTAGTTTGCCCATCCCTGGTGGATTTGTGTTATCACAATCATTTCTATGCTGGCAACAGACTGCAATGTCAGAAGCACAGAAGTATGATTTCACTGCAGCACTAAGCCAGGAGAGAATCGGAACAATGAAAAGTTCTGATGGGAATACAAACAGTTTAAGAACCCACAAATACAGTTTTGGTGAACTAACTTCTTTTTCCTGAAATGTTCCTTTTCCCCACTTCCAGTCCACTTCTAGTATCACATCCCAAGGCCACCTCTTTTGTGCTTTAATTTTGGAAGGGGGGCTGGAGGTGAATTTGACAACAAAACAGGTAGCAGAAAGGGATTAAATTTTACTCTCAGTCCTCAGACAATGGCACTGTAATCTTTTCCTTTTAATGAGTGAAATAATGTAATAAAATCTAACACTCTATATAGCAAAAATTCCCACTGCAGAATCTCACCTATGTTGAAGTCTTCTACCTCTGAGAAATATACAGCAAACCTTCCATAAATTAATTTATTATTAAAGAGCATGGATGAAAGCAGCACAAGGCAGCAGAAAACTTATGGAAAATGTGTGTCTCCTGCAATCAGTTTTCCTAGAAGGAGGATCTTCTGAGGCAGCAGAAGCAAAATTGAAAGTCTTGGGTATTTCTGGAAATAGGGGTTTTATTTCAGCATTCAAGAAATTGGTTTTCACTAAAGGAAACACAACTCCTATGTAACCTGATGATGATGATGATGTATAAATTATCTGTGCCCCATAGACCATTTAAAAAGCAAAACCTGACTTCTTTTGGTTGATTTCACTTTTTCTGGTGCTGCAAACATAAGTGTCAACTTACATGAAGCGGAAAAGGTGTTTAGTGGTCAGGAAACATGTCCTTTTCAGTGCACAGGGAATGCAACTCTCAGACAGAAATAGCCCACCAAAAAGAAAAAAGAAACTTCATGATTTATTATTCTGATTTACAAGCATGACAACTGTTACCTTTTGTAAAAAAATATCACCATTACATCTTTGCAGAAACCCATAAACACCAAAGAACAAAAAGCAAGGTTTTGCTGTCTCACAACAGCAAAGTAAATTAATGAGGCGATTGAAATAAAAAGCCCCATAAAGCCATTTTTGTTTCTGAAAATCTGTAGGTAGGTGCTGTGCTCACATTACATCTGAGTGACTTTCTTAGCACAGCCAGGACAGCTCCTCTCGAAGTGACACTGTTACGTGTCATGACACAAACTCTCAAGTCCTTCTAGACCACAGAAGAAGTTTTAAGCAGTGTGGTGCTTAAAGCAGCAATGGCAGGCAGCAGCTCACAGCAGAAGAAGCCCTTGCACCACAGCCTTCACAAGCAGAGCACAGCTTAACCTAAGAGGTATCAGGGATGTCTCTAAACTAATGCAAACTGCAAAATATCAGAAGGAAATCCTACAGTACAGCACCAAACAGCTCCAGGACTTCCAAAGGCAGCTGTCAGGAATACTCAGCATGAAAAGCCAGAGGGCTGAAGCAGGTGAATTCCCTCCTAGCTCTATTTTTCTACTGTTTTTCTTCAATAGGATACAGGGAAATTTTTTACCACCGCTAAATGTATGTCACAGAGTCAATGTACGTACCGCAGAGTGGGGTTTTTTCAATATCTTAGAATCATTAATATCTTTAGAATCATGAAATAGTGCTATAAAAGACAAATATACACTTAAATGATATATGTGCCATCAATACCTTGGGGTACTGAAGAAATTTATCTTGAAATAATGAAAAGGAATATAAATGACAACAAAAAATCCAGTTTAGATTTCTTGACAGTTGCCATTCACTGTGTGTATGTAATACAATCATGAACAAAGCAGTAAAACAGATACAATGTAACACACATTTTCATCCACAACATTCACCAATCTTTTATAAAATAACAGCAAATGTAACTTGACAGAGTCATATGCCTCTAATACTGTGCAAAAAGCAAAGCATTTTTGTAGATGAAATAGAAATAGAGTGGTCCTGCCAAAAATTTGGGCTACACAATGTAAAACTTCATGGCCAGAATGGACTTTCACTTCATTTCATTGAGATCTATTCCATTTCAGGACTTACTGTTAAGTGCTATTAAAGCAGCTGCTAAGTACAAAAGTAAGCTGATGTACCAGATAGACTTTAGTGTCCAAAAGAGATGGAAGAAACTTTTTTTAAATATAGCTCACATTTGCATTACATCAACAGTAGTCACTCATCAAATCCCAGATAATATTATTTGGGAACATGTCAGAGCTACTATAACACAAACATTTAGGCCACATTGGGAATACACAAAACACACAGTAAACCATTCCGAGTACAAAAACAATGTGGGCAGTTTTCTGGCTTTATCAAAACTAACATGAAAATATGGAATTGAACAGCAACAACAATAACTAAAAAGCAGCAACAAATCTGGTTTAACAACTGCACAGCAAATATGTAAATCATCTAAAATCATTGAGTAAATTAACCCATCCAGTCCTCTCTTAATGTTTCCTGTTACATAATGGTGAATTCTCACAAAACTACAAGAGTCATCTACAGAACATGGTTACAAAGCCATTCCCAATGAAGTGCACAAGTTCAGCCTGACTTGCAAACAACAAGGCAAGTTAATAACAGGGTAATGGAGAAGGTGCAAAAATGCACACTCTTATGATCTGCTGTGTCTTTTTATTCAAATTATATTTCATATATATGTGGCAGGAAGAATGTAGGTGGCTTTGTTGACCCTGGTTGATCTGAAGACCCAGGTGTTTCTGATAACAGCAGAATCCTTTTGTCCTCATAACATTTCATATCTCTTGCTTCAATATCTGATTTCTCACTAAACATTTGCCTTGCAATCTATCCCAAGGGTGCAGAGCAGTGGGATCCCTCATGACAGCAGCTGTAAACGTGCAGAGGGTTAGCTCTACTACCCCTGGGTGCAATTTCCCCAAATTCTGCTGTCCACCATCCTCTTAAAGAAAAATCAAAGGCTGATATAGCTTCTTAAGGGGCATCAGCCTTCCTTGACACATTCAGCCATAGGGAGACAAAAACAAGTTTCTCACTGTCATGATAACAGGAATCAGAACAGTGGGGCTCTCTTTGAGGAGACAGCTTGTTTTTTAAAATTAGCTCAAGGACTTCAAAAAGGCTAAGAGAGAGAACAAATATTGAACTGTTTCTCAAGATGAAATTACTAACAGTGGTACTATTAGAAGAGAAAGGGGAGAAGAATTTATCACATTTTCTTCATTATATTTTTAATGAAGAAAATGTGATAAAAAGCACACTCATAAGAGGCAGAAAAACAAAAAGCCTGCAAATCCTTGTTTCTTTCAGTGAACATATAGTCAAAGATAACCATGGTTCTTTGACTGACTCTACACTGCACATTGCATTTGTTATCTCCTCCTGCTCTTGCAAAGGTTTTTCTATTCCCTTTCTCAGCAGCTTTTGCCACAGGCAAAATCAGCATCTTCTTCATCATTTGCAGGAAATTACAGTGCTAGACATCACTCCATTCACAAATTGTGGCTCCACAATGACTACAACAATGTGAAGCCTGAGCAGCCCAACAGGTTTTAATTTACATCAGGTAACTGGATTTGCACTTGTGCCAATGGGAACAGTACCTGGTCCAGAGAGCCAAGCCATAAACAGGTGGGAAGAAGTTTGGAGAGAGTTCATCACCAGGGATATGAGAAAAGTGCGCGTGAAAAGAGTTTAGTCAGCAGTCAGCTCTAATTTTTTTAACTTTTTTTTTTTTTTTTTTTACCACAGTGGGTTTATCCAAGAGCCCTGTAGACTTTAATCTGGGTACATTACACAACCCTGTCTAGTGCAGCATTAAAAGGCAGGTGTATTCAGAGACACACACACAGAGATCATTCGCAATCTCTGAATCACAAAGATATTTCTGCTGGCTCTTTGCTCTGCCACCTGTACACTCATCGTTAAGTCAGCGACCAGACCCACCAGTCGATTGTACAAGTTCAGAAAATCAAAGCCAGGCAGACGATGGCGTGGGAGGCTGAGCATGAATTGTTGCAGAGCTCTGACTAAGGCTTCGGCAGGGAAGCGCGCAGGAAGCTGTGCAGAGCCAGGAAGGACACTGCCCCGGTGCTTCCTTTCTGCCACTTCAAAAATATCCACTAACAGACCTCTTCTAAAAAAAAAAGTGCTTTGGACACAACCTGACGTTAGCTCTTGGCCTTTGCCTCATATTATCTTACTGAAAAATAGAAGGAAAGTACTGCAAGTAGTTAATAGCTTCTCTTAAACAGGATGCTGAGGATAATGATTACAAGGCACTCTGTAGAAAGGACTTTGAAACATTCAAGCTCTGGACATGGATATAGTTTGTACAAGTCCTTGTTACTGCTTTGTGAACACAGAACAAAGTGTTTTCTTTCACTTACTCCCTTCCTGGACACTCTTCATGTACTCTCTCTCCACAGAGTGTTTTAAAAGAGAATGTCAAACAACAATGACAACAACAACACAGTCATACTGGTTACACCATACACAGTTATTTATATTGCCTTTAGTTTTGGAGTTCGCAGGGATTGTGTTATCACAAACTCAGAGTCATGCAGAAATCTAGGCTTAAGACAGAGCTACCAAAATGATCTCTGACCCTGAGTGAGGCACTTGATCTCCCAGTGCTTCGATTAGTTGTGCCATAAAACTGGGTAGAAAACAGTATCCCAATGAAATACAGATGGTTCCTCAGAGATGAAGCTATCTTCCATAAATTACAAATGTAAAGGCATGCACAAAAAAGGATCTCAGATTTTCTTCCCTCATTTTGGTAGGTGCTTTGCTAAAATCCTGCACAGCTTTACATTTATCCTAGTTGCATCAGAATACTGAGCTTACACACAAAGATGTATCTGACTCACAGCTAAAAAGTCACCCTGATAAAATTCAGCCTTATGCAAAGTGCCTTCATAAGCCTTACTGACCACTCAGCATAAGCCACTGCAAGCAGGACTTATAGCAGCAGGAAGCTTGAACTTCAGAAATGGCAGCTCTGTAATTGCTCTGTGTTTTAAAATTGATAGGTTTGACCTTCTACATTTATCTTCTGTGGTCATTAATCAATCCTGAGGTGAAAGCCCAAGTTGCAGCATTATGTCGTTTCACTATTCATTTTTAGCTAAAATTCTAATCTTGTACGATATTTAATATTCCACATTGAGAGTGGGGTGAAATGGTCCCTAGGAGCTCAACAATCTATGCATAGCAAACAAAGTGCCAGGCATTCATTGTTAAATTATCAAAAGCACACACCAAATTATATCGTCTTTTAAGGCTGTAAAGGGATTTCACTCCTACCTACCAACTAACTCCAGTAAAAGCCTTAGGATTTTTAAACACTATTCCAGCCACTGTATTCCCTGCAAAATTTCAGACTGAAAACCTCAAAATCCTTCTTCATAAATTCTTGAATCACGGACTCTTTGATCAACACCAACTATACCATTCAAGGATTTTTGTAAATCCTGAGTGCCTTGGGAAATGCAATATACATGTAGCAAAAGGGTTACCTAATGGCCATATGGAATGCAGTTTATTCTTGCCCACTTGCAAGTAACATAGAAATGCCTGTATGAAATGTCTCTGGGGGCCTTGGTGCAAGACAGATGAAAATTCAGGGAATGGGTAGAGCAGAGAACAGAGAAGCCGCTTTGAACGTTGAACCGCCATTCACATCAGTGAGTGTTTGATTCAAAAATGAGGACAGAAACGGATTACCACCTTTTATAAAGAGCAAAGCCTCTGACATGATTTAAAAGTTGCATCATAGGTACAATCAGAACTCAGCTGATCCACACTGCACTATCTGCAGGGCTGCACATAGGACATCTATGCAAAATTTTTGAACCTAAATAATAAACAAAGTCTCAGTGCATGACCTTTATATGTATTTTTTAATCAAAAGCTTTATAAAAGAATGAGCATTAAAAAAAATTGATGTTGATTAACCAGGTCTGACTGTAATTAAGTATATGAATAGAGAGAAAAATGCAAACTTTTATTAACTGTGGAAGGAATGCTAGATCCTTAACTGCCCAGCAAGTTCATGAAGACAAAGGAGATCAGTTTACAAGGGTTAAGTAAACATAATATTTTATATTACAGTTCAAATGAATCCAATTTCAACAAGACTGTGTAAGGGTCTAAAAATCGGTTTACCAGATTGAACATTTTTATGAACATTAAAACCCATTACATTGCTCTGAAATACAGCTACCGAACCGCCAGAGCCACATAAAGAAACCATTTGTTTCTTAGCCCTATAGCTGAATTGCTTCTAGCCTCCTTGCTATTCATGTCTGGTAGGTTCCCTGTATTTATTTCTACATGCCTGCATGTTGGGCATTTTGTACTCCTTTGAGTTTCCAAGGCCATGTCAAAACAAAATGCATTGCTTAGTGGGTCAGCATAGGAATAGCCACACCAGACATTAACGTAATAACTCGATGCTTACTGCAAATCTGAGAAAAGTAACCAGTGGTTGTGAAACACGAATTTCTGGTAAGCAAAGGAGGCAGTACATGAACACAGTGCTCTGAAAAGTGCTGCTTTAGCAGGAATTTACTTTGAGGTCTTTTATTTATCTGTAGTATAGACATGCACTCACAGCCTCCTCATTCTGTTGAGCTAATCACTGACTCTGATGAGGCTGCAAACAAAGCTTCCAATTAGCACTAATTATGATAGCAACATTTCATTCAGAAAAATGAGTCTGAGCCATTGAGCTCCCTTGGAGAGGAAAAGTCCTTTTAGGCACTTTTCAAAAGAGTTCCAGCACCCCATAGAATTAGACCACAGATACTATGTATGTATTCAAATGTAACAGCTCACCATTTGAGGGAAAATCAGCATTAGATAATGGAGAAACTGTTATACAGCATGACACAGGCAGAGTGGACCTTTTGTGCTTCCTGTAACATTCAGAACGGTTCCCCCATTAAACCACAGCCACCACTGCAAAACATACTGCTCCTGAGGAGCTGTGAATCCAAACAACCCTCACCAACAGCTGATCATTTCTGTCCTGCTGTTATTACAAACATTAAGACATTATCAGTTGTCTCAGTCTTACTTGGGCCATGCTTGTATTGTGGCCAGTACAAAATAGCTGAGGCGAGCCACTGGCTCTGGGGAGACTGACGGGCCAAAGGCTGCCCTGAGGGGATGTGCCAGAGGTGAGTCCATTGAAGGCCGCATCATGGAAAAAATTATCCCGGGCATTTTGAGCTCTACGTTTTTTATGGCTGAATTGCAGGGCATGTGAACCTTTAATGCACTTCACAAGCCGGGCACAATAAGGCTGGTGCCTGAAGAAAATCTAGGAAATTGAAAGATGGGGGTTATACTGCACGCTCAGCCAAGCTGCCTCAGGTCCTGCTGGCCCAGCAACAGCTCTGGCCATGGCTACCAGGGACACACACCCAGTCCATCCATGAATCTGTTAGGATGCACTCAGAGAAAATCAATGTCACCACTAGAAGTTCCTCACACCAGGAAGGAGCCATGTTTTATTGCACCTGAAACACAACGCTTGACTTCTTGGTATGTGGAGGTAGCAGATGTGTCAGGTGAGCCAAAAGGGATCCTCCCTTAGGCAGGCTGGCGGGAATGAATGTCAGGTTTGTCTCAACCAGGCAGGACTCGCTCTTGCAGCTGTTACACTGAAAGAACACATTATGAGAAGTGAATTAACACACTGGCATCTGTACTAGCTACATTAAAACCACCGAGAGCATGGACAGGATTGCCCCACACCGTGCGTGCAGAAAGTGAAATGCATGGGTTTGTTTTGTGGCTCTTCCTTGATCTCCTGAAGCCTCCACTGGCAGAGGTTGTGGATGGGCAGGCTGTGTACCTGCACAGCAGGAATAGGGCTGGGAAAGGGTCCAAATCCAGGAAGGAGCTAGGGAGTAACCCAGTGACTGAAGGTCTGGTTTGACCAGGAAAAGTTTAGCCTTCCCAGTAAAGACAATGATGCGTTGCAATAGGAGTGGGTGGGTAGGGTGGGGCGAGGGAAGGCTTGAGAGAATTGAGCCCAAATGACTCCCACACTCCAGAGAGCTGGAGACTGGCAGCCATCCTTTCTGGAGAGAGGCGTGCTGCTGGGGTGTGTGAGTAGCAGAGAAAGACATTACTGCTAATAAAAATGGGTAGGAGCTGCAATATTTGGAATCTAGTTTTCAATACCACCAAGTACAGAACTTTTATGGGTCTGAGCATGTGGACCTAAAGGACCCATCTAAATTTCCTAAGATTTGTAAAGACAAACTTTTAGCTGTGTAAAACCTACAATACAATTTGGAAAACCTGTGTTGCTGGGGGAGGTAAAGAGGCATGCCTTAGCCTTCATGGAAAAAAAAACTGTTTTGGCAAGGGCAATAATTAATGAGCTAGCAGTCACTTAAGGTGGGCATAAATATTTGCATCACAGAAACATTTGCCACCTTCTCCATGCTCCCCTTCACTCTGTCTGTTTTTCCCCTTCTCTGCAGCCTCCTCTCTCACGCGCTCTTTCCCTCCCCTTCTCTCCCTGCCTGCCTGCCTATCATCTTGCTCTAATTGTTTCCAGATTTGTGTGGGAGGTCAGGGCCCGGGAGTGCTGCTTCATGCCAAGTTTATAAACAGAGCAGTGTTTCCAGATGGCCACTGGCTCCAGCCTGGCTAGCAGGTTGATTGGGACCAGAATAACAACAGGTGGAGAACAGACAATGAATTCCTTGACACTTATTTTACTCCCTCTGCTTTTCCCCCCCTTCCCTCCTCCCTGCAGCCACCACGGCTACCACCAGCAGACCTTCAAGCTCTTGAATCCGGGCAGGGAGTCAGGACACGGGGGAGGGAGGGAGGATGAGGAGGAGGAACGATGAAAGAAAGTGCAAGTGACTTCCTTGACCAAATAAAAGGCAGGGCAGGAAAGGGGACATATGCTGCTACTTCCCTGCCAGCCATTACTGCTGCTGCCAATCAAGGTGTCCTTCAAGCCCGTATGGAAAAGACCCTCTGAGGTGAAATAACAGAGAATAAACAAGGTATCTCATACAAATAGGGAAAATTATGAGATTGATTTAACATTGCTCCTTAGGCAACTGCATGCATTCAGCTTTTGTCAAGACAGCCTGGGCCACTAAGGCGCTGGCAGTGACAACACATCTGCAGTCACTGTCAGCTCTGTACTCCATTTTTCCAGATGGAGCTAGTTTCCCCAAGACTCTGGTTTGCTAACCCCACTTCCAAGCTCCTGCCCTTCCCAGTTTCCCTCACCTCTCTAAACTGATGTGTTCTTCCCACTCTCCACACCAAATTCCCACTTTCCTCATCAGAAGCTGTTTATAGAAATGGTGGGGGCAGGGAAAAGAAGTTCTGCAAGGCAGTTGCAGAGGTGCTTTTCTTTCTATTACCTTGCTCTTCCCAGCACATTTGGGAGAGTTATTTGGCACAAACGCATTGTTCCAATGATTTGGGCTTAGAGCAGATCAAAATGAGGCCACTGATGACACAAAACTGCAGCAGGTTCTGCTTCAGAAGAGGCATAAATTAAAGCAGACAATCTAGATTTTGGGCCTGAGTTAACATGCATACACAGGGTACAGACAATGCTACCACCATATTCCTCCTGGAAATTCCCAAAACAAAGGCAGAACAAATGGGTCCGGGTCACAGGAGTTATGCTTTACTTTAAATGCCCAGGCTGCTTCAAGCTGTAGTAAAACTTTTTGGAAGCATGAACAAAAACACATCAGGAGAAATTTGCAGCAGCACATTCTGGTTCTGATGCCTGTGGTTGCTATGTCCTCTGCCCCCAAAGAGACCAGCGCGATGTAGGAGCTGGATGCAGATTCAGCTCTACACTGGGTATGCCAGGGCTGCTTCTCCTCCTCCCAGGAATCCAGACAACTGGGAGCTCCACTACAGAAAGAGAAGATGAGGAAAAGGAAGTGAAAGGGATACTAATGAGGGGACATAAGGAGTACCAGTCAGTCTTCCAGATTAATTCATTTTATATTGCCGAACTGCAAATGTTCTTATTTCCCTGCCTGGCCCAGTTCTGCACTCCTTAGGGTAAGATAGCAAAACCATTAAGCAAAACTGTACATGATAAAAAGGTACTATCATCTCCAGTGAATTAATGAATAATTAGACTAAACTATTAAAATTGCTGTATATCATCCACTGATAGGCTCAACAAATTTGGTATACACAAGAGAAAGCAAAAAAAAGGTAAGACTTTCTCTCCATTTCCCACTTGTGCTTACACTGCAGATGGTCTAATTTAAACTAGGATAAATATCATAGAAATAAACCCATAGAGAAGTATTAGGATTATAAAATTAAAAGCTGCGGTCTTTAAAAAAATTATTCTTTAAAAATTAAATGGCTGCTGTAAACAAAATGTTATCCAAAGCTGGTAATTAACCCAAGACTCCAATGCAAATTTTTTATTTTCTATTTGCTGCACTCCTCACACATAATTAGAGAAATTCAAAAAGCAGTGAAAAGGCATACACAATCTCCTCTGTTCAAATGCAATGTTTAGTAAACTGACTGAACTGCTCACATGTATAACACAGCCAGAACTTTCCCCATTCATTATTAATAGCATATTTTCTTATTTGTTACCTTTTATTCATATCCTTAATGGTTGACATGTACTCTTGGATTGTCTATAAAATATCCAAAAAACCATTTTTTACTCAAGTACCAGCGCGAAGGTGAACTGAAACTTAATAAGACTACAATTTGCTGCTACTCAGAAAGCTCTTATATAAATGGTGTGTGAAAAGCAAGCATGATTTAAAAAGCATTTGCTAATATTTGCAATGCAAAAGCTCTCAGATTCTTGCATATGAATACCTGGAAGCAGATTTGGAAGCATTTAGGGGTTTTCATGAATGTCAGCAAATTGTTAACAGGTTTTTATTTTCCTGGAGATATTTCATTACTAGTCTTAGCTGTCAAATTTTATACTGCATAAGTTCTACATCTACAAATAAACACAAAAACATATTAAGCCAGTTAAAAAATCTTTGCACTTCCAAAGCTTCTTATATCTCAGGATCTCAAAAAAGTTTAAACAAACACTGTGCCTAATCCTAAGGTTTGGTTTAAATGAGGTCACTCAGCACCTTTTAAATAGATGCTTAGGATATTTTGCCAGAGTGAAAGATAGATCATTTTATGTCAGTAGGGTAAGCTCCAACCATTTGGAGGTTCTCCCAGTTTCAGACTGCAAATTCTTTAGGGCAGAGAATGACTTTGACTGTACGCTTAGGTAGTAGTATCTCAATTTTACTGGAAATTCTGGGCATAACTGAGATGCAGGTAGGCTGAAAAAGAAAGAGAATAGGAAGTGCCAAAGACACAATGCTCACCAAGGCTGGATTTGGTCTGATAAAAACTGGTAATTCTTATGTTCATATGACTTCCAAAATTCTACTCATGCACAAACTTTTCATTTATTTTTAGAGCATATTAGGACTGTAGATTCAATCCGGTTTCATGTACCATTAAGGCTACTTCTTTTGGCACAGGATCATGTTTTGTACAACTCAGAAACACTTGGCTAGGCCTTTCTTATTGCTGCTCCTGTGTTCTACAGAAATCTGTGTACCATGTTTTTCACAAAGGAACTCAGTTCATTCCTTGGTTCATAGATGTTTTGCAATATCTGTGTTTCTGCTGAACAGAATTTTCCAACTCTGAAATATTAAATCCAGGATAAGTAATGATGCCTGAGAGTTGAATGTGTACCAAATTCTAAGTTCCTGTAGTGAAGGTATTGATCTGATGTGGAACTATGGATTCTTACACAAATCCTTTTCACAAATCCTCACACAAATCCCTTTCAGCAGCTTAGCATTGACTGTGATGACTACAGTCACCAGTGGCCCTTTCGTTGGAGAGAAGGTACAATGACATTCGTATTTTAAACCAGCACAGAACAGCTTTCAATAGGTCAAAGTCCTAAGTATTACTACCCTAAGTGATTCTTTTGAGTTTGTTTGCATAATGCTGATTTGCAGTGTTGTGTCCACATGAACACAGCATGGTAAATAGATGTGCTTCTTTTGGATATGACTCCTCAAGCCTTTTCACACCCAGCCAGCACAGTGGGAAATGCCAGGGAGTCTAGCTTCAGCCACTCGCTCAGATATCAGGTTAAGCTTGAAAGGTCAAGTTCTGGAAATCCACATTGCAGAAGCTTGATATGTAAATGTAAGCAAAAGGATTCATCTCACCTAACTTCCTAAGTCTTAAAGTTAAACATCTACTACAAGATGCTTAGATTAAAGGTAATTCTTCTATAATCATCAGAGACAGACATCTCTATAGGCATCTTCACTGGGAGGATTTCTCACTTGAACACTGTTCACTGTAGAAGGACTTTGGAAAACTAAGATAACAAGACATCCTTTTTCAGATGCTAAAATAAATGCTGCTCCAAGCATGGCAAGAGCTTTCTGGACTTTGCCAAAGATTAATCTCTTCGAACAGACATAGCTATTGAGATGTACTGGTGCAACAGCCTTTTCAAATGTGAATATTTCTGAACATTCCTGCTGTAGAGAGATTACATAAATGTTTCCTGAATTATAGCTTATTTAGAAGTGAAGTGCATACCTTAGTTAATATTCCTGGGGATAAAAAAATGCAGTGACATTTCTCCTCACATAATTTTGGCAGGGTAGAGAAAAGGCTTGTGTGCAATAGGTACCATTTCTAAATGCTGAGAAAACTAAGTAAACTATCCCCAGTGACAACCGAATTCAGTGACACTGAAATATTTGTTATGTTATGCCAGTCAGAAGTCTGAAGCACTGTTCTGAACCCATGATACAGGCAGAGCTGTGACTGGAGATGGGACAACATGCAAATATTATTCATACAAGTTCCACTAAATTCTTAATTAACTGCAACTCATATTTGTGCAGTTAGAGTCCACTCACAAATATTCAAATGGCTGGGTGTACTTTCCCAAGGGTTCAGCGACAAAAAGTATGATTTTGTCAAAACACCCCTGCAAAGACTCTGAACATATACAGACTCCTCATAAAAGCTTTTTTCCCCCAGGAAACATGTTACAAGTTCAAAAAAACACTAACTAAGAATGAGGTAGCTGGTCTGAGTGAGCTTCACTTGATGGTGTCCAGTGGCTCCTACTCTGAAGAGGAGATCACAATTTTGAGCATTAAACTATCAGATTTCTGGTCTTCTGCTAGCCAGAGTCCAAGTTCCCTGGACAAGAAGGTACAACTCTACCTCAGTGGGACACCATAGTCTATCCCAGGTGGTCTGAGAGCTACCCAGTAGTGCAGCAGGTCCCAGAGATAAGTCAATCACCTAGCTTAATTCATATGTTCTGAAAAGTGCAGAAATGCTTTAAGCAATTGCACTGACAGTGACAAATACAAGAGTAAATAATAACATTCTTCTGATATACTTCCTATGTAGGAGCTCAAAGAAGTCATCTCAGGCTGCTTTTTGTCTGTTCTTTGCCTCCTGAAAGACTAGAGAGCAAACACAGCAAACATGCTTGCCTGAAACATGGAACATCTTAAATGAAACACATGTAATGTCAAGAGCTGCTCCATCACAGGAAAAGACAAATTAAAGACACCCAGGGAGAGAGATTATAGTTATGACCACTGAACATCAGATGTAGCAAGTACACTAAGAAAAAAAGGTGATAGAGAACTGTAGATTTCAGGGAACCTAACCAATGAAATTTAAATAAAGCATTTGCTTCACAGGAATGCATTGATCCTATGGGAGATTTTCCCTTCATGTTTTATGTGATATTAACAGCTAGAGTTTTAAAAAATTACATGAAGAGAAAAAAAAAAAGTAGTGCTTTGTTCACAGAATACCTTCATAAATATGAAGATGACAAAATAATCTGCTTCAACATTTCCATCTGTATTCATGGACTTGCACTGGACTGCTCTTTTTCTAAAGAATACTATAGTATGTCTAGAACTACTCACATATCTCCTACTGCCAGAGCTTATAATGATACAAGACTCAGTTCAAGGAGCAAGTTTGTGGCAACAGTCTGCAGTATATAGTGTCATAAAGTCATATTGAGTATGAAGCCAATTAAAAAAAAATTAACCTCAGTTGTTACTTGCAATGCCCTACTCATTTTCTGATTTAACTGCAAGTATAGTGTTCTGGATATAGCGGTATTATACTGACAATATAATAATTAGCATTATGCTGTTCTTGTACCTTTAGTTTAGAACAAATTGTAGCAATGGAGTTCTGCTCTAGAGATACCATGATATCATGGACTGAACAGGGAAGCCCTAAGATGAGGCACTAAAGTCTGTAAACCATTATAATAGTACTACTTTGTCTAAATCATAGAGCCTAAAAGATCTAATAGATCAACACATTCATCTGTCTGCCAGAGGACTGCCCATGTTCTGAAAAGTCACAACAATTCAAAAAAGAGCAAATAATAGAGATTAATGAGCAAAGAACAATGTAGTTATTGCAGTGGAGTTGATTTCTGAAACAAAACAGAATTTAGCAGCTAAATAAAGTGGAAGCTATTAACTGCATCTTTATTACTATGCAAAGGCAAGTAGCAACTGTGTAATTTAACTAGGTCCATTATGCAATCTTTTTTCTAATTATTTCCTGATCTGCTAAACTAATCTCTGTTTTTTAGGGGGTTTGAAAATGAATTAAATGGATTAAAAATGCAGCTGAAAGCCAGGATTATTTAAGGAATGGAGAACAATAGGAAAGCATGACAAGGAAAGATCAGCCATTTGACAATGAAGCAACATCCTGAGCCTGAAGTACAATCCTATTGAGTAAGCATCTGAGAAAATGTTTTATTTCTTCACCCAGGATGCATTCTCTTTCCTCTTTCTCCTCCACTCTTAGCAGTGGACTTTAGCTTGATATTATCTTAGAGAAGTTTTAACTTGGGTTTTCCTAGATGGGACCAAGAACTCCATTTGTTATGTACCTCTGTAATATGTCCTACATTTATGGTGTATACTGGTTGTCCCTGTTTCATCCCACTTAAAAATAGGCAGCTACCCATGGGTTGTAGCACCCCTAAATGCCCTTTCCAGTGGAGAGAGAACTCCAGCAGCTGGCAACTCAAAAGAGCCAAAATACAGATTACGTTCTGGAGGTCTCTCATCCTCCACTGATTCTAATGGAAACTTAAAATGCGTATAGTTAACACAGGTGGCAAAGTTAGGTGGGAGGATTCTCATCCAAGCTACATTGGATGAGAATTCTCCCTACCAGAAGTGAGGGTTAAAAAGTTTTTTCTTTCTACAATGTTTGTTATATGTGTTTCAAAAACTGTTCCTACCACAGTTTTCCAGGCAGCATGAACAAGGGTATTTATCTGGCTACAATGCTGGCTTCCTCCAAATGTCTTGTTCTGTAATTATCAGAAAATAAATCTTTTTGTATCTAATAATAATGCTGTAATCATGCAAGCCCTAAGATTTTTAATTTCCAAAGAGATCACGATGCTTATCAGCGTGGAAGGAATTTTCACCTTATTTTTTGGTCACATAGACTAAATCATTGCAAGTCATAGGAGCAGCGCTGCACTATCAGTTAATTTAGTGCAGCATTTTAACAACAAAAGTCTGGCACTTTTGAAGATTTGGAAAATATATTGAAAGGCTCTATATTTGAAACTAACACCTTTTCATTTAGGCATGTAAAACCAGTGTTACGTTTTTATCTAATTTCCTGCTCCTTTTACTAGTGATTCAGTTACAGCTCCTTTCTGTTAGGAACTGGCAGTTCAGTAGCTCAGTGGACCAAAAAAGTAATGAAATATTTTGCAAGTTTTGTTGGAAAACCAATATAGTAGTGCTATTACTAATGAGGAACATACTCATGCTACAACTGGACTTTAGGAAATTAATGAAAAATAACAGGCCCTGCTCTGCCCATTGTCACACTTGTACAATCCTTACTGATTAACCAGAGACACACATGCTCACCTAAAGATAAAACTGAGTCCTGTTGTGGGGCTGAATCTACTAAAAAGCACCAAATTTGTTCAAATTCACTTACAGGAACAATCTGACTCACAGATTTCAGTCATGCTCTGCATAGAAGGTTGATTGTACTTTCTCAACAGTGGACAACAGAACTAGAGATGGGTGTGGCTTAGAGGCCCAGCCAAAACACATCTTCATTTTAGAGAGGTTCAAAACACAAACTTGATCCAAATGAATTAGTTTCTCCCCCACAAAATCAGAGCATCCAAGTCTTATTTCTTGCCTCAGAAAAATCTGAGACGGGGATAATTCTTTAGAACATAGCAATTCTTATTTGTGTAACTCAATTTAAACCTGATAGTGAACACAGTTATTAAATCACCTGGCCTGACACAGTTATTAAATAATCATTTGATGATCACTGAAATTCTTTGGAATCTTCCCTTAATCTTGGGTATTTAAAAGCTCTTAGGTTTTATTTGCTTCAGGACACCTGATTTGACTGCAATGACTGTGATGACCATTTCACCCACCAGGCAATAATAAATTGTGCTTTTGCAACAATTTTGTGGACAGTTTCCTTTATCTGTCTTTTAATTTCATCTTTATGTGCTATTTTTCCATAGCCACTACATTACTTAATGCCTGCAATTTTTATTGTTGTAGTTTTCATTCTACTTCCTTTTTTCCTCTTTTTTCCTCTACTTGATTCTTTCACTGTTCTTCATTTTTGCTTAGCCTAACATTTATTGTGGTTTATTTTTAGGATACATATATACTTGGGGTGGAATTATAATCTGAACATTTATATACTGCGTTTATGTTTTTGTTGGAAAAATATGTAATTGACGACTGTTCTTACTCTTCTGAGAAATGCCAATAACAAATGGCAGGCTTCAGTTCAGTGCATCCTCTACTGTTTTAAAAAGACAAAACATTGAAAGCAGGCAAAGAAAGTACAACAGGATAATTTTTTACAGTTTATACTGGGGTCAAAAATATTGCAAATATTGGTGTTTGACTTTCAGATCTGTCATAATATGCTGAAATACCATTCAGATGTCAATAACATTTTGAAAAAAACATGGAAAAGCTCTACTGTAAATAATTCCGTTGAAATGAAATAACACACTTGAAACTGGAAATTCCTTCTTTTATTTCTAGGCAGATTTCTCCATTTATTTAGATGTTAAAGAGATCTATTGCCTTTTAAAGTACAGTACTCATACCTGGGTTAGTTTAACTGCCCTTTTTCCACACACATATGTTTTTGCAGACTAACACCTACTGATATACTTTTCAAACCTTTAAATCCCCTCCGATTCTCAAAATGCTCTTCTGCCTTTATTTCTGAATGATGGTCACAAAGCATGAAGCCTACTGGAATAAATATACTTTCTGCATGCATGTCCACAGGTTTCACTGCTGTTTAAGCATCTCTGTAGATTAAGTCTTGCTTACCTAAAAAAAATCCACACAGTTAAGGTTTCTCTAAAAATTGATTATTATTTGCAAAAACCAATTGTTTTTTGAACCTAATATATACATAGGTAGGATTTGAAGGAATTGTTACAGAGTGAATGACTGAGGACAGGCATGGGCACATATTTAAGGTGAGCTACCCACGTGTACTGTGACACATGGCAACATTAACACACAGGTACACTGAGGTGACATTATTGGCACAACCAGGAGAGTTTTTACTTTTGCCTTTGTTACATTAATACACACTGTTTATTTTGTCACAGTTGGTAATTTTTGCTAGATGCAGACCATCTATCATGAATTAGTCATTTCAAAAAGAGATGACTCGGGAAGGGGAGTTATTTGAGTTGTGGAAGTGGGTTGTTTGTGCATTTGTTTTCTTACAACTGGCAAAACTCCAACAGCTATTCTCCAGAAATTTCACAAGAAACATTCATATGGGCAGGAAATCTACTGGCAAGAAACAGCAAATGAAAGAGTTATGTACTGCTGAATGAGAGTTTTGCACCTGCACATTGCTTAAGTTGGAGTGCATGCTATTAATATAATAACAATAGCATAATCAGTAGGATGCGTAGTCATCTACCAAGATTATTTCATTTTGAGACTTCATGGACACTTTTGGCATTAGTGCAAAACAGGGAGCTGAATCAACTTCAAATGAGCACTAAATGGAATGGGGAAAAAAAAAAACATACTTAAACAATTCCTACCAAAACATCATGTTTAAAATTAAATCTAGAACTGTGTAACTGAGCCCAAACCAAACTGGATGTCCAAGGACACCAGTGGGATTACAGGCACAGTTGCCCAGTAAGTAAAGGTCAGAGAAGTACTGCTTCAGACTAATTCACTGGATTATGTTTTATTTCTCCTTTATGGAGAAACTTTTTTTTCCCCTCAGGGTCATTAAACTTAGACTAGAATAGAGTTGTTAAAAAAACTCCTATGGAACACTTTTTGGGGTCAGGATTTGGTAATTCATAAAAATATTTCCAATGAATACCAAAACACATCAAAAATGTTTCAAAACAAGTGTTGTCCCAGTTTTGAAACCTGGAAGGCCTGAGGTCTTTAGTTCAAACGTAGACTACTTGGTGGGCCATCCTGCAATGATAGGCCATCAATCCTCCACCCTGGCAGTCAAAAGGCTGAGCAATGGTCTGCCAGCCAGAGCCCTGCAGGCTTCTAGAAGAACTCAGCTAAAATACAACTGTCCCTTAAAAACTTTAGATTTCAGTCAACTGCCAAGATCTCTCTTGAAGTTTGCCAAACAGCTTTGCTTTTGAGACTGGTTCCATCAGCCTTTCCGTGTAGACATGTGAAGTTTTTTCCAAATAAATCATTTCACAGCAAAGAAAACATTTTATCCATCTCAGTAGTCACCTAGATTATGCAAAATGTTGTGCCATCCCTGCATTTCTCCCTGGACCCATGATGCTGCTCCTGACTTCAGAAAGGTCATTCTGGATCTTGGAGATGTGCAATTCAGTCTTTCCATGCTGACCAACACCTCTCTCCACGAAGAGTCCCCTCCTTAAGAGTTTCACCTTGAGCGGTTTCTAAGCAGCCATAAGGAGGTAATGCTCACTGCTTCCCCTGGTGAGAAGGCTGAGACCTGAGCAAGATGTTTCACAGGGAATTTTGGCCCTTTCCTACTGGGATCTGAAACACCATGAAGTAAGAGAAAACACAGTTGTGACAGAATTACTAAAATCAACTAAAATGGTAATAAAGAAACACGAAACCTAAATTGCTATTTTTTGTGTAAGTATTATGGTATATCTACCCAGAACATACAACAGCATTTGGAAGAGCACTGTGGGGGAGTGGGGAATGCACTGCTGAAACTTTGCACTACCATGGTACAAAAAGTGTGTCCAGCCACATTTGCTGCCCAGCCCATGTTTTCCTACGTGACAGACAGGTTTGCCTCCACTGAGAATCAAGGAAGCAACCTACTTATCTGGAATTTTATCCACCAGAAGGCCAAAATACTGAGCATGGCCTGTGAACTGAGAAGCGACAATGAACCAAAATCCCTGGAAAACCATATGGTGGTCAAAGATTTTCTACTCCCATAGACAAAAACGGTTTAGGGGTCTGACCTGGATATTTATTTATTCATACATTTGCTAAGCAAGATTTTTCACTAGTCTCCATAACAGATAAACCACTGCTCTCATCTGAATCAGTTTTTTACTACAAAGACAGCTAAATCAACATTAGCATCAGTATGTTATGAGCAGTGTTTTCTGAGCTTTGTTTTCTATTAGCTGCAAAATCCATTGTGTTGCAAGGAATACTGAGTGGGAAAAGCCATTTAAAATTGCATATTTGCACTGTCATGGGTTGGACTCAACGATCTCAAAGGTCTTTTCCAGCCTAGCTGGTTCTGTGATTCTGTTTATGATTTGATGTTGTTTGAACAACTAACCAATAAACTTTATCATTTTGCTATTAGAAAGAAGAAATAAAAATTATATGAAACTTGTAAAGAATCACAGAGTTCTCTTCCAGATTGCTGACAGTCAGTAAATGCCTCAAAAATCTCTCCCACTTCTTTACATGCAGATATTAAAATTCAGCAGTCCAGTGAACTGGACTATAAAATCAGCATATCTGCCCCAGAACAAGTACACTTTTTGCTTTGCAGTAATGTTCTTTGCAGAATGCATTTGTAAGACAGCAGGTTGGCACTGGGTGGTGAAAGGTATTCACCATTTTGTAAAACAAAGCAGCCATGGCTAATCTTTTTTGTTTCAAGATAATAAAAGGAAAGTCCCGTTTTGCAACTATAAAAAAAGAAGTTAAAGTAGTACAGCTGTAAGCAGAAATACACTCGTTGTTTAAAGGACTCCATGCCTACTGTACATAAAATAATACACTGGTATCATTAGCATAGACAACAGCTTGTTTTCAATTTGGCTGCAGATAATGAAATTATCCCCCAAATTACCATAAAGTGGAACAAATAAACACAAAAGCAAACTCTTTCTTTTTCTCCCTTTTTTTTTTTCCCTTCAGCAGAGCAGCACTGGCTTTCAGCTATTTAGAATGAAAGCAAAGCTTCTGTTTTTCCAGAGCTCCAGTTTGACCTCAAGCAGATAAAGAACATGAAATGACAAACACGCAGCAAAGAGTTACTGTGTCCTTCCCCCCTGGCCTCTGTTTACATTAGGAAATGTACCCGGGGAGGAGGGAAGGGGAGGCAGGAGGGCTGCCTTTCAGCGCCGCGCTCGGCTCCGCTGGCTCTGGCTGGAGCTGGCCCCTGTTTCTGAGTAAGCTTACTCCACTCCAGATGTGCCGCGGCTCCAGCGTGGCTGCCATGTACAGTAAATCGGCATCTGAGGGCTCGTCAATCTGTGGGGTAGAGCAATTGCGGTCTCGCCAGGCCGCCCCACTGGCACAAACAGAAATTTGCGCCGCTGAACTGGAAAAGGAGGAGGAGGAGGAGAAGGAGGAGGAGGGAGACGAGGGAAAGGGGCGACAGGGAGGGAAGGAGGCAAATAACGGGGATAGCAGTGTGTGAAAGTTGAGGGGCTGGAAGGTGTCTGCTCCCGCGAGGAGAAGGGGAAGAAATAAACACTAACAGTCAACTGAGGAAATGTTCTTAATGCATTTGTAAATTTACTTGTAAATGTTTTACACTTAGAGAGAAAGGGGAATGCTGCGTATCATTTGGCAGTGTTGGCTGTCTATAGGTCCCTGTGGATATACTGCTTTAGTACGCATTGTAACCAGGGCAAGAGAAACATAAAATAGCTGGGAAAACACAGCCAATTAGTCATTACACATAGATTGTAAAAACAAAAGAGAGAGAGAGGAAGAGACAGAGAAATAAATGCCCCCAGCAAATTGAGTCCCTCTTGTTTATGTCCCTGCTACACGAGCACGAAAAGCAGAGGCAGCGATGCCTTCTAATCAAAGTGCAACTTGCAAACCAGTCAGTGCTCCCATTCAAATTCCTCCAGGATTTCCTGACACTCACAAGATTTACCTATTTGCTGTCATTGTAAAAAACAAATTGTTTCACTAATCAGGCAGTTTGCTTTGGACCCGACCCCAGTTGTACGAACTCCAAGTTGGACATTCATTTCTGATCTCCTGCCGCCTACGCAGCCGTTGCTAACTCGGTTTTAATAGGATGAGAAAACGATCTTTTCTTTTATAGTGGGTTCAAATGAGCTACCCAGCTTCAGGCTGACTATAGCTGTGTTTTCCTAATCACCATTTTTTTATAGCAATTCTGAGGATGAAAATGCCTGCTCCCCCTCCTTTCTCTTCCGACAGCGCCAAGTCTAAGAATGTAAATAAGTGTTAAATTGAAACACAGAACAAAAATGGGCCAGATTTAGTGTAATTGAGTCATAGTTAAATTTAGGCTGCTTTTATTTGCAAATGTGTATTATAACAGCAGTTCCATACAGCATCTCTGGATAGAATGAGATGCCTCATTTATTTATTATTTTTACTGAGGTTGTGCCTGAAATTCTCAGCGAAGGCTCACAGCCCCGGACAGAAATATTGTAAGCTGTTCCAAATTTTCAAAAATTGTGAATCAAAGCTGAAAAATCCCAAAGCTGCAGGACGAAAAGTCATAAGATTTTCAAAGAGTTCATCCTTTCTTGTCTCCTAATTTGTGAGTTTTCAAGCCCTCACAACATGCTGTACAATTACTGAAGTTTCTTTTTTAAAACGAATGTTCACATTCTCACAGTATCCCTTGACTTATGGAATGAAGGCTTAAATATATAAAATATCACCAGATTTGAAACAAAACTTTAAGACTTGGCAATGCAACATACAGTTCTCTATGGGACTTGATTTTCCTTAGCATTCCATTGACTGGATGGGGTAGTGCGCTTTCTTCCCTTTCTTCCTTTACTTCCTGTAAGATATAAAGGGCTTTGATTTTGACCATGAACAACATATGTAATCATGGATGAATAAGCAATTAAATATGACTGTTCCTATGCATAACTTTCATACTGGGTTTTCATCACTGGAGGCACTGCAATCACTCTCTTAGATGCACGGCAATAGAGAAGCTCAACAAGACCCCAGCAAGCAAGCAAGCAGGAACACATCTGCTACTGAGGACAAGACCTTGTGCAAAGCACATGTGTCACATTATGAGCTATTCTGTGAGGACCAGAAGGAGGACACTGCCTCCAACTTTTTATTCTCATCCCATTGTCCAGCCTGTGCTCCAGCCAGCCCCCAAAGACAGCTCATCATTGCTTAATGCCTTGCACAGTCATTTATGTCAGGACAAAATGGACACTTAAAAAGTGTGTCGAATCAGCAAGGCAAGATGAGGATCAAAATTTCCTCAAAAACTGTCCCTTTTTGAGGCTGGCCAAAGCACTGGTAAATGTACAACTGGGACTTCCCTCCTGCAGGCAGAAATACGAACTGGGTGATCGAACAGGTGTTTTCAACGGCCAGAATTTCCATGCAGAAAGGCAACACAGACGGGTCTCATTAGACAGTTGCTGAATTTAGCAAGGAATGTGAGTTTTCCCACCCCACGTTGAATGAGTGGCCCAGGGGAAAAGTGATATTTAGAGGACACCAAGAGCAGCACAATTCTTAGCTCATCCACCACAATAATGGCCCTAATTTGTGAATAAGTGAGCGTAAAGCTGATAATAGTTGTCTGTAAAGAATTGTGTATGATGGTAAGATGATACCAGAGAACTCTAAGTGACCATGGAGGAATGTATCTAGAAGCCAGGACACAAAATGAGTGCAGCATGAAGAGGGTGTTGAAATTGAATGGGTGAGAGAGATAGGAACAGCAGAACAAATAATGCATTCCCTCTTCAGAGAAATCCCTCTCAGTATTGTGTTCCCAACTCACTACCGCACTGTTCTTCCACGTTAGTTTGAGCCATGTTTTTACCATGTAAAATCAAGCCCTTGTTTACATGTGTATTATAAGTGGAGACTCTTAAGCTCAGGTTTGGTAGTCAGAAAGGCAAATTTCCCTGACAAAAGTTTATAAATAACAAAATTAACTTATTATCTTACTAAAATATGATATCTTCTTTCTTTAATAGCTCAATTACTACCAAGTGCACTTTTGCAAGACAGAAGGTACTAATGAGTCAAGAAAAATTGCTTGAAAAATGTATCATGGTTTTTATTTCCAACAATAACTGCATTTTTTTCATGCATTAGAATCTTGGATCCACTATTTTCTTTGGGTTTTCTTCTATACACATTCCAATGCACCTGACAACTGAAGGAAGAACAGTACCGTCCAGCCATTGTGTGGGCAGATGTTGTGTAAATTTCCACAAGAGATTCTGCCAAGCCTTCCTCTTACACAGACCTCTGACACCTGCATTATTTGGAAGGATTAGTTTCTGTATCATTGAATTTGCCAGAGGGACTGAGACAAGAAGAGCAACTGAGAACCTGGCTGCAGAGCAATCGTGCAGAGTAGATACAAATACAATTATCCTTCCCTACTTAAGGAAAATGTAGCAGCCCTAGGTCTCCAAGACAGAAGTGGTTCACTTCATGCATCTCCTAAAAAAGTGGAGATTAACAAAAGTCTGTTAAGTATCCTGTTTACAGTTATTTCAAAGTACAATAAAATCTAAATAGACTGCAAGAATAGGCTGTAATTGCAATTGAATATAACACAAACTGAAAACTTGGCATTTTTGCTGATAAAAAAGTATATCAATAATTCCACTGGGCTTATGTATACTAAATGTTTAACATCTCAGTAGCATACTCGTTATGATGCCTTTGACACCTGCAGAGAAATTACATCAAATCTGTAGCAGCAGTATTACGTAATGCACCAGAGTTCAATGTTCAAAACATCCTGTTCTTTACATAGCCTCTTGTCTTACACAAAAGCAGTTAAAAATAATAGAGCTTGTTCAAGAGCCAGATTTACAAGCTTATGTTCATAGACTTTTAAGGCTCATCTTGCAAGGCAGTTTTGTTATACCTGTGGGCTGGGAAAGGGGAGGCAGGAGAAGTCACAAGAGGGAGGAAAGATTTGTGAATGGATTGTTTCAAGATTTCAGGGGAAAAAATAACTTAAATCACTCTACATTTATGGAAATTAATTTACTATTCTGAAAAGCAATATGAAGAAGAAGTGGAACTTGTAAGAAATGAGTAACAGAATAAGTCTCTTGAAGCTGCACTGGAGATTGATTAAAGTCATGGGATATTTATATTTGTAGTTTGAAATCTGGAGGCTTGGATCAGCTAATTAGTAAGATAGATACCATTTGCAAAACTTGGATCTTGATCCTGAAGCAGATTTTGAGTTCATCAATCGTTTGGAATGTTTAAATGAGAGGAAGCTTGGCTCTCCTCTTGAATTTCACACTAGAAGGCTCTAGCTGCCTTCAGTGATGAAAGGAAAAATGAATAGGAGAGAAAAAAAAAAGGAAAGAATAGCTCTATGTAGGCTTTTACAGCCTTGCTATGTAACATGTACATTGTAATAACCTCAGTGTTGCTGTTACAAAACTATGCGAGTAATTAGCCACTCCTCACTGGCATCTTGGGTTCCTGTTGTTGTTGAGGGAAATGTGAGCAGAACAATGCAATTCACCCGAGCCTTTATGTTCTTTTCACACTCATGAGTCCTAAGACCAATCTTTTTGTAATCAAGACACAAAGCTATAATTGATTGCTTTATTCTTGTTTTCACAAGCTGTTGAGAGCTGTGCTGTTCTTCAATCTGTTTATGAAACACTCATTTACACTGGAAAGCAGTATATTGATAGTATGTTGAACTGGGAATAAAGGGACCTGGCTCAGCAAATCAGTGAAGTCTGCTACCAACTCCTGGCCTTTGAAGCGCACTTAGGCACAGACTGTGTTTACAGTTACCAAGTCTAAAAACTGTAAAGACCTTCATTCTTGCTTAATAAGGTGTTTTGAGATCACAGATGAAAAGCACCAGGAAAAAAACAACAGTGATTTGTACAAAAAATAACCAGTGCTGCAGAATGAAGCGCCAGGTCACAGACAAGCTGAATTTCATACTTCCATTGAAGGGTCATCCGTTTATACCAGATGAGATTTGAGCCCAGCTATTTTGTCCAAACACCTACATGCAGTCTATTTGTAATGTATCCCTCATAAAGCTCTTCCTCTTACTTCCTGTGAATAGGAATATTGCAAAACTGCAGAGAGGAAGTGGAAGTTTAAAAGCTTTGCAGATACCAGATGGAAAATGTGATAGGAAACTGAAAAACAAACATTTTGTGTTTTCATATACATTAATTACACTTGAGAAAGTTAACTTCCACTCATATCTTTCCCTCAGTTTTTTTTACTCAGAACTTTTCATTCTTGTACTAACAGTTATACACTGCAAGAGCTTCTACCAATAAAAACAATAAGAGTCTGGTATATGTTTTATTTTCAAAGGCAGCAAAAAGTCTTCTTTTATGTAGAGGAAATAAGCCAGAATCAATAGAGATATAACCTGTTGCCTTTATTAAATCACTGCAACAAGACTTCTCATTTGACTTTTACCCAAGTGTAGTCTCCTTTACTGAGATTCTCTGGGTGACTTTTACCAAGGTCTTCTCTGCAGGAAATAGCAGACAAACTCCAGATCTCTGAAAGAATGACAAATAGTATGAAATACAGGGTCTCCCACAAGAATGCCAGCAACTTCATCTCTTATGGACCTGGGAAAGACCAAAAAAAATTTACACATGGCCCAAACTCAGACTGGGATCTGGCATTTGAATCATCCTGAAGTATTTTCAATCCATCTCACTCTATTCTAGGATCTGCTTCCTTTTTTAAAGACCTTTAAGCTCAAAACATCTTACTGATACTGTTATATCAGCTGAATTTGCAATTATTAACATCCACCAGCACATCTGAAAACCAGAATACTTATTTTGCATTGTAAATGTGAAATGAAAATTTGTAAATTTTTAGTCTGTAATATCAAATTATTCTGTATCATTTGTCTTTTCCATTTACTGACCACTAAAGATCAGTGTTGCCCTGTAATTCCTTGCTGATGAACACATTCCTCAGAATGCCTAATTTGTGAGAGATTTACACTGTGCAAACATAATCTACAGAGAGCACTTGATTCTCTGTAAATCAATTAGATATGCCTTTTCAGGCACATGTCTGTTGGAGGCTGACAGAACAGGGCTTTCTTTTTTACCTGAAATGGGGATTCCAAAACCACATCACCTCTGAGAAGCCACAGGGTGGCTTGGAAACAAAATGGTCCTGCAAGGGCAGCCTCCTATAGAATTGAAATGCAATTTAAGGGGTCTTCAGAGGAATTTCTCCAACTCTGGAGGAGGCTGATGAGCAATCTGACCTCCAATAAAGACAACAGAAGGAAGCGCCCTTTGAAAGATAGAGGGAACTTTTTTCTTTGAAAAGCATTCTCAGGGGCCGTCTGCTGATACAGTACAGACTTATCTCCTGAGGTCCAGACAAGTCTGTGTTACTGATTATACCAATATACCTCATGTGGTCTTCACTGCCTTTATCTAAGAATGAGAAAAGTCAAGGAGAACAAGTGACAAACAAAACAGAACCCTACCTAACAGAGAGGTCTATCATTAGAAGTGTTCTAAGAGAAATCTCCCTGCATATATATGAAGTTTAGGAATTTTACTGGTTCATTGGTCTCTGGAAACCACAAGGCTGTCAACAAAACTGAAATGTGTCTATAAACCTATAAACCCAATGAATACATGCACAAGCAGACAATTGTATTTGCAATAATGCATTGTGTGTGCAAAATGAGCATCTATACCTAAAGGTATACGTGACTTCATGACATTCAACAAAGGCAAATACTAGGTCCTGCATCTGGGATAGTCTAGAGACCAACTGACTGGAAAGCAGCTTTGCACAAAAAGGACCCAGGGCTCCTGGAGGAAAAACTGAACATGAATCAGCAGTGCATCTTTGCAGCATTAAAAGCCAACCTCATACTGGGCTGTTTTATTAAGAAAATAACCAGCAAGTCAAGGAAGTGATTATTCCCCTCTATTCAGCACTTGTGAGACCACATCTGGAGTACTGTATCCAATTTTGGGACACTGAAAAACTGGAGTAAGTAAAGCTGAGGGCCACCAAGGTGGACCAAGGGCTGGAGTACGTGACTTGAGAGGACAGCTGAGCAAGCTGGGTTCATTTGGAAAAGGAAGAGCTGAAGGAGAGGGTCTCAACACCATTGTCACAACCTAAATTATTCAACAAGCTTATATTAGTACACAAAACTTCCTGTTACCGTGGCTAGCCTATCTTCCATCTCACATCAGAAACAGAGCAAGTGCAATCTCTGTGAGTGCACAATTCGTGGGACAAAGTGACCCACTGCTGGGGCAGAGTCAGACTAAAGAAGACTTGGAGGCAGGCCAACCAGCATGCCTCAAACAAGCTAGAGCAATGCAATAAAATAACCAAATCCATCCAAACTACAGTAAAAATTCCCATGACTCAACCGCCTCTGTAGCCTGTCAGCTCTACCTCCCACCTCCACAGCCCTAACACCAGAGCCCAAGCTGACAGATACTTCAATTCAAACATTGTGGTTATACTGGCCCCCTCCAAGCCCAAGGCCCAAATCCATGAATCCTGCTTTAATCTGCTCCTGCGACTGTGTGTATTTTTTGGTCAGAATTTTGGTTGTCTATATTTGGAAAGTCTCACCCACAGTCTTGAGCTGACTGAGGGAAGCCAAAGAAAATTCAAGATGTAGTGGTTACCAAAGCTGAAATCCTCCCTCAATGTGACTGTTCCATATGTATTTGTACACTGTTTATGTTCCTACCAAACCTCCAGGAACTCAGTCTTCTCCTTAGTTCACTTATAGGAAGGAGATGAGAAAGAGTCCATTTCTACAGAATTCCCCAGATAGAATCTACTGCAGAATACATCATTAATAAAGGATTTTTCTATTTATTTGTTTCACCCAGAGCAGCTGGTCAGTCATGTCTCTCTGGGGCATGTCAACTAATACTTATTATTTCATAAGTTGAGCATTTTTGAATACTGTCTTGTCCCTTCCGTTTTCCATTACATGGGAGTAAGGAATTATGTTTGCATTATACTGTAGAAATTTAAGGGAAAAATATTTATGAAACCTTAGGAAAGGACTGAGCAGAACTGATGGTTATAAAATCCTGATAAACCTTTGTATGAGAGATTGTTTCATACTGGTAAAAGAGCAGGCTAAGAATAAATCTGAATCATGCTCATGTGAAGTAAAACTAATGAAAGACAACCAAGGAAAATTTATTAAAAGCAACAATTAGGGGTTTTTTCCCCTCACAAATCTCAGAGTGCTAGAGTGCCACTGAACCCAGTAAGAATCTATTATTGATTTCATTGAGAAATGCTGGCCTCATTGTCACAGTTGGAGAAACTGAGACACAAAAACATTAAGTGAGTTGCGGGATATTAGCCAGCAAATGGCAGAGCTGGGAATACTATCCAGCTCCCCTGGAGGCAAATCCATGCGTCATCCACTGCACCACTTCCTCATATTAGAAGGCAGCACAAATTTCAGGGATTTTGTTTAATGAGAATGGGAGATGGTGAGATCTGGAGGCTACCTATAAAGTAGAAGAATGCTGGGCTTGTTTGACTTTATATCCATGTGCCACTACTGACTCTAAAATATGAACACGTCTTTGCTCAGATGCAGAATGTAAAGGGAAGAGTCAGTGAATAAGGAAGGATCCCATGAAGAAAATCTATTATCCAATTTAATTTAAAAAAAACATATAGCAATGCAGATTCTGTGCATTGAGTCAGGAGTCAAGTTTGCAAGTCATAACTAAATGTGATTTAAATACTGCTTCTGCTGAAGTGGTTAAATCAATTAGTTGGTTGATGTGAAAGGAGTACAAAGCAGGGATCTGACTTTAACAGCAGATGTCTACCAATCCTGTTTTTCACAGATTACTTCTTGTCCATTTAAAACTGGGGATATCAGGCTCTTTAATAGAAGACATGACTTGTAGCATGATTATTTATGTCTCACCACTGTATGGGTGGCATATCACTTTACTCCTGAGACAGATGCACCAACTTTGCAGCTCATTCCAACAAGGATATTGTAACCATTTAAAGTGATGAATATCAATCTGTTTTCATGACAAATACTGTTTGATAATTTCCTCTCACTGGGGTCACTGCTGCATACGATTTCTTATTCACCTCATGTTCTAGGATTTCTTATTCACTTCATGTTCTGCATCCTCAGAAGAACACATGGAATGGGACAGGAATAAAAGACACCAACTTTTCACTGACTTGCTGAACGGTTTTGTCCCCAGTACCCAGACTGTCAGTATACACAGGCTGAAAAAACACTCATAGTTGAGAAATTTCCCAGTCCAGGTAGGGGCCCCCACCCTTTGTTTGGCTGCTGCCCATGCTCCTGGTAGGGGTCCCCATGCACTGGGAGAAGAGTGGTGGCTGCTGGCACTGCCAGCACTGGCTCAGAACAGACGCTGGCCCCAGTGCTCAGCATGGCTGATGGCTCTGCTCACTTACTTGGGACTACCCGTGCAGCACTTTTCCAGAAGGTTTCAAATAATTTCAAAACAATAACTGCTACATATTATTACTCTGATGGTTTTGTGAGAAGAAAGAGAGCACTTATGGCCAAGACTATCTGAGATGGTTGCTAATTTCAAGGGATTTAAATTGAAGGACATAGTAAATCTTTATTATGTCACGTCATGTGAATGGCAGTACAGCAAAAATATTATAGGATTCATATCTTACAGTTCAGCAACCTTTCAGATGGACCAAACCATGATCCAGGGATAGAAAATTCCTGCTCTTCAATTCACTTCAAGCCTTCTGACTTTGTTGATATAATACACACATAATCAGCTTCATGACTGTTAATGGGAAAAAAGTTTTACTGACACTTCATGCTATGAACATTTCAAATGTTTCCTTTGATTTTAATATTTGAAATCTTGTAAATAAACTTGTAATTTTGGCATTCCAATCCTTCAGCAAACACTTTCTTCTTAATGACATTTTACTCACTACACTGTTCACACCTACCAGGAGCTTCACTTCTGGATTGGATTTGGCTTTCTTGTTTTGTTTTTTTTTAAAAAAACCTTGCCATTCTGCAGCTGTGTAATATATGACAATAGAGGGTGATAAACACTGCACAGCTGAAGCTGAAAACAAGTTGAGTTGATGTAATGAGGTGAAGGTGATGACACTTTTTTTTAACACAGAAAGTCATGAGATATATTAAACAATATGTTTCACACATACACAAAAAAGAAATCCTTCAGTTTTCCCTGAAGAATTTCTGGTGGAAAATTAATTCCCACTGAAGAACACACACACAAAAAAAAAAACCTCCTAACCTCTATTTAATGACTCCATGAATTCACACAAAGTGGGATAACATTTATGTTTCTAAAATCCCTATGAAGTAGCAGTCTTCCATTCTGCCACTAAAATCCTCTCTATTTCTGGTGGCTGCTGGAAATTAAAGAGTTAAAATGGAGACCACTGGAAAAGAGCAAAGCATATGTTATATGCAGCACATTACTTTCTTACTGGGCTTCCCATGGGCCACTGAAGTTTGGGAACCACTTCTGTAAAGGAAATGTATGTGGTGTCAAATTATTGACAGTCCTGTGTGTCAGCTCCATCTCT